>NC_064856.1:26904005-27621505 GCF_024139225.1 Suncus etruscus | reverse complement strand
GATCTCCGTTTCCTCATGCCATCTTCCACCTCCTTTTGCCATTCTTTTTCTCTGCAGAATCAGCACTGACAATACTTGCACGTGGTCACTCTCCTCTTCTGCTCCAGCTTCTCCAAGGAAGAAAAAAATCAGCAGGTGAGAAGCACTGAAATATTGAAAGCTTCATGCACAAGCCCACACCTGCCTGGCCTGAGCCTTCCTTTCTGTAAAATCCTAAGAGCCTCCCAGAAGAAGAGAATGTGGACTTTGGATTGGAACAAGCCTGACTTTGAAGGCAAAGGTTGTTTCGACTGTTATCAAACCTCACTGAGCCTCAAAGGCAAGCTTAGCTCTTAGCAATGGCACCCTACAGATGCAGACCAAAGTGTGGGCATGCAGAGAAATGCAGGAGGAAGCTTCAGGATTTGGATGAGATTGAGTTGTTCCCAGGTTGGCCACCAGGGGGCTCTGGTCACACACGAAAGATCCATCCTCGCCTCTGTTGTGCGGTCCTGCCCGTCCCCTCCTTCAACCATCCATTTTCATTAACTCACATTAGCGCACGGTGCCGGGGAAACATTTCTTGCAGTTACATGTGCCGCTACGTTTCTGTCAAAGAATCAAATCAAATCACTTTAATTACAATACTGCTTTGTCCCTGTCTGCTGTAATTTTTTTTCTTATGGGAATAGACATGCCTTCCCAGTAAGGACATTAGCCCAAGGAGATGAAGGTTGATTCTTGGAACCTGGAAAATGTTTTTGATATTTCAGTGGTTTGTTTGCAGCTCTCTGAAAGACCATGCTTCATAAATAATTACATGGTGAGACTATGGTATTAAAATTTCACGGGGAAGGAGATAGGAAAAAAATATCAGAAAAAGCTTTTTATTAGAATAGGGAAGGAGGTATAGCTTTTTAAATAAAGGTTGGAGAGGGGCTGGAGCAATAGTACAGCAGGTAAGACACTTGCCTTGCATGCAGTCAACCCGGGTTTAATTCCCAGCATCCTATATGTACCCCCAAACTCTCCAGGAGTAATTCTTGGCACTGCTGACTGTGGTCCAAAAACCAAAAAAATAAAATAATATAATCATCTTTAAAAAGCCTAGAAGCCCTAGATTAAAGGGGGATAGAGCAAGAGATGACACCACCAGTGACCCACACCTGAACCTAGGCCTACACAGGCCCATTCTTTCTCCTGGAATTTGGATCAGTACAACTCCTCAATTGTTCTTTTTTGGGGGGCGGGTGCTTCATGGCCAAGCAGGCTGGCAGTCCAGTGCAAGTGCCTGAAGATGTGGTATGCTGAGTATACTCATGTAGTGCTTGAAGGACACTCAACAGTTCTTCTGTAGACAAGGCTACATTTGTCAAGTGCTCAAGATTTACTCCTGGATCTGTGCTCAGGAGTCACTCCTGGAAGTGCTAAGAGAGTGTGTGTAGTTCTGGGGATAAAACCAGCTTGAGTTAAACAAGAATCTTAACCCCTGTGCATCTCTCCAACCTCAATGATTCCATAATCCTGAGTGTTCTGTACTGCTATTCCCTGCAGAAAGGAAAGACTGCCATCTTGGAGCAGGTTAGCACTGGAATGGAATCTCTTGCAGGATCAGCATTCCCTGGAAGTGTCCCCATAGTTTGGGCTGTCTGAACAAGCCCCATAAGATTTGAGATCTCTGTGATGGGAAAGGTGCTGAGAAGAAAGGAAGGCAGGTCACTACAGGGAAGTGAGCTCAGCTTTCCAATGTCCTGGAGTCAGGCCAGGTCACCCAAAGCAGAGAATGAACCACCTTTCCAGTAAACAGCTTCCTATATGTTACATGGTATGGATCAGGGCAGAACACTACCACCAGCAGCAGCAGCCCTAGACCCAAGTCTGGGAGCACAAAGGAACAGAGAACCTAAATCAATGTTGTCCTGGATCTACCATTTTACCAGTTCAGCCAGGTCTCTGGAGAGAGGGTGGACGATGGCTGCCAGGCCATAGTTGAGTAGAAGCAGAGAGTCGTGAGGCTGAGCATTTGTCAGCAGGGTTGAACAGATTTGCAAGCTTGCAAAGGTCAACTTTGGGAGCAGTAAACCACCCTCACCCCCAGTGCCATCAACCATAGCTGCCTGGATTGGGAACAGGCTCTACCTACAAAGGAAGCAGAAGCTTCGGTGTGGGGTGTGAGTGTAGGACACAGTTGGGGTAGTAAGTACATGGAAATAGCCATTAATAGAACCCTGTAAGGGCTCAGATCCCCTAGGAGGCTCTGAGGGGATCCAATCCCAGGTCAGCCTCTGAATCCACGAGAGCTTTATGTTTGTTTGGTTTTGAGGCCACACACAGCATTGCTCAGGGGTTATTTCCTGACTCACCTCTCAGGAATCATTCCTGGCAAGTTCAGGGGACTATATTGGATGCCTGGGATCCAACCCAGATTGGCCACATGCAAGGCAAAAACCCTACCTACTGTGCTTTGGCCCCAAATCCAGCAGAGCTTTCAAGAGCTAATGGGGAACTACCTAGAAGGGAACTAGCGGGGAGTGCGGACTACAGAAGTCTGGGTGTGCTTGCCCCAGCTTCACGCCATCTACTCTCCAGCTTTCACTCCAACAGAAAACCAGACTCCATTCATGTTTGAGTGATTCAGGTGTCTGTGAAGTATGATGTGTGGGTCTGATTCTGTATTCCCAATAAGAGCTGGTCTGGTCTGCAATTTGTTCTCCAACCCTGTTTAGCTTTTAATAGGCACTTCAGCTCATTTGAGATTAGGGCAAAAATGCATGCACTTTCTTGAATTCCTTCCATTTGAAGGTGGGCTTATTATTTCGTTTACTTTGCTCTTTTACTTTTAGGTTTTTGCTAGTGTGATAAAAAAAGGCCATTTATCATCTTTTTTCCTTTCCAAGTTTGTGTTTTTCTACTCTTTGCCATTCTGCTTGCAGTTGCCTTTTCTTTTAGCGCTGGAGTAAAATACAGACTTACAATTACATAATCTTCCATCATCTGAAAAATGCCATTCCCCCACATTAAGATGACCCACTTACGGTACTTTTGCTTTTCCATTCCCCCAGGTCCCAAAGAGACTAAAATGCTTTTGTTCTCCACTCCATCTGCCCCTCCCCACAAACACTGAGCTGAGATCCCTTAGCACTATTGGTTCCATATTAGGATGATGTTTTGCTCATATTTTATTTTCACTCAAATGTCTGTAGATATTATTACCTGGCCCTTTGCTTCCCCTGTTGCAGATAAGTCAGCCAATGCCAGCTTTTCTTCCCCCAAGTTATTAATTTTTCCCGTCTGGAATCTGGTACTCTTTAAATTTTTAACTCAGTGTTTTTGCTTAAGACATATCTAAAGGTGAATACTCTTTTTTAAATGCATCACTTTAGAATACAGTGAATTCTTGTTTGTTACATGGAAGTACAGAGGTAGGCTGAAAGCATTTGTGTGTATATGTGTCTGTGTGTGTTGCAGGAAATCAAACCCAGGGCTTCACAAATGCTCACTAGCTAAACACTAGCCTCTAATGAATTGTTTCTCCTGAAGCTGTGGGTCAGTTGAATGGGCTCTGCTCTCCTGTGGATTCCCAGGGCACAGTGTTCTGCTGAAACTTAGCTCTTCTGATGTGGTTCTGATATGGCTCCTGTCATTTGCTAACTGGTGCCAGGGCTCATCCTCTTGTGGGACTCATCATCCTGAAACCTGGGTAACCAGGTTTCCTAGTGGTATCATCTCAAACTTGTGTCTGAGAAGCTGTATAGCTTCTGGACTTTAGAATTCAGAACAAAATCAGCTCTACTGTCTATTTGTCAGTACAAGTCTATCGAACTCAAAGGGGATGGAGAATGGCTGGGGGAATGACCAGTCACAGCAGGAAGTTTTTACTGAACAGATGCCTCTATTCTTTCCAGTGCCTGATCTCCATCTCCCCCACTCTCTGATTCTAGTGGTCCCAATAGCTGGAATACTTGAGGACTGGGCTGCCTGCTTCAAACCTGGTCTCTCATTTCCCCTCTGGGCTTCCCTGTCCAGGGTTAAGTTTGTAGTCTGGTTCTCTATCAGAGCAGATTTTCACAGCAGCTGTACACTTTGAAAGTTTCAATCTTAACACATGGTTTCACCTCAGTCCAGTGAGTGTGTTTATATGTCCATTTGCATGTATGTGTTAGTAGGAGCATGTGTGAGTCCATATGCATATGTAATGTATGCTGGCATAAATGTGCATGCAACATATCTGCACGACTTGTGAGTGCATGTGAGTATTGATGCAGTGATACAAGTTCATGTGTATGTGGTGGCATGCATATGTGTTGTGTTTGCCTGTGTGTGTTGAAAAGAGCATTATGAGGGGGCCGGAGAGATAGCATGGAGGTAAGGCGTTTGCCTTTCATGCAGAAGGTCATCGGTTCAAATCCCGGCGTCCCATATGGTCCCCCGTGCCTGCCAGGAGCAATTTCTGAGCATGGAGCCAGGAGTAACCCCTGAGCACTGCTGGGTGTGACCCAAAAACCACAAAAAAAAAAAAGAAAAAAAAAAAAAGAAAAGAGCATTATGAATTCATTTGTATGTGTGACGATGTGAATGTGTGAACACATGTTTTGGCAGAAGCCTGTGTAATTTTACATGCGTTTGTGTCGATGTATTTGTATGAATGTGAGTCCACATGTATTGGCACAATGTATATGTGAATTCATGTGTATATGTTGGTGTGAATATGTGTTAGTCATGTATACATGGGTGGGTGTTGGTGGAAGTGTGTGTGAATCCATATGTGTGTCTGTAACTATAAGTGTATGTAATGTATGCTGGCATGAATTTATGTGAGTTCATGTGTATGTGGGTAGATGTTGGCAGGAGTATGTAAGGCCTTGCATATACGTGTATTGGAAGAAGTGTGCATATCTGTGTGAATGTGTGTATTGGCATGAATGCATATGTGTGTTCATGTGCATGTGGGTCTGTGTTGGAGGAAGTGTGTGTGAGTCCATGTGCTTGTGTGAGTGTTGGTGGGTGTATGTGTTTTTATATATATGTGGTTGTGTATCGGTGGAAGTATGTGTGAGGCATGCGTGTGTGGAGATGTTGGCAGGAATATGTGTGTCTGTGTGCATGTGTGTTGCAAGGCTTGTGTGTGCTGGATGTCGTGGCTCCTTATTGATTTTCTCACACTTCTGTTGTCGCTGCTCTTTGCCAGGAGAAGTTCATTCCCTCTCAAGCCTGCAGACAGGCTGCTATTTGGCCCAGGCCTGGCCCTCTAGGTTCAGTGAGGTTATCTGTGGACTGCAGGTGGTGAATCTCTAAAGCTTCCCTAGTTTCTCTCTGCCTTGGGCCTATATTTTTTATGGGAAGCTGTACCAGGGAGGCTATCCTGTGAGGAAAGAGTGACTGTTCCCAAGTCCCCCAGTTCTATGAAATCTAAGAGCCAAGGCCCCCTCCTGTGGGCAAGTGCAGCTTCTTCCTCAGGGGACTTCTTCATTTCCATTAACTCAAGTGGTCCCAAATGTGCGCCCCCAACCTCCTCCTCAACCCCCCTCCTGGGTGCTGTGTCCTGGGCCTCAGCTCTCACAGGAGCCAAACATGGACTTGGTTCTGCCAGCTTCTTTCTTTGGGACCCCAGGCAGGCAAATCTTGCATCCTAAGCCCCCCCCATACACACATACACACATGTTCAGTAGCTGTTTATTAAATTAAAAATGTGGTTTAGCAAGGATATATGTGAACAAGATCTCTCCAGAATACTCAGGAGATTTCATTCTTTTCCAAAAGGTAGAAAGTCCCTAGGTACATTCACAGACCATACTAGCATAAAACCTAGAAAACATCAACTAGAAGAAGCAGATCAACAAGAGAAGTCAGCATCCACAAACCCCGAGGGACAGGAATGTTTCAGACTGACTGGTTAAAGTACTGTCTTAAGGAGAGATAGCAAAATTTTAAATTTATTTCTAATCAATAGTGAAAAAGAAAATACAAAAATTGATGTAATATGAGCCAAGGAGAATTGATGGAGGACAATACAGAAACAATACAGAAAGTAGGGCACTCGTTTTGCACATGGCTGACCTCTGTTTGATCCCCAACACTGCATATAGTCTCCCAACCACAATTAGGGTTACTCCTGAGCACAGAGCCAGGAATAGCCCCTGAGGTGCTTCCAGATGTAGCCCAAAAGTAACAAGAATTTATCTGAAAGGGTAAAGATTCATTTTAAATATTTTTATTTCATCTAATGCACCCAAAAGAGGATTTTAATTTGTAATCAATACAAAACCTATAGATGAAACATTTTACACTCTGCTTTTCATACTGTGTTGGAAATGTAGTATGTCTCTTTGGGGGAGGCACCCATTGGTACCTAAGTGCCAAACCTATCTCTGTGCTTGGAAGGACCATATGTAGTGCAGAGATTCAAACTAGGATCGAGTCATAACCATTACTAAAACAGCATTTTCACCATTGTCCTATCGGTCTGACTCAGAGTACATATCTTAGGCTTACCATCCATTTCAATATAAAACATTAACACGCCTGGTGATGACTATATTAGGTTGTATAAAGGTAGAAGTAATAAAATCAGCAATAGTAACAGTAATAAAATTGCAACAAAAATAAATTCTCAGCGAATTAAAGTCTTAAATTTGACAAATAGAACCATAAAGGGGCAGGAAGGCAGCAGGGCACTTGCTGGATGCTTGAGGTCCCAAGTTCAATCCCCAGCACTGCTAAAATAAATGAATAAATAATAAAATAAAAACCATTTGAATCTTAGGAAAGCATCTAACACAATATATAACTGGCATTGGATAAGATTATTTTAGTCATCTATGATTCACACAAAGGGTTAAAGCTTCTACTTACGAAGAGCTTTTATCTGAATTTAAATTTTATCTGAATTTAAATGGTCAGAAACTACCTTTGGGTTAATAGTGCAAGAATAAATCCAAATTGGGACAGAGAGATAGCATAGCAGTAAGGTATTTGCCTTGCACACAGCCTGATTTGAATCCTGGCATCCCATATGGTCCCCCATCTTGCCAGGAGCGATTTCTGAGCACAGAGCCAGGAGTAACCCCTGAGCACTGCAAGGTGTAACCCAAAAATAAACAAAAAAAGGAATAAATCCAAATGCAAAAAAAAATTAATGTCTTCAGTCTCTGAGGAGTCAGAAAAATGCAAATTAACTGATGTAGAATAGCCACATCAGGAGCAGAATGACACCAATGTTTGGGCCAGGAAGGAGCTCTCAGTGCCTTGTTACAGCAGCAAGGACCATATTGCAAACCAACTGGCCATAAACACTAAAATAAAACAAGGCCACCTATTCTTTCTTCTATTCTCACCTATTCTCACCCACATCTCATGCCTGGGAATTCATCTTAGTATAGGTGGGAAAAGGTCTTGCCTAGCATGAGACCAACCCTGGGTTTATCCCCAGCATTGCATATGCTCCCCTGAGACAAACTCAGGAGTGGTTCCTGAGCACTGCCTAGTGGAGCTAAAACCTCCCTTAAAAAATTTTTTTTAATGGACTAAATTCATGGAACTGTCATCTCCATCTCAACCAGAGGTAAAGAAAAGTAAACCCCTGGTTGAAGCTTTGTCAAAGCTAGGGAAAGAAAAATACATTGTAAGCATATATTTGCATCTGATTTTCAGAGCATAAAGAAAGATATAGAAGCCTATAATCACACTGCAAGCAAGGTTATCTGCAAAGGAGATGTTTCAGACAGAAAAAAAAGAGGGATGAAAAAATAAGGCTCGGAGAAGCTGAGAGGGGTTTAAGAGAAGAAAAATTATGTTCAATAAGGACAACTTTAGTGAAGTTATCATGTGTGTTTCAAAGCAGCATTTTTTTCTCTCTCTGTAAATGAATTCTAAAGATAAAGTGTGTCAATCATGGTATTCAAATCCTCTACATTCCCTTCTTGATTGACTATTTTTGCCGTAGCTTTCTAACAAGTATATTCAAGTTTCCCATTAGGCTTTGTTGTGGTTTTTTTCTTCCCCCCAATTCTCAATTCTACTATCACAGAACTTTAGAGGGAACAAAAATTTGGCAGCCCAAATATGTCTTTAGCAAATTTCAAGGGAGGGGAGCCTGGAGGTTGAACAAAGGTCACCTTTAAAATACCTGTAAACATCTCCCATAACCAAAGACCTAATGAATGGAGAAATGAACTACATTTATCAGCTTCTTCTACAGTACCTGTTTTCAGAAGGATAGTCCTACCTGACCTCACCTTTCTTCTCCCCAAATTCCTCTTCTTTCCTAGCTAAGTTTTTTGAAGATTGCCCCCTTACAACAGAGCCTGAGAACTGGTCTGTAGGTCTCAATTGAGTTACTGCAATAAACTCAAAACAATAAATAGTATTAAAAATCATGATGCCTAAAATTAATATATATTGGGGCTGGAGAGATAGCATGGAGGTAAGGCATTTGCCTTTCATGCAGGAGATCATCGGTTTGAATCCCGGCACTCCATAAGGTCCCCCGTGCCTGCCAGGAGCAATTTCTGAGCCTGGAGCCAGGAATAACCCCTGAGCACTGCCGGGTGTGACCCAAAAACCACAAAAAAAAAAAAAAAAAAATATATATATATATATATATATATATTGGTTTTTGAGTCAAATTCAGAAGTGCTCAGAATTTACCCCTGGCTCCACACTTAGGGATCATCCCTGGTGGAATTCAGGGACATAATGGGGTTCAGAGGGATCAAACCCAGGTAAGCCATGTGCAAGGCAAATACCCTACCCATTAGTCTCTCTTTGGCTCCACTCTTTAGAAAACTTAATTTTTTTGGTTTGGGGGTCACACCTGGTGGTGCTCATGGGTTACACCTAGCTCTGTTCTCAGAAATTACTTCTGGTAGTGCTTGGTGACCTTAAGATATGTCAAGGATTGAACCTGGGTTGGGTTGGACTTGTGCAAAGCAAATGTACTGTCATTGCTCCAGTCCCTAAAAAAAATTTTTTTTTTGTTTTTGGGTCACATCCAGCAGTGCTCAGGGGTTACTCCTGGCTCTGTGCTCAGAAATTGCTCCTGGCAGGCTTGGGGAACCATATGGGATGCCGGGATTTGAACAACCGTCCTTCTAAATGGAAGGCAAACACCCTACCTCCATGCTATCTCTCCTGCCCCCCTAAATTTTTTTAAAGATATATTTTTTCATGGTCCCTCAGACCAATGGTGAATTCCTCACTTGTCCTGGCTCTCTCCTGTGCATGCCAGAGGTTTACACATTATTATTTTCTCTTTCCTAGAGAGATAGATGCAGAATAGTCTCACTCATCTATGGGTTTTAAGAAAAATAAAAGACATTCTTGCAATAATTTTCAGAGACAAAAAGAGGAGGGCTGGAAGTTCCAGCTCACTACATGAAGCTCACCACAAAGAGTGATGAGTGCAGTTAGAGAAATAACTACATTGAGAGCTATCATAACAATGTGAATGAATGAGGGAGGTAGAAGCCTGTCTAGAGTACGGGGTGGGGTGGGGGGGGTGGAGAGGAGGGAGATTTGGGACAGGGTGATGGGAATGTTGTACTGGTGAAGGGGGGTATACTTTACATGACTGAAACCCAACCACAATCATGTTTGTAATCAAGGTGTATAAATAAATGTATTAATTTAAAAAATGTTTCTCTTTCTTAGCCTGATACTTGCTAATTTATTTGTTCAGTTTCTGAAGAACCTAGAACCGAGAGGAGTATAAGATTATTTCTTTTGCACCCCAACAAATTCCATTCTCTACTGCTGAACAAGATCTTGTGCATATATAACTTCTTTTGCCAGTCTTGCAGGCCAAAGAGCCAAACCATCTACAGGGGCTGATAGAATTATTCTGTGAAACAGCCATGCAGGAGGGCAGCACCTGTGGCCAGCATCCTCTCTGCTTCTGAACACGGTGACCACTTCTGGGAGTTCTGAGCAATGAATGCCAGCCCAAATCTCCAGGATGTGTTTTAGATGTCAGAATACTCGTAAACAATCTCCTGTACTTGGTCTCCTCTGGACATAGATGGGACCCACGTTCTTTAGGTGCAGGTTGTTTGGGGTAGTGAAACTATTGGTGTTGCCTTATAATGTAGTTCCCAGACACCCACTTCACATGTGGGAGGCTCGGGACTCAGTCCCAGCCCCTTATCCACAATACAGGTTAGGATTTCTAGGAGATGGAAACTTAGAGGCAAAGCACAGAGAACCCTGTCAATATAGCATATTCTTTTTTTGTTGTTGTTGTTGTTTTTTGGGGGGGGTACACCCGGCGATGCTCAGGGGTTACTCCTGGCTGTCTGCTCAGAAATAGCTCCTGGCAGGCATGGGGGACCATATGGGACACCGGGATTCGAACCAACGACCTTTGGTCCTGGATCGGCTGCTTGCAAGGCAAACGCCGCTGTGCTATCTCTCCAGGCCCAATATAGCATATTCTTGTGCCAGAGTGATATATAGTACAGCTGGTTGGGCATTACCTTGCATGTGGCTGACCTGGGTTTGAGCCCAACCGCCATGTAGGGTGCCCCAAGCCCCTGTCAGCAGTGACTTCTGAGCATCATTGGCTGTAGTCCCATGACTACACAAGAAGCTAAACAACAATAAAAAACAACTATTATATTCTTGGTGTAATGATACATTATTCCTGGGGTATAGAGTACATACTCTATAGTGGGTATCTAAGTGGGACCCAAATTTCCTAACTGGGAAAAGCTGCCAGACTGTTCCCAGGTTCAAATTCTCTCAGATTAGTTTTAAAAATCTGTTTTTTTTTTTAACTCTAAAATCTTTTTGGTTCTAACCTCCACTGAAACCTTTTTTAAAAAATTCAGTTGGCGTAAGCTCTACAAGCACACAGGCTAAGCTTATTGATAGAGTAGATACATATAATTACCAATACATATAATTATTTTTTCTTCTTGAGTCACACTGATTATTTTTCCCTGAAATCCATTTGCTCGACTAAGATTGTTTGCACACTCTATTTCCTCTTCCTGGCACTGGCCTGGTTTATCTTTTTCCACCTCGATAGTTTCAGTCTCTGTGCATTGCTCTGTTCTCCCCGTCTCTTATAAAATAGCATACCGTTTTGCCTTTTACTTAATTCAGGAATCTCTAACTGTGAATTCAGAAAATTCACAATTATTATGGTTATTAGTATGCTCACATGTTTTACCAAATTACCTTGTATTTTCTATTGTATGGGCTGTTTTCATGGCTCTTTAAAACCCACCCTCAACTTTTTTTTGAAGTCTTTTGAAAGCATTTTATTTGTTTCCAACCAATTTCTATTCAAATCACTTAATATATAGTTGTTCCAATTAACCATATATTTTAGCAGACATAACTCAAGTGTATGTGTAATAGTGGTGATGCCAGGGATCGAACTCAGGGTCTCACATACATGCAGCATGAAGTCCTCCTCTGAACCTAACTTCAAAGATAATTTTTCAGGATAATAGTTGTAATCATATACATATGTATATATATGTATGTATATATATATGTATATTTGTAGGGTTTACTTCCAGCTCTGCTATAGAGGACCATTAAATGCCAAGGAAAGAATCCAGGACTTCATTAATACAAAGCATGATCTCTACCACTTGACCCACATTCCCAGGTATAAACAGGTTTCTAAATCAACAACTAGGAGGAATAAATCTCTCTTTTCTTACTGAAGACCATGACTATGCAAGAAAAAAAGCAACAAGAACTAAAACTATTATATTCTTGGTGTAACTAATATATTATTTCTAAAGTAGGGGGTATGTATTCTATAATAGGGTGTATAAATTGAACCCAGACTTTCCAGGATAGCAGTTTTTCACTTTTTCAGATTTTAGTTAATTGTTGCAAGTGTAAGATTTATTTAGACAAAATCTGGATGGTGTCCTTGCCACCTGTGCCTTAGATAACCCACACTTTCTTCTGTTCCTACAGGATCTCTACCAGAAGCTTTACTGAACCCCTTACCAGCATGAGGTGGGGGTTGTTTGGTCTTGCTATAGTGCCTGAGGAAGTATATAGGAGTTGTTTAGTGTAAGAAATGGAGAATATAAGTAGCCTGCATTGTTTTTTCATCCTCCAGGGAGTTAACTATGCAAAGCAAAGCATGGTGTGCTGCCCATTGAACTTCCTCTCTTTCTTTCTCTCTCTCTCTGCTCTTTTCTTCTCTCCTCTCTCTCTCTGCTCTTTTCTTCTCTCCTCTCTCTCTCTCTCTCTCTCTCTCTCTCTGTCTTTCTCTCTTGCCCTTTACTCAGACAGTGAAGTGCAAGCGTTTTCAGGCCATCCGTGCATTTTCAGTTGATTCAAGTAGAATGTCTTTATGATGCCCTCACATTGCGATGGACAACTTGGTTGGATCAAGAATGTTTACTTCCCAAGCACTTCACAGAAGAACTTTGAAGCTCTCCTTGAGCAGTTTTCTTGCTTGCAGAGTTACAAGTGAGAAGGTGAATGTCAATCTTCTCATTTCATCTGGCATAAATCTTTTTCACTCCAGAAGCCTTCAGGGTTGCCTTTTATCCTCAGTGTGCTGAAATTGCACCATGATGTACTTAGATGCAGATTGTTTTCCATTCTTCCTGTAAATATTCACTCAGGGCTCTCCATTTAAGAACACATGCATCTCTCACGTTCTAAACAAATGTCTTGAATTACTGCCTGTTTCAGGGTCTTTCTTTCCTGTTTTCTCCTCTCACTAAGCAGATGGTACCATTTTTATGCCTGTCCGTCATGTCTCTTTTAACACTTGCTTCATACTTTTCATCCATTTATTTTCTTGCACTAAATTCTGAGAGAATTTCTTGATCTAGCTCACTAATTCGCACTCAACTCATTTAACTATTCAGTTAATCTTTTTTTAAAAAAGAATTACTGGGGCCACAGTGATAGTAAGGCAGGTAGGACATTTATCTTACACATTGCTGACTTAGGTTTGAAACATGCCCCAGCATCTCATTTGGTCCCCCCAAGCATCACCAGAAGTGATTCATGAGAGCAGATCCCTGAACACTAACAGATATGGCTCCAAAACATAAATAAGTAAATGAAAGAATTACTGTTTTTATACAATTTTTTTAGAATTACTTTTATTTTTTTAATTTTTTAATTTATTTTTTGGTTTTTGGGCCACATCTGGTAACCCTCAGGGATTATTCATGGCTGTGTGCTCAGAAATTGCTCCTGTCTTGGGGGGGGCATATGGGACGCCAGGGGATGGAATCACGGTCCTTCCTAGGCTAGCGCAGGCAAGGCAAATGCCTTACTGCTTGTGCCACCTCTCTGGCCCCTAGAATTACTATTTTTAAATTACTTTAGAATTACTATTTTTTTAGAATTTCCATTTTTAAGGAATTATAATATTTTTGTTTTTGTTTATTTGTTCATTTGTTTTTAAGATCACTCCCAACAGTGCTCAGGGGCTGCTCATAGAATGCTTGGGATACCTTGTAATGCTGGGGGGAAAATCTGGCCCTCTAGGCCAGAGTGATAGTACCACAGGTAGGGCTTGCTGAGTAGCTGATGCAAGTTCGATTACAGAATGTTTCCGGAAGTGATCTTTAATACAGAGCCAGGAGTAAACTCTGAGCACAGTTGGGTATGCTCGCCCCACTCCAAAAAAAAAAAAAAAATCTAGGTCTACTGCATGGAAAATCTTTTGAGCTACTTACCCATTCCCCAACACTTTCAGAACTTTATAAATAAAATTAATGAGACTGGAAAAATAATACAGTGGGTAGGGCATTGATCTTATGGTTGACCTGGATTCGATGCCCAGTACACCATAAGTACACCCCACCAGGAGTGATTCCTAAATCCCTAAATAAGAGCAAGAAGTAAGCCTTGAGTATCAATGGCTGTGTACCCCTACCCCCACCCCCCAAAAAAAGAAAAGGAAAGAAAAGACTACAAGAGAATTTTTAAACTATTCTGGGAGGCGGGCTCGCCTAGTGGTGCTTGGGCTTACTCCTGATTCTGCACTCAGAAATTACTGAAAAATTACTGAGCACCTCCTAGAGGTGTTCAGGGGATCATATAGGATGCCAGGAATCGAACCCGTGTCAGCCATTGGCAAGGCAAGCCCCTATCCTTTGTAGTATCTCTCCAGCCCTGAGACATTTCCATGTGTTCTTGATATTAATGAAACTTATTCTCAAATCTGGTTCTATTTGCTCTTCCCTCAGCTTCATCATCTACTTAACAGGAGTCTTCATACCTAGCACTTACTTTCACTGTGATGATTAGAGTGAGCAAAGAGCCATGCCTGGCAGAGAGAACACTAAATACCTACTTGATGAATAGACAAAGCAAAATAATATCTGTGAAATACTTGGCACCTCCATAGTAGACGCTCATTAAACGGAAGCAAACTACCATTACCCTCATTATCAGCATTCGCGGAGACAATGACATTCCAGGGTTTCACATTCTTCGCTTCCGCTCTGTGGGAACACCAGCAGCCCTCCCGCCCCCAGATTCCTGCCTGACACGAGAGCGCCTTCTCCATGGAGCACGGATCTGAACCACACAGTTAGGAGGCTGGTGAGTGGGAGTTGGAACAAGCCTGCATCTGTCTCCTCAAACGACTGTGTTTTCATTCAGGGATGAAGTCATTTACCCTGCCCCCCACCCCAGAGGCCTGTCATCCCCACATCAGAGTGGGGAGTAGGAATCTGAGCTTGGAGTCATACCCCAGCACTTTCTGGGCCCACAAACAGACTCTGAGCTTCAGTCTCTTCTGTTGGACCTCTTGAGCCGATTGTACAGGCACCCCACAACGAATGCCTCTGCAAATACAAGGGCGTAGGCGTGGGATCCTTGAAAGTGCCAGGACAGTTGCCTGGCCTCTTGCCCACTTCTGGCGCACCCTTCAGCAATTCCTTCCTCTTATGAGGTCCAGCTCTCTAGGGTGCTCTTTTGCCCTCACTCCTGGCAGTGCTTGGCAGCTGCAAGATCCCCCAGAGCTGCCTTCTGGCTGCCTTGTATTGTGTGGCTGGCCTGTGAGTGATGTTCCAAATAACCACATGTTCCTGGCCATTGAAAAGGTTCTCCACTTTATTCTGTTTAAATGAAGATATGAAGCCTCCGAAAGAAGGAATGAGACCACTGAGTCAGCAGTGCCAACACGAGCTAGGCGTGCTCGGCCATGAGGAGAACACAGCATAGTAATTGTGCCAGAGCGGAGCTGCCAACTGTTAGAGGAGCTTGCACAGTTCAAGCCAGAACCAAGTCTTCCCACATGACTGTTCTTCCTGCTGGAAACTCTCTCTTTGCTCCGTGCACCTCGACAGCTCCTATTCATTTGTCCGCTCATAGTATAATCATCATTGTGCAGATGATCTCAGAGCCAAGGAATCTCTGCCTGGGCATGGGGAAGAGAGCCTAATGATTTCCCCATCGTGCTTAGCAGTTTGTATAGCTTATCTGCTTGTCTGTTTCTTCGTCGTCTGTTTTCCCTGCGGGGCTACCCATCCCTCCTACCTCTAAGACAGGAAACACTTTATTTTCACTCACTACCATGCAACCACTGGCTGACTGGCCTACATTAAGCTCAGGAAATGTTTCTGGGAAAATCACACACACACACACACACACACACACACACACAATGCAGCAGCCCCCACACCTAGAGCTGGCTAAAGTGGCTCTTCATTTCTTTGACATGAGCCACCTCAGCTTCAACACCACTGGGCCAAACCTGCCCATACAATAAGACTCAATCCCATATTGGAGCATAAAAAACTGGCTGGATCCAAGAGATAGCATAGTTAGTATGGCATATACTTTGCATGTGATCCATCTGGATTCAATCCCTGGCACCTCATATGGTCCCTTCTGTGCCCACTGAGAGTGATCCCTAAGTCCAGAGCCAAAGTCAGCCCTGAGCATAGCCAGGTGTGGCCCCCAAACAATAAAAAACAAATGAAAGAAGCCATGGGTCAACCCAGACTCTCCCATCCTGCCCCCAAGATCTGAGCTCTGGGACTGGACTTGGAATCCAGTCAGGAAAGAGAGGTGAAGGCACAGAATGTCGGCAAGAGGTGAAGGGACAGAGAAACTTCTTCTTCCTCTCAGCCCCACAGCTACTCACACACACCCAACTGTTGAGTAAATTTCTACACTCAGCCAAGACCTTTATTTCTTTCTCCTCCTGTTATTCCCTCACTGGCATCCCCACCCATTCCAGTTAGTTTCTGCAACGATGCCTGTTTATTTCAGAGAGGTGCAGCAAATTCCCCAGGATCCACGCTCAGGCTGGCAAGATTCACCCATGCAAAGCTATACAATCTCATGGTTAAGGGATTAGGATTCTTCCATTTGCCCCTTTGTTGACAGCTGGAGCTCTGCCTCCCAGTTCCCTTCCCTTCCCACTCTCCAGTAACTAAAGCGTTAAGGTTCAGCATGGAGGGAGCCTCCCCTCGGAATCTTCCCCAGAGCTTCTGTGTATGCTGGGATCTGTGAGCTCTCATGCTTCACTAGCCGCCAGCTCTTCTGCGTTATTATTTGAGATTCTCTGCTTAGGTCTGCTTGCTGGAAAAGCAGGTCTAGGGGGCCCAGCTTACTGCTTATCTCTAGCCCAGATAGATACAGTGTGCTATCCTGAGGAAACAGCATCCCCCCAACACCCACTCTCTGCCTCAGTAGAGAAAATGCCACCGAGTTCCAGCCTGCTCCCCATTGTATAAGAATTGTGTGAGTCATTCTGTGTGTACTCACAGTAAAACTCTTTTCAAAGGAGCTTGCTTGCCAGGGACTGCTCCAGACCATCCATCCTGAGCAAAGATTCGAGATTAAAGACTCATTGTTCCAGTCCAGTATCTACCACATATTAGCCACAGAGCAAATGACTTAACCTCTTCTTACACCTCTTGTGAAAACTGGGAGCAATAATAATAATTTCGACTAACAGAGGGTTTGGAGGAAGGTTAAATTAGATGCAGTATGTAAAGTCCCTGAGAGTAAATAAAATGAATATAAAATTCATAAAACGATGCCTGAGCCCTACCCTGATGTTATCTGGGTAAGTTAAAGCTATTATTTCTCATTTACTGGGTGTGTTAGACATTTCTCAAATGTCATTGAATATGCTCCCCAAACCATACTGCCACCCCACCCCCACATAGAAATGGAATCCTGCTGGAAGGTGATTCATGGCACCAGCAGGTGGCGGTGGTCCCCTACAGGAGGCCAGAGCACCGTCCTGTTGCTCTTTGTGCATCCTCTCCGTGCTCCCTTCTAATAGCTGAGTGCTCCCCCAGTCCCTCTGACAGCTGAGTGCTCCCTACACTCTACAAGCCCCCCTTTTCTTGCTTCCACTCACACAAATACATGAAAAGGTCCAGTTCCTGTAAGAACGATATTCCCAAATTAAGTTATCGTGAGTTATGTGAACCCCCAACCTACAAGAGCCGATGCTAGACTGGCTGTCTGCCTCTTACCCTTTGCTTCCCACTTAAAGAATCAAGTCACTATGAATTTTCTTAATGATACTTTATTCGCCTGTTTTAGTCATTTTTCTTTTCTTTGTCTCAGCCGCAGAGAGTTGTCTGCAAGGAGGGAACACAAAATGCAGGGGAAA
This sequence comes from Suncus etruscus, assembly GCF_024139225.1. Lineage (NCBI taxonomy): Eukaryota > Metazoa > Chordata > Mammalia > Eulipotyphla > Soricidae > Suncus > Suncus etruscus. The sequence goes on along the minus strand of NC_064856.1, from coordinate 27,603,951 downwards.
GCCAGGCCTTGAAACTAGCTAGAGTGGGCCGGAGAGATAGCAAAGCGGTAGGGCGTTTGCCTTGCACGTAGAAGGACGGTGGTTCGAATCCCGGTATCCCATATGGTCCCCTAAACCTGCCAGGAACGACTTCTGAGCACAGAGCCAGAAGTAAACCCTGAGTGCTGCTGAATGTGACCAAGAAAAGAAAAGAAAAGAAAAGAAAAGAAAAGAACAGAAAAGAAAAGAAAAGAAAAGAAAAGAAAAGAAAAGAAAAGAAAAGAAAAAAAGAAACTAGCTAGAATGGGATTGAATTACTAGTTTTGCTGCTGCATCAAATCACTTGGGCAAATATTCAAGCTGCTCTGTGCCTCAGTTTCCTTGTTGGTAGAGTGAAGGCCATGAAAGTGTGTTTCAGAGGAAACCAAAGATCAGATGTGGTGATGTTCCAGGGAAAGGCCTCAGCACCAGGTTTCATATGTACCCAGGCTGTGTGAGTGCTTGAAAGAAAAAAAATAAGAAAAATGAAATGCCCGATATGGCCATCCAGGGAAAGTAAAATTAGAGACATGTGCTTTGAGGTCATTCTGCCTTGGGTACCAACCAGGCAGTATTAGCAAGTATCTTTGCCTCAGTCTTCCTTTGCTATTAAATTAGCACATTGATCTTCATAGAAAATTGATAAATGGAGTGATAGCGCAGCAGCAGGGCATTTGTCTTGCATGTGACTGATCCAGGAAGGACCTGGGTTTGATCCCCAGCATCCCTTATGGTCCCCCAAGCCAGGAGCGATTTCTGAGCACATAGCCAGGAGTAACCCCTGAGCATCACTGGGTGTGGCCCCAAAACAAGCAAAATCAAAAACAAAAAAGAAATTGATAAAAAAAAAAAGATAATGTTTATAACAGTTCCCAAAACAGCCTGGAACAAAGCTGGAGAGCCTACAGAGGTCCACGTGCTTGTTTTGCACACTGCTGACCCAGGTATGATTCCCAGCATCCAATGTGGTTCCCTGATCACTGCTGGGGCTTACTCTCAAGCATTGAGTCAGAAATAATCTCTGAGCACCCAGATGTGGGCCAACCCCAGCCAAAGAAACAACTAACTGGCACTAACTGGCAACTAACTGGCTCTCAATATATTGCTGCCGTATATTTATTCAACGGTATAATCAATAGGAGGCTGATGGTGGGTTAGTTCTAGATACTGGGGACACAGATAGGGGAGATGGCAGCAACATCAGAGCCAGCCAGAGCGGAGTCCACATGTGAGTAGGAAGTCGGCCAAGGACATCCTAGATGCCTAGGGCTCTGGCTGAGAGCCAAGCAGGCTCAGGAAATAGTTAGTTGCAGGGCTGTTCTGAGGGGATCAGGGAAGCCAGGAAGCCTGCAAGGTGTTGGCTAAGGTACCACCTGAACAGATGGGAGTTTGCCAGGGAAGGACAACAAAGGAGCAGGAAGCAAGGTTCAGGGGAGGATGAAAGGGACAGTTAGATGCCTGAGAGGGAGCAAAGGGAACAGGGTTGTAGTGAGGATAGGAGAACAGAGGAAGCAGGAGTGGCTCACCACCCCAACACACGGGGATGGGGCAGGGGTCACAGAGAAGGGTCACCTGTCTAAGCTGCTACTGACTCTCAACAAGCAGGAAAAGGCTGACAAAGCGAGGGAAGCATGGCAGGTGCAGGAAAAAGGCAACTTCAAGGCCAAGTCTCTGAGAAAGTGGAATCTGGGACCCCCCCACACAGTCTGTCCTCATAGAAGGTCAGAAAGGGTGTGTTTTAGCAGAGTTATCTGGCTAATGTGGGCAGGAGAGACTTGACCCTGAGGAGATGAGTTCTTGCCTCTTTGAGTGTTCTTCTATCCTCCCTTTCTTTCACCCTTCTCCAACTACACCTTCTTTATTCTTCCTCTTTCGCCTCCTCTTCTTTCTCTTCTTTTTCCTCTTCCTCCTCCTTATTCTCTAAGGAAAGAAGTGAGCCAGCCTCTGGGTCAGTAGGAATGGGCCAGCTGGGGGAAATAGTAGTGTAGGCATGATGCCTCTCTTATACCAGACCCCAGAGTCATTTTCTTGGGCTCTGGTCAATGCTGATCATAGGTGTAGAAATGGTCTCATTGAGATGAGATTATCTGGGTGAGCAATGAGAGCTGGAATTGGTATCCAATCATGAACCCAGCGGAGGAGGTGACTGTCAAGCCTCTGCTCTGGTTAGGCAGGAAATGAGGCCCCCCAAAAATGACAGATGTCTATCTATATGGAAGGTCATGGATTAGAGAACTGAGCATCATGTTTTGACACAGTCCAGTTTCAGATGTGATATGAGAGGAGGAACTTCTTGCACAATAAGCACCTATTGTGAGCTGGCCGTAGTTTTGATACTACTCATGATGTGTCAGGCACTCAAGTGTGCCATGTCTATATACTGTATGTACATAGACAGGTCTTTTTACTGTATCTCACATCATTGTCTCAATGGCCCTATAAGGTCAGAGCTGTTGTGATCCCATTACAAGAAGGAGGAGACTGAGGGTCTGAGAGTTCTAGTCACTTAAGACACACAGACAGTAACACTTGTGATTATAATACTCAGAGCTCTTGATTTTGTTTTTTGTTTTAGAACTGTACCCTGTAGTGCTCAGGAACTAATCCTGATTTGGTGCTCTGGGGCCACTCCTAGTCATGCTCATGAAACTTGTGGGGTGCCAGGGATTTAACCCTGGACTCCTGGATGCAAAATATGTGTCCAGCCCTTTGAGCCTTCTTTTGCACTCAGAGATTTCAACTACTAGCTTTGCCACATGCTAAACAATGTGCTGTGTTTGTACGATCATGACATTAAACTTCAGGTACTTCTTGATCCCAGCCTGAAAACATGACTCCTGTCTATAGCTGCCCAGAAGTGGCAACTGGAAGAAGAGATAGAAGCATGTTGGATTATTCTGCATATAGAGGTTTGGAGAGCTAATTAATCAAGCTACTGCAAGTGTTAAAGGGAGGATGCTACTGAAGCTCAGATAGTGAACCTCTTGCTCCCAGGGCTTTGAGTTTAGAGAAAGAGCTGGTAAGTCCAGGGAAGTAAGCTTGAGAGTAGAATCTATGATCCTCATGTGTGAGATCCAGGTTTCCACTTATTATTATAAAATAAGAATAAGAATAAAGAAGGGGGCCCGGAGAGATAGCACAGCGGCACTTGCCTTGCAAGCAGCTGATCCAGGACCAAAGGTGGTTGGTTCAAATCCCGGTGTCCCATATAATCCCCAGTGCCTGCTGGGAGCTATTTCTGAGCAGACAGCCAGGAGTAACCCCTGAGCATTGCCGGGTATAACCTAAAAACCAAAAACCAAAAAAAAAAAAAAAAAGAATGAAGAAGGATGAATAGAGCATTTATGTGGCCACCCAGATTTGATCCCTGCCATCTCATATGTCCCCTGAGCCTGCCAGGAATAAGTCCTGAGTGCAGGGCTAGGAATAACCCCTGATTAACACTACTGAGTGTGGATCAACACTTCCCACCACAACCATCACCAAAATAAAAATAAAAAAGACAAGGTAGGCCCGGAGAGATAGCACAGCGGTTGTTTGACTTTCAAGCAGCCGATCCAGGACCAAAGGTGGTTGGTTTGAATCCCGGTGTCCCATATGGTCCCCCGTGCCTGCCAGGAGCTATTTCTGAGCAGACAGCCAGGAGTGACCTCTGAGCACCGCCGGGTGTGGCCCAAAAACAAAAACAAAAACAAAAAGACAAGGTAGAAAGAAGGGGAGAAAGAGGAGGAAGAGAAAGAAGAAAAGAAAGAGTAGGAGGTGAGGAAGAATAGGTGAGAAAAACCTTACCAAAGGAGGGGAGAATGGCAGGCATTGCTCATTTGGGTTAGCTAAGTACCCAGTGTGTGTTTTTCTAAGCCTGGTTCTTCAGTTTCCTGTCACCTCTGGGAATTTGCTGCAAGCCTGCCAATAAAGCCCTTTGTGCGAAAGCTAGCCAGAATTGGTTCCTGAGACGTGCAATTAAAGAACCTGCGCTGACATAGCAGGGGAAAAGACCGAGTATTTATTGTTCAGCCAACGTGAATGATTCATTCCATGGATGAATGTGCATGGGACAGGAGGAGGGTGAGGCAAAGGAAGACTTGGCAGAAAAACTTAAAAGGTGCTCCCCTCAGGGTAAGGTCAGAACTGGCTTCAACACATGGGTCCCCCCGACTCCCAATGCCTCCCAAAGAGGAAAAAGTGGCTTAAAGAACCAAGGAAAAATTCTTGTTAAGCTTTTTTTCTGTTCTGCTGTGTGATGTGAGAAAGAATCCTGGCACTTCTGTGTCATGACATCATTCCTTAGCACTTCATTAGTCACAAGGTCAAGGATCCTCCAGCCAAGGGGATCAGGATAGAGCAGGGCAGAGGCTGAACAGCTTCCCTGAGACTCATACAGCCAGCATTCTTTCAGCCAGGACTAGGCAGCCAGAATGGCAATCAGTTTGGGCCTTGAAACTTAGCTGGGGCAATCAAGGCAGGAGGAGGAGAAACTGTCAGCAGTTTGGTTGTAATCCCTGCTTGGGGACCCATTTCACTCTCCTCATCCTATCAAAAGATCAAAACTAGAGGGTGTTGGGACTCAGGAGAGAGAGATGTTCCTGGGCTTGAGTAAATGACTCTGGCTGGGAGACTATTTCTAAAGAGGGCACCCACTGTGGGCACTGGTGTGATGGGACAAGATGTAGGGGAGCCCCAGTAGAAAGCTTGTCTACTCATAGTATGGTGTGGGGGACTAAGGCTATAGGCAGGAAGGGGGCCTAATCTCTGATTCTCAGAAAGTCTCAAGGGAATTCCCCACCTGGCCATGTCTCTAATTCAGCCAGGGTGCTGGCACACCACAACAATAATGCATGAATAATAATAATGGCACAGAGAAGAGCACTTTTGTAGGGAAGAGGGACAATGTTCTATGAAAGGCACTGGTAGCCAGCAAAGCACTGCAGACTGGGGCAGGCAAACCAGACCATGCTTTTTTTGCAATAAAATAGAACTTTACTGGAACAGGGTCTCCTGCATTTGGGGTGGATGGCTGCAGTTGGCCCTGGCGAGTGGTGAGCAGTCACAAGCTGCAAAGCTGTCAAAAGTTTACTGAAAACTGGAAAGTTTGCTGATCATCTCTGCAAAAGCAGCTGTGATGACCACTAGAACATAGTGTCAAATTCATATAGCATCATTCATTATTTTCCTGGTGGGAACCAGCTCTCAGGAGGTTCAGAGCTTCTCCCAGAATACTCAAATCACCATGGGGGTTGGTTGAATGCTTGTGCTCCATGATGCTGTGCTACTTTGAACCCAGAGAACCCCAGGCCTCTGGGATGGTGTGTGGTGTTCCGAGGATCAATTGGCATGCCTGGAATCAATCCTCAGTGAGGCACATCCCCAAGTTACCCGAAGAGCCCCTGAGCATCATTTCAGTCATTACCAAAATCATTACCAAAGATAGTCTCCAACTGCAAGTGCTTAGAGGACCCCCCACCGTGAAACAACACACATCAAAAGGCAAAGTGCTAAGTTCTACAAAGGGGTGGGTGAAACAATTCAAACATTCCATGCTACCCAATTTGTTCTCCTAGCACTGTCAGGAATAATCCCTGAGTTTGGAGCAAGAACCAAACCCTGAGCACCTCAAGGTGTGCCCCCCCCAAAAAGCAAGTGACATAAAAAGGGTATCAAAGGTGTCCTTATTAGTCTCTTTGCTGATGCATAATAAAATACATACTTCCTCCCACCCCTGCGGACTGATTAAAAAAAAATCTGTGAGAAGAAACTGAAAGCATCAGCTCTGGAGTCCAGGGGCTGGCATCTCTGGCAGGGTTTTTTTGGTAGTTGCCAATTGCACCCCGCCCCCTGAAGCACTCGCTCCCTCATCTGCAACCGGGGGAGTGGCACAATCCCACACCAGGGGTGCTGTGAGTCTGAGGAGTGGGAGGAGGCACGAGTGGGGCGCTCGGCTGGCCTGGCCCGGCCCCGCAGGTGCGGTGGGAATGCCGCCGCCCACGGGCCCCGCCAACAGCGCGGCTCAGCTGAACCCTCTGCTCCGCTCAGCGCCCACGGCCAGCCCTGGGACCGATATAATTAGCTCCAGCACGGCGGTGCTCACAGCCTCTGACACGACTGTCACCTCCCACTAGATCCCCGAACCCCAGGTGTCTCCCCCACGGTGGGGTCTGTCTGCGTTCCAGGCCAGCTGGGTGCAGGGCTCCCGAGCACAATGAAGTGCTCCAAATCTTGGATCTGTCACAAAGAACCAAAGAACCTTTCCAGCACTCAGGGATTGTGTGCAGAGTTTGGTGGGTGAGTGGAGGAGAATGGAGGGAGGATGATGGAGGTGGGAAAGCGACCTTTTTCCTTCCTTGGCTGGCTGGGAAATTTTCCTTCCTCTGGACCTAAAACCCTGCGGTGGGAAAAGCATAATGATCAAATAAAATAAAATAAAATAAAATAAAATAAAATAAAATAAAGTAAAATAAAAATAAAATAAGTAGTGCATGAATAAAACAAATCCATAATTAACAAAAATTTAATAAATAAATTAATAAAAGCATAATAAATAAAATTACTGATTTATTTTTGCTTTTGGGGGGCCACACTCGGTGACCTCCTGGCTATGCGCTCAGAAATCGCTCCTGGCTATGGGACGCCGTGGGGATCGAACCCAGGTCCGTCCTAGGCTAGGTGGGCCAGGCAAACGCCTTACCCCTTGCACCACCGCTCCGGTCCCCGAGCATCCTATTTCTTTAAGAGGCCTCCACCGAGAGGGGCGGGCACCGCCGGCGTTTCCCGGGCATCTGAGCCCGCCCCCTTTGAGTGACAGCTCCATAGCCCAATCGAAGAAGGGGATCTCAGATTGACGGCGAAATGGAGCAATAAGCAGCCGGGCTGACCTACGTGTGGGCGGGGTCTCTGGAAGGCGGGGTCGGGCGGAGGCCGAAGGACCCGCGGCCAGGAGACCCGGGCGCGCGGGAGCTGGGCCTAGGTCGGGGGACCCTGGTGAGTTGGGGCGCCCCGGATGCTGGGATATCGCGGGCTCCGAGAGAGGCCAGGCCCGAAGGATGCTGGAAGGAGGCGCCGAGCCGGGAAGGCGCAGGGGGCGGGGGCCGCGGCCTGCTTCGGTGCTGAGGTCTGGGGGCTGCATGCAGACGGAGGGCGGCCTGGGCTGCACCCGAGGAGGGGTCGCGGCCTAGCTGGGGTGACCGGGCGGGATGGAGCATCTGGCTCCGCTGGGAACGGTGTCGGATGGAGAAAGGGCGGGCCAGGCCTTGAGGAATCGGGCTGCGCCGGGCTGGGGCTTGGGGGACAGAGTCTGGAGCCCAGGGGCGCGGTGAGTTGATGGGGGAGGAATGGGGGAGAGTTTGGGACCCGGTACCCCAAAGCCCGATCTCGGTTCGTACTTGCATCGCACCCCTTTCCCTGCATTCCCTCTGCAAGCCGCCCATCTCGCAGCGGTCCTGTCTGCTACTGGAGAGGGATGGATGGATGATGGCTCGAGCTCTGGAGTCTCCCCCACTTCCCAGCCTTCCCACATGCCCTGTCCCAACCGAGGCCCCGGGGGGTGTTTTAAGATCTGCCCCGGGCCCTGGGCTGCTTTGCACCCGGAGCCCGAGCCCGGAGAGATCATCGCCAAATGCAAATCAGGCTCGCCCCCGCGCTGCTGGAAGCTGACCAGCTTCCCATTCTTTGTGGGTGCACCACCCAGTCCCTGCCCTCTCTGGTGGAGATGGGCCCGCCGACCTCTTCTCTTTGGGCCCTGTCGCTAATTCCTTGCTCAACCCTTTCTGGCAATGACCTTTCTGTTCCTTCTTCATGCCGAGCTCTGCAAGGTCTCCAAGCCTTCACCGGTGCTCCTTCCTCTTCTCCGACCACTCTTCCTCAGTATATTTATTATCTTTGTCCTTCTGACCGAGTATTGCTTTCTTGGCCTTAAGGCAGGCTCTCGGACCCTGTGAGTGTGAGAGCAGAGGAGTATTCTCACTTTCAGCCTCGGTCCTATGGTTATTTTGCAAAAAGTACCTTGTCCAGGATCTAGTGGGCAGGGCGCTGCTTGCCTAGCATGTGGCTGCCCCGGGTTTGATCCTCAGTATCCAATATGCATATGGGATATCTCATATTCCATCCTCAGCATACCCCAGCTCTGCCAAGAGTGATCCCTGAATACAAAGCCAGGAGGAGTAAGCTGTCCTGAGCACTGGGGTACTCCCCTCCTCAGATAAAAATAAAAATAACCCACCCCCCAAAAAGTACAGTTTCTCACACCAGATAATAAGACAGGGAGGAAGACTTGTTTTCTTCCTCCCAATTTCATAATAACAAGATATTAATATAATAATAAGATAATAGGTAGGAGTGTCTGGTTTTGCTTCTTGCCTAGGGCCAGGCACTGGGAATACTCTGGGAGAAATGGGCGGTGAACTGGGATTGTGGGAGGATGGGGGAGTGGCAAGGCGTAGGTTGTCCCATCTGGGGAAGGAAGCTGGCATTTGGAATCAATCCCCTCTGTGCTGGCTCTGCTGGAGTGCAGCTGCCCAACAGAACTATCATGCCACACAGGTAATTTGCAGCTTTTTAGTAACTGCATTTATAAAGTAAAAAGGAGCGGGTGAAATCAATCTTCATAATGCATTTTACCTCGCCTGGTCGTTTCCAAAATAATGTTATTTGGACATGTAATCGATATAACTACGTTGTTTATGAGATTTTCCTCACTTTGTGCGTGTATGTGAGCATGTGTGTGCTCAGTCTTTGCCATCTGGTGTGTGTGTGTGTGTGTGTGTGTGTGTGTGTGTGTGTGATGCTTAAAGCTCATTTAAGTGTGTGTGTGTGTGTGTGTGTGTGTGTGTGTGTGTGTGTGTGTGTGTGTGTGATGCTTAAAGCCCATTTCAGTTCTTGGAGCCACTTCCCAAGTGCTCAGAAGCTGCAGGAGAAGTGCTGTGTGGAGCTGAGCACATCATAAACTGGGGTCTTTAATGATCCAGACAGTCTTTGGAGGTTATTACTGTTATCTGATTATTATTAGTAAAAATAATGAAGCTCCTAAAAGTTAAGCTGCCTATCAGTGATCATCCTAGAGTTTGTAAAAGGAGGAAGCAGTATTATTTAGACCTCTACCCCATCTATTCATCTGAAGCCTGGTCTTGTTATACTTTTTGATAATTTTAGGAGGTATCAGGGGTGTTTGGGGTATTGGGAGTGGAGATTCGTAATGTGGAGAGCTGTCTCATTCCCAGTCTTTTCTAGGACTCAAAAAAACATACTGGATGCTACTGAAGGAGAAAACCTGCAAAGTGAGTGCTCTGACCCTGTCATCACTCCTGAAGCAGTCTATTCTAGCACATGGGTTCCCAGGTGCTGGGGGAATGTTTGGTTCCCCCACCCACAACCCCAGCATTCCTCAGCTGTGAGGAGAACCTTGGCTTGAGTTAACCAAACTATCAGACTGTTCAGTTCAGCAATGAATCCCCGAGTGAGGCCCAGCTCTGTTCTAGGCATCAAGGTGCTGGAGTGATGAGTCCAAGCCTTGTCCTTAGGGTGCCCAAGGGTGCATTTGGAAAGGCCAGAGCAAATGACAGAATCACAGGGTGTCTTGAGGAGGCATGTACATGTCTGGGTGGAGCCAGAAGTTGCAGAGACCACATAGCCTGCTCAACTGGTAATGTGTTAGATTTAAGATTTAGCTCCTCTGGACATGAAATATTTTGCTGACAGTAGCCCCTATAGATTGCTTCCTTACCACTTGCCTGTTTACTTACCTGCCTGCTTAGATCCCTAACGGCATGCTACTTTTATTGTCGACCCTAGAAAACTTTGTCAAGCACAAGTGACCCATGTTTTTTTGTGTGTGTGTTTTTGTTTGTTTGTTTGTTTGTTTTGGGGTCACACCCAGCATCGCTCAAGGGTTACTCCTGGCTCAATGCTCAGAAATCCCTCCTGGCAGGCTCGGGGGACCATATGGGATGCCGGGATTCAAATCACCATCCTTTTGTATGCAAGGCAAACACCCTACCTTCATGCTATCTCTCCAGCCCTGAGGCCCCATGTTTTGCACTGGCCCTTGCTTACCCTAATGCTGACACCAGTGATAGCTCTCCCAGCCATGTGCACTGCACACATCTCCAGTTGCTTTTCTCCTTGCTTGCTTTCAAATCTATCCTCTTTCCTGTGTCACATTGTTGTTGTTGTTGGTGGTGGTGGGGTGTTCCATATTTTTTAGATTGAGAGGAGACATAGCTCAGTAGTATCAGGTTTCTGTAACTTTGGCATTGTGCCAGTCAGACCTTCTGCAGAAGCGCTTACATGGATGAACCATATCATATTCACTTGCAGTATTTACTTGGGGAGTGTGAAGGGGGTTGAACCATACATGATGATGCTCAGGACTTAATTTTGGCTCCGTAGTCCGTAATTACTCCTGGTGGTGGGGCATATGGGGTGCCAGGGAGCAAACCTGGGCCTGTCATATGCAAGGCAAATGGTCTCCTACTGTTCTGTCTCTCTGTCTCTCTCTCAAACCCACCACTTTTGAGATCAGGATTCACTTATATCCCCGTTCCACAGAGAATTTTGTTAGTGCTGGGTCCAAACCCTTGTTACCCCAGTGCAGAACATAGCTCCTGAGAAGCTCCTTCAGTCCCCCACCTCTTTTGGTCAAAGTGGTGCAAGACCTACCTCCCCAAATCAGGGCCTGAGGAAGAAAGTGTGCTGTGTGTAGAGTTGCTCTGCCTAGTGTCCTGTGCTGCAGGGGAGAGTTGGGCCTGAAAGGAGTGGCCTCGGCCCCTTGTCCCTTCTGGGCAGGGCTGCCTGGCTAGCTTCTCTGGACCACAGTTCCCTTCTTTAGAAAACAAGGGGCCTGGCTGCCTTTCCTCTGTGCACAATGCTGGGTTATTATGCTCAGCCCTGAAAAGGGCTCCACACCCTGGGATTTCCGTCCTAACCCGGGGCGCTCCTCAGCTCCCCACACTCCCTCCCAGCAGTGCCTCTGGCAGGGAACAGATCTTCTGTGCTGGGGCACCTCCTGCCTGCCAGAGCTGAGAGCAGAGGGAAGTGGGGGCCAGCAGTCATCTCCAGGTTGGAGGATTCCAGCATTCATCCTCTGTTTTTGTTCACTTGAAAGACAGGTCGCAGGACCTCTTGAGAGGTTTTGGAAGTAGAATTTCTCAGACTCCTCTGTGGGTCTGACTCTGCCCTGCAAACTTCAAGGAAGAGCAAGTAGGGAGCTGTTGGCACAGGTTTGATGAGGCTGCTGACGGCTCTCAGGCGAGCTGATGGGGTGCTGAGATTCTGACCACTGGTGAATATCACCCGGGGGCCCTTTGCAGGCCACTTGGTGGGTGTTGATGACACCCCAGCAGAGTTGAGAAGCCCTGTCCAGAAAATAGCTTCTGGCTTTTACATGCAGCGAACTGCCAAACTGTCGTGGGAACCACAGGGCAGGTCCGGTTCTATACATCCAGGCTGGAGTGAGGGAGGGTTCTACACAAGCACAGAACTGACCAGGGAGAGGTCAGAGTACAAGTTACAAAATGACCAAGAAGTGCTCAGAGTCACGGAACACGGAAATGAACAGGGAGTATTCGGAGTAATAAACCACAGAATGAACCAGGGAGAACCCAGAGTAACAAGCCACAGAGAACTCAGTGTAACAAGCCACAGAAATGAATAAATAGGGAGACTCCGGAGTAATAAGCCATGGAAATGACCAGGGAGAGCCCAGAGTAGCAGACCACTGAACTAACTCAGAATAATAAGCCACAGAATTGGAGGAAGATGGCAGAGTAACAAGCCACAGAACTGACCTAGGAGAGTGAACAGTTAAGGGGAAAGAAGGTGGCCCATGAGGTGCTTTCTATGTGACTGCAGGACTGGAGGAAACAAATGCCCTCTACCTAAGGAGCTGCTCTATTTTGAGGTCTGGGGGACTGGCCAGGCACTACTCAAGGTTGCTAAGTAGGATAAACAGAGTTGTGGGCAAGTCTTAGATGGGGAGAAGCTAAGTCCTGCTCCCCACCCTACTTCCTCTCTGAACTTCTGCCTCTGCCCACGTTAGTGACTTATAATCCTATGTTTTTGCACATGTCCTGTGTTGATTCTCACCAGATGACTTGACAGCCACCTTGTGTGCTCTGAACCTTCTCTGCATTTCCAACAGCAGATGTCCGACCCGGAATCTCTGCCCACCCAGGTCCCCTCTCCTGACACTTGCTCTGTGGTCTGCAGTCACCTCTGAGGTGAGAAGTACTCAAGGGAGATGCTGGAGAAGGAGGGTGCGACCTCTAGATGTCTTCCTGGTGTGGTGTGTGCTGTGGCAGGAAGCACAGACCAGCCTTTCTCATGCCCTCACCCCTACCCCCACCCACACCAAGAATCAAAAGCAAAACTGCAACTGAGCAAGAAGCACTCACATGTCCCTTCACATCCTCTGGAAGGGCCTGGAGCCTGGTGCTTGCATTCCAAATTCTTGCTAACACATGGGAGCATCTTTCACTGCCTTTCTTAGAAGTGCAAAGCTCCCACCTTCCTACCCTGTCAGGAGAAGTAGGTACTGCTGGGGTGATTGGCAGAGCTCCACAAGCCTTTGGCTAGGTACCCATTCCATTTTTTTCCTCCCGTTTTTGTGTACTCAGGGATCACTCTTTGTAGGCTTAGGGTACCATACAAGAAGCTAGGGATCAAGTTCAGGTCAGCCGCAATGCAAGGCAATTATTCTATTTACTGTATTATCATTCTTCCCTACATATTTTTTTGGGGGAACCACACCTACCAGTGGTCGAGGATTAATCCCAGCAGGTGATGGGGAGGCAAGCCCTGGGAACAAACCTGAACCTTCCACATGCAGAGCCTGCACTCACTGCCTCCATTTAGCTCTCCTGCCCAGGAGACCCATCCATTGCACACCTTTCAGAAGCCATGTGGAGAAGGCTCCTTTGGAGACAATAATTCTCTGCTTTTTCTTGGGCTTTCATCTTCCTGCCTGATAAATGGTAGAATTCTCTTCTTCCAGTGTCTGCCCCTGCCCTTGTTGTGTCTGATACTCTGACAGGGCTAAGGCTTGTCTTGTCTGAAAGGGCATATTATTACTTCCTTGCCTCATGGGCCTAGCCGGGAAATTCTATAGTACTGCTGAGTGGTACTGCAAGAGGCTATTTATAACCCTGAGAATTTTGCAATGTTATTGAATTGCTTCGACCTAATTTCCACTTCCTTTCTAGAATGAGAGTGGAAAGAGTAAGCAGACTGGCACTGGGAGAGCTCTCCACAAGCAGAGTCTTTCTATCCTGGGACTATTCTTGGGGGACTATTTCCCCTCTTCTCTTACCTCCTGATGTGTCCACAGGGAGGAAAATCAGATAAATGACCCCTCCCCTTTTAATTAGATTTGGATGTACTCAACCTGATTTTCCAATGAAACACGTTCTAATGATGGGGAAGTGAAAATTCCGGCACTTTGTAGTCCTTGGGGCACTGCCAAGAGGAGCCTGGGCAGCCCAGGAGCAGCACCAAGTGGACCCTCCACAAAAGCAACATTTTTCAGCGATGGAATAAGAGTGTCAATCTAAGGTAGCAGAACGCAGGGTGGATATCAACCAAGGTACCAGTAGCACCAGGGCCCCTCTTTAGACAGGGCCTAGTCTTTAGAGGGAGGCATAACCTCTGGGTTTGAGCAGACACTGGAGCTCACTGGACTGATTGGTTTCCAGCTGATGTGCCAGGGTTCAAGTATAAAGCCTGGTAACTGCCCTCCCTATAGAGAAGATGGATGGATAGGTATATCCATACTATCCAAGAGTATGACATGAGCCTTGGGCACAGAATGCCCATGGGGACACAGGCCCTTATCCCACTTCATTTGCAAGGGAAGAGTATTAGGGAGCTAAGATTGGAATAAGGGAACCTTAGTATGGTGCTTTGCAGATCTTCTGGCAGCCAAAGGGATGGTGTGTGCAAAGGTGGAGAAGCAATGAAAGAATGAATTTTGTTGTCCCATAAAAATCACAGACAGGGGCCGAAGCAATAGCACAGCAAGTAGGACATTTGTCTTGTGCCCAACTGATCTGGGTTCGATTCCTGGCACCCCATATAGTCCCGAGTCTGCCAAGAGTGATTCCTGAGTGCAGAGCCAGGAGTAACCCAGGGGTAACCACACTGCCAGGTGTGGCCCCCAAACCAGAGGAAAACAAAATCACAGTCTGGGGAGTAGAGTCTGGTTCACCAGCCAGGAAGACTCAAGGCCTCCTGAAGAAGCCTGAGCTCCTCATTAGACTCTGGGGTAAGGGCCCTAAGCTCTTGATCTGTAGGACTCTCTACTCTTCTTTAGCTTTGGGGACAGTAAAGCTAAAGTGTCCACTGAGCACCTGCCATAGGTCAGGTGCAGTGAGACCTGTTTTTAGGCACCTTTCAAACAACAGCCTCGTACATCAGCTCTGTGCTTCTATTTAGAAAGAGAGAAACACAGGTCTGGTCTGACAGGTGAGGGCAAGAACGCCACACACAGGGCGGGTGTGGGGAATTACTTGGGACCTACATGTATTTCTAGGGGACCCTGTCCTTATGAGCTGATGTCATTACTTTGAAGGAAATTATGTTTAGTGTGAAGACTACCGACCCTCAAATCCCAAGTCCTGGTTCTGTTTCTTTTTTGGGGAGGACGTTGCAGTGAAGATGAAGAATTTATAAGGAGGATTAACTTCTCAGCCATCTTGCCTGTGCAATCAGGAGCTTTCTGGGGTTCAGAGTGACTAATACAGTGTGTTCAGGGCATTCTATAGCCCATTGCAAAGAATTCTCCAACACCCCTCTGGAACCTCTGCAGATCTATTGTGGGATATAGTGGATATGGCCTCAGTTGGTTCAGCAGAGCAGGATATAGTGGATCTGGCCTCTGTTGGTTCAGCCTGTTCCCATCCTCCTGGGCTGCTGTCTCAGACACCCAGATCTCCACTGCAGATTCCTTCAGAGGTGGGGGTAAATCTTAAAATTGGGTTTGTTTTGATGGGAATGAACAGAAGCTCGAGCCAGTTTATGGAAAGATTTCTCAGGACTGGGATCGGAACAATAGCAAAGTGATAGGTCGTTTGCCTTGCAAGCAGGCGACCCAGGACCAATGTTGGTTTGAATACTGGCATCCTATATGGTCCCCTGAGGCTGCCAGGAGTGACTTTTGAGCACAGAGCCAGGAGTATCCCCTGAGAGCTGCTGGGTGTGATACTCCCCCCCCACCCCCCAAAAAAAAGATTTGGCAGAGGGACTGGAGAGATAGCACAGCGGTAAGGTGTTTGCCTTAAATGCAGAAGGATGGTGGTTCGAAGCCCGGCATCCAATATGGTCCCCAAGCCTGCCAGGAGCGATTTCTGAGTGTAGAGCCAGGAGTAACCCTTGAGTGCTGCCGGGTGTGACCCAAAAACAAAAACAATAAACAAAACAAAAAGAAAAGATTTTGCAGGATTGACTTGAGGAAGCAAGATTCAGGCCTGCCAAGCATGATAAGTGTGGATCCTGGAAACTTGTTGGATTGTGACCTTTTCCGTCTTCCTGGAACCTGGCCTTGAGTTTTGATTATGTGTCTTTCTGTTGTGTTTTTACTTTTGAGCTACACCTGGTGTGCTGTGATGTTATTAGGAATTACTCCTGGCTGTGCTCAGGAGACCATAGGGTGCTGGGGATCAAACTCAGGTTGCCATTGTACAAGACAAGTTCCCTCCCTACTGTCCTATCTCTCCGACCCATTTACTTTGTGCATTTCTGGATTCTTCCTACAGAAATGCTTCTTCGCTGAAGCTTTCTCTCTTGGTTTCTCTGTGGCTTTAGCTTGCCTACCTTCCTGCCTCTGTCTCCCCCCTCCCCCCTGCCAAGTCTGTGCTTTTAGTTAAGGAGGAAAAATGGATGGAGGCTAGAGGTTGCCTTGGTGCAGTGCCTGGGATGGTGTTGGGGTGGGGGTGGGGATTGTCCCTCTGTGCTGAGAGGCTGTCGTGGCTGGAGAGGAAAGACTGAGTTGCTGGAAATGGGGCCTTGTTCTCTCCTATGGGCTCAGTGGTTGCACATTTCCATGCTTCAAAATGGAAGTGAATTTTTGGAACAGCCAAGAATGACTCAACTTAAAAAAAGAGATGCTCAACCTAGGGTTGACACGAAGTGTAACTGTACAACTAATGAGTGTTCGCTAGTCTATCTCCAAAGATAGTATCTGGGAAGAAGTTCAAAAAAAAAAAAAAGT
Organism: Suncus etruscus; assembly: GCF_024139225.1. Classification (NCBI taxonomy): domain Eukaryota; kingdom Metazoa; phylum Chordata; class Mammalia; order Eulipotyphla; family Soricidae; genus Suncus; species Suncus etruscus. The sequence continues at coordinate 27,587,744 of NC_064856.1, read as the reverse complement.
AGGGGGTGGGGGGACTTGTTCCTTAGCAGCGGTGCTGAAACCAGGACATAGATTCTTTCAGTGAGGACTTTGCAAGGCGCAAAGCTCCTCTGTAGAACTCTGGTATTTTCACTGAAGTGGCACTGTGAGAACACACATGCCTTGGGTCAGCACTTACACGTCACAGTAGAAAAGAACCAAGACCTGAGTTAAGGGGCAGGTGCACAGTCCAGATATAGAGATAGCACACTGAGCCTAACATCTAGCTGAGCTTCCTCAGGGAGACCCCAGCTCTCTGTTCAGCTGGATGCTCCATCTGGAAAGATTCCCCCCAGTTCTGAGTCCAGCTTTGTGCTTCATTGGGGAAGGTCCTTCCAGCCTTGGACCCCACTCCAGCACCCACACCACATGCTTATTTTCAAAGGAAGAAACTGAGCTAAGGAACAAATGGCATATAGAATTTGGTCCCCACCCCTCATAAGGAGTACAGGAGTGGGCCTACTAAATGGTGTGGGTGGAGGCCAGAAAGAAGGTATCTCCCGAGGCTGGAGAGATACTACAGCCAATTGCAAGGCAAGTGCCCAACCTGGGGTTGATCCCTGTCACCACTTGTGATCTCCCTTGTTCTGCCAGGAATGATTCCTAAGCATAGAACTGAGAATAAGCCCTGAGCACTGGGCATGGCTGAAAAAAAAAATTAAAAAAGAAGAAAATCTCGTACTGGAGAGTGATTGGAAGGAGATGAGAGTAATTTCTGAGGGGAGGGGAATTTCTTTTGGGGAACAGTGACAGGGAGATATATGTCTGTATATTACATGCATTTTCACATGTATAGACATGTTCATATATACTCTGTATTCTACTAGATGTAAATAGACCCAGGATTGTGAAGGTACTCGCCTTGCATGTGGCTGACCTGGGTTTGATACCTGCCACCCTTAATGGTCCCCTGTGCACTGCCAGGAGTGATTCCTGAATGCAGAGCTGTGAGTAAGTCCCAAGTACCTCCGAAAATGAAAAAAAAGGAAAGAAAACTAATGTACCCATCAAAAAATGGTGAGGAAAAATGAACAGACACTTCCTCAAAGAAGAAATGCAAATGTCCAAGAGGCACATGATCAGGGAGATGCAAATCAAAACAACTATGAGGTACCATCTCATTCTACAGAAACTGGCACACATCATAAAAACCAAGAACCGTCAGTGCTGGCGGGGATGTAGGGAGAAAGGAACTTTCATTCACTGCTGGTAGGAATGCCATCTAGTCCAGCCTTTATGGAAAGCAATACGGAGATTCCCCCCAAAAATTGGAAACATACCACTTCTACAGATATACCCTAGGAACACAAACACAAAACAAAAATGCCTTCTGCACACCTATATTCATTGCAGCACTACTTACAATAGCCAGAATCTGGAAACAACCAAGATGCCCTTCAACAGATGAATGGCTAAAGAAACTGTGGTACATATACACAATAGAATACTATGTAGCCATCAGGAAAGATGAAGTCATGAAATTTCCTTATACATGGAGGACATGGAAACTATTATGCTGAGTGAAATAAGTCAGAGGGAGAGAGATAGACACAGAATAGTCTCACTCATCTATAGGATTTAAGAAAAATAAAAGGCATTATGTAATAACACCCAGAGACAATAGAGATGAGGGCTGGGAGGACTGGCCCATGATATGAAGCTTACCACAAATATTGGCCAGTGCAGTTAGAGAAATAACTACCCTGACAACTATCATGACAATGGTAGTGAGTGAGAGAAACAGAATGCTTGTCTCAAATACAGACAAGGAGTGGAGAAGGAGAAAGATGAGTGGCCTTGGTGGCAGGAAGGTTGCACTGTTAAAGGGAGGTGTGTTTTTTATGACTGAAACTCAAATACAAACGTGTTTGTAATCATATTGCCTAAATAAAGATATTTAAAATAAAAAAAATAAAGTCAAAAGATACTGGTTTCAATTAAAAAAAATAAAGAAAACAAATGCAACAGTGGGATTTTAAAAACTGTATGTACCCACACAGCCCTGTATCCCAAGGTTCCAATTTGTTGGTGTGGATGTGGTCTGTTGTGGCATGAGGAATTTGTAGTTGCCAGCAGCTTCACCATATCACAAGAGCAGGGACTCTTACAGGAGTCACTTTAATGGGATCTTACTTTCAGAAGTTTGTCTGGGCATGTGCAACCCAATTGTGAAAATTTTTGTTGGTTGTAGAGGTGGTAGTCAGTGTCCATCTAGCCTGTGAGGTGGCTTTTGAATTTGGACAAAAGGCCAGACTGGTTGAGCATGATGAGTGGTGCTAGACTCCTGAACTACATGTGGGCTTGGGTGGAGGTCAGTGGCATGACCACGCTCTTTTTCCTGGAAACAAGAATCTTACTTACCTACTTGCCTGCTGGTGGACAGACTTCTTCATAGGATCACCTTCTGGAAATGCCACCAGGTTTGGGGTCAACTGACTTCCGAAGTGGGCTACCCCAAGAAACAGATGGGTGTGTGACCCACCCCACTTTGAGACTTTGACCCTTCACAAAAGACCCTTGGTCTGTCCAGGCTCTGTGTCAGGCACTGAAGAGCTTGGCTTTGCTCAAGTCCAGGTGAGATGGGGCAGGAGTATGTATAGACTATGTAGGAAGGGGGGCCTCTTCATGGAGAGAGGGGCCTCTGCTGCCCTGTCCTACAAGGGCTGTGGTCGCACCTGGAGCAGACTAGACTGGCAGAGTGTACGGCGGTGTTCCAAAGCTTGCCAGGTTGTCTAGATTATGGGTCACATTAGCCTATTATCTGGTCTTGCTCAAGATGGTATTATTTTTCTTGCTTTACAGAGGTATGGGTGAGGGTCTTGCCCCCTCCCTTTGCACTTAGCCCTCAGCAGAAGGGACTAGAATGGCATTTCCTATCCTATCATCATCAGTGCTCTGCTAGGTTTTCTGAACTCTGTACAAAAGAGGTGCCATACTGTGCCCTGGGTTGGCAGGAGTGAGAGATGAGACAGGTGGTGGGGGGCCCAACCCCCCTTGTATTGGTGCGGGTTCTCAGGTCTTGATGAATGCAGAGCGAGACAGGCCAGCCTCACTAGCAGCTTGCCGTGTGCAACCACTGCATGGCTGTCTCTGTCCTCGCCTTGGGCAGATGTGTCTCCACCTGAAGGCCCTAGCTGGGAATTAGCAATAAATATGCTCCTTTACCACTGAATCCTCTTGGCCCTGGAACTAAAGATTTACCCTGGCTGTTGTTCTGATGATAAATCAATTTGTCCCTTTCCTGCTTCCCAACTTAATGTAAAGAGACACAAAAGTACCCAGAGAGGTTGTGGTATGATCTAGAAAAATTCAAGCCAAATAATTCCAGATGGTATTTTGGATACTGCCTGATATCTGATTCTCTGAAATGAAAGAGGGAAGGCTCAGAAGCTAACCCCTTCCTCTTGTCTGACTCTGTCCACAGGCGGTGGTGTCCTGGTGTGTGTCCCAGAGAAGCAGTACTGTAGGGAACAATGCCACCACCATCAGACATTGTCAAAGTGGCCATTGAGTGGCCGGGTGCTAATGCACAGCTATTGGAGATTGACCAGGTAAGAAGGATCTGAGGCTGGATGTGAGGGGCGGGATCTGGGAACTGTGCTGGGGTGGGCCGAGGGATCTGGGATCAGATTGGGTGTTCAAGGCTAATGATGCACATTGGGGCTCATTGGCTTCAGCCAGCTGGGGAAGGTTTGTAGTAGGTGTAGGGGAGATGTTTCCTCCTGCTTACGAGCTGTTGGGGTAGGGTACATATGTGGGGGAGGGGGCCCTCGAGGGTCTCAGCCTCGTATTGCTGACTTAGCACCTCTCTATCTCTTACAGAAACGGCCCCTGGCATCCATCATCAAGGAGGTTTGTGATGGGTAAGTTGGTACTGCCCTTCTGGAGCCCTGACAGACTTCACACTGAAGGGGCCCAACCTGGCCAGGGCCTTTGGAGGATCCTTGGGATCACTGTGGATCGTGCTGACCTTGGATTCATGGGATACTAATGCCAAGCTGTGACGTGGCCCAGAACCTCTGGTCAGTCTCTGGGTCCAGAACTGCCCTGCCTGAGTTCTGGTGGCATTGGGCCCGTGTTTAATGGGACCTGTCACCTTTCGATCTGTGTAGAAGACAGGGTAGATTTCTGTCAGCATCTCAGTCTATAGCTGTGGGTTTTTTATTTGCTTTTATGGGGGATATTTGGATTACACACAGCAGTGCTTAGTGGTACTCCATGATCATTCAATGCTGAGGATCCAACCAGGTAACCAGTTCTGCTATGGGCCAGGAAAACACTGTAGCCCCTGTTCTTTCTCTCTCAGGCCACAGCCTAAAGCTTTATTTATTTGTTATTTTGGGAACAATACCTAGAATGTTCCCATCCAGGCTAGGGATGATCTTGCAGTGTGGGGTTTGAACCTGGGCCTCCTCCATGCAAGTCTGTGCTTTAGCACTCCAAGTCATCTTGTGGGCCTGAAAGTCATGATTTTTCTGTTTAGTTTTGTTTTGCCTTCTCTGCTTTCATCCTCTGCCTCCCACCTGATCCATTCAGCAAATGATTTATTTACAGCTTCTGGACAATGTAGGGGAAAAGCTAGGCAGGCTACATTCTCTCTCTCTCTCTTGCCTAGGTGGTCGCTGCCCAACCCGGAGTATTATACCCTCCGCTATGCAGATGGCCCGCAGTTCTACATTACTGAGCAGGTGTGTGCATAGCTGCCTACCACAGGTAGTTTTCCTCCAAGACCTCACCTCCCTTCTTCCTTAGGTCCGTCCCTTCCTGAAGCTTCCCTTGTCTGGGCAGCAAGCTGCTTTTAGGTGTCTGTTCTCTGGCTCATCTTTCTGAGCACCTGCAACTCCAAAGAAGAGTCTTATGTTGAGCGTTGTCGAGAAAATGAGCCAGTTGTCTTGAGTACAGAGCCCAAAGTGGCCTGGGCTCTTGTCAAGTCAACCTCTCACATGGTTTTGTTTTTGTTTCTGAGCCACATTCTCTCCTCCCCTCTCTCCCCTCCCCTTCATTTCTCCTCCTCCTCTTCATGTCCTATTTTCAAGACTTATTCCTGGCTTTTTGCTCAGGGATCCTGTGTTGTTCCTTGGGATTGAACCTGGGTTGATCTCATCATGCAAGACAAAAACCCTCATGCTGTACTATTGCTTTGGTCCCAACTTAAAATTTTTAAATTTTTTTTTCTCAGTTTCTCTTGTCTCCTCTCTGCTCCCTAGACTCGTAGTGACATCAAGAATGGGACCATCCTCCAGCTGGCCATCTCCCCGGTAGGTGTCTCTCTTGGCTTCTCTGAGCACTTGTCTCCAGCTACACACAGTTCCAGAAACATGCTGAGTTCAGGGAAGTTCAACTCTGCTTTCACAGGCTCTCTAGGAGTTAATAGGCTCTTAGAGCTCTGTCAGGGACAGAGGTCAAATTGCTTAGGGTGTTCTTCACAGGAGGAACCACCTGCCTCTACTGGAGGATTCCTAGAAGGATTCTTGAAGGGGCCACTTGGTTTAAATGCAGGATATGTAATAATGGGCCCAGGAAAAGAAAAGAAGAGAAAGGGGATTTTCCAAGGAGGGATGGGTGACAGGGAGAGCCAGACACGGGCCAACTGTGGGCATGGACTTACTTTCTGACATGTGGAGAAAGTTTAAAGCAGAAGGGTACATTACTTTTAGAAAGACCCTATTACAACATTACAGAAGCTGGTATAAAAGGAGGAAGGCAGGAGGAATCTACAGGAAACTCATGAAAGATGTTGATGGCGTGAAGGCACAAAGCAGAGGAGATGAAGGGGAACCTGAGGGGTGGGCATGCAGGGTGTACAGGAGGGTATGTGCTATGGTGTAGAAGGAAAGGGTTGGACCAGCTTTCTGCAAGCTCAGACCATCCAAGTGTCTGAGGAAGTCCTGGGAAGTCAGAAGAGAAGCAAGCGCAGGAAGTGGTCTCTGAGGGTGCCAGGACCAAGGCTGAGGGGTCTGTCACGACTGAGGAAGTAGTGACTGGACAGGCACATGGAGCGGTCACTGGTGTCCAGGCAACTGGTCTGGGTGGGCATCAGCTTGTATCCATGCCTAGGGGATGCACCCTAGCTCCACACACCATTCAGACACCAGACTGTCCCAGGAGACAGGCAAGGAAGGAATCCTAGGGGTTGGGGGTAGGGGGTGGGAGTGTTTTCACAAGAGCAGGCAGTGGTGGGAAGGACCCCCTTGTCCCCCCCACCCCCTGGGTGTTGTGGCCCCTTCATAGCTCCTAACTCAGCTGGAGCATGTGCTGTGTCCTGGGAAATATGTTTAGAGGAGGCGGAGAATGGGATGGACCCAAGTCCAGGTGCAGAGGTGCAGTCTGCTAGGACACCAGGAAGATGGAGCTGTCAGAAAGAAGGGAATGACGGCAACACACACTGAGTTCCTGGCATTTGCTATATACCCTTTAATCCTGACCAGCACCCTTTGAGGTGGGTCCTTTTACTTTTTAGACCAACATAACTGTTACTGGGGCTGAATTTCCCCGGGAGTGACTCCTGAGTTCAGAGAAAGGAGTGAGTCCTGAAAACTGCTGGATGTAGCCCCAAAACCAAAGACATGAAAAGATGATCGTATTCAATGGTGCTGGAGCCCAGTGGTGCTTAGGGACCTCCGGGGCTTTTCTGGCTGGACTCAGGGACCATGCTGTGTCAGAATGGAATTTATGGCCTCACCCATGTTATGCATGTGGTCCCCCAGCTGAACTTGACTCCTGGCCTTGAGATGGATGTCCTTGCTGGCCTTGCTCAGAGGCCACGAAGTTTGTTTTTGCTCTCTGTGAACAATGCAGAGCCAGCTCTACCCCAGGTCTTTGACCTCTCAGCCTCTCGTCTTCCCAACAGTGCGTCTACCCCAGTCACCTCCAGGTGCCCCTCATTTCTCCCTGAGCTCTCCTGATGTAATGGCACTGCCCAAGCATTTTATGGATCTCGTTCCCTAGCACTTGGCTTACCCAGAAGCTTGTTTCTGGGGCAAGAGCTGGCAGCCTTGACTTGTAAAGTCAGGAGGAAGGTTAGCATTTGGAATCGGAAGTTTCAAAGGTAGAGGCAGCCTTTCAAGTCATTCTCCTCTGTGAATTCTCTCTTTTCTCATGGCATTGCTATGAGAAATCTGTGCTATCAAGAACAATACTGTTAACAACCCATCTTTAAAGTCAGTGTACGAATGTCTGTGTGTGGAGGTAAGAATGGGGATACCACCCCAAGGAAGTGGGGGCTCCTGTAAATAAAAAAACGGGGCGTCTGGAGGCTGGAGATAATAGTGCAGGAGGTGAGGCACTTCCCTTGAATGGGGCTATAGCAGTTGTGCCCCTGGTTTGAACTTCAAGCCCCTGAACACCACTGGGTGGTCTGAAACCCTGTTTTAAAAAGGGATGATGGCCCTAGTAGGGGCCTCCTAAATGCAGGGCTGTTTGCTCCCATCTGAAGAGAAAAAAGGGTCTATTTGGAATTGCAGGTAGGAGCCCTGCAAGATCTTTTTTCTTGCACTGGAAGCAACTTCATCTGAGAGCTCTCTGAAACTAGCTGCCTCTGGCTGGACTGTTTTACCAGGACTATCACTTTTTGGTACTGTGATAAAGTTTTTGAGAGGGGGTTAGGGGCAAAATACTGTCAGGCCTGTTACATCTTCTGGTAGTTTCCTCAGATCAAATTCACCCAGTACAAGAACCTTCAGTAGCCTCTTTGACAGATGACCGCCCTATTCTCCTTAATTGCCTCCAGAGCCCGAGAGCTCAGTACCTCTGCAGACAGCCTCCACTGTTGTCAGGCAGCTTAAATCTAGTGAGGGCATGCCCACCTCGAACCCATCTCCATTCTCTGTAGCTCAGAGATCAGCCACAGTGAGCAGGCTGTCCCCTCTTATCTTCTCTCAGAGGGAAACTCTTTTTTTCTTTCTTTTTTTTTTTTTGGGGGGGGGGGTCACACCTGGTGGTGCTCAGGGCTTACTCCTGGTTCAGTACTCAGGCTGAGTACAATCCACTCCTGGGATTGGGGGAAACCCATAGGGTTCCGGGGTCCAAGACAAGACCCTACCTGCTGTGCTTTTGCTCCAGCCCTCTGTGAGAGTTGATTTCCTCCAAGGAGCAGAGTGGTTCGTGGTTCAGAAAGGATTCATATAACATGCTAGCTATTATTGCTCTGCTAATTCTCAATTGATCCTAATAGAGGTTTCATTTAGCAACTTCTCAGCGGTGTCAGAGTGTAGCTCTGATTCGGACGTGGCTGTCCCCGGTAAGTCCCCTGTGAGTTGGCCTGTGGTTGGGGCCACAAGCAGATGGCAGAGCTCTCGCTCCTGGTCTCTCCCAGTCCCGGGCCGCACGCCAGCTGATGGAGCGGACCCAGTCCTCCAGTATGGACACCCGGCTAGATGCCATGAAGGAGCTCGCCAAGCTCTCTGCAGATGTGACCTTCGCCACCGAGTTCATCAACATGGACGGCATCGTGGTGCTGACCCGGCTGGTGGAGAGTGGCGCCAAGCTCTTGTCCCAGTGAGTATGACCCACTGCTGACCCTTCCTGTATCTCTCAGTTCAACTAGCTTAAGGAGCACATCAGCTTACAGGGCTGTGCCCAAACCCTGGGTTCACCCCTGCTAAGTGACAGTACCAAACCATACTTTGCCAAGTGAGCATGAAGAATCAGGGACAGAGAAATGAGCAAGGTGGTATGCCTGGCCTCCTGGAGGTCCTGTACCCAAGCGGGTATTGTCCTGAGCCACTCAGTCCCCCTGCTACTCCATATACGCATAGGCCTGCCTCTGTTTGTGCCCATAGGTCACACACATCCCCATAGCACGCACGCTCACACACACACACACACACACACACACACACTTTTAGTTGTGCCCATAGGTCACACACATCCCCATAGCACGCGCACTCACACACACACACACACACACACACACACACACACACACACACACACACACACACACACTTTTTAGTACTCCGAGGACAGAGATCAGAACTGTGCATCTGTATAACATGAACATCTTTGAAGAAATGTCAGGGTTAAAATGAATCGGTGGGAACTTGGCCTTGTGATCAACAGTGAGGAAAGAAACAGATGTTTTACTTGTCTCCTAAGCTAGCAGAGAGACGCTCACAGAGGGGAGTCAGAAATCATTTAGCCCATGGCTCCGCTATTGAATATTTCAGCCAATCCATGAATCACAGGTCTTTGTTTTAAGCCTCGGCTTTCTAACTGTGCTGAAATCCTGAAGCCCTTGGCTGCCAGGAGCCCATCCCAGCTTTTTTTGCCATTTCCACCTGCTCCTGGGAGATTGGGGCTGGGCCGGGCTGCGTTTCTTCCTGTTGAAAAAGCAGGGATCATATTTCTCTTGCTGCGGAGTGGCCAGGAGAAGTGTGGCTCAGCACCGAAGTGAACGCGCATTGTCAGTGGGCACAGAGCTTATGTATATGTGGCCGGGCTTCATGTTTAAAGCATAAGCCAAGGTAACACTATTTCTGTACTTATTCTTTGTCTGCACACTTTGTCATCTTGCCCACAACCCAGTCCAACAAGTCAAGTCCAGTGAGTTTTGCCCCAGAAGGATTTCAAGTTTGAAAGATAAAGTTTGACCAATGAATAGTTGAGCAGGAATTGGACACAGAGCCAAAATTTGTCCTTTTTCCTGTGTACTGTGACCCTTTGGCCTAAAGAAGATCATGGTTGGGCCTGGAACAATAATACATCAGGGAGTTTATTTGCCTTGCACATTGCCAACATGGGTTTGTTTCCTGATATCACATAGTCCATCCCTGAGTCCACTAGGAATGATCCCTAAGTGCAAAACCAGGAGTAACCCCAGCATTGCCAGTTGTGCCTCAACAACAACAAAATATATGGTTGTGGCACAGAAACTTCTGTAGAGAACCCCCTACCCCTCAAGAATTGGGTGCAGCTGATACCTGGCTGGATTGGGGAATACTTGAACAGTGTCTGCAGTGCGGTGATGTAAAGAGAATGTAATGCCCCTTCCTCTGAACTAGCTCCATGTGGGGACAGCAGAACAGAGGTTCTGAGCCCCCATCCCGTGGCCCAGGGGTGATCCTATGGAAGTCTGTGCCCTGTCCCTTTGGGCCTACCCCCTAATCCTCTGTGAGTCTGGTTCTGAATCTTGGTTTGTTCTGTGTGTGTCTCAGCTACAGCGAGATGCTGGCATTCACCCTGACCGCCTTCTTAGAACTCATGGATCATGGAATCGTCTCCTGGGACATGGTTTCCATCACTTTCATCAAGCAGGTGAGGCCTCCAGACTCACGCCATTCTCTTCTCCCTTGCCTCCCATTGAGCTCAGGTATATGGGGTTCTGCTGACACCAGAAGGCTTGCTGGGCTCTGGGAAGACTGGTCTGAGTTTCCTCACAGGCATATGGCCAGGTGGGCCCCTATGTGGGCATCCAGCCACGGTAGGAACAGCTGTTCTGCCAGGGAGAATTGGGATCACGCCAGCTAGGCCACTAGCTACATCCTGGGCTTCCACTTCTCTTCAGATTTGCATGTCAGACCTGCCTCCCACTCACAGATCTGCCCTGCAACAGGTTGGGGTCAGTGGGCGGAGCTCAGAGATAGAGGAGGCATTTGAAGTCTCCCCTTCTCATTCTTCTCCAGCTGCCAATTTAGAGAGTTGAATTGAAGCCAGCGAGTGGTGCTCTGTTGGTTGCCCTTGAATTTCAGCTCTCCCTGTTTGTTTTTTGTTATTGTTATTGTCTATTGTTTGGGATTTTAGGCCACACCAGTGGTGCTCAGGGGTTTATTTCTGGCTCTGCACTCTGGAATTACTTCTCTGACACTTGGGAGACAGAAAGGGATGTTGGGGATGGAACCCAGTGGTCAGCAGCATGCAAGGCAAGCACCTTGTTCACTGTACTACCACTCTGTCCTTCAGTTCTCTATGGCCAGGATTTTTTTTTTTTTTTTTTTTGCTTTTTCGGGCCACACCCATTTGATGCTCAGGGGTTACTCCTGGCTAGGTGCTCAGAAATTGCCCCTGGCTTGGGGGGACCGTATGGGACGCCGGGGGGGATCGAACCGCGGTTCTTCCTTGGCTAGCTCTTGCAAGGCAGACATCTTACCTCTAGCGTCACCTCGCTGGCCCCCTATGGCCAGGATACTGAGTTTCCCCGAAGTCAGAGGTGTGTAGGCAAAAGTGAAAGGAGCTTGCATCAAGGGTGTTGGATTGGCTGGTGGACTGGAAGACTTAAAGGGCCTTTTTTCAACCTCTCAGGTCTGTGTTGTGGGTGGCAGGTCGAGTTCGGGGCTTGGAGAGAACGTTTACCCTTAGTTTTCTTCAGACCTCTTTATGAAAAGAAGATTCAGATTTAAACTTGGGAGAGGATACAGGGCTATGGACAGTGGTATGAGACGGAGGCATTTGTCCATGCCTAGGGAATTCCTGGCACTTGAGAAAGGACAGCCACCTGCTGGGTGTCTGTCTGCCTGTGGGTAGCTGCCCATGACATGCTGACTGGTTTTCCCCTCCCAACTATAGATTGCGGGGTATGTGAGCCAGCCCATGGTGGATGTGTCTATCCTCCAGAGGTCTCTGGCCATCCTGGAGAGCATGGTCCTGAACAGCCAGAGTCTGTATCAGAAGATCGCTGAGGAGATCACAGTGGGGCAACTCATCTCCCACCTGCAGGTGTGAGTAAGGCACCGAGGCCCCTGCCGACCTCTGTCCTCTGCACTTCCCTCACTGCCTGCCTCCATCCCCTTTTCCCTTTTCCCTCAGCCTCATTCTTCAGTCATGTTTTACCTCTTTATTTCTAGGGCTGGGCTACACATTTCTTCCCTCACCTTCTCTTCCATGCTCTTGTCAGCTTTCCTGCCCTGATTCAGACCCATTGACCATGCCATACTCCCCTATAAATTCCTTGTGCCTCACCTTGCCACTGGGTTAGAGCAGGTGTGGGACACATCTTGGAACGGGTCTGACATATCTGCTGCTGTACAATGCCCACAGCCCATCAGCCTATACGTTCTGCCTCTCAGTGACCATATAGTAAATCTCCAAACAGCCCTTGACAGAGAGCAGGTTTCTTAGCCTGGACAGAGCAGTTTCCCTTAGCCCTCTGCACTATGATGGTTCTAGACCTGGTTAGATGCTTTTGTCCCTCTGGACCATGTCCTGTTTGGTTGCTTCGGGATTTTATTGTTTGGTTTTGGGGTCACGTTTAACTGTACTCAGGAGTTATTCTTGACTGCACTCTGGCAGTGCTTGGAGGAACGTAAGGGATATTGCGGATCGAAACAAGGTCAGCAGTGTGCAAGGCAAATGCCCTATCAAAGGTACTGCTGTACTATCTCTTTATTTTCTTGGGGGTTTTTGTGTTGGTTTTTTTTTTTTTTCAAACAAATTTTTTGTCAGGTGTGTCAAAGGATGGGGAGGGAGGGAGAGGGAGAGGGAGAGGGAGAGGGAGAGGGGGAGAGGGAGAGGGAGGGAGGGAGAGAGAGAGAGAGAGAGAGAGAGAGAGAGAGAGAGAGAGAGAGAGAGAGAGAGAGAGAGAGAGAGGAGATTTTTGTTGTTGTTGTTATTGGTTTGGTTTGGTTTTTTTGAGGGGAGGCACACCCTGCATCGCTCAGGGCTTACTTCTGGATGTGTTCAGAAATTGCTCCTGGTAGGCTCCAGGGATCGAATCCTGGTCCGTCCCTTGTAGGCTGTGTGCAAGGCAAACACCCTACCTCTGTGCTATCACTTCAATCCTTCTTGGGGTTTTTTGTTTTGTTTTGATTTTGAGCCATATCCATCAGTGCTCAGGGTTATACCTATTCTCAGGAATCACTCATAGTAGGCTCAAGGGTTCTGGGGATCAAATCTGAATTGGCCACATACAATGCAAGTGCTTTGCCCACTATACTATCACCCTAGCCCCTTTTGTTTCTTAAAGAAGCATATATCCTCAAATATCCCACTGAATAATGAAACCAGGAGACAGGAGACCTCTTTAGAGAACTGTTCCTCTTATTCCAAATATTTTCCCTTTCAGCCATTCTACACAATTTTAAGTGCTGAACAGCAATATATGATAACTCTCTGGACTTTTCCCTGGGTCTTGTTACGTGCTAGTATCAAAGACATATAATAGCCAGTTTCCCCTTCCAGATGTGGGGGCATGTTCCTGATGCATTTATCTAGGGGACCTCATCTTCACTCAGCTCTGCTTCCTCCCTCTTTCTTTCTACTAAGCTTAGTGAAGACACAGGAGTTGCATTTCTAATTTCTCCTTGGTACCTGAAAAAGGATTTGGTTTTGTTTGGGGCTTAATGATCAGAATCAATTGGCTTAATTATCAGGGATCTTTGGCCTACTTATCAGTGATCACTGCACTTAATTACTGAGCTCACTTGGGATTGTACCTAGGCCTCCTACATGTAAAGCAGAACATCGGCCCTTTGAGACATCTCTCCAGCCCCTTCCTTCTCATACTTATGGAATTCTTTGTCCCTGACTTGGAAATAATGCAGGGCCTCTCTAAGAAGGGTGGAAGAATGTAGCATTTCTCCAGGCTCGATCAATGAGTACTTTTAATCCATAACTGTGACCAGACATTAGGTCCCTTACTCTTGGGAGCTAGGAAGCCTAGTGTCCTTTCTAAGATTTCTAGACACCCCCCACCCCTTCCTGAAAAGGAAGCCATCTGCTTCTGTGGGAAGAGAGCCACAGGATATACTTAACACATGGGCCCAGGACACACCCACTGCGTAACAAGACAAGTCCTGGAACATGCCCACTACATACCCTTACCCAGGATATGCCCATGAAGTACCCCACAGAAATATCTTGGCAAGTGCCAGAAGTTTAGGATTTACATTCACATTTGGAAGACAAAACTGGGATATTTTCTGTATGCTATGTGTACCATGACTTTCATTGAATGATACATCTTGACCATATCCCCATGTTAACTGATTCTTCCAAAAGGGAGTTTTAAGTCTTGCCTGCACCGGAGGTGCCTTTGGAAATCTAGTAACAGCTCTGGACTGTCATCTTTTTTAGAAATAAAAAACTTATCTTGAGCCCGGAGAGATAGCACAGTGGCGTTTGCCTTGCAAGCAGCCTATCCAGGAACAAAGGTGGTTGGTTTGAATCCCGGTGTCCCATATGGTCCCCATGCCTGCCAGGAGCTATTTCTGAGCAGATAGCCAGGAGTAACCCCTGAGCACCTCCGGGTGTGGCCCAAAAACCAAAAACCTAAAAAAAAAAAAAAAATAAACAAAAAAAAACTTGTCATCAACTACATAGTCACATTTCTGAATCACTCTCTTAGAGCTCATACATATTCTGGGCCACTCCTGATATTTGACCATAAAACATGGTTTTTGATGTGGCCATCTGGATTTTCATGTGAAGAGAGGGGCTATTTGAATGAGTTGCTATGCTTTTCTTCTGGAAGGAGAGGGGCACATCTTATGTTGTTCTAAATTTAGGGATCACTCCTGGCAGTGCACAGGGAACCGACCACGTGGGTTCCAGGACTGAACTCAGATTAGCCATGTGCCAGGCAAATGCCCTACCTGCCATATTAGTCTTAGCCCCTGCACTGCTTTTTTTATCAGGACTTCAGGGCACAGTGGCCATTTGCCCATACACAGCTCTGAGCCCTACATTGGCAGAAATAAATGTCCACTGATGGAACTACCCCTTTTAAGGCTTTGGTGACTCATGCAGTGCTGACCCATCTATATCATTATCTCGCTCTCAGCCTCCTAACCCCATTGCTTTTCTCTCTGTTGTTGCAGCTCCAACCAGGAAATCCAGACCTATGCTATTGCACTGATCAACGCACTTTTTCTGAAGGCACCTGAGGACAAGCGACAGGTTTGTGGTTGTCTTCTCAAGCTTTTTACCTGTCATGCCAGAAGAAATAGTACTAGTTGCCCACAGGGAACAGGCCATTATCTCAATCCTTCTTCCTGTCCCTCTCTGGCCAGAGATCCTTAGGGGGCCACATGGGAGAGGACCAGCTGGGTCTTCAAAAGAGAAAACTTTTTTTAGGGAGAGGACCTGAAGCTATTTTGTGTTGTGGGCAGCTAGTTCTCTTTGCTGTGGAAGCCAGCCACAATCTCTGAGGCTTTCCCTTACCCTGACAATACAAACTGGCCTCAGGCCTCACTGATCCCTTTATGCCAAGCCCTGGCTCCTGGATCAAGAAGGTGAGCCGCTTGGAGCCCCTCTGTTGATTCCAGAGACCCATATTGCTCCCTAGGAACAGAAGTAGGAGAGAGGCCCTGGTGTGGCACTTCCATGTAATGGACTAGGTCTAACCTCTCAGTGTCTTCCTTCCCATCTTTGTGCCCTTCTCCTGCTTCTCCAATCCTGTTTCCTCACCAGTCACCTGTGAGGAAGTGGGTGTCTCTGGACCTAAGCAACAGCTGACCCAGTCAGGGCCCCAAGAGTGGAGTTCCCATCAAAAGGGATGGAGCTCAGTTTCCATCTCTGTCAAGTGAGAGGGCCAGAAGGCATGATCTCAAGGTGCTGGCCATACCAACACCCTGGATTTCTCTGCTGAAAACCCATGTGGCTTCACAAAAGAATTTCCATCCTCTCTCCATCTCATGGGCTCCGCCCCTGAGCTCTCTGTAGATCCCAGTGGGCATCTGTGGTTCTGTGTGTCCTCGTCCCTATCAGATGGCTTTGCTCTGCGAATCTCTTTCCCTCCCTTTCCTGCTTTGAATGTCAGCTGAAAGCTCATTCTTCCATCTGCTTCTCTCTGTGCTTTTTTGCTTCCCGCCGGCAGGACAAGCACCTTAACCCACTAGACCTGCCTGTCACTGTAAGTAGCACTGTCATTTACATATGGGGGTTCTTCACCCTCACCCTGGGAATGTAGCCCAGTTTTTCTTTTGTAACTTCCTTTACATTGGGTTTGTGGTTCTTCCAGGGAAGATCAGATTTGGAAATCTCCCATGATTTTCATGTGGGAAGTCCTAAAGTGTATGGAGTTCTGGCCTGTTGACCCCGAGCTCAGGCTGCTTTTGAGATCCAGGGAAGTTTGAAAAGGCTCAGGCTGTTGAGCAAGGGACGCTTGGATGTTGGTTTCATAGTTAGGTCAGTTTTATGAGGCAGTGAAAAGGGACCAGGGGGTTTCCCACCAACCCCATAGAGAAGCTTCTGGATTGAGGCCTCAGTGTGCCCCAGTGGACACAGTTCTCTACCCACCCTGCAGGACTATTTCCTGGCATGACCTTGAGCTACCAGAGGAGTTTCTCACCACCATACTTCTCTGCCAGCCAGTATGTGCTTAGAGTGCACAGTAAAGCTTACTACCTTATGCTGTCAGCCCTGAATATAGCTGGAAATACAGACTTGAGACTTTGGGCTCCTGGGGAAATGGCAGCGCCTCCTGGATCTGCGCTTCTTGGGATACATCTGTGTGACATTTCCCTCAGGCCCATTGATTGGGAATTATCTATAAAAATTAAACTGAGGCAGTAGTTCAGAGAGTGAAGTCATACTAATTAACATTATAAGGGAAAAGTGATGGCTGACATTCTGGGAGGAGACAGGAGAATTAGGAAAAGCTGTCAAATCCAGGACCATTTTGTTTGGGGGGAAGATAGCTCAGCATCGCAATAGCTCCTCAGGGTGCTCTAGTGTCACAACACAGAATAATAACTGCTGTTTGCTTGGAGGAAGCCACGTCCTAGGTGGTGATTAAATCATAACCCATTGTTGGCTCTTCAGAAAGGAAGAATGCATAGGAAATATTTTTTTAAAGATTTGCATAAGAATGATCTAAGATAATGATGCTGAGGCCATGCTTCAAGCTACACACACACACCTGAGAAGAGCACACTTAAAGCTACACACACACACACACACACACACACACACACACACACACACACACACACACACACACACACACACTGAGAAGAGAGGAGGAGCCTCTATTTCCAGGGAGGAGCCTCTATTTCCAGAGTGCTGCATAAATGAGGTGTTACACCAGGCAGTACACACCTGAGAAGAGCACACTTAAAAGTTACACACACACACACACACACACACCTCTGAGAAGAGCACTCAGGAAGGAGCCTCTATTTCCAGAGTGCTGGGGCCCTCTGACAGCCATCGTTCTCCTGGTCAGAGGTGATGTAGACTCTGTACACAGCTGCTCTACAGTGCAGTGCTGCGGCCCATCACAGGGTATAGAGTGTTGAGCTGGGCCTGGCCCTTTCTTCCAGGTCCCTCTGCCACCCTTCCTTTGGATCATGTCTACAGCCACACACGCCTGGGCTTGGCCATGCACACACTGTCCATTCCTGACATCCTGTGACTTGCCTGTCTTGTCCTCTGCGACGTTCGTGCCCTGCCCAGGGCAGGGTCGCTTCGTTTGCATCCATCAATGTTTTCACTCTGAGAGAGTGAGAGGGCTTTCCTGACTCAAGCATGGGAGTGGCGGGTGGAATGTCCCAGCTTATTCAGAGGGAAGCAAGGTCAGCTCTGATCTCGCCTGGCTCCCTTGCTGGGCAGCCTTGTGCTGGCCTCATGCCGTTTCTCTCTTTTCTTTCTTGTCAGGACATGGCTAACGCCTTTGCACAGAAGCACCTTCGCTCCATAATCCTGAATGTAAGTTCCTAGCACAAGCCAGATTTTGTTCCCCTTGTTCTATTACTATGCCTTAAGTCAACTGCTGCTGTTCCAGTCATATTATTATGATAGAAATTTGTGTTGAGTGTTTGGCCATGAGGTCACTTAATAATCACACCAGACACTGCTTAAGCTGGAGAGGTTTTTGTTTTATTTTTTTGTGGATGTTGTTTTTTAAATCATGCTGGGGAATCAACCCCAGTGCCTCCTCCATGCCCACCTAGCATGACCCTAGAAACTGTGAGTCTCAGAGACCTTCCCATTCTGAGCAGAACCCACAGCCTCTGACTCAGGAGGTGCTCCAAAGTCTAGAGCAGCTGGGGTGGCCAGTGGAGTGTCTCCCCTTGTTCAGAGGGGAGCAGGGTCAGTAGAAGTGCATGACACTGACCTTTGTAGAAAACCCCCAGGAAGCACTTGATGTATCTGGGGGATACGGCCCTGTGAGACATGAGGGAGTGGCC
Organism: Suncus etruscus; assembly: GCF_024139225.1. Classification (NCBI taxonomy): domain Eukaryota; kingdom Metazoa; phylum Chordata; class Mammalia; order Eulipotyphla; family Soricidae; genus Suncus; species Suncus etruscus. Next base: position 27,569,664 of record NC_064856.1, on the reverse strand, counting down.
TCCACCCCACAGCCTGTCTGTGGTGTGCAATTTTACCACCTGTACCCCTCTCTTAGGCACAGCCTCTGCCTGTCCTTACACTCTGCTCTGCCTAAAGGTGTGCAAAGAAGTAGGGAGGAGGAGGGTGCCTCTCAGAGCCTGCAGTGAATAGGCACAGTCATACTCCAGCCCCCAGCCCCTTCCAGAAAGGGATGCTGGGCCCTATTCCTTCATCTCCAGATCTCCAGCCAAGTGACCCCGTCCCACCCCACACCTGGCCCTGTCTTTGCTCCTCTCCCCACAGCATGTCATCCGTGGGAACCGCCCCATCAAGACAGAGATGGCTCATCAGCTCTACGTCCTCCAGGTTCTGACCTTTAACCTGCTGGAGGAAAGGATGATGACCAAGATGGACCCCAATGACCAGGCAGGTGCTGGGTGGTGCCAAGCCCCACCAGGCTTTGTGGCTGTGGCACACGTGTGTCTCCCCACTGCATCGCTGGCCTGCATGTTCATTGTAGTGCCTCCTGACCTGTGTCCTGCTGGGTGTTTCCCCAGGACCACCTTGTCCCATCTAGTAATCCCTCCTAGAAGTTCTACTGTCAGGGCTGGGTTCAGCTCAGGGCCTCATTCACTTATTTCCTCGCTCACTCAATCTGTCTCTTCTTTGTGGGGAGGTTTGGATCCACACCTGGTGATACTCAGGGCTCACTCCTGGCAGGGCTCAGTGGACCTATCTGGGTGCTAGGGTCTGAGCCTGGGTTAGCCTCTTACTGTGGTTCGACCCTGTACCCTGTCCAGGCACAAAGAGACATCATCTTTGAGCTGAGGAGGATCGCATTCGATGCTGAGCCAGACCCCGGGAGTGGCACCGAGAAGCGTAAAGCCATGTACACCAAGGACTACAAGATGCTGGGGTTCACTGTGAGTACTGCTGGCACAGGTGTGGCTGGGAAGCCCTAGGGCCCACCCTGTCTCCTCAAAGCTAGCCACAGCAAATAACTGAAAAGTGGGAAGGAAACTGGCAGTTCTCAAATTTAAGTGCCACACTTGGCCTCAAGGTAGGAACCAGGGGTCCAGAGGTTGCTGGTCTTCTTCAAAGCATTGAGAGTCATGGGTCCAAGTATAGCATATAAGGTATTTGCCTGGTATGGGGCTGACCCCAGCACTCCATGTTGTCCCTTGAGCCTTCCTGAGCAAAGCTGGATGTAGGCCCTGAGCAGAATTCCCCATAAGGAGAGCTAGAGCAGCTCATTGTTGGTGAGACCCAGCTCTAGGAGGATGACTCAGTCATGCTGGGTTCCAGGCAGCAGGCCATGGCCCATGGCCCCACCCTCCAGAACAGGCCTGCTGCAGACACCCAATGAGGTGTGCTGGGGGGAACAGAGGAGCTCCCAGGATATGGCACTCACCCTCATCTCAGCTGGGTTTCATTGTTCCTCCAGAACCACATCAACCCCGCCATGGACTTCACCCAGACACCCCCAGGGATGCTGGCACTTGACAACATGCTGTACTTGGCCAAGTTCCATCAGGACACTTACATTCGGGTAAGGGCTGGGCCCAGCTCTTTCCTGCTCACTACCCCCGCCCCCCCCCCCCACCTCCACTGCTCACCTCCTCATCGCCCTCCTATCCCCGCAGATCGTCCTGGAAAATAGCAGCCGGGAAGACAAGCACGAATGCCCCTTTGGCCGCAGTGCCATCGAGCTCACCAAGATGTTGTGTGAGATCCTGCAGGTCGGGGAGCTCCGTAAGTCAGCACTGCCACCCCAAGGAACCTTGGCCATACCATCCCCCAGCCCCCACCCTGTCTTCCCTGTATGTGTGAGCTCATGGCCATTGCTGGATGTGAGGTTGGCAAGCCCAGATGTCCTGTGTGCCCCTGCATTTGAGTCCCAGCACAGTGCCAGGCCAGGAGCCCAGCATTGAAAAGCAGCCTCAGGGGTAGAGAAAGTAGCTCTACCCTGCTTCATCCCTGCCCTCCTTTCTGCCTCACCCAGCCAATGAAGGACGGAATGATTACCACCCCATGTTCTTCACCCACGACCGGGCCTTCGAAGAGCTCTTCGGCATCTGTATCCAGCTGCTGAACAAGACCTGGAAGGAGATGAGGGCCACGGCCGAGGACTTCAACAAGGTCTGGGTGTGGCTGGGCCAGCCCTGGGCCAGCTCTGGGCCCATTTATGGCCACACTCCCCGCACGCAGCTCACCATTTATGGCCACACTCCCCGCACGCAGGTCATGCAGGTGGTTCGAGAGCAGATCACACGGGCTCTGCCCTCCAAACCCAACTCCCTGGACCAGTTCAAGAGCAAACTACGGAGCCTGAGCTACTCAGAGATCCTGCGGCTGCGCCAGTCGGAGCGGATGAGTCAGGACGACTTCCAATCACCACCGATTGTGTTAGTGCCAGCCCTGCGGGTGCCCAAGGAAGAATGGGCAGTGATCTAGCAGCCCTGCAGCCCCATGACCTACACCTTCCTCAGTGCTGTGGTCCCTTCCCTCACAGGGAACTGCGGGAGAAGATTCAGCCTGAGATCCTGGAGCTGATCAAGCAGCAGCGCCTGAACCGGCTGTGTGAGGGTAGCAGCTTCCGGAAGATTGGGAATCGACGGAGGCAAGGTGAGGGCCAGAGGGACACCCACCCCCACCTCCTGCCCTGGCACGTTCTGCCCCTACCCACCTGCAGGCCCATTGCTGTGGGGGACACAGGTTGATATTACCCCATTTCCTAGAGTGCTCCTCACTCACCTCTTGGCCTGTCCCCTGCTGTGTTCTAGAAAGATTCTGGTACTGCCGCTTGGCACTGAACCACAAGGTCCTACACTATGGCGACCTGGACGACAACCCTCAAGGGGAGGTGACATTTGAATTGCTGCAGGAAAAAAGTAAGTTTTTTGGGTTTTTTTTTTGTTTTTTGTTTTTTTGGTTTTTGGATTTTGGGTCATACCCAGCAGTGCTCAGAGTATACTTCTGGCTCTACGCTCAAAAATCGCTCCTGGGGACCATATGGGATGCTGGGATTCGAACCACTGTCCTGCATGAAAGGCAAATGCCTTACCTCCATGCTATCTCTCCAGCCCCAAAAGTAAGTTTCTTTCTTTTTCAGTTTTGTTTCTGATAGTGCTCAAGGGCCATATGGGGTGTCAGGTAATCAAACCCCCATCTGCCACATGCAAGGCAAACCACCCTGCCTGCTATGCTATCACTCTGGCCCTAGTAGGTTCCTGTCACAGTCACTGTCATGAAGTAGCTGGACCCAGCCTGAGGCGGTTTCCAAATGATTGTCTGGTCATGGCCTGATCTCTCAAAAACTACTTGTTGGGGGGCCAGAGAGATAGCACAATGCATGCCTTGCATGCAGCTGATCCAGGACAGATGGTGGTTTGAATCCCATGTGGTCCCCCATGCCTGCCAGGAGCAATTTCTGAGCACAAAGCCAGGAGTAACCCCTGCACGCTGCTGGGTGTGACCCAAAAAACAAACAAATAAATAAAATAAAGGTTTGAAAGAATTCACTAGTGAATACTGGGCTTATGTTTGGGGCCGGAGTGGTGGCGTAAGCAGTAGGGCGTTTTCCTTGCACGTGCTAACCTAGGATGGACCACGGTTTGATCCCCGGCATCCCATTTGCTCCCCCAAGCCAGGAGTAACCCCTGAGCATCACTGGGTGTGGCCCAAAAACAAACAAAAAAATAAATACTAATTGTTGGGGCTCAGCTCTCATGACTGCCCCCCAGTAAGCTGGAGAAGAGCCTGGCTCCTGATAATGAGTGGGTGTTCTAGATCATGGAGGGGACACACACACCCTGGGATCAATGGTCAAGAGCAAGAATGGCTGTGGTTAGACAGTCGGAGTGAACATCTCCCCCTCCCTCCCCCAGCCTCTCATTAGCAGTTAATTCCAGTCAGCTGCAGTGAGTTTACACCTGCATCTTGGATCCTTCTGTGAAGTGGGGGGTTACCGCTGTGTCCCCCTCAGCAGATGACTAGATAAATAGGTCACTCCCATAAAGTGGGATTGGAATGAGATGCTTCTGTTTCTCATCGCCCCCTGGCAGGTGGTCTGCATTTTGACAGGGCCACTGTGGTTGTTGGGGAGACAGCCCAAAGTTCTAGTAGGCACTGTGCAGAGATGGGTCCCAGCTTGTAGGTCAGGGCCTCACTCAGCGAGGATAAGAAGAGAGAACATCACAACTGGAACAGGCAGCAGGCTGGGAATGGCCTCTGCTGGCCCAGCCACCAGCACCCACTTGCAGCAATAAACCTTCTAAGAACTAACATCACCTTGTCCCTCAGTTCCTGTTGCAGACATTAAAGCCATCGTCACTGGCAAAGACTGTCCCCATATGAAAGAGAAGAGTGCCCTAAAACAGAACAAGGTGAGTGGAAGAGAATGGGAACCCGAGGGTTCTACAGCCTAGAACCCTCTAGAATGCTCCCCCACTTGCTCTCTTACTCACTCCTGACTCCTCCCTAGGAATCCTGAACATTCACAGATAAACATCCTCCCAAGCATGGGATCAGTAGCAAGGGCAAATTCTTCTCATAGGCTTAGCTCCTCTCTTTTATTGCTTTAGAAAAATCCTTGGTATTTAGTTATTTAAAATATGTGTCTAGAATATAAGGGCTCTTTTTCCAACTTACAATACCATGATTGCACATAAAAATGTTTGTTTGTTATCAAACATTCCATCAGTGTTTGGATTTCTGCAAATTGTCCTATACACATCCTGACTTGCTGAATAAAGTATAGAGGGGCTGGAGAGATAGCACAGCGGTAGAGTGTTTGCCTTGCATGTGGTCAACCCAGGACGGACCCGGGTTCAATTCCCAGCATCCCATATGGTCCCCCAAGCCTGCCAGCAGTGATTTCTGTGCACAGAGCCAGTAGTAACCCCTGAGCGCCATTGGGTGTGGCCCAAAAACCAAAACATAAAATTAAAAAAAAGAAAGTATAGAATCGTGTGTGCACATTCTCTCTCGTTCTCTTTCTTTCTCTTCCCCTTTTCATTCAGCAGACTGATTCAGGCCTCACATACACTGCCATTAGTCTGTTAGGTTTCTTGATCTATAAACTACCCTCTGGCTTTTCTTTCCTAGCACCTTAGTAGTCAAAGAAACCAGTTTTGCTTGGTACTTTTCTAGAGTCAAGATTTTTGCGTATTGCCTCCCTGGGATTTAGTTTGTTCTGTGATCTGAACTGGCAAGAGATCCAGAGACTGAACTGGACTAGTGGATCTACCATCTTAGCCAGGCCTCCTGGATGGGGACTATATGTTATGAGATCCACATGCACAGACTTTTTCTTCACTGTGCATAGACCTAATGCTGACTGCTCATTCCAAGATGGGTCTGAACACTGGGAGTCTCCATTTAGCTTTTTGCTTGGGTTGTGCTGTATCCTTTGTGGAGAACTGTGCAGACTTCACTCTTGGCTTCCTGGTGGGACTGTTGACATAACAAAGGAAGGTGAATGTTTGGCTCTCTCTTTTAATGGACCTTCTTTAAAAACAACCAGCTATCTCCCAGATAAGAGTATCATCACTGTGTTGGAACTATATCATGATGACCCAGTCTATGTGCTTTAGCTTCTGTACTACAGTTTTGTCTTAAACTCAGGGAGTTAAGCACATTCTGTTTGTTTCTGTCCATGACAGTTTATTGGTTGGCATTTGTTCTGTCTTTGGCCACAATTTGTTGGGGTGGCTTTTTAAGGCTGTTAGAATCTCAGTGCCATTACCGAACTATCTCTTAAAGCCATGGGCAGTCGTGGGCACGATGATCTCCAGGTTCTCTGTGATGGAAAACAATTTTCTTCAATCTTGAAAGTGTCACATCTTGGCCATGACCCACAGGGAGTAGTAGGTGGTCACGGTGGTCATCCCTGAGCCTCTTCTCCAATCACACATAATGTGTGTCCAGGGACTTCGATGGCACCCTATCCCCATCCAGACATTTGGTCCTTTGCTGCAGACCTGGTGCAGAGCTCAAACCATTTGGGCCTTGCTCCTAAGGAAGCCTTTGTTCTTCAGGAGGTGCTGGAGCTGGCGTTCTCCATTCTCTACGACCCTGACGAGACCTTGAACTTCATAGCACCCAATAAGTATGAGGTGAGTGGTAGAGGCATCTGGGGCACATGGAGGATCTGGCAGGATAGGAAGTCTCTCCCTGTCTGCTCCCAGCTCACCACTGTCCTCAGAAATAGCTGTGGGTCCCAACTCTAGCCATAGAGCTTAGTTCAGGGCTTTTGGCGCACATTGCCAGCAGAAGGTCCATGTTTCATCCCCAAAACCGCATGATTCCCTGGAAAAGACGACTTGGCTAAGATTGACTCATTGCCCTGGGGCCAGGACAGTGTTCTTTGCATGTTCTTTATGAGTAGTCACCAGGCAAACCCTCCCCCAGGGCTTCCCCTTTGTGCCCTGGCTTCAGCCTAGACTCTAAAGTCAGCTGCCTGGATCACCCACTAACGAGTCCTATGTCCATCATGTCCCATCTGCCCATTTCTGAGTACGCTTTTTTTTTTTTTCTTTTTTTGGTTTTTGGGCCATGCCCAGTGATGCTCAGGGGTTACTCCTGGCTCAGAAATCAATCCTGGCTTGAGGGACCATATGGGACACCGGGGATCAAACCAAGGTCCATCCTGAGTCAGCTGCATGCAAGGCAAACGCCCTACTGCTGTGCTATCATTACAGCAACTGCATTTTTTTTTTCATGTTCCCCACACCCCATTCACAATGCAGTCCAAGCAAAGGGCCTGGGCTGAGGTGAATATTGGATGATTTTACTGTGCCTCCTCTTTCTACACAGTCACAGCTTGTAGCACACCAAGAGGCCTAAATTGACTCTTAAAACAATTGATATCCCACCATGATTCTTGTGCGTCTTTGCTAATACATGCTTACCCTGCTTTTATGATCCCTTTATTGTATCTCTTTTTTATTTTGGCAGGGAGCTTTGGTTCTCAGGGGTCATTCCTGGCAATGTCCTGGCGATCATAAATTAGAGAAGTTAGGGTGCCAGGTATCTAGTCCATTGAGCTCTCTCCAGCCCTTTAATTGCCTTTTTTTTTTGGTTTTTGGGTCACACCCGGCCAGCACTCAGAGGTTACTCCTGGCTCTATGCTCAGAAATCACTCCTGGCAGGCACAGGGGACCATATGGGATGCTGGGATTCGAACCACCGACCTTCTGCAAGAAAGGCAAATGCCTTACCTCCATGCTATCTTTCTAGCCCCTTTAATTACATTTCTTAAATTACATTTCATACTATCTTATGGAGTTTAAGTCTAAATCCCTTATGAAAAACAAAAGAACAGACCAGAGAAATAGTACAGGAGATACAATTGCCCTACATGCAGCTGCTTTGGTACAGCCCTCGTTTGATCACCAGCACCACAGAGTGAATCCCCTGAGCACCACCAGGTATGGCCCAAAAACAAACTAAAAGCTGGACTTGCGAGAGTATAGTGGAGAAGGCACTTGCATCTAGCTGATGTGGGTTGATAATATATTTGATCCCCCCAAGTATCACCAGGAGTGATCCCCTAATATAGAGGTAGCAGTAAGCCCTGAGCACCACTGGGTGTGGCCTCCCAGAGCAAACAAAAAAGAACAATTGATCTTTTTAAAAATGGAATGACCGGGGCCAAAGAGATATTATGGAGGTAAGGCATTTGCCTTGCATGCAGAAGGATGGTGGTTTGAGTCCCGGCATTCCATACGGTCCCCCAAGCCTGCCAGCAGTGATTTCTGAGCGGAGAGCCAGGAGCAACCCCTGAGCACTGCCAAGTGTAACCCAAAACAAACAAACAAAAAAATGAATGACCCTCCTTCAACTGATATTTGCTGTTCTCCCAAATGTGTTTTGTAAAATACATTTTTTAATTGAATAACCATAAGATACACAGTTATAAAATTGTTCATGGTTGACTTTCAATCATACAACATCCACCCCTTCATTAGTACATACCAAGTGCTTTTTTTTTTTTAAGAGAGATCTATTCTGGGGTTCTTTTCAATTGTTATTGTTTTATTGCGATGGGGGGGGGCTCTAGTAATGCTCTGTGTCCATAGTACATCTGTATGGCAGGAAGGTTCATGGGTGCTGAGGATTGAGCCCCATGGTTGATACAGACAGTGCCCATGAGACTGCTGAGTCCCTGAGGAAAAAGATGGTGCCTGGGCAGGGCCCTTAGTGACCTTTGTCCCTTGTCCCCCAGTACTGCATCTGGATCGATGGTCTCAGTGCCCTCCTGGGGAAGGACATGTCCAGCGAGCTGACCAAGAGTGACCTAGATACGCTGTTGAGCATGGAGATGAAGCTGCGGCTGCTGGACCTGGAGAATGTCCAGATCCCCGAAGCCCCACCGCCCATTCCTAGGGAGCCCAGTAGCTACGACTTCGTGTACCACTACAGCTGAGCCCACGCAGCCATGCCCGGGCTGGGCCCAGGGGGAACTCTCAGTCTGGTGCCTTGTCTTTCGCTTGTACAGAACCTGCAGTGACTGGGGGGGCCATCCAGTGCTAGCTGGCCCACTGCGGCTCATCTGGGGGCTTCCTTTCTGCTCCCCATCCAGACTCCCATGCACCTCTGGGAGTGGGGCCCAAAAGCCCAGTGTCAAGGCCAGGAAACTGCAGCTGCCTCTGGATGTCACCAGAGCCCTCACCCCGCCTTGCGAGCCTGCCTTGCCAGTCCAGACTGGACCCAGGGACAGCTGCCTGTGAGGGGGCAGTGCTGGAGCCTCTGCCAGCCAGGAGATGTTGGTGCCCGTCTCACATCCAAGCAGGGCCTCAGTTTTTGTTTAGCTGATGCCTTGCCTTTGCTTGTGTTCCCACGGAGGGCTCGCTCTTGCCCCTGAAGCTCAACACCCACCACCGTCAGGGTTCTGCCACTCACAGGTCTTTCCTGCCCACAAGTCCACGGGGCAGATACATTCTGCCCTGCAGGCTCTCCTGTCTTTCTTCCAGCAGAACCAGACATGCAAACCCAGTCTGACCTTCTTGTCTCAAGGAACTCTTCAGCTGGGCTGGACTGGACGGTGATCGTTCAGTCCCCTATTCCCCACGCCTCTGCATATATCTTTTCCTTCCTTGGGAAGGGTGGACCTTGTACCTCTCAATGGCCGCCTTCTGGTTTGCTGACCCGGGGGCCCTCCAGACCTCAGGATATTTGTCTTCCCTCACTTGCACCCCTGTGCTGTTGTTCCGTGGATGTGGTTTCAGGGAGCTGCCAAGGCCACAACTGTGCCAGTGGCATCCCCCACCCCTGCACGCATAGCCACTCCCGGGCAGTCAGGAACTTGGGCATTTCGCATTGGTTGCTGGCATGGCCGGTACTGCCTGGGAAAAGCAAACTATTTTCTTCACTTGCGGCCATACTTCTACAGACATGTATATATATATATATATATTTATATGAAACCTGTTCATCTAAGGAGGAAATCTTTGAGGTGAAATAAAATTGGAAGCCAAACTTATTGGTACCCACGTAATAAAGGTACCCTTCCCGGTGCCAAGATGAGCAGCCAGTAGCCTGTTTTCAATAAATTCTCTTTCATGAACGCACTGAGCTGTAGGCACCCATCACTCTGGGCTCTGTCCTGGACAGGCCACATGAGCTGCCGAATGAGCTCTGGCCCCACCTAGAGTATCACTCTCCACTCCCCACACCTCTGCTTATGTGAGGGCTACTCAAGATTCCCAGCCCTACCCACCTGATTAGGGGTGCTTACAATCACTACTCCCTCCACACACACCCCTCCTGGTCAGGGGTTCATATCATCATAGGCCAGAGCATTTTCTGTGTAGCCTTCAGAGACAGTAGAATGTCATAGAGATACCCCCATGAGCAAGCCCCTGTCTTCCCCTGCTGACTGGCATCAAAGAACAGCCTATGCACTGTGCCTGCTGGAATAGTGCCCCTACCCCGGCAGGTAGCATGGCAGTGGAAAAGCACTGGCTTCTGCCTCTGTAAAAAAGGTGGTGAGGACAAGGCTCTCTAAGGCAGAGGGAGTCTACAAGCCCAGCCTTAAGGATCAGAGGGATGCTATGAACTGATGCCATGTGGCATGACGGAACCATGACAGACACCATGGGCCTGTTTATACACTGGCTTTGAGCTTCCTGTGTGACTAGGGTCTGGTACTAGTGAGGACCCAGAGTTTGCAGCCTTGTAGCCAATTACCAGGCACAGCTGAAAGAGAAAGGCAAAAAGCCCCCAAGTCAGCCTCTGTCACCCCATTAGCACTGGCCCCTTCCCATCAGTTTCCAAAGGCTCTGCCTCTTGGTTCCACCTGGAAGATGAGAAGATTCCACGTTCTTAGGATTTTCACCTAGCCTGGTTACTCCCAATCAGAGTTTGGGAGCTACCGACGCAACGTGAGCCTCCCCTCCTCTCATTTTCTCTGGGTTGCCTTGCTCTACCCAGGGAGTCAAGATCACTGTGGTCCAGGTACAGCAAAAGTTGCATGAACAAATATTACTTGTTCCTTTCCTAGTCCTCTTAAGTCCTAAACAGTAAAGGTCCCCCTGGCCGGCAGCAGCTCCAGAAATAGACCCATGCCTGCATTTCTATTCAGTTAAAAAAAAGTGAGAGGGCCAGAGAGGTTAGTGGTGGGGCATTTTGCCTTGCATGAGGCTGACCTGGGAGGGATCTGGTTCAATTCCCAACATCCCATGTAGTCCCCCAACCTGCAGGGGGCTATTTTGGAGTGCAGAACCAGAAGAAACCCCTGAGCACTGCTGGGTGTGGACCAACAACCAAACAATTAATAAATAAAGTTTAACAAAAAAGAGGGATCCAGAGAGATAGCACAGCGGTAGGGCATTTACCTTTCATGTGACCAACCCAGGAGGAACCCAGTTCGATTCCCGGCATCCCATGTAGTCCCCCAACCTGCAAGGGGCTGTTTCTGAATGCAGAGCCAGGAGTAATCCCTGAGCACTGTTGGGTGTGGATCAGCAACCAACCAACCAATCAATCGTAAAGATTAAAAAAAAAAAAAGAGGGGGCCAGAGAGATAGCAGAACGGTAAGGCATTTGCTTTTCATGTGACCGAGCCTGGAGGGACCCGGTTCGATTCCCAGCATCCCATGTAGTCCCCCAACCTGCAAGGGGCTGTTTCTGAATGCAGAGCCAGGAGTAATCCCTGAGCACCGTTGGGTGTGGATCAACAACCAACCAACCAATCAATCAATCATAATTTGCCTTTCATGTGACCAAGCCAGGAGGGACCCGGTTCGACTCCCAGCATCCCATGTAGTCTCCCAACCTGCAGGGGCCTATTTCTGGGTGCGGAGCCAAAGCACCCTGAGCACTGTTGGGTGTGGATCCAAAACCAATCAATCAACCAATAAAGTATTTTTTAAGTGCATCTGTGCCACCGAGGTCTAAATGCCTTTCTCAGCGCCCGGGGCTGCTCCCCAGCCTCCGGGCTTCCCCGTGGGGCGCGCGCCCACCCAGGCCAGAGGCCCGCCCCGGCCGCCCGGCCCTCGCACCGGCTTCCGGCGGAAGTGCTCTCCGGCCGCGCCTCTACTTCCGACTTGGCCGCCTGCGACTGTCCGGGGCGCAGGTGAGTGAGTGGCGCGCGCTGGGCGTGGGCTGGCCCGCAGCGGGGTCGCCGGCCTGCGCGCCTCGGTGGGCCCGGCCTGAGCGCGCCCGCCGGGACGCCCGGCAGTGGTGGGACGGGCCTCCCCGCTCACACCCGCAGCCTGGGCGGGGAACGTCGGGTCGGACCCGCCCTGCTCCTAAATGGTGATGTGGGCATCCCAGAACACGTCTGCAGGCGGGAGGGGACCCCAGGAGGGGCTCCCCCCCTTAGCCCCAAGCCCTGGCCTGTGGGAGCGGGTCCTGGGAACATCCAGTGCAAAGGACAGGCCCGCACAGGGGGATGCAACGGACCCCCCAAAGGACTACTTGGGTAGATCATGCATCTTCCTCGGCCACTACCCGCCTGGTGATCTAGCCAGGTCCTGCAAAACCCACTCTGTGGAAGGCAGCTCCCCTACAGTTTTGTGAACCCCAACTGTAAGCAGGGATTCCCCAACCAGGAGACTGTTGGGATCACCAGGTGACCTGGGCAGGGGCGGTGAGTCCCACAGAGAGGTAGAGAAGTCCTGAAGCATATGGGAGGCGCTGCTGGTGGCTGTGGGGCTGGGGTAAGGAGTGGAACAGCTTCATCACTGATGGAGAGGGGCCCCGGGGGAAAAACACCTGGTTGATGGAGAGGGGCCCCGGGGGGGGGGGGGAACACCTGGTACTTACTCTCTTACCTGTGACTTTGGAGCAGATTTGATTAGGAGTCGGGACATCTAGAGTGGAGCCACCCAGCAGACATTTGGAAGGGCTAATAGTGAAGAATTTAGGAATCCCTGAAAGGGGTGAGTTTGCTCAAGATTCAGAAGACAGGGTCCAGGAGATAGTACATGGGGTAGAGCCTGACAAATTGGAGACCCTGGGTTCCAGCCCTGGTGCTACAAGCTGATTCTTGCCCCGACCCTCCCCCCACCGCCCTGCTAGGTGGCCTCTGGGCACAGGCAGGCTGACCATGGCCATGGCCAGACCATGGCCAATGAACTCTGTGCAAGTAGCCCAATGCCCCTACAGGAGAAATTCAGGTGCCAGGGTACAGCCCTGGAACACCAGGATTTACTGGTTGTGTTGAACCAAGAAGTGTTCCAGAGAAAGAGGATCAAAGCAGGGACACTGTGGGAGGGCCACATCCTGATGTTAACCATGAGGAAGAAGTGATTGATTATGTAAGACACTATGATCAGAGGCCTGCCCTGCAGGGTTAGTGTGGGGAGGAGACACTGACAGTGCCAGGGGATACTGGGGACAGAAATCCTGAAGGGGGCCAGCATCAAGTGCCCACACCCAGTGTCAGGGACTGGCTTCCTCAGGAAGCAGTTGGTTTTGTTATCTTAGGGGAAAACTGAGATCCAAAGGTCGCAGGAGTCAGGAGGTAACCTGAGTTCTTTATCAAGCCACGTCCACACTATTTGCTTTATTTTTATTTTAGTTTATTTATTTATTTATTTTGTTTTTGGGTCACACCTGGCAGCACTCAGGGGTTACTCCTGGCTCAATGCTCAGAAATCGCTCCTGGCCAACCAGGGGAACCATATGGGATGTTGGGGTTTGAACCACCGTTCTTCTGCATGCAAGGCAAATGCCCTACCTCCATACTATCTCTCTGGCCCTTGCTTTATTTTGTTAGGCTACATCCCAGCATTACTCAAAGTTCATATCTGGAATGGCATTGGTGAACTCAACATATGTGGTGTCAGAAATCGAACCCCATTCAACCCTGTGCAATGTCAACAGTTTGCCTGCTATGTACTTTCGCTCCAGCCCCTTCAAGGACATACTTTTAAGCTCACACTGCAGAGAGAGCAGAGTCCAACACCCCACCAATGCCCAGGCTCCCACTGCCCCTGAGGCAGGTACACAGAATGTGAAATTCCTATTCCTGGCAAGTTCTTTACTTCCTGGTGACCTTTATCTTAAATACTGCCGGAGGCCTTGTCTGTTTCCTGTCCATCTTTGCTCGGAGTTGACTGCTTGCTAAGTAAATGTCTTGATTTCAAAGCGCCTGCCTGCATTCCCTTCATGGTTCCTTCTGATTGGTGATCAGAATGTTATCTTGATTCCTTCTGTCTTTAGAGTGGTAGGTAGGAGCCCCATCAGACAACAGTCCAGGAAACTGAGGCATCCTGTCAGGGAGGGGAAGTGGACTTGTTGGTAATGGTGAACAGGGAATGTGATTGTATTGGGAATGTTTTTCTGTCTTTATTTGGGGGTCAGTGATGGGGAATCTCTGTGCAGAGACCAACCAGGAATGTGTCTTGAAGACAGAACTGACAGTGTCTCTTGATGTAACGTGGTCTGAGAGAAAGGACAGGGTTCTTCCTGAGCACCTCAGCATAAAGAGGTAGGACTAGCAGGAAAAATGGAGATGCAGCTTTGTTGTGAGGTAGAAAACCCTTTGCAGGGCAGGAGGTATTGGGCACCAGGTGTCCTACTGAAGAAGGCATTGATTCTTCTGGAGCTCTCAGGGGTCAAGACTGCATGGGGCAAGCCTAGCTTGCAGGAGGCATTTGGAAGAATAGAACAGTATTTCTCACCCCCATGGCCCCAGAACCTTAATCTAAGGCAGTTTTGTTAGTGACCACCCCCTTTGTTTCCCTGATGAAATAAGGCTAGCAAAAACTACCCCTGTGGAATTGTTTCCTTGTTGTTTTAGTTTTTCAGGCCTCACCAGAAATCATGTAGCCTTACTCATGGCTCAGTGCTCAGGGGAACCGAGTTATCAGGGATGGAACCCAGGGCTCATGTACTCCAGTCCATCGAGCTCCCTCCCCATCTCTGTTGTTGTAAGGCATAAGTGGCTCTTCCTGTAATATGAAAGAGAAGTGAAGAGAAAGTAACCTAGCAGATATCTTCTGTGTGGTCCTGAACATTGGACCCAGGGCCTCAGAGGTGCCAGAGTAAGTTGGTGGTCAAACAAAATGGTTTCAGCATGTAAGTTTCTAGACATGGTAGAAATCCTGAGTGCTGTCACAGAGCAGGCTGTGCAGTCACTTCTCGGTAGAACTTTCTGGAATGGGACAGCCAGTGAACTAGAGGAGGACTCAGAAGGCTGGAGCATAGGTCTTACATGCATAAACCCCAGTTTTGATCCCTGTGGAAATGACCTATCCCCAGCACCAAGCTGGGTCTGGCCCAGAAATTAAACCCAAACCCCCATGTACCTTGGGGCTGGAGTGGTAGACCGTTTGCCTTGCACGCAGCCGACCCAGGACAGCCAGTGGTTCAAATCCTGGCATCCCATATGGTCCCCCAAGCCAGAAGCAATTTCTGAGTGCAGAGCCAGGAGTAACCCCTAAAGCCAGGAGTAACTACTGAGCGCCGCCATCTGTGGCCCCAAAAGAAGCAAAAACAAACCAACCAACCCCTATGTACCATTGGTGTAGGTAATGCAGCTTTTCCAAACTGGTGGTGCTGGAGCCAGATAGTACAGCAGGTAGAGATATAATCTTGCATGGGGCCGGCCTCTCTGGTTCCCTAAGCACCGCCAGGAGTGATCTCTGAACTTAGAGCCAAGAGGTACGTAAACCCTGAGCACTGCCAAATTAAGGGGAAGAAAAAGGAAAGTAGGGATGTTTTGAAATGTTTAATATGCAGTTATTACTGTCTTATTAAACCGTTCATCCACCCATGTGCACAATGAATGTCAGTCCTAGCAATGTGGCACATGACTGTATTCATATATAACAGCTTCTCCGTGTAAACTGCATGGGTGATATAGAACAGTTCTGTGTGTGTGTGTGTGTGTGTGTGTGTGTGTGTTTTATGGAGTGTGTGGGCGGTGGTGGGGGTTGGAGGAGTTTGTCCCCACAGTGGTGTTCAGGGCTTACTTGATGCTGGGTTGATGCTCAGGAATCACTTCTGGAGGTATCTCACCCAGGGCCAACTGCATGTCAGGTAAATGCCCTAGCCCTGTACTATCTCTGGGTCCCAGAACCATTGAGTCTGTCACCTGGGGTGCCCTTTGAGCAAAGCCTCCCTCCAACCAGCTTCCCCTTTGCCCTAAAGAAGGGGAATTGTGATAACCAGCTCCAGAGTGCAAACTTCATTTCAGCAGTACGAAGAGAAGAGTCTTTGTGACCTGGAGCTAGGAAGGCTTCTGGAAGGAGGGGGGCGTGTCTCAGTGAGGTGAGACTCCTGGAGGAGGACCCAACAGGAGGGAGAAAGGAGGGTTGTACTGGGGAAGCTGTGGGTGGCTGGAAGGCCTAGGCGTCTGTTCCTAAGCAGAGGAAAACAGGGGGGTCAGTCCCCCTGGGAGTGGCTGTTCCCTGCTCCTTGTAGAGCACCTGTAAGATCAGCTTCATCCCCTGGCCATCTCACGCCCAGCCAGGACACTGACTCACCTGTGGACAGGGCAGGCAGAATGGGGCCCTGTCTTTACAGCCCTCATAGCCCCACTGTAGACACAGACATCATCCAGATGCACAAGAGTGAAAAAAGGGAACATTAGAAGCTGGTATTTCAGCCCCCTGCCCCCCAGTAGATGCCTCTGAACTGAAGGCCAGGAAGGGAACACTCCCTCCGCTGGACGGGGAACTCAGGGGTCTGCCCCTAGCAGCATGGAGAGGCAGCTGTGACTATCACTGGTGGAACACATTGGAATGTGGCTTAATTAGCATAAAGTGCCTGGGTCTTTGTTATCAGGAAATGTGTCTTTTCCTTCTTTTTTAGCTTCCCTGTGTTGGTTTTGTCTATGACTCCAGGAATCTAACTCTGGGCTTTACGTGTGTGTGTGTGTGTGTGTGTGTGTGTGTGTGTGTGTGTGTGTGTGTGTGGTGTGTGTGGTGGTGTGTGTGTGTGTGTGTGTGTGTGGTGTGTGTGGTGGTGTGTGTGTGTGTGTGGTGTGTGTGGTGGTGTGTGTGTGTGTGTGTGTGTGTGTGTGTGTGTGTGTGTGTGTGTAGTTAGAGATGTTACTCGGGAATCTAACTCTGGGCTTTATGTGCAGTGTATATGTGTGTGTAGTTGCATACAGGCCTTACATAAACAATTCAAGCTTTCCCCCTGAGCTCCATCCCCGGGTCAATGTCTTCTGATAATGTCCCTTTGATAGCAGTTCACGGGCAAGAGAGAGCGGATGGTTGCTGCCAGCCAGCTGGCGCTCCTTCCTGTTGCCCTGCACTCTCCCCCCCAAATCCAAGCCAGGAGATTGTGTCCGCGTCCCCTCTGCCTGAGCCTCCCCAGCTGCCTTCTCATCCTTCCAGCCTCACACCCGGAGCCAAGAGCCCTGTGTCCAGGTGCCATGGATGGGGCCAGTGTGGACCAGGTGGCCCTGGGTGAGGGAGCCGCGGTGTGGCCACTGTGCTGGACCCTGGCAGCGATGTGTGCCGAGGCAGCCCGGAGCCCGTCCTGCTGAGCCCGCCTCTCCCTGCCCCTCACGGGTGTCTCACAGGCGCTGCCCACAGACCCAGAGCCGGGGCACAGCCTCCCTGGATGGGGCGGTGGGCCCTCGACCTGGCCCTAGTGTGGAAGGCGGGCCTGACCCTGGGGCTGGTCCTGCTCTACTACTGCTTCTCCATCGGCATCACCTTCTACAACAAATGGCTGACAAAGGTGACGGGCGTTGGGGGCCCTGGCAGGCCTGGGTGGGGAATGAGAAACTGGGAGGGGAGGACACAGAGGGGTGTCAGGGCTCTCAGACACACCCCTGCGACATCCCAGGGAGTGATGATGGGGGATGGGGTGTTCCCAATGTGTGTGGGTAACATCTGAGTCTCGCTGGCCTCCCCCCACCCCCCAGAGCTTCCACTTCCCTCTCTTCATGACCATGCTGCACCTGGCCGTCATCTTCCTCTTCTCGGCCTTATCCCGGGCGCTGGTGCAGTGCTCCAGCCACCGTGCCCGTGTGGTGCTCAGCTGGGCCGACTACCTCCGCAAGGTGGCACCCACAGGTAGGCCAGGATTGGGGTGCCCCCAGCTCAGCTAAGAGGAACCGAGAGTCTGCAGGGAGAAGGGAGAAATGAGAGCCAGGGTCTGTGTTTGGAACCAATCATCGTGTGTGTGTCTTGGTGCCAGGGTGTCCAAGTATCAGGCCAAGGGTGTGTGTGTGTGTGCGCGCACGCGTGTGTGTGTTGCACATGACCACACCACTGATACAGAAGTAGGACACACACCCTGGATTTATTGGGGGTGAGTAAGTCAGGAGTTGCTTTAGTTGCTGGATAGAAAGGAAGGCCTGGGATCCCAAGAAAGAGCAGTTGCTTAGAGTAAAAAGTGAATGCCCTCCAATGCCTGAGGAGTCTTAGTGGCCATACCTAGTGCAGCGGTGACCACCTATCCCTGTCCCCTGTAGCACTTGCAACAGCCCTTGATGTGGGTCTGTCCAACTGGAGCTTCCTCTACATCACCGTCTCACTGTGAGTGCCAGCTGTGCCCTGTGCCCTACTTGTGCTCCCTCATCTTTCTCATCCCTGCTTTCCCAGGCAGCCCCCAACAGGACAAAGACCCAGTGGGTCCTGCCCAGTGTCATGCTGGGGTCACACATTCTTACTTCCCTCTTCCCAAGGCCTGTCCCTGTCCCCAAGGCCTGAGTTAGAATGGGCATCCCTGCCCACCTCACTCCTATCCCTTTACTGTCCTGCATCTGCCGTTGGGACCCACTTCTCCAGGCCTGGGGTGGGAACACGGTCACTGTCCTCCCTCTGCAGTGTGGCCCCTTCATTTCTAGATACACAATGACCAAGTCCTCAGCCGTCCTCTTCATCCTGATTTTCTCTCTGATCTTCAAGCTGGAAGAGCTGGTGAGGCCCCAGACAATAAAGAATGAAAAGGCATGTGCCAAAGGAAGATGACCCCCAGGCTCCACTGAGTCAGGAGTGTGGTGGTTAGGAACTGGGGGTGCCCAAGGAGAAGGGGTTCAGGGGTTCAGATTTGGACCAGTGCCCTGATTTGCAGGGCAGTGGCTGCTTACTTGCTAAGGGCTGGGCAGGGGCCTGGGCTCAGCCTGCTTGCATGGAGGAAGCCCAGGTCCCCCAGGTTGGACAGACCCCTGAGCCCCCCAAACCATGCTCTTAGCGTGCAGCACTGGTCCTGGTAGTACTCCTCATTGCGGGGGGCCTCTTCATGTTCACCTACAAGTCCACTCAGTTCAACCTCGAGGGCTTTGCCTTGGTGCTGGGTGCCTCGTTCATCGGCGGCATCCGCTGGACACTCACACAGATGCTCCTGCAGAAGGCTGAGCTAGGTGAGAGGGCATCTGGGTGCAGGGGGGAGCTGAGGGGAAGCCTCTTCTAACGCCACCACCCCCTCACCCCACCCCGCAGGCCTCCACAACCCCATCGACACCATGTTCCACCTGCAGCCGCTCATGTTCCTCGGCCTCTTTCCGCTCTTTGCTGTATTTGAAGGTACAAATACGGGGTTGTCCCTGAGGACCACCAGGCCCTACTTGGAGCCCAGCCCTGTAGCTGTGACCCCCACACTTCCCCAGCCAGAAGTTCCTCTGTGGGCGCCACATAGAAGCAGGAACCGAAAGGCCAGAATCATGATCAGGGATGCTCAGTGTGTGGGTGCAGGGGGACCGATGCACAGCCCTGCAGAGTATGGGCTGGCCACGCCCTGTCCCCTGTAGTTGTGTCAGCTGAGGACTCCCACGCTGTGGATAGAGAAACTGATACCTGAAGCTGTGTAGAGATTCTTATCCAAAGCCCAGGGCAGAGCCCCTCAGGGGCCAGGATTAGGGGGTCAGTGATGGGCAGAGGAGTCAGGACTTCCCAGGCCTGTGTTCAGTGGGGAGGGATATGATCAGGCCCTTGGGTAGCCCAGGAAGTGGGCAGCCCAGGAAGTGAGGACAGTGAGTGCAGATGGGCCAAGGGGCTGCCCAAAGGTGTGGCCTGATACAAGGAGGAAGAAGCCCCTTGACTGAGAAACCAGTGTCCCTGTCCTTCCTCCCTGTGTCTTGCTGGTCCCGCTTTTGATCTGTCTTTGATCTGTGCTCTCAGCCTGCTGCCCCGGGCCCTGCAGAGATTCTGTCCCTGCCTCTGTGTTTCCAGCAGCGAAGCATCTCGAGCCTGTCGGGGAGAATTATCCCCGCAGCCCTGTTGTCCAGGAAACTTCGCTTCTGCAGCTCTGTCTTATTCCTCTTTTTATTTTTTTTTTGGTTTTTGAGTACCTCCCCATTCCCTTCATTTTGCCCCCCCCCCCCCCGCCCAATGCCGCACTTCCCCTCCCTGCCCAGACATTTCCACAGTGCCCAGCCCAGCAGCCCTGTGCCGGGAGCCCCTGGTTGTTGGCACTTAGCAGAGCTGCATGGATTTAGCGCCTTTAATCTTTCCTGGTAAATTAATCCCCCAAGCGCCTTCATTACTTATGTTGCTCTTCCCCCGAGTTCCCATCCATTTCCCGGCTCCTGCCTGAGCAGCACTGCTGACCCCTGCACCAGGCCATGTAGCCTGCACGGAGAGACTCTGGGCTGGGAACCATCACTTGGCACGTCTTTAGGGCTTCCCTCTGGCACTCAGCCACCTTTGCTCTCACAGGGGGCTCTGCAGAAATGGGGTTCACCTCTGCCCTCCCTTTCACCACCCTGGGACCTTACTGCAAGAGCCACTCCAGAGAATCTACGACTCTTTGGTGATGGGGGTGGGGGAGGGAGAGAGGAGAGAGAGAGAAAGAAAGAGAGACAAAGAGAGAGAGAGAAAGAGAGAGAGAGAGAGAAAACAAGGTGTGCCCTTGTTTGGAACAAGGGCCAGTGTGTCTGTGTATGTTTGTTTTTCGAAACTGCCCTTGCCCCAGCAGCATCGTTTAATCTTGGGAACAGTAGATCCAGCAGGGCCTCATCTGCCCCCTGAAATGTGTGCTAAGGTAAAGAAATCCCTATGGACTTGGGCATTCTTACTGGGACCCACAGTTAGCATAGCTGCAATCTCTCTCTCTCTCTCTCTCTCTCTCTCTCTCTCTCTCTCTCTCCCCTTCCCTCCCTTCCTCCCTCCCTCTTCCCTGCAGTCCCCCCCCCCCCCCCGTGCCTGCACACCCACCCACCCACCACCCATCTCCCACACTCAGGCCAGCTGTGTTAGCCCTGGCTTAGACCCACCATCCTGCCCTGTGGGTCCTGGCGTGGCCTCCCACATCCTCTCTTGCTCACAGGCCTCCACCTGTCCACGTCAGAGAAAATCTTCCGCGCCCAGGACACAGCACTACTGCTGTGGGTGCTGGGCAGCCTCTTCCTAGGTGGGATCCTAGCCTTCGGCCTGGGCTTCTCTGAGTTTCTCCTGGTCTCCCGGACCTCCAGCCTCACGCTCTCCATTGCCGGCATTTTCAAGGTGCAGACTTGAGATCTGACCTGAGGTTCCATCCTGGGCTAGGGACCCCAAACCCCAGCACGCACAACCCAGGGCCAGGTGGAAGAGACACTAGTTCCAGGGTGGGCTGCGCTCCATGTCATTTAAGGGGACCCCACAACCTCCCATGGTAAGAGCTGCTACTCCCTGCAGTAAGCAGCTGACCACTCTGCTGGGGCCTAGCCCTGCCAGTGACCATGAATGTGCCCTCGTGGGGAAAGTGGTAGCAGGCCTGGCCCCTCCTCTGCTGGCTGGGCTCTGAATCTCCCGCAGCTCAGCAGCTCAGGGCTGTCCTTGCTCTGCCCACAGGAAGTCTGCACCCTGCTGCTGGCAGCCCACCTGCTGGGCGATCAGATCAGCCTGCTCAACTGGCTGGGCTTTGCCCTCTGTCTCTCAGGCATCTCCCTGCACGTGGCACTCAAAGCCCTGCACTCCAGAGGTAACCCCCTTTCTAGACGCATGCACTCCCCCCAGACTCTCATTCACACACACACACACTTGCATACACACACTCAGAACTGGTCCAAGGGGGCCTCTTGGAGAGGTTGCCAAGACTATGACCTGCATACTCAGAATACATGCATGCCTCTAGGCCTGGCTCAGGTGTTCCTTTAGGGGTGCCTTGGGTCTGAGGTTCTCAAATTTAAAACAGAAGACTTAGGTGTCATTTAACCTGTCCTCACCCTGACTCCACCTTCGTGACACATCCACAGAGGAACTCCCCGATGCCCTCCCACTTGGAGACACACAGACATTCTCGCAGACACTCGAACACTCTCATACAACCAAAACCTGGAAACTGTGGGCTGCTCCCTCAACTAGAGACGCTTAGGTGGTCTTGCCATCTTGCTGGGAAACCCCTGAGACCCAATTAGGAGACTAACCAGAGAGCCACAGACAAGGCTGAAGTTTGTTCTCTCCCTCCCTTCCCCTGCCTCTGTCCCCACTCCAGGTGATGAGGCCCCCAAACCACCAAAGGGCCTGGGCTCCAGCCCTGACCTGGAGCTGCTGCTTCGGAGTGAGACACAGGAGGACGATGATGGCGCGGACGAGGAGAAGGAATGATGTTCTGCAACTCTGGGCCAGCAGCTCAGGAACTAGGAAGTCTCTACAACAGCAGGGGAGTGGGAAGCAGGGGCAGGGGTCTGAGGGGTTGACTCCCCCCACAACCCACCCCCCGGGCTTGTTCATCTTGAGTGTCACAGGGCCTGGCTGGGCCGGGTGAGTTGTGCAGAGGCCTGTGCAGGATAAAAGCAACATCCATGCTGCCGCCAGCTCCTGTGACAGCAACGGGAGCAGCTGGGCTCTGAGGACCAGTCTGAACTGCAGAGCAGTTGGGAAGGGGAGGCAAGAGGCTGAGGCCTTGCAGCTGGGGCGTTTTTTCTCGGAAAGCAAATCTATTTATAGTTGAAAATAAAGGTTTTCTGGTCCACTGGTGCCTGTGCTGCCTGGAAAGTTAGTGCCACCGTCCTGCTTCCTAAACCTTCCTAAACCTCTCCATAACCCTCATGACTCCAACTCAGTCTGAGGGCTACCCACTGACCCATGACTCCATTTGTGCAGGCAGGACAAAGGACACCGTGACAGTAATGAGATTTCAGTGGGGCCCCAGCCTGGACTCAAGATTGGTGTGACTTGGGAACTGGAGTAGGGATAGTGGGTAGGGTGTTTTCCTTGCATGCTGCCAACATGGGTTCAAGTCCTGGCATATTCCTGAGCCTACCAGAATTGATTCCTGAGCACAGTGTCAGAGGTAACCCTGAACACTGCTGGGTATGGCCCAAAAACAAAAAATAAAAAGGATTGGTGTGACAATAAGCCACTCAACTCTCTTCCCAGCTGCAACCTTAGCCCTGAAGTGAGGGGGCTTTGGGGAGTCCTTCTGTGGATGTGCCATGAAGGTGGAGCCAGGATGAGGACAGGTTAAATGACACCCAAGTCTTCTGTTTTAAAACAGAACCTCAGACCCTAGGCACCCCTAAAGGAACAGCTAAGCCAGGCCCATAGCCGTTGTGTGTGTTCCTAGCAAGCAAGTCATAGGCTTGGCCACCTCTACTTGAACAAGTCTCATAGCTTCTCTAGAGTCTTTAGAAGGGGAGACAGATCCAAGAGATAGGCCTGGGGTAAAGCGCTTGCCTCACATCCCACCAGCTCTGATTTGATCCCAGCACCTCCAGGGATCACTCCTGAGCACTGCCAGGTGTGGCCCCTTTGAATAAAGCAGGGGCCACATTTTACTGCATTGCTTGAGTCTCTGGACTTGGTTCCCCTACCACCACCATGGCGGGGCTCAAGGAAACATATGGTGTACTGGGGATCGATACATGAGTCAACAAGTGCCCTGCCCTCCACGCTTTCCTTTTTTTGTTTGGTTTTGGTTTTAGGACCACACCCGGCAGCACACATCTTACTACCTGGCTCTGTGCTCAGAAATCACTCCTGGCAGGCTCAGGGCACCATACCTGGGTCGGCTGCGTGCAAGGCAAATGTCCTTGCTATCACTCCAGCCCCTCCCCTTCTATTTTTTAAGTGAAGGGAGAGGCAAGACTGGCTCTGAAAGGGGGAAAAACTGTCCATTGGCCCCGTCCTGAGCCGAGCCGCTTTCAGCCCTTAACAGCAGATGGCGCCATTGCTTCAGGCTCCAGGCTTCTGGGATGTCACCACCCCAGCAGGGACCTTAGAAAGACAGTGGGTGTCTGCAGGTAGGAGGGGCCTTCTGCGACTGCCCCAGTCCGGCTGGAATCACAGAAGCGACCCTATTAGGGCAGGAGAAAGTTGATCCCTTAAAATTGGACCCACAAAATCTTTGCTGAGGGTCGGGCAGTAGGTACCTTTCACTCTGGGTTCTTGTGGTCTCCAAAAGTCTCACTGACCACAGACAAACAGAAACAAGGACAAGATCTCACAGGAGCTGGGGGGAGAGAGCCCCCCCCCCCAAGAGTCATCATGTCCAGTCTCGGACTGGAAAACAGGATCAGAAGGGAGCAAAGTCTGCGCCCCTCATCTCATGGATGGAAGGCAGGGATCTATCTGCTTGGGAAGGGTTAGCTCTGCCGAGTGTGATTCAGGGGCAAATCCACACACACCCAGGGCTCATCTGAGGGGCTGCTGTCTCTGGTACCTGGACCCCTGCTCCCTTAGGCTCCACAGGCTCAGAGGTTGGGATCAGGAGGGGGGTGCTACTGGGCGCGCAGGATGCTCAGGTGGGGGAGAGATGTACGTGCACTCTGCTCCAGCCCCCTCTCCCATGGGCACACACACGGGAGCAAGCTCTGTTGTCTGGTGCAGTAATTACAGGGTGCACGGAGGGGCCCTTGCTGGCCGTACGTTTGTTCAATGACAGCCCCTCACTTAGCAGCAATTACCAGCTGAGCCTCGAGGAGCCTGCCCTCTCCTCACCAGCCCACCCCCTTGCCTGGCCTCCAGACCGGATCTCACCCGCCCTCTGCACCGAGCCCCGGAGCACCCATGCTGTCTGCAGCCACTGCAGCGCTGCGCTGCACCGTCGTCATGGCAACCCGCACAGGTTGAGGGAAGCTGAGGATGTGACTTGTCTCTCCAAGGCTGTGGTGTCTGTCCCCAAGCAGCCTCCTGCCGGGCAGCAGGGGGAGGAGCTGGGAGGAGGCACACTGCCCCTGGACAGACAGACCCCTGGCCTCCCCACCAGAACCTAAGGTGTTAGGAAGGTCATGCCCCCAATATTGCAGGGCATGTGTATATGTGGGGCCTGTGGGGGGAACCAAGTCTGTCTGGGGAAGAGACCAAGAGCAGCCCCCAGAGTATTCCCCTACCTCTAAGGGATTTCTCCCATGTTTCTTCTCTGTTCTGAGAATCTTCCCCAAATCCTTGTGACTTGAGATTGAGCTCAGCACCCCAGGAGAATTCAATTCGTGGCACTTCCACAGCTTTCCACATCCCAAACCTGTGATGGGCAGGGAACTGGCTCCCCAATATGCAGTTCTGAGAACCAAGTGGCATTCAGACCTCTCATTTGGCTTAGCAGCATTCAGGGGGATGGGCCAGAAACTGAGCACTGGTCATGGGGTCCAAACATTGTCCTAGGGACCACCTACTACCCATCTGGAAGGTGCTGGAGCAGACACATCTGGGCTCCCTCCTTTGGCCTTTTGCATGGGTTGAGTTCCCAGCACTTCTGACTCTGTGGTGGACTCCTCAGCCTCTCAAGGTAAGTAGGACTCCACCGGACATGCATTCCCACCGAAGCACTCCCATCTATCACTGTGCATTCCCACCTATCACTGTGCGTGACTTGGGGCACCTGGTTTCCTTGTCAATAAGGTTGGAATGATGACGCATCTCTCTCTCAGCTCCATGATGATAGGCTCTCACTGCCTGCGGGGCAGTTGGCACAGTGCTGGATGCTGAACACTTACACTCATGATGTCGGCAATGAGGGTGACCAGGACTTGTGGAGAAGACAAATGCTTGTGAGAGAAGAGCCACATCAGTGTCCAAGCCTTCCTGGGGCCCCCTCCCTTGCTGCAATGCCTGGCACAGCAGATGTTCCTGATGGATGTTTGTTCAGGGAAAAAATTTCCAACTGTGGAGATGAAGAGGGATTTGATATCTCCATGAGAACAGTCTTAACTTTGTTGGTCCTGTGAGAAGTGGCTGTCTGCACCCACCACTCCTTTCCCTACACCTTCCATTCTCTGGCCATCACATGGGCACTGCACTGTCATCACATAGCCCAGACTCCCTATTGGGCCCTGAGCCTGCTTTTTGAAGCAACCAATTGTAGTAACAAATCTAGCCTGACTTCTGTCTCCAGGATCATCCACAGACTTGGTGGTTGGCAACTAGTGCAATTGCCAGAAATACCCAGCCCAGTTCCATGGGTTTCCTTCTGCAGACTCTGGCCCCTTGCCTGCAGGGGTAGCAGAGGGGAAGGACAAATGCCCAGAAGCCAGTGCTTCCACATACAATGTTTTGGGGCCTGGACAAGGCACCCAGCCCAGGGAGGCTGCAGAGACAAAAAAAAAATAGTTTGGGGGTCAGGGTGATATGATAGCACAACAGGGAGTTTGCCTTATACATGTCCAATCTGGTTTTGATCCCTGACATCCCATATGGTCCCCTGAACCCACCAGGAGTAATTCCTGAGTGCAGATCCAGGAGTAACCTCTAAGCACTGTTGGATATGGTCCAAAACCCAAAATAACTGAAATTTGCAAAGACACTCTTCTGTCCTCAGGAGGCCTTTGTGGGTTCCTCTATCCTTGGAAGCGGAGTCCCCAGAAAGCAGAATCCCTGGGAAGCACATTCAGGTGGAGATGAGTATGAGAAGTTTGAAACTCAGTGCATGTAGGGAAAGTACCCTGGGATGGAAGGAAGAGGACATAGGTATGGGCAAGGGGGAAAAGGGAGGCTTTGACTGGGACCCTTCAGAGCTGGTCCATGTTGGAGTAAGAATTTCAGGCCTTTGCCAGAACATGTTCGCAGGGGGGAAAATGACTTTGGACAAAACCTTTTCTTCTCTTTGAGACCACTCCAGAGAGGACTGGCTGCAGAGGGCTGTTTTCCCACCACACTCCCAGTGTCAGGTCAGGGTATATCGATCTTTCATTTACTGGGGATGATCTTAGCAATCCTACAGCATCCACCAGGCCCAGGGTTCAACAGCCAGTCTTTGGCATGGAGAGGAATAACTCTTGGTATCATTTGTTCATGTGTGCGTTTTTCTGGGAGATGGTGAATTCCACACAAACCACAGGTCTAAAGAAAGTCAGACAGCCAAATCTCAAACATGTTCATCTGAACACAATAGATGTTCAGTAAACAGGGAAAAACTTATGCTGGATGATGGTGGAGGAATGGCTGGTGGATAGAAAGTGGGTGGAAGAATATCAGATGGATGGAAGATGTATAAATAGATGGAGATGTGGATAGATGATGGAAAAGTGGATGGACATAAAGATGGATGGGTAAATATATGGAGTGATGGATGGATGATGAATTGCTAGTGGATGAATGGATGGGTGGATGGATGGATGAATAGATGGATAATGGGTGGGTGGATGATAGAGGGCTGGGTAGGTACATAAAAGGAGAAGTGGATGGATGGATGATGGATGGGTATATGGATGGATGATAGATGATGGGTGTCGGGATAGATAGATAGGTGGATGATGGGTTGGTGATGGGTGGAAGATGGAAGATAATGGGTGGGTGGATGGATGGATGAGGGGTGGATGGACAGAGGGATGGATGGGTAAATAGATGGAGAGGTGAATGAATGAATGATTGGCAATGGAAAAGAACATATGGAAAATGAAGAAAGGAAAGGCAGTTATGTGCTGACCCTTTGAGCTGAGCCCCAAAGGCTGATTCTCGGGTTACCATGTTGAGGGACTAGTAAACACAAAAGCATAATCCTTTCAAGAATGAGCTCACTGGGATGGACACAGGAGCACCTTGGGATCTATAAGGGAGCCTGTGTCTGGGGCAGTTCCTGATAGCAAACCTGGCAGGTTTTGACCAAAAAGCAGGTGCCTCCCCCCATACCCTTCCTTAGCTTTACTCTTACAGCACACCTGGGGGGTAGGAATCTTTGCCCTCACTCTCCCTGCCAGGCTCAGTGACTTGCCTGAGATGACTCACCTCTCTACCTCCTAGTAGGAGCAAGCCCCCTGCCTCATGGGACCCACCCTCAGGTACCTGCTCCTTCCACATCCCTCCGTGTCCGTCCCCACCTAGTGGGAAACCCTGGGAACTTGGACCCCTGCTAGGAGGAGCACCTAACTGGGCAACACCCCCGCCAGGGGGCGAGATGGAGCCAGTAAAGAACCCACCCCCGCCCCCCAAGCTGGTCCTGTTTCAGGGCTGCCCCATGAATTAAACATGCCCCCGTGGTTAACTCAGTAATGCTTTTATTAATAGTTAATTACTCAACGTGCACTGGGGAAATGAGACTCACCCAGGCCTCGTAAATTACAGCGGTGATCTGGAAAAGGGAGCCAATGGGGGTTCATTACCCTCCTGTCACTGCACCTTGGGGCTCGCCATTTAGCAGCGCTAAAGGAGGGGCGGGCCCTTAGGGGAGAATGGATGGGGGGGAACAGGCTCAGGAGGAAGTGAGGGGCGGGAAGGGAGTGTTGGAGGAGGGATGGGGCAGGGCCCTGGTCTCTTTCTGCTGTGGCCCGCTCCAGACAGTGGGCTGGTGGGGCTAGCCAGACTACCCCCTCTCTCCCTTCCCAGGACTTATTTTACATGTGCAGAGACTTGGCCCCTGGGCTCTGCTGTGGCTGAAGACAATTTCCCAGCCTCATTCCACTGCTGAGGCGGCTGCGCTGGAGAAGGGGCTTGTTCTAACCTGGTTTGGCTCTTCTAAATTTAACTTTCTCCCATATTGTGTTTCCCAGGAGACAGAGCCTCCCTGCCCCCACTATAGACCCCCAGATAACCCCAGCCCCCTTCCTGGGAGATGAGAAGCAACACTTGCTGGAACCTTCTATGGGCTAGGACCTAGCCCTCATAGTGGGTTCATGTCAGCCTGGGGGTGGGGGGTGGGGGGCATGGCACCAGCAGCCCAGCCTCCCCAGGTCTTCCTTGCTCTTTCTGGACACGAGAGGGCACTTTAAATAAAGTCACAGTAAAGTCTCCTAGGGTGGCCTCCCCACAGTGTCCATGGCAGAACCTCCCCATTGCCTGCTGCCATTTCTCAGAGAAGCAAAAGGAACATTGAAACCCTCCCTGGGTTTTCCTGAGGAACACAGAAAATCAGAACTTTATCTGTCCAGAGTTCATGGCTTTCCATGAGGACAGAAAGGTTTAGAGGGGTGAAGGGGAGCGAAGCATCAGTACAGTGGGTAGAACATTTGCCTTGTATGCAGCAGACCCAGGTTCAATCCCCGGCTTCCCATACCTTCCCCAGAGGACCTTCAGGAGTAATCCCTGAGCATAGCAGGAGTGGCCCAAAAACCTAAGAAATGGGGGTGGAGCCAATGACCACTTCGCTGTCTGGGGTCCCCAGTCTGGCTATGGTCATTAGTAATTGTCTCTAGCCAAGGGGGTGAGGACCTCAGTTTCCCCTTCCCACAATATGGGGTCAAGGAAGCAGTTCAAGGCCCCTTGGGCATGGATCTAGAAACTGGAACCCTGAAGCACTGAGCTCGAGATGATGGACTCTTCCTCTCCCAGACAGGTCTTGTAGGGATTCCCCTGGGGGTCAGCCACTGCCCCCAGCAGACCTCAGGCCCTCTGGCTAGCAAGGGTGCAGAACTTAGGGACGGGTCAAACCCCCTGAACTCTCACTAGTCACCAGTGACCTGTCCGTTGGAGACCAAGCTCTGTGCTGTGACCTCACCAGCTGCGGGCACCCCAAAAGAGACCAAGAGTCTAGGCGGGAGATGGCAGCGTGCCAGCCGGGCACCCCAGCAGCAGAGCAGTGCGGCTCCGGGTTCATATATAATGTGGCGCGTCAGATTTAAATGTCACTGCTGCCGGCGCTGACCCGGCTTCCCGCACGCTGGGGCCGTGAGGGGCGCCCACGCCGCCTCTTCATCTTCCTGGCGGTAGCTGACCAGAGGGAGGGAGATCCGGCTTCTTAAAGAACCAAACAGTTGTTGGGCACCCGGGCGTTGCCTGGGTAACAGCCAGGGGGAGCTGAGAAGCATCTTATTGTTTAAAGTTATTCTTGCTCCATTTCAAAGGGCGGCTCTGAAAAGGCCGCTGGGTTCTCCAAGAGCTGGGCTCTCTTCTCCTAGTCCCCTGCTGGGGTGGGGTGGGGGACTCCTACCTCTGTCAGCCCCCACCCCACTTCCCTGCTTGACAACATGGAGCAACTTCCCTCTGTGCCTGCACCTCAGGTCCAGAGTGGGGTCAGTTCCTCCAGTCCGGCTCCTTCTTTCTGCAGCCTCCCCAGCATGGATTCAGAACTGTGTGGATTGGGGGGCACACAAAAATACTTAAGCCTGCTGGGGGGACCCCCCTGGCCATTTCTGTTCTCCACGTGGGCACCTCCGTTTCCAAGCCCATACAAGGCTGCGGAGGTGGGAGCGGGTGGGACCATCCGCATCCCTCTAGCCCTCCGGTGACACTGAATTGGGATTGTTTACGCATGTCTCTTCCCCAGGAGACTGCCGGCTTCCTGACAGCAGGGCCGCCTCGATTCATCTCTGTGTATTCTTGTAAAGCTGCCTCAAATCAGGAGGAAAGCAAATGCAGGGAATCCGGATGAGATGTACATATATTTTTAATTTAAAATGTTTAGATAGTGAATCCAAACAGATGCTACAAAATTCAAAGGGTTCTAAAAGAAGGCATACCCATGACTACTGGAGCCCAGTCTCCCTCTGTGCGGACAAGCCATGGTTTCTAACTTCTGAGCTATCCTTCCAGAGACATTTCGCTCTGACAGAAGCAAACGGAGATCAAATATTATATATTATTCATATCTCTAGCGGCTTTGTCTAGCATAGGGCCCAATACTTAGTAGATGTTTGACAAAAGCTTATAGGGTAAATGGATTAAAAGACAAACAGATGAATGTAAGGATGGATAGATGATGGGTGGGTGGATAGGTGGATGGATAGTTGGATAATGGATAAATGGGTGGGTGGATGATGATGGGTGGGTGGATGGATGGATGGGTCAGTGGATGATGGATGAGGGGTGGTATATGAATGGGTAGGTTGATAATGGATAGATGGGTGGATGGATAGATGGTGGGTAGGTGATGGATGGATGGATGGATGGATGGATGGATGGGTGGGTGGGTGATTGATGGGGTGGATGAATGGACGGGTGATAGATGGATGAATGGATGTGTGGTTGATGGGTGGTGGATGGATGGATGAATGGGTAGATAGGTAGGTAGATGGGAGGATGATGGATGGGTGAATGGGAAGGTAAATGATGGATGGGTGGATGATGGATGAGTAACTGTATGGTGAATGGGTGGATGGTGGATGGATAGTGGGTGGATGATGGATAGGTAAGTAGATGGTAGATGGATAGGTGTGGTTGGATAGATGGGTGGATGGATGATAGATGAATGGATGGGTGGGTTGATGATAGTTGGATGGATGGGTTGATGATGGATGGGTGTAAGGATAATGGATGGATGGTTGAATGACAGGTAGATGATGGGTGGTAAATGGATAGATGGATGTGTGGGGAGTGACAAATGAATGGGTAGGTAGATGATGATGGCTGCATGATGATGATGATTATAGATAGATAGGTGGAAGGATGGATGATGAATTGATTGGTGGATGATGGATGGATTGGTGGGTGATGGATGGGTGGGTTGATGATGGATGGATGGATGGATGGATGAACGGGTAGTAGATGATATGATGGATGGGTGGATGGATGAGCAGATGAATGGATATGTGGGTGGGTGATGGATAAATAGATGGTTTGGTGGATAATTGATGGACAGGCAGCTGGATGGATAGATGGATGGATAATATGGGCAGATGGATAAATGAATAAAATATTGGTGGGCAGTGGATAAATGGTGGTTGGAGGATTGAGTGGGTGGTGAACAGGTGACTGGAAGGGTCTATCTTACTGGATGGGTGATTAGTTGATGGACAAATGGGTGGTAGATCCAAAATCAGAGTCTCTGCTATTTCTTTTCTTGTCTTTGCTTTTTTTGGGGGGGGGCACACCCTGCTTTGTGCTCAAAAATTGTTCCTGGCTTGGGTGACCATATGGGACGTTGGGGGATTGAACCATGGTCTGTCCTACCAGCCACATGCAAGGCAAATGTCCTCCCACTGCACCACCATTCCAACACTTCTGCTATTTCTTTTCTCCTGGATGAGATTATTTTCAAAGGAAAAGTTTCATGAGAGAAAAGTGACATTAGCCATATAGTGGGCCTTTGTTAATCAGATGAGGCCTTCAATAAGCATCTGACTTGAGGTTGCATTGGGAAGGAATTGTTAGGGAAAAGGCAGAAACCCATTCTGCAGAGCTCAGGGCTTGTTCTGGTACTGTGCCCGGGGGTCACTCCTGGCAGTTAGGGACTGGAGCACCCTATGCAGTGCCAAAATTAAACCTATGCCAGCTGCATGCAAGACAAGTGCTTAACCCCTGTAATATCTCTCCCACTTTTAGGATTCTATTCAACCACTATTAATTGAGATCCACCTATAATAGTATGAATTCTTTTTTTTGGGGGGGGTCATGCCCAGCGGCGCTCAGGGGTTACTCCTGGCTCTCTGCTCAGAAATCACTCCTGGTAGGCACGGGGACCATATGGGATGCCAGATTCGAATCACCATTGGTCTTGGGTCTGCCACTTGCAAGACAAATGCCCTACCACTGCGTTATCTCTCCGGCCCCAATGGTATGAATTCTTAAAGGCTTATTTTTCTTGCTATGAAACACTTTTTTATGATGATTGTTCAGGGCATCATCTGTCCCACAGACTGATTGCTCATCCCTCCTGCAAATGTTCCTGTAAAATGAAGCTCCACAACCTCTCCAGGAATGCCAGTCCCCTGCTGGCCAATCCTTCCATCCTGCCCTCACTATGCTTCCAGCCAGCATGGCCTTCTGCTTCTGCCAGCCCCAGAGCCCAGAGTGGTTACTCTCTCAGCCCCAAAATGAATTTCACTCCCCACCTCACTGGTGGCTTCTGCTCCTGCAGGTTGCTACTCAAATATCACTTCCCCAGGGAAACCCCAGATCACTCTACCTGAACCTCAACACCCTCTCTCCAGCTCCTTAACTCTTTCAGACCCTGAACATCTGGTGAAATCTTCCAGGTCCTTCTCAGAAGACTTTGAAGCAGGTAGCAGAAAACACAGAATAACAAGGAAAGACAATTGTATTAAATACAGTTTTCAAAATATTTGCAAAACACATGTCTGCCTTAGTGGTATCTGTGCCTCCCTCCTAGCACTGGGAGTAACAAGATCGAACTGCAGCTCTGTTAATTTTGAAGCAGCGAAGAGTGCCAGTGATATTTTGAAATGATTGTAATGTGATAGCAGAGATTCTGATTTCTGCAGGTGACAAAGTCACAGGCATTGCTGAGATGACTGCGGTATGTCGCCAAGGCTTCCAGCGGCAAAGAAATGTTTCAGTTAGAGTTTAAGGAAATGAAACCTAGAAACTGCTTGATTTTCTTTCTTTCTTTCTTTCTTTTTCTTTCTTTATTTCTTTCTTTTCTTTCTCTTTCTTTCTTTCTTTCTTTCTTTCTTTCTTTCTTTCTTTCTTTCTCTTTCTTTCTTTCTCTTTCTTTCTTCCTTCCTTCCTTCCTTCTTCCTTCCTTTCCTTCCTTCCTTCCTTCCTTCCTTCCTTTTCTTTCTTTCTTTTGTTTTTTTTTTTTTGGTTTTTGGGCCACACCCGGCGGTGCTCAGGGGTTACTCCTGGCTGTCTGCTCAGAAATAGCTCCTGGGAGGCACAGGGGACCATATGGGACACCGGGATTCGAACCAACCACCTTTGGTCCTGGGTCGGCTGCTTGCAAGGCAAACGCCGCTGTGCTATCTCTCCGGGCCTCTTTCTTTCTTTCTTTCTTTCTTTCTTTCTTTCTTTCTTTCTTTCTTTCTTTCTTTCTTTTCTTTCTTTCTTTCTTTTCTTTCTTTCTTTTCTTTCTTTCTTTTCTTTCTTTCTTTCTTTCTTTTCTTCCTTCTTTCTTCTGGCTTTAGATTCTATAGAAGTTTTCTGTGGGTAATCTTTTTATTCTAAGCTTCTTTCTTTGTCTAATGTCATAGGAGATATTTCATCCCACCCTGTCTAGCAGCTCTGACCCACATCAGGTCCTGCCCTTTACCTGTGGCACTCAAGAGCATTCAGGATATGGTGTTTCCCAGGAGTCACCATCTGCTCAGTTTCCTGTGAATGATACTGGCGGTTTTCAGATCTAGTGATTCCCAGGGGTTTTTACCCCCTGATCTGGGGTGTTCACACACTACTGGATGCATTGCAGCCAAGAACCACTTGGGTGCCCAGAACTGCAGACATTAGAGCTCTAGGGTTGCACACAGCACATGCAGTGAACACAAAGATCGAACTGTCACCTTGGGAGGCAGGTGTTTGGGGTCAGTCCTAGTTCCTAAATATATTTATTTAAGTCAGTGGACAGGCCAAGGTTGCTCACAGAGGCTGACAGGTGTGACAGTCTCTGCTTGCTACTTTCAGGAGTGTAATCCCTGGCTTGTTGGTCTCCCTTCCCCATAGCAGCCAGGCAGACAACTGGGACAAAGTGGGAGAAGATCCTGCCTCCTCAAGCAACTCTGTGAGGGAGCTCAGACCTGGACCTTCCATAATAAGGCTCCATGATAAGGCAGAGTCCACCGTCCTTCCAGGCCTATCCAGGTGCTCAGGAAAGATGTGGAGATGCTGGGCCTTGAAAATCATCATTATACCCCAGTTTCCCTGGCAATGCCCATGCTAGACAACAGGACAGGTCATATAGAGGAGGTTAGGAAAGACCCAAAGGCCAATGATGCAGTTTAGGGATAGTTGGTGGCAGCCATCACAGAAGGACATGATGGACCAAACCTTGAGCAGAAAGGGTGTCCACATCCTCCCATACTAGGTCTGGGAGCTCAGGGAAGCTTCTAGAACAAGGCCAACCCTAGATGGGAGAATCTCAGTCTGAGGCAACTGCAGGAAGGCATGTATGAGAAGCTCAGGAACAATCAGTGCTTGCACAACCATGGTTGGGTCAGTCATCAGAACAGGGGCAGAGGGATCTGGGCTTACAGATACAACTTCTCACTTGCCCACAAGTTTGAGAGGAAGAGCAAAAACAAATCCGAGTCAGACATACCTGAGGGAGAATCCTAGCCCCATGGCTTATTTCGGTTACTGCTCTGAACCTGTTTCCTGTTCAGGTATAAAAACTAGGCCAGAGCCGGCAGAGGCTCAGTGGGCTGAGTGTGCACTTTGCATGCAGGAGTCCCAGGTTTTGTCCCCAGCACCTCAGCATGCCCCTATGCACCTCGAGAAGTGATCACAGAGCTGAGAACCAGAATAGCCCCTGAGTACCACTGGGTGTCCCTTCCCACCAAGAAAAAAAATACAACCAAAAGTTGTACCTTCTTTTTAGAATGCCAGAATGAAAAGGGTTTTGGAAAAGCAAGAGACCACGCCTGACCTAGAGGTCACACAGCAGGTGAGGAAGGATCCCCCAATAGTCACCACTGTGTTGGGAATCAAGGTCCAACAAATGCCTTGGGGCACCTCTCCCTCCACCTGAGCCACACTTGTTCTTTAGGTAAAAGGGATTGAGAGCCTGAGCTATGATGGACACATAGGAGTGCCATGGTCTGGGGGTGGGGGCTATGTCTCCAAGCCCAGGGATTCTGGGCCAGATAAGAGACAGGAAGCACTGCTTCTCAGAGACACCCTGCTGCTCTCCAGAGTCCCACAGGCATGCCAGGCCACTGGCAGCTCCATTTCTTCCCTCTGGAAACTGGCCTTCTGGTGGACATAGAACACAGAGAGTTTGGCTGACCTAAGCTAAAGGCCAGCAGTGCCCTAAGTCACACTCCAAGATGCCACGAGACAGATGAGACACATTTGTGTGCAAGGTCGAAGTCAACACTCAACTTGCCATGAATAAGAGTTCTGAAATAGGGGCTGGAGAGATAGCACAGCGGTAAGGCATTTGCCTAGCATGCAGAAGGTCGCTGGTTCAAATCCCATCATTCCATATGGTCCCCCGAGCCTGCTGGGGGTGATTTCTGAGCGTAGAGCCAGAAATAACCCCTGAGCATTGCTGGGTGTGACCCAAAAGCCAAAAAAAAAAAAAAAAGAAGTTCTGAAATAATGGGGTCTATAATAATAGACAATGGAGAGCAGCACCTCTGGGCCTCTGAGGGACATTCTGTTCTGGAAGCCAGGCCCTATGGCATTCTAGAAGGTTCTGATCACCTAACCCCACACTTTCCCCAGGTGCTTGACCCCCAGTCAGACCACACCTCCTGTCTCTGAGTCAGAAGGGACTCAGACAACTGAAAAAAAGAATGAGGGTTTAGGGTCAATGAGGTGGGTTGAGACCAGGGCTTAGGCGTATGTTTAGAGCAAGACAAATGTGGGGCTAGAGAAACAATCTAGGGCCATGCAGCCTCAGCCTTCCATCAGGTCTCTCTGTTCCTGACAACATGAGGGACCCTGATGCCTGCTGGGTGGGCAGAGATTAGAAGGTATTGACTAATAGGTCCAGGGAAAAAGTCTAGGCCTAGGGGATGCTAGATAGTAAGTCTAGGAGGTACCAGTTAGTAGGTCTAGACAGTTCTAGTCAGTAAGTCTATGTACTAGTTGTCTAGGTGGTACTACTAGTAGGCCTATTATCTAGTCTGAAGGTGCTTCCGTCAGATTATCAAATGGCACCTTCCTTTCAGGGGCTCACAAACCACCTATCTGGTCTACAGAGTGATAAGTAGGGGCAGAGTACAGCTTCCAGCACCACCATGGTCGTGTGTTTTGCATGGGCAGCAAGGGGCACAACTGCCCACTAGGACCCTGATGTGCCCTTTCTCCTTTCTCTTTTCTCCTGCCTCCTCCTTTTCTCCCTGCTAGCCCCCCTTCACCTCCACCCACCTCAGGTTGCCTGCCTGAGTCTGGCACCAGAACAGCAGGTCTCAGGGCCACACCTCCAAGCCCCAAAGTGGCGGTGTGGCCAGAGATGCTGACTCAGCAAACGCTAATTTATCTCACAGGCCAGGGGTGCGAGTGAGGCAATTAGTGAAATAATGGTTATGTCGCACTAAAAATTATTTATAGAGTCACCGTGCACACAGCTGTGATTAAATTAGACAACCAGGGGGACTTTTAGTGCCAACAGAGCCAGCTTCCAGGGCCTGGGCTTTAGCTGTCTGGAATGGGGTGGGATCACTACTCCCCAATGACTGTGAACCAGATGCCTCTGGCCCAGGGTGATTGAGAAGGGCTGCATGTAGCCATGGTCTCAATCCCAGCTAATCTGAGCGGTTAGAACCTTGTATGGAGTATTTGCCCTGGATGCATGGATAGAGCAGAGACACAAACAGGAGGTATCTTTGGTGGACTCCAAAAGAAGGTTCCAGAGCCCCTAGACTCAACATAAACCCAAGTGGGACCTCTGAGTCCTCAATGCCTGGCTGGGAGCCACATTTCCCTCCAGCCCTCTCCTGTACAAGTGGCAAAGCCCCAGGCTGGACAGGGTCTCTCTCCTGCCCCCTTAGGGGCCCGGACCCCTTTGCTCCATTTCAGAGCTCAGCTGTCCCTGATTGTTGGTAGAAGGTAAGTGGCTTTCCCAGGGTGGAACAAAAATGTTTTCTACTGGGGAGGGATTTGGGATCAGGGTTTACTCCTAGTTCTGTGCTCAAGGATTACACCTGGTGGGGTTTGGAGAACTAAATAGGGTGTCAGGTATTGAATCTGGTCAGGGGCATGCAAGCTAAATGCCTCACTCACTGTGATTCCGGGGGAACAGATTTTATTGAGTATCAATTAGACGTTTATATAATGTATATGTCTCATTGACTCATATATTTGTTCATATATATAAATATATATGAACCATAAATACAGAGAGACAGACTATACCCAGCAGTACTCAGGATTTACTCCTGGCTCTGCACTTAGGAATCACTTCCAGCAGTGGTCAAGGGATCTTGTGGGGTGTAAGAGATCAAACCTAGATTGATTAGATTTTGCAAAGCAAAATTCCTTACCCACTATCTTTCTGGCCCCTTGTTTTTTGTTAAAGAAACTTCTTTGCAGTACTAAGTATAGAGCTCAGGGCCTCACAAATATAAACATAAGCAGCCACTCTGCCAAGCTCCCAGCCTTGATGTTACTCTCTCCTGACAGCATTCATTCCTTGAAAATAAGCATTCCTGGGGCTGGAGCAGTAACGCAAGCATTAGGGCATTTGCCTTGCATGCACTGACCTAGGACAAACCATGGTTCGATCCCCCAGTGTCCCATATGGTCCCTCAAGCAAGGAGAGATTTATGAGCACATAGACAGGAGTAACCAATGAGCATTACTGGGTGTGCCCCTCCCCCCCAAAAAAGAAAAGAAGCATTCCTGGGCAGAGCAATAGTACAGCGGGTAGGGTATTTACCTTCCATGCAGTTGACTTGAGTTCGATCTCCAGCATCCCATATGACCCTGAGCCTGTCAGGAGTAGTAATTCCTGAACTCAGATCCAAGAGTAACCTCTGAACATTGCTGGGTGTGACCCCCCAAAAAACCATAAAACAAAGCAAGACCAGCACAAAACAAAAATCAGCATTCCAATACTTGAATAATCTGTGCAAAGCTGAGGTTCAGAAAAATAGACACTTGTGTGCTGCCACACAGCAAGATGGTTTTCCTAAGGGCCTATCAGATGCTGAGGCTGGATAGTGTGGAGCTGTGCACACTGGAGGGTAGGTTTTTTGGGTACCCAGAAGGATACTGGCTCAAAGCTGAAATATCCCTAGCCATGGAGAGAATCTTCATTCTCTCTTTTTCTTAGCAGCCCTTGGTGGCACCTGGGGAAACTGAGGCTCAGAGCATTCTGTAAATGCCCCCTAGTTTCCAGGCTACGAATGTCAGGTTTCAGCAGTGGCTCTCCCATTTCTCACAGCCATGGGCCATGTGGGCTGTAGGTGGGGACCTTCACACAAAGGTCAGATATGAGGGAGCCCAGAGGGACTAGGCCCTGAGAGGTGGTGGCTGGGTAGGGGCGTGTGTGGGCTGCGGACCAGACCTGAATCAAAAGACCCACATCAGGAGTTGCAGGGAGAGCCAACAGTGACGGTTTCCAGTCTGGCGCCAGCCTTGACCTATTCCTGACCCTCCATCTCGCCCTGCTCTGAGCTCCAACCATTCCAGGCCCTTCCACTGGGTCCTGCTCTGATTATCTTTTAGTGCTGGGGTGCATTCTGGACCTCACTGGGCCTCTCTCCAAACAGGTCCTGCAGACTCAAAAGGAGGATGAAACAGCCCTTCTGCTTCTAATGTTTTCCCTCTGCAGCTCCCACCCCCATTGCTGATGCCCACTGCCCTTCCACCCGCTGCCCCAATTCTCTAGCTGTCTTCTGCCCAGCCATAGAGCCCAGCAAGAACCTTTAAGGAGGAGGGCTAGTTGAGGAGAGGACAGAGTCCTGAGAGGACTCCACTGCCTTTCCACTTCCTGGAAAGGACATCTGACCTCTGACCCCCAGGATACATACCCTTGGGTCCCCCACTGCCCAGGCTGGCTCTCTGACTTGGTCAAAGCGAGGCGGTGGGTTCTCGGGGGCACTGGCAGGTGACACCCCTTCTCACAGGCCTATCCTGAGCCCTGCGGCTGCCTCTGGCCACTTAGCATGCAGCCCTGGTTGTTGGGGCTGCGGCAAGCAAATGAGATTAGCTCCGTGCTAAAGCGAGTCCTGCTTGCCACCACCCCCGCCAAGCAGCGCCAGCTGTGCAGAGGCGCCTCAGCTGGACGGGGCGCCACCCACCCCCACCCCACTCCAGGGGCACCCAGGGCCGGGTGGAGAGAGGAAGAAGGAGCTTGTCCCCTCCCTTCTCAAAGCCTGGGCAGGAGAGGGCTGTCCAAGGGGTCCAACAGATTAGGAGTGCCTCCTTGCTTGGGGCCATACAGTTCCCCTTTGCCAGCCTTCTATGGAGCAAAGAAGATATGGGTTGTAGTTCCTGACTTAAACTCCTCCGTGGGGTAGGGTTGGGGCAGGACAGAGGGTCCCTGGCTCTGACAGCTTCTCTCTTCCTCTCCCCCTTGCACTCTTGGGGTGTCCCAGGAAGAGGAAAGGCAGGAAAAGTCCTGCCCCTTCCTCCTGAAAACTATTGGAGTCTTAGAGGTGATCATGTGAGTTCCTCTCAGGCCCCCTAGGACCTTTGATGTCAGCACTAGAGGTATGGGGGCTCAGGACACTTGGGGGGTCCCAGCTGCAGCTCCTCTGAAAACCAGTTTCTCCTTGTCCCCTCTGTCTCTCCCAGGTCTCCACTCTGCCATCAACCACCTGAGACACTGCTGAAACAGGCCCTAGGGCCACCGCTTCACCCCAAGTCTCCTGAGTGTCACAGATTGGTTCCCTCCCACCCCCTGGCTAATACCCAGAAGGTCTGGGATTCATACCTCTTGGCAGGTCCCTGTCCACGTCCTCAACCCCTGGGCAGGCCAGTTTGTTCCAGGGGGCTGAAAAGGATCCCAGGTGTGGGAGGACTACCTCTCCTCATTCTTTCTTTCTTTCTTTCTTTCTTTCTTTCTTTCTTTCTTTCTTTCTTTCTTTCTTTCTTTCTTTCTTTCTTTCTTTCTTTCTTTCTTTCTTTCTTTCTTTCTTTCTTTCTTTCTTTCTTTCTTTCTTTCTTTCTTTCTTTCTTTCTTTCTTTCTTTCTTTCTTTCTTTCTTTCTTTCTTTCAATGGTTTTTGGGTCACACCCGGCAGTGCTCAGGGGTTACTCCTGGCTCCATGCTCAGAAATTGCTCCTGGCAGGCACGGGGGACCATATGGGATGCTGGGATTTGAACCGATGACCTTCTGCATGAAAGGCAAATGCTTTACCTCCACGCTATCTCTCCGGTCCCCCTCTCCTCATTCTTTAGCCTGGATCATCCCTGCCCATCTCCTCCTCTTTCCAACCACCCTACTCAGGACCAGCTTGCCCCAATATTACTTGGCCCTGAACTTTGTACTACAGATGCTCGCTGTGGTGGAGCCTCAGAAGACCTTCAAGCCGATTTCCCCATCAACAAAATGGGTAGTCTAGGCCAGCAGTAAAAGATACACAGGAGGAGCAGGGTGGCAGAATGGGGTGCCAGCTGAGGGAGATGGTGAGGGGCCTCTCTCTTCCTGCCCCTATCAGCATAACTTATCCTCAATCACCCCCACTGACCAACCCCAGCTTGACTCACTGATAAGGAAGCGGGGTGCAGACAGCCTCTGATGGGACCAGGGTGGCCCTGAGGCCTCTGGCCTTGGAGAGAGGGAGGAGGCACCTGGGAAGGCAGGGAGGAGGCTGGTGAGGGCTTCAGGAAATGGCTTTCTTATCGCAGCTCACCTGCAGGGCCAGGCTGCACTGGAAATTGGATTTGCTCCCGCCTGCCTCCCTCTCCCCCTGCGCCCCTCTGAGCCCCGCCCAATCCCGCCCCCACCAAGGGGAGCTCAGGAGGAGAGGCTGAGAGACAAGATTGAGGAGAGCTACAAGAAGACAAGCAAGAGGTGTGTTCTGTTCTTGGAACCACAAGTCTAGATGTCCATGGCTGGTCTGGGAGACTCTGTGGGAAGGGGCCTGCCCCTGCCTTTCACCACCCAGCCAGGTGGGGCCAGTTTTCCCTCCTCCCGATGCTCCCACCACCACCACCACCACCACCACCACCACACACACACACACACACACACACACACACACACACACACACACACACACACATCCTGGTACCTCTGCAGGGCAGAACCTGGTCAGGAACCCATGGTGAACAGACAGGCGGGTGGGAGCTTGGAAGCAGCCCCAGTGAGTTCCTGGCAGAGCCCCGCTGCAGGTGGCAGGAACGGGCGTCAGGGGCAGCCAGCTGTGCAATCAGGCCGCTCTCCCCACGGCCAGGCTGACCTGGCGTGTTCTCAGGATCACTCTTTTGGGAGCCAGGAGGGGACAGTGGAGCTCATGGACAGTCAAGATGAACTGCTGCTGCTCCCATAGTGAGCTGGCAGGCATGTTGGGGAAGGGGCTGGGAAGATAGATCAGCAACCAGGGACCCCATGAACAAACCCCAGACCACTCTGATGTCTCCCCACTTTATGGCACAACTCTTGCATGTGCACACACATGCACACAAGCACACGTATGTAGACACACTCCTTATATGTGCACATAGGCACGCATGTGTATGCACATGTCTGTATTATTTACAGTATGTAGTTGAATCTCAAACTCACATGGGATCAGCTAGATCTCTTTCAAACTAACCCCCATTTTACTGGGGATTAAACTGAGGTCTAGAGTTCTGAAGTCCAAGACAGGACCAGGAGGCCCCAGTAACCCCGTCAAGCTACTCCCGGCAGAGGCCCCATCCAGGGCCTCCCAGGAGCTGCCTGCCTCCCAGCTCACCTGTGCCAGGCCAGTTGCAAGTCCCCAAAGTTAATAAATCAAGGTGACTTTGGGGACAAGAATCGGCCTCTTTCTCCCTTGTCCCTCCCATTTGCATAATCCTGGCTGGCAATATGATAATGATGTTTGTTAAAGACAGAGCACAATAAATTAATACCGTTAAGTTGTTGCTGCAAAATGCAAAGCAGGTAATTTACTGCCAGCGAGGAAGGGAGCCTTTAAACTGTAATGGATTAACTTTCCCAGTAGCAAATACATCCCAGAGGGAGGGAGTGGGTGACATCAGGCAGGGGCTCTGGGCTCTGGGTCTCCAGTAGGTGTCATCTCCTTCCCCATTACGTAGAAGGGGAAGCTGAGGCCTGAGCAAGGCAGAGAATAGATGGAGATGGTGCCCACATGCACCGCATGCACTTGAGGACAGGTGAAGATTCCCCCCTTTTTCCACATGCTCCATAGGAAACCCCAGGCAGAACTTTCTGGAGGGGTCCCAGCCAGCCTTATCTCAGACCCAGAAGCCTCTGCTTGTGTCTTGGACCCAGCTCTGCCCAGCTGCCTACTATGGCCAGGAGGGAAGGGACTTGGATTGGGTCAGGGTAGAGTATCCCAGAAACTAAGGGTCATAGTCTGGAGTGATGTTTGCCTGCCCTCAGAGGCTGGAGATGCAAGGGCTGGGGCTGGGGGATAGGGGGCCAATTCTTTGTCTAGGTTGGGTAGTCTGGAAGGTGGACAGTCAAGGTGTCTCACCAGCATCTGAGGCTGCCCCCTTCAACCCCCTATTGCAGCTGAGACAGTTCTGTTGGTGTCCAGATCCCTGGGAGAATTGCTGCAGCTCAAGGCGGGCCTGTGGGGCGGGTCTCAGGGACCCCAGCAGAATTCTAATTTCCCATTTATCTCTGCAGCTTCTCCAACTCTATTAAAGGGGCGCGGCTCTGCAGCTCTCTCCCAGGCTAATTGGATTTGTGGCTCCTCTCACTCCTGAGCAGAGGAGGGGAGCAGATGGGGAAGCCCCCCCACTGGAGGAAGAATGCTGGTGACTGGCTGGAGGAAGGCTCCATGTTCTGAGGCCCAGCAGGGCCCAGTTGACAGTCCTGAGCACCAGGCCTTCTTGATCTTGTGAGATGATGGTGATGGCACTAAGAAATGATACCAGTTGGGGCTGGAGAGATAGCATGGAGGTAAGGCATTTGCCTTTCACATGCAGAAGGTCATTGGTTTGAATCCCGGCATCCCATATGGTCCCCCAAGCCTGCCAGGAGCGATTTCTGAGCGTGGAGCCAGGAGTAACACCTGAGAGCTGCGGGGTGTGACCCAAAAACAAACAAACAAACAAAAAGAAATGATACCAATGACACAGCATCCTTCACTCAGAGGCTCTGGGTACCACCTGGCAAGGGGCTGCTCCACTTCTAGCAATGCCTGTTCGCTAAGTCCTGCTATGCTCCACTGGATAAACTGAGATGTGGAAGCATTCAGCAACCTGTCCAAGGTCTAAAAGGAACCACAAGTCTTTCAGAGCACCTGGAGCCTAACACACCAGGATGAAGGTCCATTTTCCAGATGGAGACACTGAGGCCAACAGCTGCTTTGAGTTTCCAGACAGCATCCCTCTCACAAATGCTCCCACATGCCTCCTCCAGCCTCTAGGTGTCCTTTTCCAGGGTGCATTGGGTACAAGTGTCTGAAGCAGAATAGGGTTCATGCTGCCAGCCCCACCTTTGACCCCATCCCTCTCCCTTTGTCTGAAACCAGGCTCCAGTTCTCTAGTCATTTTGGCTTTCTGGGGGCTCCTAGATCCCCACACATTGAGCTGGAGAAAGAGCCTTGCTTCCTGACCACACATCCATTCTCTGTGCCAATCCCAGGCTTCTGTGGGCCTTGGTCACCCTAGAATCAGACCCTTCCCACATGGAACATCCCTTCTTCATAATAGTACATGATCCTGCATGATCCATATGCAGGCCCATCTGGAAAATGAGGAAACGAAGGTTCCAGAAGCACTTGAGGCAAAGGTTTATGAAGACCTAGAGGAGTCTGCTCAGTTGAATCCAGAACTTAAG
This sequence comes from Suncus etruscus, assembly GCF_024139225.1. Lineage (NCBI taxonomy): Eukaryota > Metazoa > Chordata > Mammalia > Eulipotyphla > Soricidae > Suncus > Suncus etruscus. Next base: position 27,525,743 of record NC_064856.1, on the reverse strand, counting down.
CTCTTATTTTTGTTTTTGTTTTTGGACACCACACCTAGCAATGTTCAGAGGTTATTTTTGGCTTGTGCTCAGGAATCACCCCTGGTGGCTTGGGGGACCATAGGGAATTCTGGGGATATAACCTGGGTAGTTCTCATGCAAGGCAAATGCCCTACCTGCTATACTCTCAATCTGGCCCCACCTGAGATCTTTTATGTTTGTTTGGGGGCAATGCCCAGTGATATGTAGGGGCTACTCCTGGCTCTGTGCTCAGCAGCTAGCCCCATATGTATGGTGCTGGGGATCTGAACCTGGGTTGAGGCCACTATAGCAGCCTACACTGCCCAACCTCTGGCACTTTCTCTCAGGCTCCAAGGAGCTGACCTCTGAGCAGCCTGCTCTCCTGCCAACTGGGGCTCCAGGAGCCCAGTGTTGGTGCTTAAGTCTGAGATGGACAGTGTCCTGGGCCAGGGTGGTGTGGGGTGACATGGAAGTGAGGTGTTCATGCTTACTCTCCTCAGCCCCACACACTCACAGTTACAGGCGCAGCTCGCACGCGCGCGTGTGCACACACACACACACACACACACACACACACAGACACACACACACACACACACCAAAGCTACTTTCAGAATGAATCAAATCCCACGAAGCTTTGGGTTGTAATAGCAGATAAAAGTTATGTTTACACTATGCTGTGGTCTATTAAGTGTGTAGTCATAGCACTGGGCCTAAAATAACAATGTACACGCCTTAATTAAAAAAATATTTTATTTGGAAAATGCTAACCCTTGACGGTGCCTTCCAAAACAGGTAACACTCTCGCTGCTGGTGGAGGGTCTAGTCAGATCATGGTCTCTGGGAAAACAGGGGTTGAGGAGTGAGTACAGTGGCTAGCACTCAGGTGTAGTCCCTGGCACCTCCTGGTTTTTCAGGACATCTGAGAAAGATGTGTGTGATCCAAAGGCGCCTGAACATTGCAGAATTCAAGCATTATCATTACATCTTTTGCCCAGCTGAGAGGAGTGATCCTGAGTCTGCTGAGCAGATCTCGGGAGGGATTTCCCAACACTCCCCCAAAATCACTATTTTCAAAGTGCCAAAAATCAAAGCTCAATCAAACAAGAGTGACCTGGAGGCCACTTTGAGGTGGACAGCAACAATGAGATCAAGATAGTGTCCTTGTGGCTTGGTCATCAGCTCTTTGGGGATCATAACCAAGCATTCGTGCATGATTTCAGGTGGGGAGACTGAGGCTCCTAGGGAGCAGAGTTGTAAGGACTGGCCGATCCAGCCTTCAGTCCCAGAGTTCCTGTTTCCGCCTTTCTAGCCAGGACAGGTGTCCTCCTTACAAGCTCCCCTCTGCCCTGTGTGTCCACCTGTCTGTCCAGGTGTCCTTTCTGTTGCGGGTCAGTTGCTCAGCTGTCCTGTGCTGACACGGAGCAGCTGGCATCATTGCAAAGATCTCCCCCACTCCCAGGCTGCTCTTGCCTTCCCTTGTCTAAATGTTAATGTCACTGAAGCCCTGATACATCTTCCTGTAACCTCCTGCCACAGACATAGATCCTGCATCATTGAGAGGCGACACCTCTGCCCTTTGGTCCCAGCTATCAATTTTAGGTGGAGTCCAGAGTTGTGGAGTCAGGCCCATCAATGCTGCCTCCTTCAGACACCAGTCCCTCCCTTACATGGGACTGGCCCGTGTCAGGCATCATCAAATCCTGCCTTGCTCCTCCATTCCCATTTCTATGCACTCTTCCATTTCTTGGTGGCAGGCAGAAGAAGCCATTGACTTCCAGCTTTGAACTACTAACTCTTGAGAACTGGGCTGTGAGCCCTTTGGCCTCCAGGTGCTTGACCCAGCAACCCCTACTGACTGCACTCCCCCAATTCTCTCACCTCCTTTGCTAGTGAACCTACTCCTTTTTCAGATCTTCTAGGCAACCCCAGCTAAAATATTCTCTGGGCTTCTGTGCTCGGGTGGTCCATGGCGCTCAGCAAAGCAGAGACTGCCACTGAATCCTCTGTGTGCCCTTAGAACCATATGGGATGCCTAGAATCAAGCCTGGGCCAGCCGTGTGCAAGGCAAATGCCCTCCTAACTGTAGTATGGTCTTGGCCCCTATGCCTCAGTTCTCCTCTCTGTGAAATGGGTGAGAAGGGAGGATGTGGGCCTTCTGAATTCCTGCGCTCACCTCTGCAGAAGGGCGCTAGACTCCCCTCACTCATGGCATCTCCCCAAACAAGTTCTCTGCAGTGAAGAGATTGCACTTAGCAGGTGGAAGTTGGAGAGCCCAGGTGTTCTCCCTCTTCCCCCCAAAAGCAAATGACATGGCCAGGGAGCAATCCTGAGTCTTTGCCTCTCCCACCCCCTGCAGCCCCATCTTCTGCTGCAGTAGACCCAGGCTCTGTAGGCTTCTGAAGGGACACACAGTACGAAGCAGGCATACAGACTATGAGCGCTCCCTGCTGGTCGGGAGTCTATCTGGGTCTGGGAGTCCAGAGAGACTATGTGCTGCGCCATGTGACAGCAGACAAGCCAAAGAGCCTTTCTGAGTTTTCCCATAAATAGACTGCTGTGCTAAAAGTGATGCAGGAAAGGCACTAACTCAGCACCCAGTACCTGGGGACAGGTCAGCAGTGAGTCACAGCGATTGTCAGCTGAAAAATGGGATTTGGAATGCCTATCTGCAGCTGCCCGAGAGTTAGCCTTGACACTGGGGACTGCAAGGGGGAGAGAGCCTGATACAAGTAAGGGGCCCCTCGTGGTGGTCCCAAATTCCCTCCCCCCCCCCCCCGAGCAATGTGGTCCTTCCTTAGAGCCAACCTCAGGTTCTAGCCCCAGCCGAGACTGCTGGCCTGCAGAGCTGGAGCTGGAGACCGGGGAGCCACTTCCGGTCAATACTAAGCCAATCTCTTACAAGATTACCCTGGCCTCGAAACCCAGTCATAAAGAAAATCACTCAGCACACTGGGGAGATGTGAAAAATGCCAGGGATTACAGTTTGGGATGTTCCGAGTGAGAGTAAGTGAGTCCAGGATTGTTTCCTGCAGTAAATAATTCATCCACTTTAAATTTCATTTTTTTTCTTGCCAATGCCTTGGTCTTTCTTCCCTTCCTCCACCACCAGCTGCCTCTCCGCCAGCTCCCTCTCTTAAGCCTGTTCCCCCAGACTCCTACCCCCAGTGCTGTCCAGGGCTCCCCCACCCCCCTCATAATACAAATGTTTTGAGCCTGTTAATGACACTAATCGTCTTTCGCTGCTAATTAGTAGCACTGCCAAGAAAAACTTCTTACCGAGGCCAAGGACCACCCAGGTGGGGAAGCAGAGTTGGGGTGCTTGCTCTATTGGGGGGCTGAGCAGGAGCAAGGAGGGGGGAATCTGTCCACAGGGAGGTCCCCACACTAACAGTTGCTCCAGCTGGCATGTCATTCAGAAGTGGCAATCACATTCAGGGACTGGGGCCAAGCCAGGAGACAAGGCCAGGGACCCCATGTTCACATGCCAACCTCAGAGGCAGGGGCTCAGGCCAGAACATTAGCTCAACGTGTTGGAGTTGTTGGTTGCAGGCAGGAACCTTGGGTCTGATCTCTGATGCCACATGGTATCCGAAGCACTGCCAGGTAAAAAGTCAAGGACTTTTCCTGTGGTTATTAGAAGAGTCCCCAACTCTGATCACTGGCCAAGCAGACCCTGGGGAGGAGCCAGATATTGTGCTGGAGGTTTTAAGGGATCACTTGAAGCCCAGCAAAGAACAGCCGCCTTAAGGGTGCTTCCCAGGCTTCTGTAGGAGGATGGGGTGGGGAATCATAGGGGAGATGCCTGGGCTATAGGTCTGATTTCAATGGGATCCCTGCTGCCAGAGGTTAATAATAGAAAAGTGCCCAAGTCTGAAAGTCCTGTGGCAAACACTGTCTTCTGTGCTCTCCAAACACCACCGGTTCAGCCCCACCTTGGGAAAGAACATTGCTTAATGTCTTAAGCAAAACTTGAGGAGGGCTGTGAATCCCTCTTCCATGGTGCTGAAGACAAGTCAGGTACCATCTTTCTGGAGGACAGCTTTCTGGGGTTCTCCCAGGTAGAGTAAATTGTCTTCTCCTCCTTTGGGGTACCACAGAGCCTCCCTTGGGTGTCTGCAGAGGTCTGGTGACTTTGCATTAAGTCTTTCTTCCTCCCTGTCCCTGACATGCTCTGAGGTTTCAGGGATGCTGCCGGGAATCTTGTGTTCATCCTCTGGGGTTTTGCACAGAAAGACTCTTTAGCATACATGTTTTCTGAGCGAGTCTCTTGGGTTCTGGACAGGTCATCTCCGTGGCGCAGTCTCCCGGTGAATTCTACTTTACATGCACTATGAGACAGTAACAGTGACCTCCCTTTTCTGGAGGACAACTCTGGACATTTCAGCACAGACAGGCTCAAGTAACCATGCCCGACTGCTGGCTTGCTACCTCTCGCATGCATAAAAGTTGTTACCCTTCTTTTGAGCCAGACCCTCCTCCTAGATGCATTGCTCTTCCCAGACCCCTATCATGACCCCTGAGGAGCCCCTAGGATCCAGTAGGAAATGGCTCACACCTGACCGAGCTAAAGCCAGCTCCTGAGTCTCCCTCATCTAAATCTCCACAGAGCATGAAGAACTGGAAAAGGGCCCTGAGGTTCACGTTCCAACCCCTTCCTGGTGCTAGATGCCCCAGATACTTTATTGCCATCCTAAAACAGGCTTCCATGATTCTCAAGGTGCCTGAAAGCTAGGGAGATGCCCGCCAATTGGGAGCAAATTCCAAAGAGCAGGAGTGACTTAGCCCAGGCCACAGGGTTACTGCAGAGCAGAGTGGAGGGTCCAAGAATCTAGGAGGTGGAGGGGGACCCACAGGGCTCCACCCCCACCTTAGGGAGTGTTTCTCACAGACTCCCTTTGTACATAAGGACAACGGCCCTGGCAGGTGAGCTGAATTGCATTTGAGTAGTTGGCACCAAGTTAGGTTTTGCCGACATTTAATTAAGTACTCATTAATTTCAATTTTTTGGTTTCCTTTTTATGTTCTGCTCCTTCCTTTTCTTTGTTTCTTTCTTATCTTGGCCTTTTCTGTAAACTCTGACAAGATCAAGACCCCTCTGATTGTTTGAGCATCTCCTGTAGGGCTGGGGATCCCAGGTCCAGTGAGGGACCACCATCTTTCTGGGCTGCAGTCTCTGCAAATGAGGAGAAACCAGACCTAGTCCTGTTAGGATCTTGGCTCCAAAGGATGTCGGGTCTGAGAATCCAGGTCTAAGACACCATCTGCCCCCAAACAATGGGTCTCTGGGCTCAGGAGAATCAAGCTAAGAGTTTGGGATGTGGCAGATGTTTCCAGAGGCAGCTGTAAGTTACTTGTAATTTTCAAACCATAAGAAGGTCTGAGCCAGAGAGTGCAGAGGTAAGGTGCTGCCTTGCATTCGGCTATAATAATAGTTCAATCCCGCTACCATACATTATCCCCTGAGTCCTGCCAGGAGTACCCTTTAGAATGGTCCTCAAACTACGGCCCTCAGGCCACATATTGTATTATTCCCATTTTATTTCTTCACTTCTAAATAAGATATATGCAGTGTGCAAAAAAATTTGTTCATAATTTTTGTTTTTACTATAATCTGGCCCTCCAACAGTCTGAAGGACAGTGAACTGGCCCCCTGTTTAAAAAGTTTGAGGACCCCTGCTAGATGGGCGGGCCAGAGATGGATCAAAGGACTGAGTATGTTTTACAGTTGGGAAGCCCAAGTTCTAATCAGGCATCACATTTGATTCTTCAGTTTTTCACTAGGACCAACTCCTAAACAGACTAGCCCCTAGTACTACCAAGTATGACCCTCAAATTATTATTATTATTATTATTAGATTTTGGGCCACACCCGGTGACGCTCAGGGGTTACTCCTGGCTATGCGCTCAGAAGTCGCTCCTGTGCTCCTGGCTTGGGGGACCATATGGGACGCCGGGGGATTGAACCGCAGTCCGTCCAAGGCTAGCGCAGGCAAGGCAGGCACCTTACCTCTAGCACCACTGCCTGGCCCCGACCCTCAAATTATTAAAAAATAAAAATAAGGAACTGAAGTGATAGCGCAGCAGTAGGGTATTTGCTTTGCATGCGCCTGACTCAGGACCGGCTTGGGTTCAATCCCAGCATCCCATATGGTTCCCTGAGCCAGGAGCAATTTCTGAGCGCAGAGCCCTGAAGGTCACGGGGTGTGGCCCTAAAACCAAAAAATAAAAAAATAAAAAAATATATGACAGGACAGTTGTAGTAGTACAGTGGGTATGGCTCTTGCCTTGCATGTAGTCAATTCAGGTTTAATCACTGTTACCTCATATAGTCTTTGAGCATCACCAGGAATGATCCCTGAGCTCAACGCCAGAAGAAAACTCTGAGCACTGACAGGTGTGGCCTAAAAATAAAAATAAATAAATAAGTAAAAATAAAAGATGGAAAATGGGAAGAAAGAGGGGAGACCTAGGATTCCAGGCCTAGAGCCCTGGTCCAAATTAACAATTATGCTAATAATCTTTGGGATACCTATTGCATACCACACACTGTCCCCCATCAGGTAATTTACTTAACTTATTTATTATCTTTGGCTTTTATTTTGGGCTACACTCAGCAGTGATCTTAGAAGGTGACTCCTGGCTCAGTGCTGAGGGTTCATGCCCAGACTGCTCAGGAGAGCTTGTGGTATCAGGAATTATACTCAGGCCCCTTGCACAAAAAGCTTGCATTCTACCCATTGAGCCATCTTCCAACCCCAATCAGCTAATTTTATCTTCATGCCCCCCTGGGGGATATAGGCAGGGCAGACATGAAAACATTCAGCATGCAAGGATATGGTGCCATGGGGTGCTGAGAGACATTGACCTTGAATTTGGGCATGAATTGAGATTGAAATAATAGCATGAAGGACATATTTGACCTATAGAGGCGAGCTTTATAGCACTTGAATAAGACCAGCTGAAGATAAGCTCAGACTATGGCGCTATGACTCTTGGGTGAGGAGATAGTCCTGATTCCAGACCCACCAGGCATGCACCTGAAATCACCCCTTCTGGTGCTGGCCTGTTCCTCCCAGACCGGGACTCCTGCTCTGTTTTCCTTCTGCTCAAAGGCCTGGAGATAGCCAAGGGCCTCCAGCTTAACAGCAGCAGCAGGAAGCAGGAAAGAATGGAACAGTTTGTGGGCCATCACCCAGGGCTGGCATGACACCTCTCAGGCTGGCAGTGGCTGGCACCTGACTTAGCTTTCATGTCCACCAGCTCCAGGTGAGAGTAGCTGGAGCCAGACCTGCAGGGAGTCTGCTGTGCAGTTTAGCTTTGATTCCTGTGGAGGCTGCCGCTCTGAGCCCAGCTTCAAAGCAGGCAGCAGTGGCCCTGTCCCCAAGATGATGGCTCAGACAGCCACCTTCCACGTGCTGGCCCAGGACCTCTGCCAACGCTGCCCTGTTCTGCCAGGGTCTTGGATACCTCCTGAATGGGGGGCCAGGAACCAGGTGGAAACTGTGTTCCCCAGAGGAGAAAGGGCTAGACTCACCCTGAACTGGTTAGGGATGCAGGAGCCCTAGGAGGTGAGGTGGGGAGAGAGAGAGAGAGAGAGATAAAGGGCACCCGCACAAAGCAAAGGCCCAGAGCTCACACATGGAACTTCCTCCAGAGGCAGGGAGCAGTCCCTAGGGGTTCAGGTCTCAAGGTGGGAACCGCAGGAGGCCAGTGAGAAAAAGCAACGAATTTAAAAGGAATTAGTCAGGAGGCGGTGACAGGCCCATTCTGAAGCAAGATGAATGGGTTTCAGTTGGCGAAAATGATTCTAATTTATAATCTGCTTCTCGCTGCCGCTCGCCAATTAATTCTCTATAGATACATAAATAGGCCGCGTGTTTGCTTTGCTTCAAACGTAATAAACATTACACTCTGTCCTCTTCTTTTGTGCGAGTTCCTGTCACGGCATTAGTCCCCACAGCTAATTCCTCACACCTGTCTCTGCCACTCAGGGGAGCAGGGCTGAGTGGGGAGGAAGTGCCGGGCGCCAGGAAACGCGCCCGGGAGATAAATGACCCGTCCAGGCACAGCTCACGCAGCAGGCAGGGAGGGGGTGAGCGGAAGGGGAATTCCTCTCATCCGAGCCTCCTCTTAAGTCCCCCATGTCACAAGCTGTGGGACCATTTCCCCCCTGCGTGAGGAGAGGGAATGAGGCAGTGAGTGAGTGGGCTGCATCACTGGGTCCCCTCACCCCCGTTCCCTGAGTTCTATTGTCCCAGCTAAGATACCTACCATGTGACTGTGCACCTCACCCTCAAGGGAGGTGCTTTCCTGCCCCCCACGCTCAGTGTTCCTCTTGTTTTGTTTTGTTTTAATTTGGCAGCATCAGGAACTATAACTGGCAGTTCTCAGGTTGTCATTTTCAGTTCTGTTCTTGGGAAGAGTTCTCAGCAATATGCTGGGACCATACAGGGTTCGGATCTACCAGGACCTCTTGCATGCAAAGACTGTGCTCTGTCCATTGGGCTATCTCTCTGGTTCCTCTCGCCCTTGGTTTTAATTTCTCCGGAGGGCTCTTACCATCTGACTTGCTATTTCTTTCACTAGTTTATCTAGTGTGGGTTGGGCCATATTAGGCAGGGTTCAAGGTTATTCCTGGCTCTGAGCTGATTAACCACTCCAGGCAGTGTCCAGGGAACCATTGGTGATGCTGGGGATTGAACCAAGGTCCACTGGGCGCAAGATCAGTGCTTAATCCCTGTGCTATGTTTTTGTTCCCTCATGAGTTTATCTTGTTTGTTGTCTTCCCCAACAGGGTCCGGGAGAATGTATTCATGTTTCTGCTGTATCTTCAGTGCCTGGCTGATAGTAGAGGCTCTATAAACACTTGTTGTCTCAGTGGATGAATTAATGATGAACTAAGGAATTAATGATAGAGTAGCAGAGGGGCCCTGGGATTGACCAAATGCCTCAGTCCAGTGAAAGGCCAGACAGAGGAGGGTGCAGGAATGACCTAGAGGACTAGGCTTTCAGTCCTGGGGTTTTCTTTTAGGAGATCCAGCAAGATTACACACACCCTCCCAGTTCTTGCAGGTGAGCGGTGGAGGGAGTGTGGCTTTCTCAAGGTGACACAATCATTTCTTCATTGAAACCTGTCCCAGGCAGTAGAGAAGAAGCAGGACCAAAGCAAATCCAAGCCTATGGAATCTGCAATGCAGAGGGAGAGAAGGATGAAGGACATGGCAACCAAAGTGCATGAGTGATACATACTAACAAGGCAAGGCAAGATGGTGGATGGCAGCCGAATGGGCTGGAGATACACTGCTGTTGTACTTGGGTGGTTGTGGAAGTCTGTTCTCTGAAAGGCCCTAAATGGAAAGACTATCAATGAGAAGAAATTATCTTTTATTTGGTTGTCACATCCTGTGATGGTTCACGGAGCCATTCCTGGTTCTGTGCTCAGGGTGACCCCTGGCATAGTGTTCAGGGACCCATACGAGGTTCCCAGGGGTATCAATCTAGGGTTGCAGTTGATGAGGCTGCATGCAAGGTAAGGCTTGTACTTTTTCGCTCCAGCTCAAGAAGGCAATCTTGAAGGCAGCTAGCTCACTGCCAGGCATTTCACTCACATTGCTTGGCTCCAAAGGATGTCTTCTTCTCTCGTTGAACTTTGCATCCACCAAAAATAAGCCTTCAGGGGCCAGTGATATAGTACAGTGGGAAGGACATTTGCCTTGCACATGGCTGACCTGGGTTTGGTCCCTGACATTCCATATGGTGCCTCAAACACCGTCAGAAATAATTACTGTGTGCAGAGCCAGGAGTAATCCCTAAGTAAACCCCAAAACAAAACAAAACAAAACAAAACCCTAAAACAGAACAAAAATCTAAATAAGCCTCCAGTAATGGTGAGCTGACATGGAGGAGGCTATCAGGCAAAGCATGAAACGTGAGTTGGGGTTCGCAACCTGGGTGGGAGATGAGGCAGAAATTTCTCACACAGAGGGTAAAAGCAGTTGGCAATGAGAAGATGGGCAGAAGCTCCAATTTGGAAGTGTTTGCCCATTTTCCTGGTGTAAATATGCTCCACAGGGTCCATTTCAAGGGCTCTCAACACTGAGTCGCCACCTTCTTGACAATAAAATCAACAAATGTCTCTGAGGCTACAGAACCAGCTGGCTCCTGTGCAAAGTGGCTGCAGGTAGCAGGCAGGAGGCTGGCGAGACAGCATCCCTAGGGAGAGAATCAGAAATAACTGGAAAAGCATCATGGAGCAGAGAATCCTCAACTCGGATCCCTGGGATGACCCTCGGTCATGGTGAAATCATCCCTGTCCTACCTTTTTTATATATAGACTAGAAAAGCAAGGCTATGAGAGAGAGAGAGAGAGTGCGTGCTGGATACTTGCTCCCTTCCCCCCCTACAAAAAAAATTATGATGTAGAGTGGAGGACAAAGCCAGGCCCCTAAGGGGACCACAGGGTTGCTAGGTCTTTTTCTGTGGCTTCTTAAAGAATCAGATCTATAATAGTCCCATCAGGACTGGTGATCTAGGACTTCATTTGCCACTCTGGACAGGAAGGGACAGACCCCAGGGGATATGGATTTCAGGTGACTGGGATGCAGGGCTAAAGGCCATATGGAGGTTGTAAGTAAAGCTGGGCTCTGAAGAATAAATAGGAGTTTTCCAGCATCCTAGTGTGTCAAGAGGCAAATATCATCCACCAAGCCTGGTGTGAGAAGGTCTTCGGAGTGAGACAGTGACTAGTGAGACTAGTGACTAGTTCCTTCCTCTGCCATTAATGCAGGAAGAAAGCTGCATGAGAGGCCTGAGAGGTGCCACCCGTTCCCCAGGTCGATGCCCTGAAGGAGGAAGGGTGGCTGCTCCTGCAGCGTACCTGAGGGTATTTCCCAGACCAAGTTGACTGGGTTGATGGAAATGGTCCAGCAAGCCCACTTTCTCTAGCCTGAGGGTCTAGCTGGTGTCAGAGCTCTTCTGGGGCACACAGCAAATCACTCACCCATGGTGGGCCCCCCACCTCCAGTCCTCGCTGCTCCCCCTTCCCTCCTGCTCGCTTCTCTTCTCCAGGACAGGAATAGAACCTCACATCTGACAATCCTCAGCGGTGTTTAAATTTAATGGGCCCTCCTGCTTTTTTCCTCCTTAGCACCTGGGCTGGGCGCTCGCAGCAGCCCTGGGGAGAGGCAGGTGAATAATTCAGGGGGAGCAGAGCTTTTGAAGATGGGGGACAGGGGAGGGCCCATGGCAAGGCCAGCTCACCTTCCGCCCAGGGAAGGCAAATTGAGGGTGGGGGACAGTCCAGGTGTTCAGCACTGCACCGTTCTCACTGTGTCTTGAGGCCTTTCAGGGAAACTCAGGGGAGCCTGTTCCTTCCTCTCCAGCAGCTCTTGCAGGGGGAGGTCTCAGCACTGATGAAGCGGGAAGAGGAATAAGGAACAACCTGCCTTTCCCAGTGGGCTTCAGACCTGGGACCCAAGGCATATGGGGGATCTAGCATAAAGGTGGAGGCTTGAAGTCTTAATTCCATTCTGAGATTCTAGAAATGGGGACAGGGCATTGGGGGGAGGCCAAGATAGGGGTGCAGGAGGCTGGGTCCACTGTGGCCTTGGTAATGGCACCACAAGGATTTTGATGTCTGAACTGGAAAAGCTTTTCTCACCAGACCTACTCTGGACTCCTCCTTGAACCTCTGCCCCCATCACCTCTTGAACAACATAGCTTCCCACAGTCCTAGTTCCATTCACTCATTCACTCACTAGTTCATTCTACTTATTAAGCATCCACTAGAAGCTGAGTCTGTCAGTCCTGCATCTCTGATTGACTGTGTCTGTCAGTCCTGCATCCCTGTGTCCACTCACTCATTCCCTTTAGGATGGGGTGAGGGAGCTAGCCTTTTTTTTTCTTTTTTGGTTTTTGGGCCACACCCAAAAAAAGGGGTTACTCTTGGCTGTCTGCTCAGAAATAGCTCCTGGCAGGCACGGGGGACCATATGGGACACTGGGATTCGAACCAACCACCTTTGGTCCTGGATCGGCTGCTTGCAAGGCAAATGCCGCTGTACTATCTCTCCAGGCCCATGGGAGCTAACCTTTAATCCCTGGCTGAATTGGGCCTCTAGCTAGTCCCCATCCATCATCTGAGATGCCTCCAGAACCCAAACCAATAGCCACTTTGCTGAGGGATTATTTTATTTTTCCTGCCACATCCACTGATGCTCAGGGTTCCTTCTGGTTCTATGCTCAGGAATTACTCCTGACAAGGCTTGGGGAGGTCACATGGAGTCCCAGAGATCAAACACTGGTCAGCTGGTTGCAAGACAAGAGCCCTCTCCACATCTCTCCAGCCCGCTGCACGGTCATTCCCATGGTGACAGCAACTCTAAGTGGCTTGGTGGGTCCTGTTCAGCCCTGGTTCACCTCTTTGAGCCATCCCTGCCCCATTACCATCTGCGAGCCAGTGGGCTTTGGGTGGGCTGATCTCCGCCCAGGATGACACAGCTGCTACGTGGCAATGAGGGACTTGAACCCCAACTATGTCATGCTGTGTTGAGGTGCAAGAGCTCCTGCAGGCTCCTGGCCAGACTTTCTTGGTTCCTGCTGCTATCTAGGTCAGGGATGCTATGGGGGTGCCCCCCTCCTGTGAGGATACTCATCCACCCTGCCCTGCCCCTGTAATCTCTATGTCCCTGCAGCTGCAGAGGCTCCAGAGCTAAAACCCCGCTGAGGGTCCCCAACCTTGTCCCGCCCAAGTTCCTTCCTGGGAGGGGTGAGGGGGTGCGCCCTGCAGACCCCCCTCCCACTTCCAGCCTGCTGGCGGCCCCAGTCCCCGTGCTGACATTTCTTTGGTTGTTCATGTCACGGCCCTTCAGTCTGCGCAGTTTTACAAATGTGCTGGCGAGATGAAAGGCGCCGGGAACAGCGACTGGAGAGCAAGTTCGGAAAAGCTTTTAACTTCCAGCTCCCACAGACAAGGCGGGAGGAGGGGAAGGAAGGGGGAAAGGAGGGGGGCCAGTAGGAAAACAGAGAGAAAGAGGAAGAGTGGGGGTGAAAGGAGGAAGGGGAAGGAAGGAAGGAAGGAAGGAAGGAAGGAAGGAAGGAAGGAAGGAAGGAAGGAAGGAAGGAAGGAAGGAAGGAAGGAAGGAAGGGAGGGAGGGAGGGAGGGAGGGAGGGAGGGAAGAAGGGAGGGAAGGAGGGAGGAAGGGAAGAAGGGAGGGAGGAAGGAAGGAAGGGAAGAAGGGAGGGAGGAAGGAAGGAAGGGAAGAAGGGAGGGAGGGAGGAAGGAAGGGAGGAAGGGAGGGAGGGAGGAAGGAAGGAGGGAAGGAAGAAGGAAGGGAGGGAGGGAGAAAGGAAGAAGGAAGGGAGGGAGGGAGGAAAGAAGGAAGGAAAGAAGGGAGGGAACAAGGAAGGAAGAAAAAAGGAAGGGAGGGAGAGAAGAAGGAAGGAAGGAAGAAGGAAGGGAGGGAGAGAAGAAGGAAGGAAAGAAGCAAAGAGGAGAGGAGGGAGGGAAAGAAAGAGAAAGGGAAGGAGTCAGAAGGAAGAAAGGAAGGAGGGAAGGACAGCAGGAAGGAAGGGAGGTAGGGAGGAGAAAGGGAGAAAAGAGGAAAGAAAGGAGAAGGAGGGGAGGGAAGAGAGACAGGGGAGATGTGAGAAGAGGAAAAGGAGAGAACAAGAGGAGAGGAGAGGAGAGAGGGTGGGCAGAGTCCTCACAGGTCAGTTAGAGGGGAGAAGGAAAACTGAAGGGCAGAGACAGGCTTGGAGAAAGGGAGCAGGGACAAAGAGAAGGAAATGAGTGGGGGATGACACTAGATGGGAGCAGGAGAGGTGAAGACCAGAGTACAGAAAGAGAGGGACTTGGGAGAAAGTCAGAGAAAGCAGAAGGGGAGACTAGCATTCAGTGGTGAAAAACCCCAGAGACAAAGGGCTTGAGAGTGTCTGCAAGTTGGGGGTGGGCAGAGGAAAGGGAACACTGAGCTATGGTGAAGGAGGGAAGGAGTAAAAGGGTGGAGAGCAGGAGCCCTCCATCTGCTATTTGCCCCCCACTAATAGGCCCTGCACTGCTCTTCATGGGGGGGGTCTACCTTGGTCTCACAGGGACATTTGAGGTTGTCTGGACACTTTTGTGAGATGTTACAGAGGGTGGAAACGTGGACTCTGGGTATCTAGTGGACAGAGGTTGGACCCTCCAAAGGCCTCAAACCTCTCACAGGGAAGGTGACTTTGGGGCTGACAGTGCCAGGAGGCACAACCCTGGGCCACTGGCTGGTAGGAACACCCTGGAGCACCCATGACAGCCCAGAGAGAAGTTGGAGCAGGGAGATAATTGATTAGAAGGGGTGAGACCAGTTCAAAATCCTCCTGGAGGGATATTTCACCCCATGCCCACTTTGCCTGGGCTGGGTCCTCACCAAGCCCCTGCACCACTGGGCATGTCATTGCTCTGTGAAAGAGGGACTGCAATCCCTACAGTATCTCTATCAGGACCCCCACTCTGTCCCAAGCTACTTCTGTGACTAGAGAAAAGTTGTCTCATTGCCCAGTGCCTCAGTTTCCTCATCTTGACATTGATATGTGGATGGCTGTGAGCATCAATTGAAGATATAAATGGGGGGGGGTGATAACACAGCAGGTAGACATTTGCCTTGCAAGCAGCAAACCTGGGGAAATCCCTGGCATCTTATATATTTCCCTCGGGAGTGATTCCCGAGTGCAGAGCCAGGAATAACCCCTGAACACTGACACTTGGGACCTCCCCCCCCCCAAAAAAAAAAGAAAAGAAAGAAGAAAGAAACACATGGAGGTGTCTGGAAGTGTTAATGGACATGTGTCTCTGTGCAGGATACACTTGCTGTTGGCTATCAGCTAATTTTTCAGACACTACAAAGTCTGTGTGTGGGTTAGAAGCATGGTGTGTGGCATGATCTCACATGACCTACACACACACACACACACACACACACACACACACACTGTGAGGGACAAAAGGGACACAATGCTTGCTCTGCAAGTCTCTGTCTGTCACCACCTCCTAGCGTGCAGAGATCAGGCAGGCCTGGACACTAATGCTCACTAGCCACACTGTGCCTCAGTTTCCCTGGAGGTGATGTGGGACTCCTATTAGTAGCCCTGAAGCCAGAACCGCCAAAGATGGTGGTGACTGGATGGTATGCCCAGAGCTCAGCACAGTGCCTGGCACCACAACTACGTTGCTTGCTAACTCCCAGGGTGGCAGAAGGTCTGGCGGCAGAACAGAAGAAGCTAAAAAGGAGGAAATGAATCTGCAAAGAGGAAGCTGAGAGGCAGGGCAGGAGAGGAGTCCTGGGAGCTGTGCAGAGAGACGGGGAGAGGGAGAGGGATGCATTCCAGCCCACTCTGCAAACATTCCCGGAGCACTCACTGTATGCATGGAGAAGAGAGAAGCCCCGTGTTCAGAGTCAGAACCACCTGTGGACCCATCAGTAGGTCCACACCATCCAGGCCCAGTGGATAGCAGGACTTGGAGGGGGGAGTGAGGGAGGAGCAAATGGCGAAGGGAGTGAAGGGGAGGGAGACGGCTGAGTTCTAGGGAAGGGCTGGCCTCTGGTCTCTGAAAGCATGAAAGAGTGGAGGCTAAGAATAGAGAGGAGAGGGGACGGGAGAGATGGAGCAGGAGGGTGATACAAAGGCAGGCCTGGGAGAGATCAATGAAGGGGAATAAACCGGGAGAAAGACTTAGGGGAGGGAAGAGGCTGGCACGATGGAGAATAAATCTCAAAATAAATAAAACAGTGATGGAGTTGAGGAGGAGGGGCCGAGGGGGCAGCTACGGAGAGGAGAGGCGATTCTAATCACCAGGAGAGTGGGGGAAGGAAGGGAAGGACCAGGGTGCCAGGCTGGAGAAAGGAAATAGAGAGGGATGAGAGGCGGGGAAGAGAGCAGGGATCTTTAGGGAACCCCAGGCTTGGGGGACCCAGCAGGGGCTGCTTGGTTTGACCAGAGCATGCAGGACCCGGGAAGACAACAGAACTCCCACCTCTCCTTAGGTGGTCCTGAGGGTATACACAGTGAGAGGAAAGATGGATCAGTGTGAGGCCAGCTCCAACATGAACCGAGGAGTGAGAAGGGAGGGATCAGGGGTCTGTTTGACTGGCCAAGACGAGAGACTCCCCGCAGCCTGGAGAAAGGGAGGGTCAGCAGGAGCCCTGTGCAGCTGGCAGAGAAGGAAAATTCAGCTGGGCAGCGTGCATAGAGGGTGTGTGAGTGTTGAGGTGGCAGGGAAGTTACTTGTCAGCATCACCAAGGAGCAGAGAAGCCTCTGGGACACCTGATCTGATGGGACACCCAGGCCCCTGATGCTTCCTTCAAAAGTAGGGTGCTCCCAGCTGGCAGGAGCCCTTCAGAATCGCCAGTCTCCATTCCCGCTGGGACCCCCCCCTTTCCTCTGATCCTGGGGTGTCGAGGGAGTGGGGAACTCCTAGACGCAGTCACATCGGATCAGTGGGGGGAAAAGAGAAGAAGAGCAGGTCTCCCTCCTGGGGGCGCTCCCTTCTAGCGGATCGGGGCTTGGAAGAAGTGGGGGGGCGCACAGTGTCCCCAACCTTTTCACCCCTCTAGTCCCCCACCTCCGTTTTCCCGGGACTGGGCCCCCGGGGGTGGGCGAGGTCCACCCCACCCGGCTGGGGGGGGGGAAGAAAGGGGACGCGCTTCGGGGGGCGGAGCCGGTGCGGGGGTGCGGGGCTGCGGGGTGTCCGGCGCTCCCCGGGCCGGCCGGCGGGCGGGCGCTGCATTCTCCGAGTCTCCACCAGAGGCTGCGTGCGGGAGGAAGGCTGGCTTCGGATCGGCCGCGGTACACTTCCCCCCTAGTCAGACACGCACACTCCCTCGCTCACACACACACGCGCGCACACGCGCCGCGGCTCCCCCATCTCGCGCCCGCTCCCCCTCCGGCTCCTCCGGGCGGGCGGGCGGCCGCGGGGCTCCGGACTCGCCGCACGCAGCGTCCCGACGCGGCCGCACTTGGCGGGGGCAGCCCCGGGCCGCACCCCGAGGTAAGAGCGCCTGGCTCCGCAGCGGGGCACAGCCCGGGGAGGCCCCCCGGGACGGGCGGCAGCGTTGGAGCGGTGCGGGGGGTGGCCTCCCGCCGCAGGGGGGTGGCCCCGGGTGCCCGCACCCCAGCCCCGCGCACCCCCTTTTCTCTCCGTGGGGCGGGCGGGGAGGGACTTTCCCACGTCCAAACTTTGCCCAGCGCCGAACCGAGCCGAGCGAACCTCCTCCCCGCCGTCCCGCAGGGCCCCCGGCTCTCCCTCCCCACCGCGCCCTCCGCGCGCCCCTGCCTGGGCCTCTCGGACCCCCCGAGGACTCAGGGGTGGCAGCGCCCGGGGAACCCGAGCGCGGGTGCCCGGTGAGGTGCGGGGGGACGAGTCGCTTCCAGCGTCTGCTAGAAGGGTAGGGGGCCGGGACCGCGGTATTCCCGGCTGCACACCCCCCAAACAAGACCCCTTTCCCGGGGCTCCAGCCCCTCCCAGAGCCTGGGAAATACCGCACGGCGCGAGCGTGTGCGCGCGGGTGTGTGTATGTGGGGTGTGTGTGTGTGTGTGTGTGTGTGTGTGTGTGTGTGTGTGTGTGTGTGTGTGTGTGTGTGTGTGCCGGTCGTGCCGCGTCCGGGGGGCACCCAGAGGCAGACTCCAGCGGCGGTGACACGCACGGCTGCTGCGGCCACTACGGGGGGGACGGGGAGCCGGCCGGCATGGGGCTCGATCCCGCTACCCTCGGGCCGTCGCGAGCGGCAGACAGGAGGGAAGGGGCAGAGGCCGGCGCTGTCCTCTTCCCCTCCGACCGGCTCCACGGACACCGGTCCCTCCCCGAGGAAGAGGAAGGGCAGGGCCCGACGTGCCCCCGCAGCATCCACGCTCTTTGGGACAGATCCTTTTGGGGGGTCCGCGCCGCTGGAGGAGAGGCAGGAAAGATGGGCGCGCACCCCCAGGGTGCTGGGCTGCCCGCGGCGTCACCAGGCGGCCCCATCTCCCGCGTGCTGTTTCCGAGCTGCCCTCCTCTTCCCCACTATCCCGCAGCACCGGGTCCCACCCGCGGGGCTTCAACCAGCGACTGTGTCTGAGTCCCTTGGGGTGTCCCCCATCCCGCGGGGCACCCCCTGGTAGCGCGCGGAGAGAAGCCTCTTCTCCGTGGGTGGAAAGGGTGGGGGACCCCGTCTTCTTTCACCCCAGGCTGATTGGGCAGGTGTGTTTTCCTGGGTCTGCTTCAGGCTCTCTTCCAACAGAGATTAGGACTGGCCAAGCACCCCAAGTAAGGCACTGGACAGTGAGGGGGTCTCCTGAGGCCAGTCCTCATCAGGGGTTGGGGATCCAGTCCCCTCTTTCCCCCACTAGTCAGCGCCATTCTGGGGGACCAGCATCTGGCTGAGACCACAGGCTCCTCCCTAACCACTCACCTTCAAGAGGCCCCAGCAGCCTGCTGTGTCCCATGGTATTGTTTGGTCTCTGTGCCCAGTGACTTGCTGGGGTGACACGTTCCCATCTGCTTGCCTCAGTTTCCTTCTGTAGCAGAATCTACCTCCTGTCCTCTTCCTGGAACCGTTTTGGTTCCCTTTCCCCAGTGTCCTCTGGGGTCTCATGAACTCCAATCCTCTAGGGGCCCGCTGAAGGGTTTGGGCATTGGGTCCCTATCAGAGATGAGGAGCCACTCTCTGATTCCAGATTATGAGTGCATAGAACCCCCCACCTGTCTCCCTTTCCCTGGGAAAACACTGGCTTTAAGTACCAGGCTCATGTGGCAGTGAAACTCTCTCCAGAGGCATCCTGGGGACCCAGGCACCCTGGCTTCTCACCAATTCCATCAGGTGTGTATGTGGGGAACAGTGCAAGAAGATTCTTGAATGCAGCTAGAGGAGTAACATGAGGCCCCTGAGTGGCTGGGCTTTAGGGCATCTTTCGGAGAGGAATCTGGGAGACCCGGGGCCTGGGGCCACAGCTGAATCCCTAAGTCTGAGCCAGTCCCAGACTCTGCAAAATGTGTGTGGACATCAGGGTTGGGGGTTCGGGGTGTGATCTTAGGGTCTGGGATGATGTGCCTGGAGGCAGGACTTCTTGTACTCCCACCCCAACACTCCTTCCCACAACTGATTTTTCCAAGCCCTTTGCAGGAAGGCTTGCCACTTGCCTCCCTCTTGGGGCTGGGGGCAGGGAGATCCCAGAGCCCCTTCTCTTCTGAGTTATTGAACTTTGAAGGGGTCAGTTTATTTAACACATGGCACCAGGACTTAGCCAATTACATTTCCTCTCTCTCTTCTTTTTCTTTCATCAGGAAGTTGCATTTGGAAATGCAGCCTCAGGTATTCAGAGAGAGAGAGAGAGGGAATGATTTCTGTTTATATAACTCATGCAGAAGCCGGCTCAGCTCAGTCATCGAGAGGGTTGGAGGCCTGGATAGAGCCAGATGGATCCTGGGGATGAGAATCCCCCAGGGGACTGGACTTGGGGTTCAAGTCTGGGGGTTCCCCCTCCATAGTGCTCCTCAGTTATCAGGCTTTTGGGCTTGGGGACATGTCCAGATCTACTCTTGTCAGGCTTAAGGGGAGAACCAGGCCTTGGGCTGGGCTCAGAGAGAGGACCCTGCTTCCCTCTGCCCCTCACTCCTCAAAGTGCCTTTAAGATGAGGCTCTTGCCTCTGGGCTGTGGCTGCTAGATCTGGTACTTGGAGTTGCTCCAGAGAAAGCCAGGAATACCCCTTCCCCCCACCCCAATCAGGACAAGGATGAGTTCGACTTATCCTTTAGGCCAGTGGGCACAGTTGTGTGGTTTTTTTGTTTGTGACATACCAAGAAGATGAGGCATCTGTAGAACTGAAGGTCTAAGCTCAGTGGTGAGGCCTAGGGGTGCATTTTCTTCTGGAGGGTGAGGCCTGGTGGTTGCCGGGACACACAGCCACAGCGAGCAGGACTGCGGGGCTGAGTAATGGGCACAGCTGGCACTCAGGGAGGTCTCCGAGCCCCTTGCAGACACTCAAGCATTGGAGTCAGGGCAGGGCTTGTACCAGAGGAACAAGCCATCTAGGCCCCAGGCCTGGGCCAACAGGCTGCCAGAAGGCAGGTTGGTGTGGAAACGACATTCTCCTTGATGGCCACCAGGTGGCGCCTCCAAGGCTGTACTCTGATGCCTCTCCGGTCCTGTGCTTAGAGTGGGGACACACCTTTCTGAACACAAGGGGTCCCCGGACCCACAGGCGTCCCATCCCTCAACTCAGGCCCTTTTCATCCCTTTGGCTTCCCTTTCCTATGTTCTTCGCGGGAACATAGGGGAACATAGACTGGGGACTCCCTTCCTCATCGGACCAACCACTCTCTCCCCGTTTCCTTCTTTGCTTGGTATAAGGAGCTGATGAAGGGCTTGGTCACTGGAGTCAGATGGGCATGAATTTACACTTTGTTGACTCTGTGACTTTGGACAAGTTTGTTTGCCTCTCTGATCCTAGGTTTCTGCCTCAGTGGAAAGGAGGGGGAGAATGACCCTTCCTGAAGCGTTATGAAAAATTAAAGGAGCAGTTGGCTAGGTACCCATCCAGCACCCGGATGCCCAAAGTGTATACACACTGTCCCCTATGTATGAGATAGTGTTGTGGGGGCTGATATTTCTGAGTTCCTTGCAGAATGTGACTGTCTCTCTGTTGGCTTCTGGACATGACTTTGGCTTTGTGCAGCCCTGCAAGGTTAGAGCCACCAGAATCTGTCTCTGAATCCAAGATATTTACTGGGAAAGAAGAGACATATTCAGGTTTCCCACAGATCTGGTCACCCCACTGTTGCCTAGTTCTCCCTTTCCATCCTTTGTTTGGGGGCCACACCCAGCTCTGTGCTCCGGAATCACTCCTGGCAGTACTCAGAGAACCATATGGGATGCCGGGGATCAAACCAAGGTCTGTTGCATGCAAGGCAAGTGCCCTCCCAGCCATACTATGGCTTGGGCCCTCCCCTTCCATCCTCAATGGCTGCTCTGACCCCAACTTTACTGGCTTTGCCTAAATGCTGGTGGCAGCTTCCCTCCTACTCTCAAAGCCTCAGATCCCCTCCCGACTGCAATCCCTGCTGCAGTCAGAAGGATCTTTCTGGAATGCAGGTGGGATGGTGTCACTCACTTGATTAAAATCCTTCCATGGCTCCCCATTGCCTACTGAATTAAGTCCGGACTCCGCACCGTGACAGTCAAGGTCCTTGTAATCCGTCTGTGTCCTCCTTTATCTCCCACTGAGCCTGTACTCCAGAGCCCTGCAGAGGGCCACGCCTGCCCTTCTACCTGAACCTCTAGGGCATTTGGGGACCAAATGAAACAGACCCAGCTGTCTGTCTGATGTGCTGCCTAGCTGCTTGTTACTGAGTTTCAAATGCGCAGATCTAATAGTAGGTGCTTCTTGTGTTGGACATGGTCCTCACTGCAAGATATGCAATGATGCATAGCAGGTGGGACCCAGGGTCAGGGGCTGGTCATCTCAGGAAGGAGGTCACCCATCAGGCAATTCTTTTAAGAGCCAATGAAGGGCTGGAGAAGTAGCACAGGGGCCAAGGTACTTTCCTTGCATGTAGCTGACCTGGGTTTGATAATTGGCATCTTATATGGTTCTCTCAGCACTACTAAGAGTTATCCCTTGAGCAATGAACTAGGAGTAAGCCCTAAGCACTGCCTGGTAGGCCCATGACCCCCCCACCCCCACAAAAGCCAGTGGGGTGACCATGCAGGCATCCAGGAGAAGATGATGTTGACACAGGTACATGTGAATGGAGTAGTGGTAATCTTGGGCAGTGTTTCCTCAGCTAGGGGCCCTGGAGATGTTCCAAGGGGACCTCAGGGGAAAGATTTGTAAATTGGGTGGGCTGCATGACACAAGATTAAGAGGCCAGTTGGCAGGACAGAGGACCACAAGAAGGAACCCATACCCGAAGGGGGCCCCTGTGGGGAAGAGATTGAGAAATACTGATCAGGGATGATGAATTGGTGGGGCTGGGGTGGAGCAGAGAAATTGGGCATCGGGACAAGAGTGAAGGAAACCCAGACCCAGAGGAAGGAGAAGTTTGCAGCAATTATGTATTTATTTGGCTGAAGTGGATTGTGTTGCATGATTAAGAGTTACCAGAAATAGGGATTTGGCACAAGCCAGGTTCTGGGGGGTCCTTGGAGGGTCATGAGGAGGAGCTCGGGCTCATCATGAGAACAGAGGGGTGACCAGAGGGATTTATGGTGGTGGAAAGCCTTGCAGAAGACTGGCTTTCACACTGCTGGTGGCCAGGTGTGGGGAGATGGGGTTTGAGGGCTGGAGTGGACTGGATGGGGCTGGCTGGTTCTGTGCAGGGATAAAGCAGGGTTCCCCGTTTCTGCCCATGGAGGTAGTATGGGTCAATAGAGGCACACGGAGATCATGAAGCCTTGCAGAAGTGCTGGGACTGGTCTGGGGACAGCAGGCAGGTATAAATCTCAGCCAGGGAGGGACCCAGGTACCTCTTTAGGTAGGCGAGATCACCCCAGATATGCTACTGAGGAAAGAGAGCTTAGGAGTAGTCTGGGATTTCAAATGCAGCTGCATTTCCCAAAGCCTGGGCTCCCCAGACACTGTCTCCTGTCACAATCACCTCAGTGCCCACTGGCACATCCATTAGCTCCTCACAGTTGTCACCCAAGGGTGATTCTGACCCCTCCCCAGGGGACATTTGGCAACGTCTGGAAACATAACTGGTTGTCAGAGCTGGCTAGTTGGCTGCTGGCGGCAGCTAAGGGAGAGACCAGGAAGCTGCTGAGAATCCCACAAAGGGTCACAAAGACTCAGGGTCTCCCACCCTATGCCTAGGAGACCCCAAAGACCTGGTCAAGATCATCCTGAAGGCACTGCTAGGCCTTTTCCTTCCAGTGTCCAGCATGACCTATGGCATGCAACCAGCTGTCCCTCCCCAGCTGATTCTGTTTGGGTCTGAGGAGAGGGGCTCAGGTGAGGTATCCTTTACTCCTGAACAGAACTAGGGTAACTCCCAACAGGAGCAGGCAAAGGGCTCAGGTGAGGTATCCTTTACTCCTGAGCAGAACTAGGGTAACTGGTCCCTCCCAACAGGAGCAGGCAAAGTGGGGGAGCCTGAACAGATAGAAAAAACCCTCCCAAAGTGACCAGTGAGCCTAGCAGGTACAGTGGTGTAGAGAGCCTGTCCCAGCATCCCTGGTCTCGTTAACTTCAGCCATTTCTCTGTCACTCAGGTGCATCCATATTATTGCTCTAAATAGGCAAGTCACAGACATGCAAAAGGGGGAACACGACAGGCTGCTGATGAGAAATCCGGGCTTTGGAGGTAGAGGGAGACAGGCTGAGATCCCTGTTCTGCCGTGTACAGACAGAACAAGCCTCAGTTTCTTCATCTGTAGAATGGATGTCAGGGGCTTCCCTCAGAGGAAGTGTAGAGCAGAGGCCGTGAGGTCACCAGCAAATGGCTAAGCCCAGCGCAGAGTCCCAAGAAGCTTTCCATACCCGGGGACTCCTCCTCCGCACTCAAGATCTGCATGTATGCGTGAGGCTCTCTAAGTGTGAATCTTTTTATATAGCAAAGTATCTTTAATGAGCCAGAATCCCACCACCAACTTGGCTACCACTTCAGTGCACGTCCTTCCTGACATATATAGATTTTTTTAAAAATAAAAATGGCAGCTTGCTTTATACATATGCCTTTGTAACCTGCTTTTTTTTCACTCTCTAATATATGGCGAGTGTCTTGCCATTTCGATAAATATACATCGACATCATCATTTTTTAAGAGTGCATGCCTCTCCATTGTGTGGCTGGGCCATAATTCATCCAGCAGCCCCCACTCTTGGACATTTGGGCCATTTCCAATCCATCGCGATTACAAACAATTCCCCGCCAAACACCCCTTGTACACACGTCTTCTCGCGCTTGTCCAGTGATTTCCTAGGGGATCACTAGTACATTTTGGGCCCTGATCGGATTCTTTAAGCAGAAGCTCTAGGGGTCCAGTGTGGGGAGGCCAGGGGTGGGAAGTCGGGTCCCCTGGGAGGGGAGAATGCTGGATGGCAGAGAATGGTTTAGGATCCTAGGAAGGCAGGCTGTGCTGGCAAGACTGGGTTTCCTGGCTCCACTGTGTCTGTTGTCTCTGGGGTGGGAGGAGTTGAGAGCCTGAGGGGTGTGTGTGTGTGTGTGTGTGTGTGTGTGTGTGTGTGTGTGTGTGTGTGTGTGTGTGTGTGTGACAGGGAGAGTGACAGGCACCAAGCCGGCGGGGACAAGGGCGGATGGGCCTAGGCAGGCTGATGGATGGGGCGGCCAGGCAGGCGGATCCAGGTCACTGGGCAGACAAGATGATGGGCAGTGACGAGGGAGAACTGGTTCAGGTGAGCACACACAGTGCTGTGGCCTCTCCTTGGGGTGGGGACAGCCCTGCAGGCTGAGATCATGTCTTTGGGAACAGGGATATCCTGAGAGGTGCAGCCAGGCTCCGAGGTCAGGAGGTGCCTTGGCTCTATATCTTCTCTTGTCCTGCTGCTTATGCATAGGATGATGCTTAGGGAGGTTTAAAATAAAATTTAAAAAAAAAAAAGGCTTCAGGTGCTCAACCCCTGATGGGGACGGAGATCTGGGGCCCCCAGACACATGGAATCTCAGTCACAGTTGAGCTCTGAACCCCAAGCTGAGTCTATCTTCATTTCCACGGTTTTAAACAACCCACGGTCCTGAGTTTGGAGGGAGGACACATACTTGTTGAGGGGTGAGAGTAAGCCTGTGGTACATTTCTGTTCCGCCCCCTGTGTTCCCGCCACGTGGCAGAATATGACGGGATGCTCTGTGGAGCACATCACGGCAATAGTCCTTCCAGGGCCCTGTCTATTTCAGCCCTACAGATGAATGAATATCCTTAGATGCCAGCCTCGTGCCTCAGTTTCCTCAGTTCCCCATAGATACCTCATAGTTTTGTGTAGAGGATTAAGTCACTGGAGAAGCTGAAGAGAAAGTAGAGGGTAAGGTACTGACTTGCCTTGCATGCCACAGATCCTGGGTGGATCCCCAGCACAACGTGTAGTTTCCCCGAACACCACCAGAGGCACTCTTGAGCACAGAGTGAGGACTGGACCCTAAGCACTGCCAGGTCAAAACTAACGATTAAGGGGCGGGAGAGATAGCATGGAGGTAAGGCGTTTGCTTTGCATGTAGAAGGATGGTGGTTCAAATCCCGGCATCCCATATGGTCCCTCAAGCCTGCCAGGAGCGATTTCTGAGCATAGCGCCAGGAGTTAACTCCTGAGCGCTGCCGGGTGTGACTCAAAAACCAAAAACAAACAAACAAATAAATAAATAAATAAATAAATAAAACTAATAATTATTCTAGAAGCATTTGCCCCTGCTCAGACGTTGTTATACCTTTTGATCTTCTTGTAGACTGTTTTGAATACGCGCAATCACATGTCTACACAAGTAGGGCCTTTGAAGGCCAGGTCATGTCCTTCTTGTCCGGTTCTTCTCACATTCCTCCTAGCGAGCAGGGCATGTGGAGGGTACTCAGTGAGTGCACGTTGAGGCAGTGGGTATTTGTTTCTATCTGGTAGAGGGGACAGGGAATAGGCTGACTGGGGAGGCAGCTTCTGGGTTTTGTGGTCAGGTGGCATTGCTGTAGGTGAGGGTGGCAGGGAGGGCATTGCAGGTGGTAGGAACAGCAGGAGCCAAGAGAAGGAAGCTTGGTACCAGCTAGGTATCTGGCGTGATCAGAGCACAGACTGAGTCCATGATGGGAGAAAGAAGAGTGAGGTCCTGGAAGGCAATTTTGTCTGAATATAGAAGAGTGGACTTTTGGAGGATGGAAGCAGGCAGAGCTGCTGAAGGTCCCTGGCAGGGAAAGAGCTTTAGGAAAATCAGATGATGACTTTGTCATTATATTGACCTGAAGTAGAGAGAGGAGTCAGGGGACAGGGGCAGCCGGAATCTCCCAGGAGACAAGACAGCAGGGTGTAAGGAAAAAGATACCACAACGAAAGGATCAACAAGACTTAGAGCGGCTTGCTTGTGGAGAGAGGGAGAAGTAACTATGATAAGATCCAAGTGTGGTGTCTGGGAAAACTGGGTATCACTAGCCAAATTCAAGGAGTCTTACTTGGGGAAGCCTGAGAGGCCAGCTGAGATTA
The DNA here is from genome assembly GCF_024139225.1 of Suncus etruscus. NCBI lineage: Eukaryota > Metazoa > Chordata > Mammalia > Eulipotyphla > Soricidae > Suncus > Suncus etruscus. The sequence continues at coordinate 27,499,594 of NC_064856.1, read as the reverse complement.
TCTTTCCATTCAGAATTTGGTGTAAAGGATCATTTCCCAAGTCATTTATCTATACTTTCTGTGTGTGTGTGTGTGTGTGTGTGTGTGTGTGTGTGTGTGTGTGTGTGTATGTGTGTGTGTGTGTGTGTATTTTGGGTCACACCCGGCAGTGCTCAGGGGTTATTCCTGGATCCAAGCTCAGAAATTGCTCCTGGCAGGCATGGGGGACCATATGGGACCCCGGGATTCGAACCGATGACCTCCATGCTCTCTGGCCCCATTATCTATACTTTTTTTTTTTTTTTTTGGTTTTTGAGTCACACCCAGCCACGTTCAGGGGTTACTCCTGGCTCTATGCTCAGAAATCGCTCCTGGCAGGCTCAGGGACCATATGGGATGTCAGGATTCGAACCACTGTCCTTCTGCATGCAAGGCAAACACCCTACCTCCATGCTATTTTTCTGGCTCCATTTGTCTATATTTTTTCTTACACACACACCACCCCATTTATCTATACTTTTATCCATTCACCTATCCATCTACCAATACATACATACATACATACATTCTTCCTTCTATCCATCCACCTGTCCATTCATTCATCCATTTATCCTTCTATCCATCTATCCACTCATCCATCCATTTGTCCACTACATCATCTTCCTGTCTGCCCCTTTGTTTAAACATCCACACTCCTCAGTCCTTCATCAATTTCCACTCCTCCATCCATCTACCCTTCATTCATCCACACATCATTTCTTTTCTTCTCCATATGCATTTATCCATTTCATCTGTTCATGAATCCAACTATTATTTTATCCAAAACGCATTGCTTGTGAGCTAACACAGTGCCAGCCTCTAGTAAAATCTTGCTTTAAGCATTTGGAGATGTCTGATGAGAATAAAGATAGTGATTGGAAAGACCAAGGGAAGGAGCAGGGTTATTTTATCTAGAAAAGAGACATTAGAGAGGACACAGTCTGTCTCCAAAGCTATGCAGGGTGCTCTCCAGATCAGCCACGCTCTGATTCCCAGGACAAATGGAAGAGATTGGCAGTCCTTGCAATTGGAGGGATTGGGTTTAGTTTGGCAGGAGAGCTACCATATTGGTCATGACAGTTGTCTGAAGTAAGTCCTGGTGATATATTTGGACTCTAAAGGGGTGCATAATCTTGAAGGATAACCTAGAGAGAGGGGCCAGTGGTGTAGCCAGCCAGTGGAGAAGAACTTGGGTCTTGGCCTTAAAGAGGTGCAATAGAGTTCACAGGGAAGCAGAGGATGAGGTGAGGTGACCTTCAGAAGAAGGATGTGTGTGTTGGCAAAGAGCAGGCCCTGAGACTGGGGTGAGCCAGGCCAAAACAGGTGCCAAGAGTAGGAAGGGAAGGTAGTAGCTGAATCTCATTCTCCAAACCGCCTGAGAAGGTCACCCCTTCCTACGCCCCAAGTGCTTCATAGAAATGGCATTTCTCTCAGAGCCCCTGACTCCTCCTGAGTTTCTAGACCCTCTTGATGTATCCCTTGAGCCCTCAGTAGACTTTGTTCTTTCTTTTGAACCTTTAGGTTCAAACCTTGCTAGCCTGAACCTTCTCCCTACCTCCTCTGTTAGTAGATACCTCCACTCCCCAGAATCCCCAACAGAGCTCTGGCTCCCCCACAGACATGTCTGTCCCCTGTAGACTGTCTCTATGTAGAGCCCCTAGAAAGCATCACCCCTCAGACCCCCCCTTGTCCCCTCATTTGGCTCTGGCTGCCTTCTATTTTTTTTTTTTTTTTTTTGGTTTTTGGGTCACACCCAGCAGTGCTCAGGGGTTACTCCTAGCTCCATGCTCAGAAATCGCTTCTGGCAGGCTCTGGGGACCATATGGGATGCCGGGATTCGAACCACTGTCCTTGTGCATTCAAGGCAAATGCCTTACCTCCATGCTATCTCTCCGGCCCATCTGGCTGCTTTCTTAAACATTGTCCAGCGCCTTCTCTCTACACACACCCTCTCTCCTACTCCTTGAGGCCACCCACAGGCACTGCTGCCAGCAAATTGCTCCCATGGAACTTTCTATGCATCTCTACACCCACCTAGCGCACAAGACCCTCCCCTGAGCCTGGCCAGTCCCAGGGACTCAGGGACAGAGGGACAGTCAGTCCCCCCTCACTGTGGGCAGCATTGGGGGTGGAGACTGGCAGCTTTGGCAGCTCCTTGCTCACTCGTGGGCTGGGAGAAAGAAGCTGGAGCTTCTCGCTGCTTCTGGGTTAGGAAAACAATCACAAATTAGAGAAAATGCTTTGGGAAATTGCTCCGCTGCGTGAGACGGAGGCCGCTTGGGAGGGGGGCTGGTTCCTGAGCCGCAATGGGTCCCTGCAGCCTCGCTCAGCTGTTCCAAACCATCTGCTTGGCTTCCAGGCACCCCTGTTCCCCCCTCCCCCAAACTGGACATGGTCACCGGCACAACCCCAGCAGACCTATGACCTCTGAGCTGTGGCTCTCAGATTCTTTCTGAGCCAGCCCCCTCGCCATCCATGCTTGCTGAGCCATACCTCACTTCCTTTCCTTTGCTCCTTGGATTCTCCCAATTTGGCCTGAGCTCCCCTTTGAACCTTCACAAACCATCATGACCTGCTCCTGGGTTCCTCAAAATTGGCGCACCAGTGCTCACCTGAGGCACATTGACCAGGCAGCTTCCATATTTTTTTGTGTGTGTGTTTATGGACCACACCTGGTGATGCTCAAGGCTGACTTCTGACTCTGCATTCAGGAATCACTCCTGGCTCTGCTCAGGGACCAAGTGGGCTGCCAAGGGTGGGGTAGGCAGAACCCGGGTCAACCAAACTCAAGGCAATTGCCTTACCCACGGTACTATCTCTGAGAGTACTATCTTTTGATACTCAGAGCCCACATCCATTCAGTGGGACCACAAGCTGTCCTAGACTTGCATGTTATAGGGCTGCATGGCACCTGGGTTGGGGGGATTGCACCCCAGGCCAGCAGGAATATGTCTGTGCCAGCACCCCTCCCCACTGCAACTGTAGGGGCAGAAGCTGTGGTTCAGAAATGAGCATATGCCAGCCAATAATAGCCAGTTTCCTCTCTTCCCTGGCCTATGCCTCCTTCTCCCTCTGAAAAGCAAGCCCAGGATTCACCAGCTTGGGGGCCAGCATCAGGCAGGACTGAGAAGGTGCTTCGTCTCTAGTTTGGCCAAGTATTACTGAATGAGAGTCCTGAATCTGCTGAGTACTACTGAGAAGTCCCCAAATAAGTATTTGGAAAGTGTTTAAAATAGTGGTGTCTAGATAACTCTGCAAAAGGGACCATGAGATTTAGACTGATAGTACAGCAGGAAGAGCATTTGCCTTACATACAGCTGACCCAAGTTCGATCTTTAGTATCCCATATGGTCCTATGACCACCACCAGGAATGATTCCTGAGTGCAGAGCCAGGAGTAGCCCCTAAGCATCACTGGGTATGACCCCAAAACAAAACAACAAAAATTCTGAAGGCACTGTGAACTAGAGCTGAGGGTGGAGTTATGGACATCGGCGTGGCTGTCAGCTCCAGCAGGTAGAAAATGGCCTTTCAGAATCAGCTTTGGCAGAACTCGAGGCCAGCCAGCTGCTTGGCAAATTGGCTCTTTCTGAATAGGGAGAACACGAGAGGCTGTTTCCGGACACCGCTGGGCGCCTCATTTGGAGAAGGTGGGCGGGATGGCTGCCTGCGGCCTGTGCAGAGGGCAGCTGGGAAGGGAGCCGGGATCCTGGAGCCCCTGTACCTCGCAGGTGCTGCCTGTTCTTTCTTGGTCTAGTGCAGCGCACCCCCCCTACCCCCCAGATTGCCTTCTTCCAGCATTAGATGTGAGGCTACTGGTTGGAGAGTTACTACAGCGGCCACTTGCCTATAGGCAGCAGACCTGGGTTCCATCCCCAGTGTCCCATATGGTCCCTTAAGCCCTGCCAAGAATGATCCCTGAGCAAAGCCAGAAGCCCTGAGCACAGCTGAGTTGCTTCCTTCCCTGTAGAAATAGAGCTGTGAGGCAAGTCACGGTGTCCTCCGGATAGAAAGGACCTGGTACTTTAGAGACTCTCCTACTACAGTTAGGCTGGGCGGGGAGTGGACAATCCTAAAACCTTCACTTCATCACCATCTTATGACCCCCTGATCTGTCCATTGCTAGGCCTATGCATAGGACAAGGTTCTTGTGTAGAGAATTATGGGAGAAACAGCCAATCATGGGCCTGGAATTCTGCACTCAACAACTGCCTAGGTATCAAGGGTCCTTTTACCTGCCCGATCTCCTGGCCCCCTCTCTCTCCTGCTGGGGAGAAAGAGTTTGTACAAACTGGCGGCAGGGCTGGAACTTCTGATTGGCTGCGCAGGGCCATTCTTTTCCCTGGTTGCCATAGCAGCCATTTCCTGGGGTTGTCAGTGATGAAACTCATAACATTGTTTTCAAATAATCCGTGTAATTGAAATAACAATTGAGCTGTTAACTCGTCTCTCACTCTCAGGCTGGGACCCATCCTCTTCTCTCGCACCCTCCTGCCCTCCCCAAAGCTCTGGCCACCCCATCCACCCAGTTCCATCACCTCCTTTTTCTACCAGACTCTGGGCCCTTCCGGAGGGGGTTCTAGAAACTCCACTGCCTGGAAAGGAATCAGAATCTCCTAGCTGTGGCCACCAGCAGAGCTGAGGAAGGGTTTTCCCTGAATCCATGGGGAGGACACTAGAATGAGGGTGTGTGGTGAGGAGGGGCTGATGGACAGCCTCAGAGCTGATGGAAAGTTCCAGAGTCTTAGTACTTTATCTCAGGGAACCCCCATCTCACTCCTGTCTGTCCCCATTATACAGGGGAATATATAGAGGCTCCTGGAAGTTCAGATGAATGCAAGTATTTTTATCACTTCTCAGATAATCCCTGTGGGAAAGATGGAGTTCAAAGAGGGAGTTCAAAAGATGGAGTTCACAGAGGGAGGCATCTCTCTCCCTCTGAGCTGTGGAAGGACCTGACTATTGGGATTGAGGTATGGAGAGGCCTCCAAGAGGAGGAGGGGGAAGGAAGCTTGGGGGATGTGTGGCTAGAGGAAGAGGAGGAGAGATTCTGGGAGAGAGTCCCTTGAGGAGAAGATGGAATGGCAGTTCACACACACCTTGCTCTCCGCCCCTGGCCTGGGCCAGACACGTATGCAGAAGCAAGTTTGAGCAGTGTAGATGCCTGACAAACTCTTGGTACAGAGGAGGAAGCAGCTGGGCTTTTCCTGAGGGTCCATGTCCCTCTGCACATGTGGGATGTGACTGATCTTCCCCAGGAGAAACAAATGCTGTGAAGATCCAAGTGTCTGGTGGAGGATGGGGCTCCTGGGGCCAGGAGATAGCAAGGCTGTGACTTGGGACTCTGGGACTCCCCAGGACTCTGGGATACTAGAGCTGCATTGAGTCTAGACACTCACCCACTCCTCCCCTCAAGCATTTGGATTTATGAATCAATTCATTCATTTATGGGGCACCTGTGAGGGTGCAGAAACTGTCTTTAAGGACCCTAAAGCCTAGGAAGAAAGACACCACACACAAACACACCACATTTAACACACACATCCCTCACACCCCACCCCACACACACAACCCCCTGCACACCACATTTACACACTACACACACTCCCCACCACACACACCACACATAACACACATCCATATACTTTACACCCCCATACCACATACGCACGACACCACACCACACGTACACTCTACAATACACAACCATACCCCCATAATGTATATATTTCCTACATAATACCACACACCCCGTACAGCCCACACCACACAAACCAAATAACACATACATACAAACACACACCACATGTTCCACACTTCACAGCTCCATACAACCCACACATAACAGCCACACACATCATACCATACACAGAACCACACACTAATATGCATGTCCCCCCACACACATACATGCATGGTAATAGCCAGAAGTCTTCCAAGGAACCAGTGGTTTGGTGGTGGAAAGGAAGTACAGCCATTGTGGATCAAATGACTTCAGTTCAGTCTTGATAGGTGAATGCGAGTTATCTGGGGCCAAGATGGGTCAGAGCAAGCAACTCCAAAGTTCCCCTGGAGGTCCATGAGGAAGAGAGAGGCAGCGGGATCAAAGGGGTACAGGAAGTACATGCAAAGGCCAGGAGGTGATAACAACTGGAATTCCTTGTGGCCATATAGGGCAGGTAGGGAGAGAGGAGGTTAGAGAAGTAACAAGAGGCTGAACAAACTAGGCTGGGGCTTACCAGAGCTGAAGAACTTCTTGTCTTACTCAGAAGAAAGACTTTTATGATCTAATATGTAAGATTTTGGTTTATTGTCATTTGCTTGACAATACTGTCATACATACAACTTTCTAACCCTCCACCCTCTATCAATGTGTCTGCTTTCCTCTACAGTTCCACTGTTCTCTCAAGATTCCCTGTGCCTGCCTCATTCCATCCTCTAGAGTACATTTGAACATTGTTATGGAGAACACAGAGATAGAGGCAAGGCAGGGGCTGAGACCAGAAGAGGCTATTTCAGCAACACAGGCAAGAAGTATGGTTTGGACAGGCTACTCATGGCAGATTTGGGGTCTGTTGTATTGCAGAGCTGGCAGAATTGGCTGTGAAGGTGAATTGGGACAGAAGCAGCTGGAATAAGGTACTTATTTAGACAGACCGGTGGTTCAGGAAGAGGAACCAGGCTTGTGCCTAGTTTTTGGTTATTTTGTTTGTTTAGTTCGTTTTGTTTATTAGGTGTGATGACTGTGGAGGGAAAGAACCTGGGAATTCAGTTTGGTACCTGACAAGTTTTGGACAGAGTAATGGTTAGGCCATACCTGCTGGTGTTCAGGGCCTTGTTTGGTACTGATGATTTTTTTGTTTGTTTGTTTTGGGGCCACACCCAGTTGAGTTCAGGGGTTACTCCTGGCTCTGCACTCAGAAATTGCTCCTGGCAGGCTTGGAGGACCACATGGGATGCTGGGAATCAAACCCAGGTCCATCCTGGGTTGGTCATGTGCAAGGCAAACACCCTACCATGGGCTATCTCTCTGGCCCCTGGTGCTGGTGATTGACCCAGCAAGGTAAGCACCTAACTTCTAAACTATCTCTCTGCCCACCCTGTGGTATGTTTTAGATGTGTAAGTGGAGGCAATTTGGAGCTGAGAGCTGGGCACTCACATGGACTATCATAATTCTGGCCATGGGGTGGCATGTGCTACCAGGGGAGCAGATTATGAGGTCCAAGGACCTCTGTGGTGAGAACATTGTTGAGCAGGTTAAAGAGAGAGACCCAGAGCAGGGAGGGCAATAGCTATTGTCCAGCTTGTATCGCTGCCATAAACCCTTTAATGAAGTTGTGAACAGGTGCAGATAGAGTGCTGTGGAGAAGAGGAGAGAGGACAGAGAACAGCATCCAGGGGAGGGTTTACATATTGTGGGAACATTGGAAGTAGGCTTGAAAGAGTAATTTTAAAAATCCCCTTGAGCTTGAGAAATAGGACAGTAGAGAGGATGCTTGCCTTGCATGTGGCTGACCTGACTTTAATCACTGAGACTCGGTATAGTCCCCAAGCAAGGCCAGGAGTGATCCCTGAACACAGAGCCAGGAGTAAACCCTGAGCACTTCTGGGTGTGACTCCCAAACAACAATTATAACAACACAAATCCCCCTTGTTGAGAGTGCTGATTAGCCTTTGAATTATTCTCAGTGTAGAGGCAACTAAGATTATGATTCTCTTCAGAGGACACTGAGGCCTGGAGAACAGTCACAGAAATAGCAAAGAACCAAACCAGTGGCTGTGGAGATGACTCAAGTGTCAAGCACATGCTTTCATGTGCAGGGTCCTGAGAACAATCTCAGGCCCGGCATGTCCCCTGGGAAGTGCTGGTGTGGCCAAGCCAGCTTGGCTCTAGAGCCCACACTTGCCTGTCAAACCCTAGGAGATGTAGGAACATATCTTTCATGATACAGCTCTATTCTCTGTATCTTTTAGAGGGCCCAGTAAATGTTAGATGGATGAGTGGGTGGAAAGAGGATGGGTAAGTGAATGGATGGATAGATGGATGGTGGATGGACAGATGGAGGCACGGACAATAGATAGGTGGATGGATGAAATGGATGAATGGATAGATTTATGAATGGATGGATGGACAGATGAAAAGGCATGGGCAAACGGGTAGAGATAGATGGGTAGTTGGAGAATGGAGAATGGATGATAAGGTGAGTGAGTGGATTGATGGACAGATGAATGCATGGATGGATGGATGCATGCATGTATGTATGTATGTATGCATGGATGGATGGATGCATGGATAGTTGGAAGATGGATGGATGAATGAGTGGTGAATGGGTAGTTAGGTGAATAAATGAAATGGGTGGATGGATAGATGGATTGATGGTTGATAGAGTGGTGGCTGAATGGGTGGGTGGAGGATGAATGGGTGTATAAATGGATGAATTGGTGGATGGATGAAAGGATGAATGGATGGATGAGTGTAGATGGGCAAGATGAGTGAATGATAGTTGGATGGGTGGGTGGGCGGATGGAGGATGAATAAACGAATGGATAGGTAGATGGAGGTCAATAGGTGGATAGATGGGTGTGTGGATAGATGAATGGATGGTTGAATTTGAGCAGGATCAGGTTGGTGGTATGGAAATATAAGCAAGGAGACAAAAATGCTAGACAGAAGGAGACACAAAGGGCTGTGGACTGGCAGCCAGATGAGTCTGGGCTTGGCTCTGAGCCATGGGAAATGGGAGGGGGTGCGTGTTCTTGAGTAGAGGAGGGTGGAGCTCAGATGAGTCTATTGGAGAGACCCTGCTACTGGCTGCTATGGAGGGAGGCTAGAGGTGGGTCCTTCCCTGCCCAGCAGCCAGGCAGCACTGGCACCTGCCCCCTCCCACTTGACCATATTAGCATTCCTAGTGTGGCTTGGGCTCCACAATTAACACAAAGGTACAGTCATTCATTCTGACTGGCGGACTCGGGGGATCAGCCGATCGGGGGCTGGTTGCGCGGGGCTTCTGCTGGGAAGGCATGTCACAGCACAGCGGCCACCGAAATGAAAAGCTATTAATAATGATCCTGGAACTTCACTCCCATCAGCTGTTTGTTTAAAGGTGTTCCGTACTCCGAGCCGCCTGATTTATGTGGGCAATAATGCACCCGGGTCGGTCCGCACTTTTTAAAGCAATGCTAATGGGGTGAGACCGAGACCCGGAGGGATGTTGGGAATTAGGCCTCAAGGCTAAGCCCAGACAGGCTCAGCCCCAACTGCCATGCCCAGAATTGCTTTCAAGTCCCAGAGATGGTACCAAGGAGAGATTTGAGGATTGGGTTTGAATCCTGACGATTGCTGACCAGCTGGTGCAGGCCTTTTCCTGCCTTTGATCCTCAGTTTCCTCATCTTCATTTTGAGCAGGAAGACACGTGCCTGCATGGCAGGTGAACAGTAGACTTCATATCAACATCTTAATTTGTCTGCTTTTTAAAATTTTGTTCAGTTTTTGTTCTTTGGCCATAACTTGTGATGCTCAGGGGACCACAAAGGATGCTGGGGATCAAACTCGGGTTGGCTACATACAAGGCTAGTGCTCTTCTCCCCACTGTGCTCTCTCCAGCACTTTTTTTTTTATCAAAAACAGTCCCCACTGCCTGCCCAGCCACTTCAAGAAGACACAGGGGCCCGCCTCCATGCCAAGTCAGAATCTGCTGCTGTAGGTGGCATTTAAAGACCTGAAGGTCTCACTGTGATACCCAGGATGGCATAGGATTATGTTCATTTTGAAATGAGAACACTGAGGTTTAGGAACAGAAAAAAGACCAGTCCAAGGGTACCAAGCTCAAAAGTGCCTCATGCTGTGTCTTCAGCGGACAAAGGAGTTTACTGCTGGATATTCAGCACTTTCTATTATGGCTTGTACATCATGGAAACACAGTACAGATCAGGTGAATAGGAAACAAAAGTGTTTGAAGTGTCTGTTCTGAATCTTTGACTTGCAGACCCAATGTTCTTTTGGTTATTGATCCTGATGGTAACACAGTGACTACCCGCTCCCATCCAAGATCTTAACTGAGTTAGTTATTGGATAGGTGACTATCAGAGGGGTGACACCTGGGCACCTCTGGTGTCTCAGAGGATCATTATTTGCTGGGGCACAGAGCAATAGAATTTCCTGTGGTGACCAGCAAAAATATCTGTGGTGTTGCAAACATCTCAAGGAGGCAACCCCAGCATGGATGCAGAGCTCCTCCTTGGAGCTCCCTCCTAATGAGGCTTATGAAGACCGAAGCCATATAACAGGGATGAGATACTGACCTTGCATGCAGCCAGCCCTCTTCTATTCCTGGAATCATATATAGTTCCTCCAAACACTTCTAGGAGTGATCCCTAAGCAAAGAGCCAGGAGGAAGCCTTGAGTGCTTACAAATATGGCCCCAAACCCACCCCGTCAAGTCAAACAATTTTCACATTCAGCACAGTGCTGAGCTCATGGTGGAGGTGTAGGCAGGACATTTCCAGTCACTTCATTTCAGTCACTTTCCCCACTTGACCTGTTAAAAAGCAAATTCTGGGAGCCGGAGAGATAGCACAGTGGTAGGGCATTTGCTTTGCAAGCAGCTGCCCAAGATGGACCTGTGTTCGATCTCTGGCATGCCATATGGTCCCCCAAGCCAGGAGCTATTTCTTTTTTTTTTCCTTTTTTTTTTTGTTTTTGGGCCACACCAGGCGGTGCTCAGGGGTTACTCCTGGCTGTCTGCTCAGAAATAGCTCCTGGCAGGCACGGGGGACCATATGGGACACCGAGATTCGAACCAACCGCCTTTGGTCCTGGATCGGCTGCTTGCAAGGCAAACTCCGCTGTGCTATCTCTCCGGGCCTCAGGAGCTATTTCTAAGCACGTAGGTAGCCAGGAGTAATTCCTGAGCGTCACTGGGTGTGGCCCAAAAACAAACAAAAAAAGAAAAAGCAAATTCTGGTCCGAGCCCAGCCAGCCAGCACAGTCTGCTGACTTAGGCTGACCCACTTCACACTCACACCTTCCCACAAACATACATGCACAGAGCACTCCCCACATGCACAGCCACGTGCATGGAATACACATACAGGCACAGAGCAATCCATATATTCATATGTGCACAAACATGCACACAACACTCCCATACATTCATGAATCACATATACATGTACACAGCACACCCTCCTATACATGTACACACAACATTCCCACACATGCATGCACATTGTATATCCACTCTCCATATGCACATGTGAACACACATGCCTAGAACACCCTAAATATACTCACAGCACATACATCAAACACACATGAAGCCATTGGGCATGCAGAGTTAGGAGTCCCAGGATGTGCCACACTCAGGGGAGGGCAGGAGGATCTGCAGGGTGAAAGATAACAAAGGAGCTAAGACTGGGGGAACCTCAGGAAGGATCTGAGATGGGAGGACTGGCCTCCAGGGAGGCTTTGCAGGATTTGGGGAGACCAGAGGAAGGACCCGCTGTAAGCAGAGATGGGAGGAGGAAAATATGGCTAGACTCATTCCAAGAGGATAGATACTAGCCCATCCTCCCTGTGCACTTTCCTCTCCGCCTAGAACCCCCTCATCCCCCCAGTCCTCAATTCCATAGGATTTCTCCAGGCTCAAGTGGTCCTCAAGCTTCTGACCTGCTGGGACAGGAGAAAAAGAAAGGAGAGAGAAGAGGCAGCCTAGAGAAGTAATGGTGGACCATGGACTTTCCAGGACCCACCTACTGAGACTTATGGCCCTGTGGCCTTGGCCAAGTTACATGACCAGGGTTTAACAGCTGGAGCAGGGCAAATGCCACCGGAGACACTGGTAGGCCTGCTGCCTACCTCCACCCACCTCCTGCCTCTTGGCCTCCACCCTTCCACCTCCTTCATAAAGCACCTCCCTGCTTCCACCTCCCTCATAAGTATTATCCATCCCCCAAGCTCGAAACCTACAATTTGCATCCCACGCCACTGCTACCACCATAGAGGCTGGTTTCTCAGAGGAGGAGGAGGAGGAGGGGTGTTGAGGCTGGAATTTCCTGCTAGCTGGCAGATTCTCTGTTTAATGAGGACAGCCCCCGCTCAGGGCTTGGGCCCAGAGGCTGATCAAGAGGCTGGTCTGGAAGCCCTAATACCTGTGTGCACTGAGCTTCTACTCTGCAGAGGCCTCAAGCTAGGGTGGGGACCCTGGCCCAGGGGGCTCCACCTGACCCACTGTCCCCCTTCCAGGCAGCTCTGAGTCTGTCACTCTTTCCCGCCCCTCCAGTCTCTCTCACTGTGGAGAGGCAGCTTGTCATTACGGAATCCATTTCCTTATCTCCTACCATATCTATTTTTCTAATTCTTACTTAACGAGCTCCCCTGAAAATAAGAAAATCATTGGAACAATTTCCTTAAGTGTGAAAGATTAGTCTGAAATCGGCATTAAGGGGACTAATTACCTTCATTCTCCCACCTTTCCGACAGCCGTTTGTTAGCGGGAGACTCATTCATTCATCTGTGGCTCAGGGAAGGCATTCGGCACTGGGCTGCTGTGGGACCCTCCATCCTGCTTTCCTGCTTGAGATTGTGTGTGTGTGTGTGTGTGTGTGTGTGTGTGCGCGCGTGTGTGTGCGTGCGTGTGTGTGTGTGACAGAGAGAGCGAGAGAGAGAGAGAGAGAGAGAGAGAGAGAGAGAGAGAGAGAATTGAGAGAATTCTGCAAGAGCAGAATATCTCAGGGTGTAAAGGAATATGAGGTGTCCGTTTCAGAATTAGGACTTTGTGGGTACTTGTGGGACTGGCGTGGGTATCTCCAGGTCTCCATTTCTCCATCTGTCAAATGGGCCAATGTCTGGTCTCCTGAGGAATAGCATGCCCACTTCCACTGAGCCCAGAATTGAACCATCACCTCCTCAACCTCACAGTTCCTATATGAGGGAGCTCAAACTCAGAGCACAGGATGTGTCAGGTGGTTCTGAGAGGCCAGCTAGCAGGTCCAAGACACAGGGAATGAGACATCAGAGCTGGAGGTGAAGTGCAAACTTTCTGACTAGAACACCTTGAAGAGCTGAGCTCCAATAAACACTTGCTGGAGAGTGTACGAGGTGTAGCCCCATGCACTTCCGGGTGTGCCTCAAGGCCTCACTTTCCTTCTCTGTACACTGGGGAGAGCTGTCTTGCTTCCTGCTGCAGAAACACATAGAGAGGCCTGTGAGTTGGGATGGGCCTGAGACGGAGAAGTACAGGTGGTACACCAGGATGGAGAAAAAGGTTTTCCCAGAGCATGCTGGGACTCTGGGTCAAGCATCCCCAAATCCCCCAAGCACTGGGTGGGTTGCCCAGCCTTGGAACCGCCTTCTCGAACCAGACAGGTCTCAAGAAGGCTTGTGATGAGGTTGCCAAATGACAAATGATGATGCTCCTAGGAGGCGGGGTGTGAGCAGAGTCCAGCATGCACCTGGGGTGGGGGAGGGAAGCCCCAGGAGGATCTGGGGGGAAGGGTGGATAAGCTCATGGAGCAGACGAGGGGAACATCTTCCATTTTCCATTTAACCACCCGATATTGAATTATAAATAATTCATACACCTGCCAAACATTTGATTAAAAGAACCCAATTCGCACTGCATTTGTCAAGGGGTAAGAATTGCATTTGGTGTTTTTATTTTAATCTGTCCTTTAACTCTTTTACGAATATTTATTTATACTTGGCTGTCAGGTTTTATTCTATTTGCCCTGATTTTATTCTGGCTGTAGCTGGCATTTTTTCCTTTCCCGTTTGAGTTTGTCACTTCTGCCTGGTCGTCACGCATTTGAGAGCCCAGAGGTAATAAGAAAGCCAAATGCCTTCTCAGTTCCCTTCCTGCTTTCCTGCTCCCACCCACCCCCCTTCTCTGCCCACTGTTTGTGGACCCCCCCTTCTCACTAGACCTGTGCCCACTGTGGGCTAAGCTACTTTGGGTTTCACCTACCCAGTCCAGAGAGCCTCTCTCTTTCTCCTTTCTCTTTCACTCTCTCTTACTCACTCTCGCTCTCTCCCCTTTTCTCTCTCCCTCTTCTACTCTCTTTCTCTCCCTGTCCTTCTCTCCCTCTTTCTCTCCTCCTCTTTCTCTTTCCCTTCTTCCCTTCTCTTTCTCTCCCTCCCAGTCCCTCTCTCCCCATCTCTCTCCAAACTCCTATCACACACACACACACATACATGTATATCTCTGACCTCTTCCCTGCCCCTCCTTCCTCTTTGCCCAGCATAGAGTAGACATTCGATAATTGTTTTTCAAGTGAATCAACGAAGCTGCACCATTAAAATCATCAGTATCTGTGCCTTTGGGGACAAAAGGGAAAAGATTGGTATTCACAGAGTCTGGTAATGAGAATAAGTGGTCACAGTGGATCTACAGCTAGACAAACGCCAAGCCCCAGCTCTGCCACTTACCAGCTGTGTGAATCTGAGCGCAAGGTTTCTGTCCCCCGGTGGCCATCCCCTCCTCTCTCAAAGGCACTGAGATTCTCAAGGCTCCCTGGAGCCCATGCTCGGCACACCACGAACATCCCAAGCAGGACCGTTAGGCTGAAAAACAGCAGCGACATTCCTGGCTTGCTCACGCCCATCTTGGCCCACTGCCCTCCCAGCCTTGAATCTGAAGTTTGGGGACTAGTGGGATCTTATCCCGAAGGCCAGGTGTGACAGGTCAATAGCAGCATCTGTGACAAACAAGACAAAGGGAAGCTGGCCGTCACCTTTGCAGGCCACCTGCTCCAGCAATAATGCACAGTGTTTGTCTGAGAGCTTACATGGGTCGGTCTGTGACTTGACATAAAAACTTGTTTCTGCCAAGCGATTCAGGTGAGCTGGGAATTTACTGAGACCAACGCGGATGTTCCTGGAATACAAAGGGACAGGCACAGAGGCCACATGCTCAGGGAAGGCTGAGACAGGGAGTGACAAGGAGTGTGCCTGCACACTCACATGCACGCATCTGTGTGTGTGTGTGTGTGTGTGTGTGTGTGTGTGTGTGTGTAGAGGAGGATGTGTAAGACATATCTGATCAACTTCATGTGCTTAATCTCAGTCTTTGATAAAAATTCTAGTATCTTCCAAGCCTCCATTCCAGTAGCCCCATTCTCAATCTATTCCTTGAGGTTTTCAAAGGAGATGGGACTTCAGACCTCTATCTGATCTCTGAACTGTTAGCCCTATTCTTAATACAAGCCACCCTGTCTTGGGTTTTGTACCTCCAGACTACTCTCCCTGCAGTGGTTCATTTTTTATGGCTTGTTTTGTTTAAGGGCCATATCTGGCTATGGTCATAGCTTCCTCTAGGCTCTGTGCTCAGCAATCACTCCTGGTTGGCTCAGGGGACCATATGTGATGCCAAGAATTAAGCCCAGGTCAGACTTATGCAAAGCAAGCACTCTACCTGCTGTACTTTTGCTCTGACCCCAGGCAGTGGTTCTTTCTGACTTCATACTTTAGGCATGAAACCTCTGTACCATCCTTCCACTAGTCATCAGCTTTGAAACCAATTGAGAATGGGGAACTCTTGTCATTGAACCCCACAGGCAATCAAGCCCCACTGACTTCTTTCTGTGGTGTACTGCATGCATGGCACAGGGTTCCAGGGTGAGCCAGGCCAGTACTTAGAACAGGGAATGTTGTGGGAGGAACAGCAGGCAAGGGCCCAACCTTTGCAGAGTGCTGCCTAGTGGTGCTTGACCCCTGCAATCTTCTGGAAAGGATTTATTTAGCAGAGCAATGATGGCTCGAGGTCATTGTTTGGTAAGGATAGGGTGGAGCTCTAATTTAGGGCTCCCACACCCCCAAACTAGTGAGTTTCGAGAGAGAGGGCAGCTCCCAGACCATAGAACTGAGGTCTTTGGAACCAGCTTAGGTGGAACCAGGATACCCCAAAACCAGTATATCCCCAATGGTGCCCCACTATTGTGCTCTGATCAGCTGGTCTCCTGGAAGCAGTGCAAATGGCATTTTCTTCACACCAGAGCCTGATGCTACAGAGAGGAAGCTGGGTGCTGGGAGAAGACAATCTCATGTGTGCCCCAGGATGACGGCTGTGCCCTCTCAGCACCCCAGTTTCTCTGCCATGGAGCAGAAACCATAATCCATTCCTCAAAGTCTCATTGAGATGACGGAGTGGGTAAAAGTGTTCTGTCAACTAGAAAATGGATTATTCATTTTCTATGCACATAGAATTTGATCCTCCTAATGACTTAGTGAAATCAGCAAAGCGGGTATTTTTTAAGTTAATTTCTTTTTAAAAGTTCATGTTAATTATATCAAATAGACCAGACTCCATTTTCTTAGAAATTGGGGGCGCTGTTGAGCAGTCCAGTCCCCTTTTCTCTGAGTCTGGGGGTGGGATGTGGTACTTATCATGTTTACTTTGATCCTGGAGTTTGCATGATGGAAAAGAAAGAGCATTTTAAAAAATATTTATTACTATTGTTATTATTATTATTATCATTATGTTTTATAGCCACATCCTGCTTTCAGGGATCCCTCCTGGCAGGACTCAGAAGATCATATGAGGTGCCAGGGATTAAAATCGGGGCAGCCCATGCAAGGTTAGCAGCACATCTGTTGTACTATCACTCTGGCCCAGTTTATTTTTTTAAACGGAGCCATGCTGAATGTATCATCTGTCTCTAAGTCGCCTTTTTTTCCCCTCTCCAGTCATGTTTTTGAAAGCTATCAATGATATATATAGCTCTAGTTCATTCCGTTTCAGCGGCTAGATTCTGTCACGAGCCTCTCTTCCATTCTCTCTGTCCACGTCTACTCGCAGCCCAGTGGATGTATGGAGCACCCCCTCCCACCTGGCTGGATGACGGTGTGACATTTCCTGGAACATGTGCTGGGGTTTCTCTGGCAGGACTGGCGGGTCACGCATTGGAGGTGTTTTTGTCTTCAGATATCAGAGCAGTGCTTATTAATAATGATGGTGCTTATCCTGAGCGCTGGAAGCTTCTAGGAGGTCTTGTGCGTTCTGTCATTTAACACTTGCAGTAGAACCAGTGGGAGCTCTGATCACACTCGCAGTTCAGATGGAAACATAGAAGCCCAATCCTGTGCATTTCCCTGACCTCACAGACCCAGGCTTGGGTGTCCTAGACAGGGAGCCAGCTTCTCTTGACCCTTAATACCCCCACACCTCAGCCTCAGTCTTTCCCTGCTCCTGAAAGTTTAGACAAAATCATCTTGTGAGGAGAGAGGAAGGACTGGAGCAATAGCATAGCAGGTAGGGTGTCCTCGGTTCAGTCTCCCAGCATCCCAGGTGGTCCCTGAGCCTGCCAGGATTAATTAATTAATTAATTAATTTTTGATCAAAGAGCCAGGAATAACCTGTGAGTGGTGCCAGGTGTGGTCCAAAACCAAACAAACCAAAAAAGAATATCTTGGGGGCTGAGTTGATAGTAAAGCAGGTAGGGTGCTTGCCTTGCCTGTAGCCAGCTGGGTTCTATCCCCAGCATCCCATATGGTCTCTCGAGTACCACAGGAGTGATCCCTGAGCACAGAGCCAGGAGTAAGTAACTTCTGAGTATTGCAGGTTTTGGCCTAATCCTCCACTTTTCAAAAAGTACCTGAGGGGCAGAGCGGTGGTGCAAGTGGTAGGGTGTTTGCCTTGAACGTGCTAATCTAGGGCAGACCGTGCTTCAATCCCTCGGCATCCCATATGGTCCCCCAAGCCAGGGGTGATTTCTGAGTGCATAGCCAGGAGTAACCCTTGAGCGTCACTGGGTGTGGCCCGAAAAAACAAAGCAAACAACCCCCCCCCAAAAATCCTGAAAAACAGAACTGGGCCATTCAAGACCCTGAGCCCAGAATCAGCCAAATTCCAGGGGGAGGATGTTTGACTTCTGTGACATCCTGTCCTAATAGCAGTGACATGATGTCCTGGTAGTAACATTAGTCTCTGCAGCAGGTCCCAGAGACTCTTGGCAGTTTCCCTTCTGCAAACATTGGAGGCTTTGGGGGCAGGAACACTTGGAAACTGTAACTGCATCAGCCTTTGAGGGGAAACTGAGGCCCAGGGTGGGACTGGGCTCTGACTGAATGCCCCTGGGATGCCTGGGGTTTTGTCCTTCCTTTCTTCCTAGCAGTTCACTCAGAAACCAGAGCTAGGACTTGTGGTCAGCAGGGATAGCCAGGCAAGCCACTGTCCCAAGGCTACTAAGAAAGGGGCAAGAATTGGGAGGGGCGTCCCATAAGGAACTCCCAATAGTCCACGACACCGAAGTCTGGCTAACCCCCACACAACTACCTCTACGTCCCCTTGTCTAGGGAAGCCTCTTCCATCAGGTCAGTCTCAGTTCTTCCTGCCTGCAGCCACCCTTCATCAGCACTTCCTTCCAAAAGTGCTTCACTTCCCACCCACCCCACTCTAGCTAACCTCTCTCCTATCCCTGCTGCCCCCCTTCTCAGCCCACCCCACTACAGCCACCTTTTGGGGGGTCCCAGCACCCTGAGACACAGAAATGAGGCCAAGCCCTCCCCCTCTGGCCTCTGACTCTCTGTCCGATGTCCAGCTTCTTCTCTGATCACTCCTTCCCCACCACTTTGGCCATCTCCTCTTCCACCTGCTTGGTAGTTTGCCAAAACTCGCATATTGCTATGTTAAAAAAAAACACAGACACAAAAGACGTATGGCATGAAAAGAAAAAAATATGACCTGAAATATCTCTATTGATTCCCCCTTTGAGATAAAAATAAAAAATGAGATATGGTGTGAGAACCACACGGCAGAATGCACAGAGCACACAGAGCCTGTCCCCAGTCTGCCCTGTCTTCACATCCCACCACCCCGATTCCTCTCTCCTGCCCCACCTCCTCTCCAGCTTCCCAGTTCTCTAGACTCACTAATCTCCAGTATCTCTTCCTTAGATTCTCTGGAGAGGTGCTTTGCTCTGACTGTGCCCGTGAGTTTTCATTATGATTTTATTGACCACCAAGCCATCTAACACATTGTTTAGAGCTCCTGTCACCGTTCAGTGAAATCTTTCCTCTGTATTCTTGTTTGGGGAAGCCACAGTGTGGTCTGGGGAACCACGTGGCTCTGTTGATGAAACTGGGGCTCTCGCTCTCCAAACATGCCCTCCAGCCCTTCGAGCCATCCCTGGGCATGGCTCCAGATTCTTGTCTCCTGTTTCCTCAGGCAATATCACTGGCCTCTTCATGGATGCCACATCCCATTCCTGTCTCTCCCTCATGGCCAACTTTCATTCTTTTCTGATTTCCTCAGGCTCTACTCATAGGACCCACATCTTCTTGCCTAGACCACCTTCTCTACTTCCTCCTGCTGCCATGCCCAAAGCTGCTGCTCTCTTCCAGAGGCTCTGCCATTCATCCAGGGCAGCTTGGAGTTGCCCTGACAGCCAAACCTAGATCTTAGATCCTGGATTCTGAAATAGACTGGTGAGCAGCTCCTAGAGGTCAGACTTCTAGTGATGGGATGGGTGTGGATAAGGCCCAGGATTGGCCCAGGACCCTCCCCAGGCCCTGTATCTGTGTCATGAGCTCTGGCTCCATTTATCCTTCACTATCCCTTTGCTTCCCAGCCTAAGTCTCTGCCAGCTCTCATAGCTGTCCATTCTCCTGGCCCATTGTTGTCTAAATTAAAGCCTCTGCTCATCTCCCCAGCTGCCCAGCCTGTTTTGCCCTTATCAGCTAGCATTCCCCTCTCCCCTGATGTTTCTCTTCCCAGTTTGAACCTGGTTGGGCTTACCCACAGGTGAATCCTGGAAGCACCAGTTGTTCATGTGCTTTTTCTCATTGGTTGGACTCTATTAATCCTGCTGTGATTTATTTTGGAAGGGAGGAACTTTCCAAGCTGTAGGGGGAGCACAGGAACCTCTTTCAGTGAGTCTTGACCACCTGGGCCTAGAGCTAAGTGGTGGGGCTTAAGGACACGATGCTGCTCTGTCTTGCATATTGGGCCCAACAGGGCCATACCTGGTGATGCTTGGGCACCCCCAGAGTACACTGCACAATCTATTTTTTGGGGAGCGGGCCATACCTGGTGCTGCTCAGGGCTTACTCCTAACTCTGTACTGAGAGATTACTCTTGGTAGTCTCTGGTATCCATATGGGGTGCCAGAAAGTGAACCCAGGTTAGCCTCATGCAAGGCAAGTGCCCTCCCCATTGTACTGTTGCTCTGGCCTTTGATGGCATGTTTTTGGCACTACCCCACCTTGCCAGTCCCATCCAATTTACTAGATTATTTTTCCTTTGGAGCAAACATTATACTCTGACCTCAGAGCCTTCATCCTACTGATCCTGGTGCCTGAACCCCTTTCCACCCTACCCAAGCCCAGTTTTACTTCTCTAGGAACACCCTCCCTGCTCTGTTCCTGCACAAGCCACTATAAAACGTGATTGTTTGCAGGAAGTGATTGAGGTGGAGGAGGGTGGTTGTCCCTCCACTATTGCTTTCATTTTCTCCCATGTGCTTATGGTCTCTGGTCCATGAGAACCCATGCCTCTGGGGTGAGAGACTTGTCCAGTTCACTCTGTGTGCTCAGTTTCCGGCCCAGGGAATGTCCTGGGAGTACACAGGCACCACATTTATTCATTCATCCACTCCACAGATCATTTGTGGAGCACCTTTCTCTGCCAGATACTGTTCTCTGCCCTCGGGGTACACCTGTGAATCAAAGCAATACAAATTCCTACCCTTGAGAAGCGTACATGTGAGAGAAGAGAGACAGACAATGAACATAATAAATAAGCAAATTGTGTGTTGGAAGGTGATAAGCACAGTGAAAAATAAGGAGGCGCAAAAAGAAGGGGGTCGGCAGAGGCTTGGCTAGGGACGGCAGTTTTCGATGGAGTGCTCGGGTGATTTGCTACTGAAAAAGATGACATTTGAGCAAAGTTATTAAAATGGTGCAGAAGGAAACCCCGCAGATATCTGGGGGAAGAATGTTCCAGGCAGAGGGAACAGCCAGTGCAAAGATGATGAGGAGGGGCTGTTAGCCAGGAAGACCAGAAAGCAACAGGGGATAGATGGATACTGAGGAAAGATGGTGCGGGCAAGGCCTAGGGGCAGATCTGCTTCCCCTGGGGAGTCACTTTCAGGTCTTGCTTTATTTATATGTTTGTTTTAGTTTTTGACACCTGACAAAGCTCAGGGGTTACTCCTGGTTCTGCATTCAGGAATCACTCCTGGTGGTGCTCCAGCAACCATATGAGGTCCTGGGGATCAAAACCAAGCTGATCACATGCAAAGAAAATGACTTACTATTGTTCTGATCTAGTCTTCCATACTTTATTGGAGTACCCTTTACCTTCAATAAAAGGCATTCAGTGTAAGCATGAGCAATGATTCTTGGTTAGTGCCAGAGCTGAGAAGTTACCCTTATAATCTAGGTTGAGAATATTTTTTTTCTCTGCAGAAGACTCCCTCAGACTGTGTTTGCAGTCAGTAGCCATTCCCACAGCAGCCTCAGGCAACTACTAATCTCTTCTTAGTCTCTGTAGATCAGCCTTTTCTGGACTTTTCACATAAACCAAGCAGTGCCATATGTGCTTTGTTGCATCTGGCTTCTTTCCCATGGTCTGCTGGTATTGAGATTTGTCTGGGATGACATCACACCAGGATTTAGCTCCTTTTCCTGACTAAGTTGTATTCCTAGGGTGGACATACCTTGTTCAGTTTCTCCATTAGCAGGTTAGCTCCTTTTCCTGACTAAGTTGTATTCCTAGGGTGGACATACCTTGTTCAGTTTCTCCATTGGCAGTTGGTTTCTACTTGGGGTTTTTTTTGAATCATGCTGTTGGGAACGTTTCCTTTTAAGTCTTTCCCTGGACATGTATTTTCATTTCTCTTGGTAGAGGCCTATAATTGGAATGGCTGGATTGTGTGATACCTACATGTTTAATGTTTGTTTTAATTTGTTTTGAGCTCATGCCCTAGCAGTGCTTGGGACTATTCTGCACTTGGTGCTCTAAAGTCATTCCTGACAGTGTTCTGGGCACCGTATGTAGTACTTCTTGCATGCAAAGGGTTTGTTTGGTCCAGTGAGCTATCTCTCTGGCCACCGTGTTTAACTTTCTTTTTGTTTTATTTTAGTTAGTTTGTTTATTTGTTGGTTTGTTTGGTTTGGTTTGATGTGGGTCCACACCTGAAGGTGCTCAGATCTTACTCCTGGCTCTGTTCTCTGTGATCACTCTTGGTTATCCGAGAGGACCACATGTGATGCCAGATATTAAGCCAAGATTGTAACTGAAGCAACCACATGCAAGGCAGTGCCTAACCTCCTGTACTATTCTTCTAGCCCCTATTTAACTTACATTTGGAGGGAGGTACACCTGGTCATCCTTAGAGGCTATTCCTAGCTCTGTGCACAGGAATTCCTTGGCTGTTAGACCCAGCACTGTTCAGACCATAGGCAGTGCTGAGTATTGAACTGAAGTCAACCACAAACAAGGCTTCCTTAATTTCCTGTGCTATCTCTGCCACCCATCTTGCACCCATGTAACTTTCAAAGGAAAGTTCCAAATTGTTTTCCAAATGGGCTGCTGTTAGAGAAGTCTACCATGAAGCAAGGATGGAAAAGGAGAGACCTGTTGTTTAATTAACATAATCAATTAAATAAACCCCCTGGATTCCAGAAGAAGGGAGTTAGTTTAGGGCAGTCACCAAAGGCCAGCATGGAGCCTGGGAGCCCCAGATGCAAACGCAGCATTTCTAGCTCCAAGAGGAACATCTCACTGCCGCCACCACCATCACCACCATGATATCCCCCCCCCCCCCCTGCAATACCCAATCCCCAGACAGGCAGCCAAAGCATGAAAATTCCCCATTTTAAGAAGAATCTACATCGGACATGACTGTTCGAAGTTCAGACCCTCTCCCTGCAGGGAGATGACAAAATTTTCTTTGCAATTAAAATTGCTTTGAAATTGGGACCAAGGAAAATGCAGAGGAGAAAGCATTTGAAACGAGGGGAAATATTCCTTCTTAGCAATTACCGTGTGCATTTCCACCCTTGCTACTTCTCCTTCCTCCTCTTGGTGACTGGGGGGGGTTGGGGGGGGGTGCGGTTGCAGCTGCTGGAACCCAGGCACCTCCCTTGCTTGCAAGACTCCCCCTGGTGTCTCTGCTCTCTCCTTGCTCCTGCATCAGTCTACAATCGCAGACTCCACTCAGATCTTGATATCCAGTACCACTTCCTGAGGGTCCTCTTCTCCCAACACGATGACTCATCCACCACCAGATTCCATCTCTGTGCTCCCCCTGGTCCCATCCTAACCACCTCCCAGCTGTCGTCCCTTTCTGTCTTACAGAGATCTTGCCTGCCTGAGCTCACAGCCCTGCTTATCTGCGTAGCTCACTGAGCTCAAAGCACAGTGCTCTATGAGTGCCTTGGCCTGGGATAGAGCAGGGATGGTGGAGGCTGGCTTCCCTTCATTCATCCCATCATCAAATATTCCTGGAGCTATTTCAAAGTGCCAGGCACTGTGCAGAGCCGTAAGGATTAGCATGCACTGTGTATGCTTAGAAACAGGAGGTTCGAGTTTTCAGACCAACCCTTTGGCTGAAAAGAGCTAAGACTGCTAGATAAAATGGAAAAGGCATCTTATTAAAGCATCAAAGAGCTGACAAGTAAGCTCTTTGTAAGGAATTACCAGGAATTATTAGGTCAAAACTGAAGGGAAAACAGAAGCCTGAGAAGTTAGAGAGCATAGAATCTGCTTTTGTCCCGAGGGCCCTTGCTGATCTCAGAAATTTTGAATTTGCTTTTTGATGATCTCACAGAATACAGGGCTTGGAAATCAAAGTCGGTGGTCTGCAAGAAGTGGACAATTGAATGGGAGACCCTGGTTGGCAGAAATGGGACCCAGACGGCTTTACTTTGTGGGGGAAGGGTGAGTCAGAGGTCACCCCCTCTTCACTGAGGACAGTCATTCCTACTGTTTGGGTGCCTGGGAACATCATCTCAGATTTTGTTTAAAGCAACCCAAGCCCTGAATGGAAGCACCACAGCCAAATGCAAATAATCCCTTTTAGAAGAAAATACCTTTATTTTGGGCTTGACATTCTGAGCACAATGGCCAACACACGGCCAAAGATAACCAGACGTGCCAGGAAACAATGCTAATGAGCAAAGTGCCAGAGGACTGTGTGGGCAAACAAATGACCTCCCTTGCCTTGTGGTGCCTTCAGACCAGCAGGGAAGACTGGCATCAGCATTCTTATCAAGGACGCCAACATCCCCCTTGTG
The DNA here is from genome assembly GCF_024139225.1 of Suncus etruscus. Taxonomy (NCBI): domain Eukaryota; kingdom Metazoa; phylum Chordata; class Mammalia; order Eulipotyphla; family Soricidae; genus Suncus; species Suncus etruscus. The sequence goes on along the minus strand of NC_064856.1, from coordinate 27,475,343 downwards.
CGTCAGCCCTGGGAGTCCCGTCTGTCCTGTCCTCAGTTTCCTCTGCTTCTCAGCAGTTTTCAGTGCACTGACCTCCCTTTCTATTTTCCACAGAGGCCACAGCCTGTTGGCTGGCCTCCAGCCTCACTGCACACTCCTCCAGCCTTTCCGCTCCCTGCTCTTGTGTTTCATCCATGATGGTGACATCCCCCAGGACTCGCTTCTGGACTGGCTCTTGGTCTCTCCCCGAATGATTTCATTCATTTCCTCAGCTTTAAATGTCACCTCCATGCTGATATCTCAGATTGATACTCCATTCTCCTGGGCTTTCTAGACCATTCTATTCAACTGCCTGCTACCGCTCTTCTTTTGTAGGTTCCATGCATGCATGGCTCAAATGTAACATTTTTGTTTGGGTTTTATGGGAATCAAACCCAGCTGTGCTCAGGGATTTCTTCTGGCTCTATGTTCAGGGGTCACTCCTTTCTTGGAAAATATACGGAGTACTGGGAATCAAACCAGAGTTGGGTGCATTGCAAAGTAAGCAGCATACCTACTGTACAATTGATTGCTCTGACCCCCAAATGTATTTTTTTTTTTGGTGATACCAAGGTTACTCCTGGATCTGCATTCAGGAATCACTCCTGGGAGTGCTTGGGTGCATATGGGATGCCAGGGATCAAATCAGGGTCAGAGAGATAGTACAGAAATTAAGCACTTGCTTTGCATGCAGCTAATCCTGAACACCACATTTGGTCCCCTTAACCCAGTGCTTCTCAATTATTTTCTGTCATGCCCTCCTAGGAAGAAGAAAACATTTTTTTGCACCCCCCATGCGACTGTAAATAGTTTCTTTATTAAAAAACTTTAACCTGAAAAACAAAAATATATAAAATAATTTGAGCTGAATTTTTAATCAGAGGTGATATCTGGATTAATGGCTACAATGAGCACGTTTTGCAATGCATAGCTTTTTGAAGTGGGGTTTGAAGCAGGACACAGCAAGTCTCAGCTCCAGAGCCATACAGAGACATAAACATGGGGCTTAGCTTGTTATGACAGTGTTTGCTGAGGTCAAACGTGCCCCCCTTTACGGAGCCTCACGTCTCCCCTGGGGTGCGCCCCACTATTTGAGAACCACTGCTTTAACCCCATCACACTACCAGGAGTGATCCCTGAGCACAGAGAGCCAGAACTAAACCATGAGTACTACTGTTGGTGAGACCCAATCTATCTCCTCACACCCCCAAAGAAAAAAACTCTTGCATCTTCCCAACATTTCCTCCTCTGATTTGCTCCATTGTGGTAAATATCACATCATCCTCTATGAACCCCCAAATCAGAGACTCTTCTTGAATCCTGAGATCAAACCCAGGTGACATTGGCAATGATGCAAAGTGGTGTTAATAGAGAGTTTCTTTTTTTTTTTTTGTTTTTGTTTTTGGGCCACACCCGGTAATGCTCAGGGGTTACTCCTGGCTATGTGCTCAGAAGTTGAGCCTAGCTTGGGGGACCATATGGGACACCGGGGGATCGAACCGCGGTCCGTCCAAGGCTAGCGCAGGCAAGGCAGGCACTTTACCTTTAGCGCCATCGCCCGGCCCAATAGAGAGTTTCTTTGGAAATAAACTGAACCAGACTTAATAATTGATCATCCCTTGGAGGACTAACACAACTTCCTCTTAAGCCTGTTGGTTAGACCACTGATGGAAACAGATATCAATCCTTGCTTGCAATAGGGTGTCTGGGAGAAGGGCCAGCTTGAGGAAGAAGAGTATGTGTTTGTCTCTGGACGTGATGGGTTTGCAGTGTCTCAGCAGCATCTAAGTGGACTTTTAGGAGGATGGTGGTGTTTTATCTCAGAAGGGAAGTGCAGATGTAGCTGAGAAGTCAGCACCACACTGAAAGTTTATCGGAGTAGCCGGTGAGGCTAAGATAGTCCAGGAAGAGATGACAGAGTTTAAAGACAGCAAAAAGGAGAATATGGCTGGAAGGGAGACTCTGATGGCATTAGACCCCCTGGTGTCTAGTTTGATGGCTCAGATGTGGCTGAGTGGTAGCATTAAAGGGAGAAAGGAGAATAGATAGCAACACAACACGGTGATGCCTCTGCACCATCTTGCTGCAGCATCGGAGTTGCTGGGTGAGGGAGTGTGGGAGGTGAGTGGGGAGATGGTACAATTTGCCAGGTCTGGGAGTATGAGTATGTGTGTGCTGCTTCTCTACGGCCAAGCTTTACAGGATGGAATCTGCTTACACACCACAGCAGGGGCCCTCAGAGCGGGGGTGAGAAAAGGCAGGCAGTAGAGAGCATCCCCCAGGTGTGGCTTCTTAGCTGCCAGAAAGCTGTTCCTGGGCACACAGCAGGCACCATTCTCAGGGCTGAGATGGGGCATTTGCACTGCAGCACCAGGCAGGGATGGGAGTTGTACCGGGCCATGCCACCTCATCTCTAAAATGGGGATAATCATAGTGCCTGGCTCCGGGGTGGGCAGGAGATGCTCAGAATGGATGCAGCACAGGGTGTTAATGGCTGGTGGGAAGGTCTGCACACATGGCAGCTGCTGGCACAACCTTTCATTCCATGTTCAACTGTGGATAATAATCATCAACCCTCACCTGGTTACAGCACTTGACTTTCCAGAGGGTTCCAGGTCTAATTGGCATCTCTTCCGGCTTTACAACAAACTGGGGAGGATTTGTTTCTGTTCTAAGGAGGGAAGGCTGAGGCCCAGAGAGGTGGGGTGACTCTCCAAAGATCACACAGTAGGCAGGAATCCAGTCAAGGTTCAACTCACCATCACCTCTATCCTTACTCCTGTCTCTCTTTAAAGTTGAAGGCAGGTGGGGTAGAACATCTCTTCACTCAACTCTGTGCAACAAAGGCCCAGACAGCATAGCACCTCAGGAGAGCTCAGCTTTTGGTGCTTTCTCCTCCCAGGAAGGGAAGGAATGCCAGCATCCTGGCCAGCATCCAAAGCTTTATTTTTGTCACTGAGGGATCTATGCTCAGCAGTGCTCAAGGCTTAGTTCTGACTCTGCACACAGGGGTCACTTCTGGCAATGCTCAGGGTGCTATAGATCAAAGCCAGGTTGGCTGTGTACAAGGCAAGTGCCTTACCTGCTGTACTATCGCTCTGGTCCCACATTCATAGCTTCAAATGCAGAAGGAACGGATTAAGGTTGGAGAGAACCAGGTGCCGAGTTTGGCTTGCTTTTTGTTCCAGCCTGAGACGGAAGATTAGGGGAGAAGAGAGACCCTATCAGCTTGCTCCATCACTTGTTGGAGAGAGAATAAAGCAAAAGCTTCCTTCAGCCTTGATGTGGGGCTTGTCTATCTGTTAGCCCAGGTGGCGCCTGGCTGACGGTCTGGGATGGGGGATGTGCCCACTGGCTCTTGCAGGCCTGGAGAATGAAAACCCAAGGAAACATTCCCTCCCTAGGCCCTTCTCCATCCATCCTGGGCACAACTAAGTGTTAATGAGAGTTGCTGCCTCCTCTAAGGTACAGTCCAAGCCTGACCATGCTGCCTAGCTTGGCCTCTGCCTCCTTTCCCACCCTCCCACTATTCCTTTTTCCAGGCCTTGTCTCGAGCAATTCTTCTGCCTGGCATTGCCTGTTCCCATGAGTCTATACAGCAAATCTTTATTTACCCTTCCCAGCACAGTTTAAGCAGCTCAGCATGCAGATACCCTATGTCTTAGGCACCTGCTAAATGCCAGTATCTGGCTTGGGCTCTGGGGTGTTGAAATGAGTGTGAGCCTCCCAGGGTTTTAGACCCATAGGAATGAGTGATTAGGAAGGAACTCCTTGGATACATAGGAAGTGGGGAGGGATGATTTGCAATGGGGTGGTGAAGGGCTGAGCTCTGAGCAAGGACACAGTGACACTGTGGCACTGGCCAAGGAATTCCTTACAGTCAGTGTATTGTTGTTTCTCTTGGCTTCTTCCATCTGCTTGGCCATCACAAGAAAGCCAAGCAGAATAGAGAGAGAAGATGGAGCAGGGGGAGCACTGGCTGAGGAGCACGGCCTGTGACCTTGCAAAGGTCTCCTGCCTCTCTTTGTCTCTCCTCTGCAAAGTGAAGGTAAACAGGGACCTAGTTTGTGAGATGATTGATACCAGGAGGTGGATGATGGATATGAGATGCTCAGAGAGGGGATCCGGCCCTCCTGCACATTCATTCTCCTCTGGGTTCTTTCATTTCATCATTCCTATTGGATTCATTCACTCAATTGTCAGTAGGCAGAAGGACTGGGACCATCATTAGCTTCCTGTGGGCCCTGAGGCGCTTCAGCTCCTTGAAGTCCAGGGAAGCATTGGATTTCTGGGGCAGAGCAGGTAGGGCACTTGCTTTGCACATAGCAAGCCTGGATTCAATCACCGGCATCTCATTTAGTCCGCTGAGTACCACCAGGAGTAATTCCTAAGGGCAGAGCCAGGAATACCCTTGAGTACCCTAGGTATGGACCCACCTTTGCTCAAAGTGGGTTTCCCAGGAACAAAGTGGCAGGAATGAATGAGTAGAAAGAATAGGTAACATCTGAGGAAAGAGCCTGCACAGAGCAGAGGCTCCATCCCGGCCACTTGCAGGGCTGGGGAGTTCAGGAGGGGAGTTAGGATGGGATCACTGAGTACTGTCAGCACCAAATGGGCCTTCTAAGAGATGCCAAGCTGGCTCAGTAGCTGGAGTTGTTGGAGCCATGGACACTGGCCCTGGGAGAAGGTGGCAATCTCCCCTTGGTCTTGTGCCCAGAGCCATTCCAGGGGAGACTAGTATCTGAGAACACCCAGACAGCGGCAGGTGTGCCAGGGCCTCGGCAGGTCGCAACCTCTCCCAGAGACTCAATGTTTGGAGGAGCAGGCAGGAGCCAGAGTGCTGAAGGGCCCAGTTCTGGACGCTACTGTAGCTTGGGAAACCTCGGTAATTTGACCTCAAGTTCTTCAGCCTCCAATTACCCCCTTAGAAATAGAGACCTGGGGAAAAATGGCACCTGAGGAAAGGGAGCAGGATAGAGATCAGCAAGGTGATAGTGGTGGTTTCAGAAGCGAAGGTGTCTGTGTTTGGGCCTTTCTAAGCCCATTTTGCCTCTGGGTCTCTCCCTTCTACCCTCTGAGAGGAAGCGGCTGAACGGAGTCTGGGCTGGCGCCTCCCTAAGGAGCTCGCCATGGTTACCAGCTGCCGAGGAGGAGAGGCCATAAATCCTGAACCGGGTGGCGGGAGGAGGGAACCATGTGTGGGGCGGGAAGGGGGGCAGCTAAGTGGAATTGAATCTTGTTTAAGGAGGATGCCCACGCCTCCCCGGGCCTGTAATTTACTGCGAGGTTGACAAGATGAAAGCAGAATTTTCAGCGGCATAATCGCCGGGACCTCCGGGAGCAGCAGAAGATGAGCCGCCAGGCGGGCGTCGGTGGCCCTGGCTTTAAGCAAGATCCAGGGCGCTGAGCCTGCAGTGATGGCAGCGGGTGGCAGGCCCGGGGCACACATGGGAGTAGGTTGGATAAGCCCTGGACTCAGGCTGCATCTTTTCTGCTTTCGCTGCAGAGCTGAGGTCAGGCCCTGGTTTTTCCAACAGAATTGATGGAGTGGCATGTGGGGCCAGCAGGGCAGGACCAGGCCGGGCCAGCAAAACTCTGTTGGGAGTTGCCCTGGCCCAGAACACTGAGTCCTTCCAAGGGCACGTCCCCCGAGAGAGGGCCATGCCAGTGTTGAAGACTGGTTGAGGCTTGCAGCCCAAGGCCTGGCCCCTTGTCTGGAGAAGCAGCCTTAAGGACATCCTATAGCAGAGCACCTTGTGAAAGTACCCCCAGGCCTCGGCTGAGCCAAATTCACCTTCCTTCTTGTCGGGACCCTGCCATAGCGTTTCCTGCTCTTTTCTCCAATTATCCTCCTGCTGGCAAATCTCCATCTCCCAGTTTCCAAGGAAATGAGGCTCGGACTTTCTTACATGCTGGAGACTTGCCTTACTCAATTTTTAATTTTATTGGGGGGTGGGAGCTGGGACCACACCCAGCAGTGCTCAGAGTTTGGTCCTAACTCTGTGTTTACAGGTCACTCTGGCAGTGCTCAGAGGGCCAAATGTAGAATTGGGGATCGAATGGGGTCAGTCTTGTAAGGCAAACACTTTAACCCAGGTACTATCTCTCTGGTTCAGCGTTGTGCTTTGAACAAGCCTCCCTCTGGCTCACTCAGTGCTCATAAATCACTTATGCCAGTACTTAGGGAACCCTATGGAGTGCTGGGGATAACCCTTCCAGTCAGCTACATGCAAGGCAAGGGCCTTCCTGCTGCATTATTGCTCTTGTACTCTTCGTTTCTGTTTTGATTTATTTTGTTTTTGGTTTTGGGTCATACTTGGGAGTGTTTGGGGATTACTCTTTATTTTGAGCTCAGGAATTTCTCTTGGTGGGACATGGGGACCATAACAATTGAACCTGGGTTGACCATATATAGGGCAAGAACACTCCCCACTGTTCTATCACTCTGACCCTAGTTCTTGCAATCTTGCCCAACCTCTAACCCCTTTCACTTTCGTCAAGCTGCCAGCCCTGAGAGCAGAAGTCTGGCCTGTCACTGGACATAGAAGCCCAGAGCAGATAGAGTGTCTCCCAAGGTGACCTAGCAGGGGGCATCACAGCCTGAAGAGCCTTCTCCTGTTCTGCAAAGAGATAGATCCTTAATGTCAGCTGCTCAGGCTGCAATAAAAATTAACTGGCCTGAATATGGGCATCATCAAGACAGCCCCTCCGTGACAGAAGGGACCAAAGGACTCCGAAGCCACATGCTCGAGAGCTGTCCAGTGATCCTCTGCAGACTTCTCAGAGGGGAACCCCCAGATAGGATCTTCTGAAACCCACAGTTGCTTGGCAGAGGATAGGGTGCCCAGAGAGTGTCAGAGAGGCACTTCCCTTTCCCAGCTTCCACCCTTGTGTACCCACAAAAGGCTCCCTGGCTACTTAAACCTCCTCAGTTTTTACCCCACACTAGAGGGCAGCATTTACCATCTGGTAATTGAGGAAATCATCTCTTCCTCTCTGCAGGCTTGCAGGGAGAGAAACCTGTAGGGTAATTCCATTCCCTCCTCTGGGATCCTTTCCACAGCTCAGGGGTAATAGGCTCATATCTAGGGGAACTCTCCACCAGGAACCTGGGAGGCTAGGAGAGATGGGGCACACACGGAGGGTGAAGGAGGAGCTGGGTCAGGTGTGTGTGAAGTAGGTAGTTGTGGCAGACAGAACAGTGGACACAGAGAGGCCAAACAGGAGGGGAGAAGATAGATACAAGGGTGAGGAGGGACTGGCTAGAAGGTAGAGAAGGAGAGCGAGGTAAAGAGAAGGGAAGAGAATAAGTAGAATGAATGTTCAGATCTGTTCGTGTATGTGGTGGAATACTACATAGCAGTGAACCAAATCAGACTCCAAACAGAACATGGAAGGGACCTACACTCCAGTTCCATCTGTCTCCTGCCATGTCAGGGAACCAAGTGAGCAAAGACAGGCACATGGGCTGAGACATAAAAAGAAGGGAAGCCTATTACCCTGAAAGCAGGACAGACAGAAACAGAGGGCATTAGTCCAGAGTGACAATGAATGAAGGAGGAGCAACATCTGGATCTAACAATGGATCCTTGGGGATCATTTTCCAATTATTAGTTAAACTCCACATTTGCAGCTCGGATGCTTCTCGGCATGTATTTTAAACATCTCCATTTGCAATTTGCACGGATTACCCGGAAAGTTGAGAAAAACAGGAGGAGGATGCTGGGAGGAGAGAGGGGAGGAGGCAGCCTGGACGTGCGAAGCAGGAGGGCCTCTTGGGGCTCTGCTTGGCTGGCACCATGGCGGGGCCCTGCCCCCCATCCGGCCGCATTTGTAAAATGGAATAAATATTGACACGGCCAGGATGGTATTCAATTTGTCCTGATCACTGGGCTGCGGTGAGTTCTGACAGGGCGCGGTGTAAAACAGCAGCTCGAGATGTAATTTCTACTGTCAACATGATGTACAGCGAGCTTTGCCTGCAGCACGGCGGGCGGGGCTAGGCCAGGAGCCAGGTGTAGGTGGGGGGGCACCTAGGTGGGCCACCATGGCAGGTAAGCAGGATAGCCCCAGGGTAGTGTTGTTATGTTATGTTATGTTATGTTATGTTATGTTATGTTATGTTATGTTATGTTATGTTATGTTATGTTATGTTATGCCATGCCATGTCATGTCATGTTATGTTATGTTATGTTATGATGTCATGTTATGTTATGTTATGATGTTATGTTATGTTATGATGTCATGTTATGTTATGATGTTATGTTATGTTATGTTATGTTATGTTATGTTATGTTATGTTATGTTATGTTATGTTTTGAGCTCAGGTCTTGAGTAGGGATTAACAGAGTTCTAAAAGTATAAGTGTGTGTATGTTAGGGGTGGGTTGGGATCCACTTCAGATTCATACCCAAAGGCCATTATGCCCTACCAACAGCCACCAAGCACCTCTTTCCTACCCTCCTTCCCCACTGCTCCTTGCTGTAGCCTTCTAGAATTCCAGACCAACTGTGTGACCTTGGACTTGTGCTTCAACCTCTCTGAGCCACTATCCTTTCTTCTACCATGGAAATCCTAAAGGGCACTGGGGTGAGGATTCCCACAAAGTTCGGAAAAGTGCCCTGCCTCTTGGGATTAGCTAATTGCATGGCACTGTGCCTGGCACACAGGAAAAAGTGCTGGAAATGTTTTCCATCATTAACCTCTGTGACTCAGAATTGGCTCAAGCAGTGCAGCTGCCCTCCTTCTCCTTCTCCCTCTCCTTCTCCTCCTCTTTCTCTTACTCCTCCTCCTCCTTCTCCTCCCTCACCTCCTCTTCCTTTACCTCCTCTACCTCTCCTTTCACCCAACAAGGAGGCTCTCCAGGGATAAAAGCTGCAGAGCTACCCACTGTGTTCAGGCCTTGCCCTCTTACCCCGACTTCCCATCTCAGTGAAATGAGATGATGAAGCGGAGAGAATGGGGGTTATTGTGGCCGAAAAGCAAGGCCGTGCACAAAGTGCTAGCAGGGCATCTTGGAAGGACACTCTGGGGAAAGCGTCACTGAGAGCAGGATTTGGCCAGGGAGTCATTCCAGTATCTCATCCCTCATCAGGTCTGGCCCATTTGGCTCTGAGTCTGTCCAGCCCATCTCTCCACGGCTCTGTGTCCCCTCCAGCTCTTCTCCCAGCAACCAGGCTCTCTCCTTGCATGCCCTCCTCCTTGGTCCCTGCTTCCGGTGCTTGCAATTTCATCTCCTCTGCTAAAGTCTGCTCCAAGCCTTCCTTCTGCACTTGGGCCAAACCTAAGCCAAAGCTAATCCCTGAGCATGGTGCTCTGGCCTGAGGACTATCACCCCAGATATGGCTTTGCATATTCACACCTGCATCCAGATGTCTTTCCTCTGCTTCTACTTCAGATCAGAAACTCCTTTCTTGGGGCACACATCCTTCATGACCTCACTCATGTGGCTGCATTTTCTTTTCTTTTATGTTTTTTTTTTGTTGTTGTTGTTTTGTTTTGTTTTGTTTTGTTTTTGGAGAGGGGTCACACCCGGTAGTGCTCAGGGGTTAATCCTGGCTTGATGCTCAGAAATAGCTCCTGGCAGGATTGAGGGACCATATAGGATGCCTGGATTTGAACCACCAACCTTCTGCATGCAAGGCAAATGCCTTACCTCCATGCTATCTTTACGACCCCATGGCTGCATTTTCTGCCCCATGGAAGGGTCCCCTGTGCTTACTCTTTCAGTGTCTTGAGAAATTCCTGAATGAGTGGATTGTACACACACACACACACACACACACACACACACACACACACACACACACACACACACACACAGGATGGAAAGTCAGAAGGTGCCACTGCGACATTCTGTCATGATGCCAAGCATTTAGTAGATACTCAATGATTTTTTTTTTTTTGGATTTTGGGCCACACCCGATGATGCTCAGGGGTTACTCCTGGCTATACACTTAGAAATTGCTCCTGGATTGGACCATATGGGACATTGGAGGATCAAAACATGGTCTGTCTTGGGACAGCTGGGCGCAAGGCAAACACCCTACCACTGTGCCATCCTCTGGCCCCACTCAGTGAATATTTGAAGCATCAGAGAATGGAGCAAACAGAGAGAAATGAGACTAGAGGAGCACAGGCTGAGAACGTGGGGGCCCATCACCTGGCTGTCCTTCATCCATCTGGCATCTCTATGTGCTCACTCCAGGAGCTGTGAGGGACCTCCGAGGACCAGAGAGCAGGTGCCTGGCACCTGTACAAGAGACAGCTCAGTAACAGAGCCTCTTGGGAGTGCAGAGGCAGGGGGACTGGCCCTCAAAGACAGGTAAGGATTGAACATGGTGCCACAGGGAGAATGTCTTCACAGGCAAAGGGGCCCTCGCTAGGGGTCCTCCCTATCTGGAGCCAGGGATCTATGGAAAGATGAGGGGACAGTCAGGTGGAACATGTAGGTGCAGACCCCAGGAAGAGGGATCATCCCAGAGCTCAAACCTTTGCTCCATATCACACCTGCTGATGGAGCTTGAGAAACCCTTGACCTCTTTGGGGCCTCAGTTTTCTCATCTGTAAATTGAGGGCAGATGCTCACATATGGAGTCATTTGGGATGAGAAAATCTTTCTCTTTTTATTTAAATAAAAATTTTAATTGAATCACTGTGAAATAAAATTACAAAGTTATTCATGACTTTCTGTCATACTATACCCAATAGCCTTCACCAGTGCACATTTCCTGCCACCAATGTTCCCAGTTTCTCTCCTGCCCTCTTCCTGCCTGTCTCCATGGCAGACACTTTTCTTCTCTCTCTCTCTCTTTTATTTCCACTGTGGTTTGAAATACTATATCCTTTGGGTATCATGCATATCACTTTATCTCCTTTCTATACCCAGTTCATGTCTAGAATGATCATTTCCATTATCATTGTCATAGTTGTCTCTTCTCTGCCCAAATTGCACTTTCTCCCTCTTTGTGGCAAGTTTCCTACCATGGACTAGTCTTCCTGGCCATCATCTCTATTAGCTTTGGGTATTATTACCATACTATCTTTGTAATATATATCACATAAATGAGTGCTACTATTCTACACGTGTCCCACTCCCTTGAGTCATTTCACTCAGCATAATGTGCTCTCTATCCATCTATGTATAAGCAAATTTTATGACTTCATTTTTACCAATGACTATGTTGTATTCCATTGCATAGATGTATCATAGTTTCCTTAGCCACTCATCTGGAGAAGCTCTTCCTTAGACTGAACATAAATACCCAAGCTGGAATTAGATCCCAAAGGAGAAAGCTAGGAAGTAGGATCCGCAGAACCTTCCAGACTGAGCTGAACTGCATGATGGCAGATCTGGATACCCATGGGGACCAGGAACTAACAGTGGGGCTGAGACCATCATGTCTGTTTAGTGTGTAACTGTAGTTCTGCTTGTCCATCTCTGCTAGATCTTCCACAGGGAATGGTCCAGCTCCAAACCTAGGAGCTTGTACCTATGCTGACTCCTGCATGCAGGATTCTGTCATAGGCATGAGATGCAGGCCAAATGTGGACAGCGGTGTTCGTGATACAAATGTGCTCTTGCATGTCAAGGCATGCGGTCCTGTCACTGCTCTCTGCTCATGGTTCTACCTGCCTGGGGAATCGGAGCCATGAAATATGAGCTGACAAAGCAACTCTGCAGAGCAAGTCCATAGCTCCTGAACCTCTGGGGTCAGGAGGGAATGCTCTGAACTGGTAGAGGTAATTCCCCCCCTGGGAGAAGGTGGCAGTCAAATACAGAGTACTCTGGGCTTAGGATCCAGCAGGCAGAGAGCCCTGGGGATCTGGATGGCCAGATGGAGCCAGACAGCCAAACACAGCTCCCACGGGTGGCCCTGGGAGCCAGCTGGGCAGAGAGACAGCACAGCCATATGCCAATGTGGAGTTAAAAGAGTGAATGAATGAATGAATGAATGAACAGAGAGATAAGTGAATGAGTTTCTTCCTGCGTTAAGTGCACATACAGGCACCAGCCTGGCATTGGAGCAGAAGCAATCACATTTGCTCTTTGCCCATCTTATTTCTTCTTGGAAAGGTTATAGTCATGACCTCAGAGTAGTTCATGGATGAATAAATAAATGAGCAACTTTATGAACATATATCTATGAACCTTTCTAACCTGGTCTAGATGATTTGTTTTTACTTGTGTGGTTTAGAGGACACACTTAGTTGTGCTCAGGGTTTACTCCTAGAACACAGGGAATGCAACTTGGGAGATCAAACCAAAATTGGCTGACTACAAGGCAAGCACGTACCCTACTATCCCATCTCTCCAGCTCCAAGATGCTTTGCACATATACTAATTGTCTCTGAGTGTTTTCCTGGTGACCAAAAGTAGTAATAATGCCAACCTTGTGCACTCCATTCCATGACATTTACTATTAAACAATGTGGATCTTTCCCCACACATCATTTCATTTAGAAACACTATTAACCCCATTTTTCAGATGAGAAAACCAAGGGTCTAAGAATGCAGCCCATTACCGGGATCAAACAAGCCTCAAAACAGTGGAATAAAGATTCAAGACCTAATCTGACTTTGAGCCCATGAATGTTCTTAGGTCCCATAAATGTTAAATTCTGCCCCCAGTGGCTGGAGTGATAGCACAGCAGTAGGATGTTTGCCTTGCTCATGGCTACCCAGGATGGATCTCGGTTCAATCTTCAGCGTCCCATATGGTCCCCCGAAGCCAGGAACAATTTCTGAGCACAGAGCCAGGAGTAACCCCTGAGCATCACTGGGTGTTGCCCAAAAACCCAAAAAAAATCTGACCCCCAGATATGGGAGCTAGAAGTGTATCGGGAATGCTGGGGAGAAGATGGGTGAGATGTCCCAAGAAGTCTCCTCTGCTTGGTCTTTCCCAGCATCCCGTCTCTGCATCCCGTCACTCTTCTTGGGCTTGCTAGCAGAGAGGAAGAATAACAAATGGGCAGGCAGGAGAGGAGCCCTTCCAGTGTCCCCAGGGAGGCAGCCAGATAACAAAGGAGGGCCTGGAGCCAGGGAGCTGGCAGGCTTATCGCCTTGGCAGCAATGGTACTGGGGCGCTGAGAACCCAAGCACGGATGTGCTGGTCACCCAGTCCAGACTCTGCAAGGACACAATGTGGGTAGTGATGACCTGCGCCACAGCAAACCAACATGACTGGCAACCCCTTATGAGAGAGGAAAATTAATTCCCCAAGTAGCTCTCCAAACTGAGACACTTCTCTCCAGAATCACTCCCAGGCTCTGGTTCTGTGCTTGGCTCTATGCTTAGAGGAATGTGTGTGGGAAGCAGGGGAGGAATAGAAGAAAGAACAGGCATGGACTCTGCCTCCCAGGCACTTGTCATTACAACCGACACCAGAGGAAGGAAGACCCAAGACAAAAAAGTCCAGAAGGGAAAAATCAGAGTTTGGAGAAAGTGGAAACTTAATCCCCAAGGCCCAGAGTTTCAGCAATATTGCCAAGGAGACTGATGGATTCAGCTCTCTTAGCAGGTCCCTTTGATTTCTTGGCATGCCTCTCCTCATTGCCCTAAAATGGCGGCTCTTGCTCCAGCTAGCACATCCTCACACACATTTAAAAAACAATAACAACAACAAAAGTTTCTAGGCTTTCTCCTCGAGGCATTTTAGAAAGAGTAAACATGTTTGCCCAGAAACTTCCTAGCAGATATCCCTTTACAGTCCATTGACCAGAACTGTCACACATGATACTTTTAGGCCAATCATTGGTGGAGAGAAAATGACCCATTATTGGTTTCCACTAATTGTTGTTCACATGTTCACAGGGTCAGGACTGAAAACATGGCCTTGCTGAGGGAAAGTGACTATTGAAGCAAGACTAAAACAAGAAGGCAGGAGGGGTATGGATGAAGGTTAGCCGCTTGCCACCCCTCTTTTATAGAACATGGAATCCAGACTACTGGAGTGGAGGGGGGGCTTGTAAAGCAAAACAAGTCCTGGGGGGTAGTGTGCTGTCATCCAGCCACATGTGTCTCCCCCACTCTCCTCTGACTCTCTTCGGAAGCCACTCCAGACCAGCTTGCACGCCCTCCACTCCACAGCAAGAGCTCTCATCACGGCCGCTAACAAGCTCCCCGCGATGTTCAATCCACACCAGTCAATTCAGAGTCCACGTCTGATTGACCTATCTGTAGGCTGGCAGCATCGTTTATCATCCGGCCTGGAGTAAAGGGGGTGGGACTGAACCAGCCAGGATGCAAGACAACAGGTACAAAGTGGTAACCAGTCTCAGGCCCAGCTCCCATCACCCTACACCACCTCAAACCACTTTCAGCTCTACAGGCTCCATCCCATGCAATTTTGTGGCTTCCCGCTTTTCCTAATCCCTCTGGCTGCTTCTCACTCTCTGTATGTTGGGGTACTGCACACTTCTCACTCCATGTTTTATATTTTTATCCCCTCATCCCTTCTCTTTTTTAATAAACAGATTCCCTTTTTTTCTTTTTAGACACAATGGTTTGTAATATTATTACTGAAGTGGTATTATGCATATCACTTTATCTCCTTTCAGCACCCAGTTCTTGTCCAGAATGATCATTTCCAACTATCATTGTCATAGTGGTCTCTTCTCTGCCCTATCTGCACTCCCCAGCTCTTTATGGCTTCCTATCATGGACTGGTCTTCCTGGCCCTCATCTATTGTCTCTGGCCAGCTTGCTTCTTGGATTCTTGGAGTCTCAGCTCTCAATACCAATCAAATCCCCCTTCTTGTCTGCAGCTGCCGCTGGCCCCTGCACTTCTTGTGCTCCATCCCTGTGGCCCTCCTACCCCTCTTCACTGCAGGTGCAAGTTGGGTCGCCCCAGGACAGACAGCTTGAGCTCAACACATTTGGCTTTGTGACAGGCAGCATGAATCTCCTTTCACAATCTGCCCCACCCCATCAGTCTTCCAGCCCTCATGCCAGTGGCATACATAGGTTGTGCTTCTATGCTCTTTGTACCCCATTTCTAACCTGTCAGCATAAACAGTGGCTCTGCCTCTCTTCTTAGAGCCGCCACTGCACCCCCTGGGGATGAGTTACCTTCACAACTTGCTGAGTTATTGAACAAGACCCTCCCTCCTAAGCTCTCCCCACCTCCCTCGGATTTGAACACAAGTGCCAGCCAGGCAGATCTTATATTACCTAAGTCAGCTCATACTCCTCTTCTTCTGAGTCCTCCTCAGGGTTATGTTTCCCACAGTCAATACTGAAAGGAGACCCTGTGGCCTCCAGTAATCCCTTCCCTCATATCTCTCTGCTGTCTCCACTTCTGCAGCAAAACTTCATTTCATCCACCCTGGACCGGTGCACTTCCTCCTGCTCAGACAGGAGCTAACCACAGGGCCTTTGCATGTTTGGCATGTTCTTTTTTTACTCTCCTTTTCTCACTTCTGATTCCTATTGAAATATCAACCTTAAGGGATCCCTGAATACCTTGTGTAAATTAATCATTAATAATTGAGTTGGGGGGAGAAGGAGCAAATGCCCTCTCTTAAGCACAAATTCCTTTATCCAACTTTGCTTTTGCCCATTGCATTGTCATTGGACTTGTTCTTTTTGTTCATTTTGGGTTGTGTTTGGGACTACACCCAACAACAATTAAGGACTAGTCTTGGTTTGTGCTCAGAGGGTTCTCCCAGTAGTGGTCGATGGGCCCTATCATGCCAGGGTTGAACCCAGCCCTCCTGCCTACAAAGTCTGCACCCAACCATTTTTATTCTTCTTTTCGAGTTGGGACATGCTCTTGGTTTTCTATATCCCCACTGGGCTTACAAAAGCAAGGGCTGTCTGTGCTCTGCACCTCCACCATCACAGAGTGGTGACTCACCAAGATCCAGGGACTGATGGATGTGCAACAGAGGTGCACATGTGCCTGCACAGGCTGATGTATGATCCAGACATGCCCCTGTGTTCGGGAGCCATGTGTATGATGCATGTCTGTGGGCCATGGGCATGAGGTTTCCAGGAGGTGACAGTGAAGAACAGAGCATGTCAAGTTGATACTGAGCTAGGTGGAGGCTCGGCTTTTTATTGAGATGAAAAGAGCATGTGGCAGGCTGGCAGAGACTGACTGGGAAAAGCCGAGCACATGCCTGTGGCGAGTCCCACAGAGCTGAATCAGCACCAGGCCCGGCCACAGTGGCCTGTCCTGCAGGACTCAGATGCAGGCAGGACCCTGCTGATGGCATCCACCCAGCAGAAGCAGCCAGAGTGGCTAAGGGAGGAGGGGAAGGAGGAAGGAGGCCCTGGCTGGGCTATGTACAGCGGCGCTGGGTTGGCTGGCAGCCAGGGCACGCAGCCAACATGCCCAGGGAGGACCCAGTGGGCTGAGACCTGAGGGGGTTGCCAGGGAGGGGAGGAGGGGCTATGAGAGGATGCACACTGGGTTCAGAACACAGGCAGGGACCTCAGGCTACAGCCTCACCTGCCCAGCCAAGCATGATCGACCCTGCCACCAGGTACTGGTTGCCCCCTTCATTCGTAGGTGTTCCTGTCAAGGAGAAGGGTCCAGTCTGGGCTTTAAGGATTTCTCTAGTCCGAGGATATGATGTGACTTTGGATGAATCTTGAACCTGCCTCTGTCTGTCTAAAGAGGGTTTGGGAGTGGTTGGACCACTCTTGGCGATGTTGTCCCAAACCCTGTGCTCAGGAGTGACCCCAGCAGGGCTTGCGAGGTCATATGCAGTGTCAGGGACTGAACCAGGGTCAGCCACAGCATACAAGGCCAGCAACTTATCCTGTACCATTTTTTTTGTTTGTTTTTTCGACCACACCCGATGACGCTCAGGGGTTACTCCTGGTTATACTTTCAGAAATCACTCCTGGCTTGGGATACTATATGGGATCCAACCGCGGTCCATCCTAGGTTAGCCATATGCAAGGCGAAGGCTCTAGTACTTGTGCCAACCCTCTGGCCCCAATATTGCTCCATCTTTTCTAGGTTCTCTGAAGCAGAGTTCCGATCTGAAACCTTTACCCAGGCAGTTCTTACACTGAGAACTCTTTCCACTTCTTGGAACCCCAAATTTTCATTGGTGACTATTGTTCTTGAACTTGAATTTCCAGTGCCCCTTCTCTAGGGTGTCCCCCACCCACACCTTGCAGCCCACCAGACTTCTATAGCACACAAGGGAGAACTGCCTTAGAATCAAGCAGTGTCTCCCCAGGGTTCCTGTTTAAACCTCCTCCCCCTATTCTGCACACTCAGAGCAAAATGGAAACAGCTTCCCTCCCCCAGGCCCCACCTTACCCAGCCTGGATCCCTCCCAGCTCCAGCCTCCCTTCAGTCACCCTCTGGCTCTGCTGTCCCTCAGCTGGTCCAACCTCTGGACCTTTGCACTGGTTGCTCCCTCTCTTGGTTTCCAGCCCCTTCTTTTTCCAGATTAGCCAAATGTCACCTCCTCTGGGAGGCCCTCCCTTGGACCCCCTCCATCAAAACACAGCCACCTTCGCCCTCTCTTTCTTTCTCCTCTTCCCTTCCCTGCTCTGCCTTTCTCTTTACCCGTCTCTCTCCCTGAAATTACATTGTAGATTTCATTCCTTTGTTACCAGAAGGTCAGTTCCGCAGGGGCCCCGACTTTATTTTGTTTATTGCTTTGTCCCCAGTGCTCAGCACACAGGCTGGCATCAGGGAAGTACTGGTCAACATTTGCGGAAAGAGTAAATAACGAAAAGAATATCTCTCCCTCCTGATGTACCGAGGCGCTGATTACATCTCTCTGTCTTACACAGAGTTGGTTTTAAAGGTGTGTGTTGACTGACTGAATGAAATGCATTTGTCTCCCTCCTTGTAGTAAACACTAATGTTTGATGAGTGGATGATTGCATCTTAGTGTGCCTCCCCGCGGCCCCTTGTCAAAGGTGCCAGCGAGCAAGAGAAGAGAGACAGAGAGGTAGGAAAGGACAGAACAATCATTGGGTGCTTGCAGACACTGGTGATCTCCCATTGTGCTGCTCATAGTCCACCCCAGAGGAGGTACCCAGAAGTCCCCAAAGCCTCCCTCATTCTGGCCCCTCCCTGTGGCACCCCTGCTAGGCTGCGCTGGGCCCTGGAACTGCTGGGAGTCAGGGGACCCGTTGGTTCCCGCCGTGGCTGCAGGGAACTCATAAGCTCCAGGAAATGAAAGCTTCAGAGCAGTGCCTCCTCCTCACCCATAACTCCAGCCTCATTACGACCAACCAGGCTGTAATGTGGGGAATCAAAGCTGGATCCCCAGAGGCAGCGGCACAGCTCCAGATTACAGAGCAGGGCCACCATAGGGGGAGGAGGGTGTGGGGTGTGGGTCTGCCAACCCACCCTAGCTCTGCAATCTTTTTTTTCCTTTTTGGTATGTGTGCCACATCCGACGGTGCTCAGGGGTTGCTCCTGGCTCTATGTTCAGAAATTACTTCTAGCAGGCTCGGGGGATTATATGGTATGCCAGTTGAACCTCAATCAGCCACGTGCAAGGCAAATGCTCTACCTGCTGTGCTATGGCTCCAGCTCCAGGCTCACAATCTTGCCCAGGTCTCCAGAGTAGGAAGAGAGAAGCTGGAGCAAACTCTTGGGTGCCAACCACAAAACAGAGCGCCTCCTTTCTGGTCTTCTAGAATGGGCAATAGTCATTCATTCTTGTCCTCCTGATATGTAGTTTTACCTCCATCTTTTTTTCTTTTTTTTTTTTTAAATTTGACTTTATTTTTCCTGAGCCACACCCGGCAGTGCTCAAAGGTTACTCCTGGCTCTATGCTTAGAAATTGCTCCTCTCAGGCTCAGGGGACCATATGGGATGCCGGGAATTGAACCCAGGTCGGCCTGGGTTCGGCCCCTTGCAAGGCAAACACTCTACCACTGCTCTATTTCTCCGGCTCCTAGCTCCACCTTTCTTAAAGATCACTTCCTACTCCAAACCCCTAGAATAAAAGTGATTCTAGGGAAGAAAAGAACACTGAGGAGTCAAGTATTCACAAATGGGTAGAAGAATCGGTACTCACAAGTGACTGGAGTGAATTTCTGGCCATGGCAAGAGCGGGCTGGGTTCTGGCACAGCAGTTACAGGCCTTGCACATGCCCTTTTTGGGTTTGGTCCCTGCTGGTACCTGGCCCCTCCAGTATCTCCAGTGCAACTCTAGGGGTCCCAAACACCACAGGGAGGAGGAGGGCTCTGAGTAATCCTGACAAACAGAGTGGAAGTACAGTTTTTCTTCTGGTTCATATCAGATGCCTGGCCCAGCTAGTTGAAAATCACCTGTGGTGCCCCCAGGCCTCCTAGACACCCCTTAGAAGCCCCCTGTATTCTCAGAAAGCCCCCCTGAGAATTTCCCTGTAAAGTGCCCTCAAAGAGATCATCTGCATTTCTTCTGCTCCAAACATTCCATCTCCATGGTCTGCAGAAGGAGCTGACTGCAGCCAGGTCAGACTTTACTACGGCTGCTGCTCAGCCCTACTTTCTGCATTAGCCAGACCACTCCCCCCTGCCCACTTGACTGTGGGTGCTTCAGTCAACAGCCTTCACCCCCCCTCCTCCAAGAAGCAGCCTGCTTCCCTCTCATTGCCTTCCCCTCTGTCTTTCTTAAGCTCTGCAGGTCTCAGCGTGCACCCCCTTTTGTAGCCTGGTCTCAGGACACTGGCTCGGAAGGCTGTGACAGGAGTCTCTGCTGTCCTGCTGGACTTAGAGCTGGTGCATCTTTGCACTCACGTTCAGCCCACACCTGGCCCAGTCAGAGACCTCAGCACAACAGACTTGTTGAGTTGCAGCGGGCCAGAGTCCCTCACCTCCGTTCATTCTTGCCAGTGTCTGAAATTCCTCCATGAAAGCAGCATCGCTGTCCCCTGTAAACACCCACATTAAGCCATTATTCATCATTATAGCTTGAGTAGGAGTTAGTCAGTCCCTCAGATCCTTTCTTGCTGAAAGCAGGAGGAAGGAAAGAAAAGATGGATGGATATAGGGCAGCAGAGCTGGTCTGGGTAGGGGGGAGGAGAAATCTCTCCCATCATCCAGAAATGAAAGGGGTTTATTTTATTTTATTTTATGGGTGGCAGCAAAGGCAAACTCAGAGGGGTTAGGACACTGCTCAAGACACACAAAAAGTGAAAAATGCTCCACATCACTAATCATTAGGGAAATGCAAATCAAAACAACTATGAGGTACCATCTTATGCCACAGAGATTGGCACACATCACAAAGTACAAGAACAATCAGTGCTGCTGGGGATGTGCTGGTGGGAGAAAAGATCTCTCATTCACTGCTAGTGGGAATGCTGTCTAGTCCAGCCTTTATGGAAAACAATATGGAGATTCCTCAAAAAACTGGAAATTGAGCTCCCATATAATCCAGCTATACCACTCCTTGGGATATACCTTAGGAACACAAAAATACAATTCAAAAATCCCTTACTCATGCCTATATTCATTGCAGCACTATTTACAATAGCCAGACTCTGGATAAAATCCAAGATGCCCTTCAACATATGAAGCCTAAAGAAACTGTGCTACATATACACAATGGAATATTATGCAGCCATCAGGAAAGATGAAGTCATGAAATTTTTCCTATACGTGGATGTACATGGAATCTATTATGCTGAGTGAAATAAGTTGGATAGAGATAGACACAAAATAGTCTCACTCATCTATGGGGTTTAAGAAAAATTAAAGATATCATTGCAAAAATGCCCAGAGACAATAGAGATGAGGGCTGGAAGGAACGGGTCACAATATATGAAGCTCACTACAAAGAGTGCTGAGTGCAGTTAGGGAAATAACTACACTAACAACTAGTACAATGTTAATGAGTGAGAGAAATAGAATGCCTGTTTTGAATACAGGCAGGGGGTTGGGGAGGAGTGACAGAGGCATTGGTGGTGGGAAGGTTGCATTGGTGGGGGGGGGTGTTCTGTTTATGACTGAAACCCAACTACAATCATGCTCGTAATCATGGTGCTTAAATAAAAGATTTTATTAGAACAAAAGACACACAGAAGGCCCTAAACAAAGTTCTCTGAGACATAGGTCCCCTCCCAGAGAGGGGCTGTGAGGGACTGGCCAGCCATAAGAGGCACATCTGGGTTTCTGTTGTGGGTCCAATGGACCCCTCTGTCCTGTGCAGAACAGATGGGTGCTGCTGGAACACCCTTCTAGAAGGCCCTACCCCTAGCTGAGAGGAGTGGTGTCAGCACGGAGTGGTGGAAGCAGCTGCTGGGAAGCGCCCAACACCCTTGGGTTGGAGAGGATGGAGAGGAAGAGTTCAAGGCAAGGGGGGGGCCTAAATCTGGGTCTGTGGTGGCAGGTCCGCTTGAGATCGCTGCCTCTCCCCCCAACCCCAATACAGCTGAGAGCCCATTGTTTGGGTTTTTCTTGCTGTTTTTTTTTGGGGGGGGGGACTTTTAAGGGGAGGGTTTGGGGCCTATTCCCAGCTGTGCTCAGGGCAGGGCTTACTCCTGGCATCTGTGCTCAGGAATTAGTCCTAGCAGGGCTCAGGGGACCATATAGAACGTCTGGGATCGAACCTTTGTCTTAGATGTGCAAGATCCTTGCTCTGCAGCACTATCTCAGGCACCAAGGGCCTGTTTAAAACTTAAAGGAGCGGAGACTCCTCGGGTTCCAGGACCCCTTCTGATGGCTCCTCGTTTCTCCGCAGGTTCCTGCTCTGGACTGCCCACCTCCTCTTCCAAGGACCAGGCGGACGCCTCTCTGCAACCTTCTGCACAGGGACCATGGTGCATCCGAGGCTGGAAAGCTGCACAGGCGCTGCCTGGTGACCCAGGAGCCGCGGCGGCGCGTGGGGGGCGCGGGCGAGGACCCTGGGGGTCCGTCCATGCCCCGGGTGCGGCCGCGCCCCCTCCCCGTCCAGTCGGGCGCCCCTGCGCCCGCCGGGCCGCGGGCCTGTCCGGGTGCCCCGTCGGGGGCGGCTCCCCGGAGGCCGCGTTGAGGCCACCATGTGAGGGGCCACGCCCGGGCGCCTCCGGTCCATGCAACTGGGCCCCGGCTCCGCTCAGGCCAAGCATGAGGCCACGGCCCGCAGCTCGGGGGCTCCGGGCTGGGGTCGCGCTGTCACCCGCGCTGCTGCTACTGCTGCTTCTGCCGCCGCCGCCTCCGCTGCTGGGACGCCTGTGGGCGGCGGGGACCCCCGCGCCCTCCCTGTCCGGGACGCAGCAGGACAGCGCGCTGGGCCCGGGGCGCGTGAAGCGCGGCTGGGTCTGGAACCAGTTCTTTGTGGTGGAGGAGTACACGGGCACGGAGCCGCTGTACGTGGGCAAGGTAAAGTGGAACCCGGGGGGCACCTGTTCGAGGGCAGGGTGACCCCAGGTCCCTGCCCCCCAACCCCCTGTGTCCCCGTGTCCCCCACATCTCCTAAGCAGGGGGCAAACTTCGGGGCGACCAGTTCTGCTCCCCCAGCCCTCTCTGGTCTCCTTTGCACGGCTCAGAGCAGAGGGTTCTGGAAGGAAGCCTCATCCATCTTCTTGCTAGATGCGTCTAGAATGTGGAACCGGGTCTGCAGCTCTGGCGGCCTCACACATCTATCAATTCCTCAGTCGCTTCCCAAGCACTTGAGGGTCAAGTCCACGTTCCATCCCAGTTCCTACCGAGTGCTGGCTTCCCTTAGGGTCATCTACTGCCACCAGTGTCCCTGGCCCCTTTGACTGCCTTTTTCCCAACCCCAAGAGTGGTCCTTCCTTGTCCTCCTACTGAGTGCTTTATTTTTATTTTAGGAGGTTTTTGGGGGAAGGGGAAGGGGAAGGGGATGTCATACCCAGCAGTGCTCAGGGGTCATTCATACGGAGTCATTCAGGGATCATTCATACGGGGGACCATATAAGGATGCTGGGGATTGTACCTCGGTCAACAATGTGCAAGGTAAGTGATGTAACTCCAGCCTCTACTGAGGACTTTAGACTCACGCTCAGGTCTCAAGTGCCACTTGCCAGAGAAGCTGTCCCTGACCACATTGGACAAGTACCTGTGATCTCCATTCCCCCCCCCCCCATGTCTTCTGAATTCCCATATCTTTCCTGCACTGTGTATGTTGTGTGGTGGTGGGGCATTACTACTGGTCTCTTCTATTAGACCATGCTGATTTTGGTTTTGCTCACCAGGAACTCTCTAGTGCCTCACACAGACACGGCTCACAAACTGTTCAGTCATTAAATGAGTTGCTGGATGTATGAAGAAACAAATGAAGTCACTTGCTCAAACTCTGAGGAAATGTTGTCAATCTAGCTGAAGATCTATGCTCTTGGGTGGTAGGGACTGGGGACTTTTCTTTTTCACCTGTCATCTCTGAGCTCTTCATGGGGCACAGATACGGTGCCAGACAGCTAGGCTAGAGGGGAGTTCATAATCAATCTCTGCTCTTCTGGGACTCCCCAGAGTGATAGTGACCTAGAACAAAGCTTCCTGTGTCAGCACTAGGCCCTGGGAAGGCATTTCATAGTTGGCATTTGTTTGGCTGGTTCCATAGGGGAAGGAACTTCTGAGCTGGGTTTTGAGGTAGCTGTAGGAGTTCCTGGGGCTGGTGAGAATAGCTAGGGCTGGAGCAACCTGGTGAGATCAAGATTTGTCTGTCTTGGGATGGGGGTGCATAAGAAGGTGGGGAAGGAAAGGCAGTGCCCAAAGGCAGCCTTCTGGCTTCTGTAGAGGTCCCTCAACTGTTCAGGATATTTTGGTGAACAGAGATAAGGGAGACAGGAAACTGCAGCCTACTGGGGAATCCAGTAAGTCAGAATTGAGGGCTGAGCAAGTTGCTTTCTTGGGAGGCTCAGGAAAAAGGAGGGGAGGAAAGAGTGTATGAAAACCTTTAATTTTGGAATCGGAGAGAAAGTACACTGGTAAGGTCTTGTATGCAGCTGACCTGGGGTTTGATCTCTGGCATCCCTTTCCAGCCCTGAATTACCCTCGAGCACAGAGCTAGAGCACTAGCCCCGGAGTATTGCTGATGGTACAGACCCCAATTATGCTCCCACAGTAATTCTTTCTTTGGGTTTGCTTTGTGGGCAACCCAGATTTCTCTGGTTCCAATATCATCCTCCTGAGTTCCTGGTTATTGTAGCTGTAAATGTGTCTGGAGTTGGTCCTTGCAACAGATTCGAACAAGGATTTGCTGGCTAGAGCTCAGAGGCTCATGTCCATGTTCAAGTTTACCCAGCAAGCTGGAGACAGGGCCTAAGACTTCACACTAGTAGAAGGCATGGGGACTGGGAGGGCATGGAGGGAGAATAAACCACTGCCAGTTAGATGGTAACTAGAGGCCAAGAAAATAAAAACCACAGGCTTTGGAGCCAGATATATCCAGGTTTGAAGCCTAGTTCCATGGACCTATCTACCAGCTGCTTCACTTTTCTGGAGAAGTGAGGCCAAGAGGGTCTGGGAGATGGACCATGTGATGCAGTCCATGCCTCACATATGTGAGGACCCCAAAGTGACCCCTCTCAGCATAACCTGAGTGCAGAGCCAGGAGTATCCCCTGAGCATCACTGTGTGACTCCCCAAAACAAACAAACAAACAAACAAATAAAACATTGTGAGGACAGAGTGTATAAAGTGGGGCTTGGGTGGTTATTGTTGCTTCTTTATCAGTTCCACTGAAGTTCCTGGCTCTCAGCTGCAATCAGCTGGCTGTTTTAGCAAGGAAATGAGGCCTGAGAGAGGCAGTTAGAGGATCAAAGGGCTTATTCAGGACTCAAACCTGTGTGTGCCAGCAGCCAGCCTCAGTCTCCTCCAGATTTCTCCACACCTTCTGGTTTGAGAGAAAGTTGGAGTTCCAGAAAAACCTGTACACAAGGAAGGAAGAAAGGATATAGGTTCTCAAATGTCAGGGTGATGGGCTCAGAACTCAGAAGACCACCCTAGGGACCCTGCGATTTTGTCCAGTCCTAGAGTCACTCATTTCATCTGCACCTGCCTAGCTCTTAGCATCTCAACAGCTTGAGTCCAGCCCTGCCCTGAATTCTTGATTTACTGTTGTTGACAGAAGGATCCTAGTATGTTCCTTTGTCATAAGGAAACTAAGGCAGAACACATCATGCCAGTGACACCCTACAGTGCGGTGACAGCAGGAGCCCAAGGGGCATTTCTAGCCCTGTGTAAAGGCAGATCCTGCACATGGACCCACTAGGCACCCAGCATAATGCCTGGACCAGGAATCTGTTTTATCTTCACAATGACCTTTTGAGCACCTTGCCCAAATCCCCTCTATCCTCAGAGCTGGGTCTCACCATCAGGCCCTTGGTATGGGAGGAAAGAACTTTCCATCTCTCTTCTAAAAATGTTGGTTCAAAGTGAACTTTCTTGCAAAAGGACTGGAGCATGCTCCACCTGCACTCTTATCTAGCAAGTGGTGAGTTGTACTGACTACCTTCTGAGCTTAGGTGTGTTGCATTAAATATTAATTATTAAGTCCTTAAATAGTGCATGGAGTGGGTGGATCATGCCTGCAGCCCCTCCAGCCTAGCAGGTCTGTAGGTATCTGGGAGGTGGCAAAAAAATGACCCACAGCCAGTCAGTGGATTTCAGAAAACATGCAGCTTTATTATAAGGCCCTATCCACCATGTGTGGCTTCCAAGCTAAACAGCTTCTTTCCTGCTCCTGCATCTATCCTGTCTCTCATCTCTCCATGCTGAGACTTCCTTGCTGAGCCTCTTTTGCTGGATCTCTTTCACTGCTCCCCCAGGCAACCCCTTAAATTACCAACCAGATCCCTCCAGCTATATGAGGATCTCCCTCTTCAGGTGAGATAGCCAGGAAGTTGTGGGGGGGAGGTAACAAGGTGCTCTGTGCCTCAGTTTCTCTGCTTACCTCTTCCATTAGCAGATGTAAAGAACCAGACAATGCCTGGTTACTGTTCATCCACTATCCCTTTTTATTACTTTGGAAGATGTTTCCACCATCTTCACCTCTTGACACCCCTATCTTCTGCCCCAAAACCTTCTGGACAAGCTGGCATCATCTTTACTGCACCTGATATCAAGGTGACTGATTAGTACCCACCCTGCTAGTGAAATGAGAGTTTCGTATTTAGGAAGTGGATGGGAGGTACACAGGATGCTGGGGATTTGAACCAGGGTTGGTGGGATTTGAGGCAAGTATTTAATTTCTGTAGTGTCTTGCTGACTCAAGAGTTTGGTCTTGGGGCCTGAGGAATGGCATAGCAGTAGGGCGTTTGCCTTGCACACGGCTGGCCCAGAACAGACCATGGTTCTATCCCCTGGGGTCCCATATGGTCCCCCAAGCCAGGATTTCTGAGCACATAGCCAGGAGTAACCTCTGAGTGTCACTAGGTGTGGCCCAAAAATTAAAAAAAAAAAAAAAAAAGAGTTTGATGTTTGAAAACCCACCTGTCTGCTTTCCTGTGGAGTCTGGGTATGTATTAGTGGTCATGTTTGTGCACACACACACCACACACTTGTCTCACACACGTGTACAGACACTCACTCTCATCCTTCCACTAGGAAAGACTTTATGGTTACAGTTAATTCATTGCTTCCCGGTCCTGGCCCCAGGGAGCCACTGGGAGCATCCGTCCTTGTCGGATTCCAAAGGTAGCTTAGCAACAACACCATTGCCGAGTGAACCCGGAACCCAGCAGTAACCGCCTTTACCGCTGCCTTCTCCATCACTCACCGCCAGCCTCCTGCTGGCACTCACCGGACCCACTGCATCCCGCCAGGGTCTCTCAGTGGTCGGCAGGAACCCCTGGGCAGCCCAGCTGGGCCATTCACCTCACCTTCCCATACTTCCCTCCACCCAGCTCCTGCATCTCCATACAATCTGGGTACTTGGACTAAATCCTTTTCTGAACTATAATTTCCCTGGAGGCCTGCTGTCAGCTGGCTGTGGATTTTGTAGGATTTTTAATTTTTTTTTAAAAGATAGAATTATGGGGTCAGCACTTATGACCAACTCCTGTGGGCGGTGAGATCTATTTTAGATATACAGCAGGATTAAAGCAGGGAGGAGAGCACATTTAATTAAGTTGCTAATATTTAAAGAAAATTGATGAACTCCCAGTTTACGAGTAGCACAGGCGTGAACAGACCCCCCCATTTTGTGGAGGGGGAGGCTCTT
The DNA here is from genome assembly GCF_024139225.1 of Suncus etruscus. Lineage (NCBI taxonomy): Eukaryota > Metazoa > Chordata > Mammalia > Eulipotyphla > Soricidae > Suncus > Suncus etruscus. The sequence continues at coordinate 27,448,249 of NC_064856.1, read as the reverse complement.
TATTTGATTTGCTTTCTGTTTAAATCCTGGACTCGTTTTATTTGCGTAGTAGCACTGTCCGTTTAATTGTCTTTAATAAGGAAACGTACCTCTACTCGCATTTAATTTTGATTTAATTAGGAGGAAGTAATTAATGGCCTCGTAAATCCCATTTTTCAGCCCCCCTGGGATGGGGATCCATCATTCTTGTGTTTTCCATGTTGTTTATGATCAAAGGCTGAGTGTGGGGAGGGGCAGTATATCGGGCTGTTGAGTTGGATGTAGTTCAAAGCACTTAGAAAGCTTCGTGTGCGACTTTGGGTAAGAAGTAAGCTATCCTTAAGCCTCAGTGTGCCGACCTGTACAATGGAGAGAATAGCCTTTGTTGGGGGAAAAAAAAAAAGAAGGTATCAATGAGAAATCATGGTAAAGGTTCTAGAATGTTCCGGGACATTCTATGTCCCGATGTCTCTCTTCCCTATTGTAGCAGCTGTACCTGGGACTTAACAGAGTGCTGGATCTTTCAGAAATCCCAGTAGACAGCCCAGGAATTCTAATGACTATTGTATTTTTCATTATTCATTTATTCAAGATGTTTGGTACTATGCCCTGTGCTGGGGACTGGGGAGATTAAAAAAAAAAGCAAAACAACAAACAAACAGCCATATGTTTGGTCCTCAAGGAGTGCATAATCTCCCAGTTTTATGTGCACGCACATGTACACACACGCTCACATACACACACATCTACACACATACAGACGTGCCATTTTCCCTGTCTTTTCCATGCAGGCATTTTCAGGGCACCAAGAATGTGCCAGGCATGAAGACTTAAGACAGAAGAGTCTTTGTGAGTCCCTACCCCCAGGGCCCAGAACAGCTGGGGAGACAAAGGGGGACACTGAGCAGAGTGTGGAGCAGAGAGGTCGGTGCCTGGGGCAGGGACACAGATGGGGATGAAGACTGTTCATTCAAATCAAAGGGCATCTGAGAGGGCTGCCCGGAGGAGGAAGCAAGTCAACTTTGAAAGATAACTGAGGTTCCTGTAGCTCCAGTGGGTCAGGATTCAGCCTGCCCTTGAGTCAAAAATTGGAGAACTGTATTAGGTGACCTGCAATCCCCATTCCTGAGTCCAGAACAGGAGAGGAAATGCCTCAGCAGCAAACATCCACTGTAGATTTATGACTGTGAGAATCTTCAGAATCCATCTGTGGATGAGAGCACTGAGACCTGAGAAAGGCAGGTCTGATCCCCAATTCCTGATACAGCTGCCTCTATACCTACTGCCCCTGGACCCCAAATCCTGGTCTGTGACCTGAAGTCTGAGGCTTCCCCACCCCTACCCACCTTGTTCCATCTATAGAAGTATCAGGTTCCCAAAGGCTGTGAGGAACAACACCCTGGCATCCTAGTACTGTGCAATGCAACAGGTGGGAGCCTTCTTTACCTGGAAAAACCCAGGTCAGTCCAGAAGTGCTTGGAACATACAAGTGACCCTCCAGCCTTTTTCCCCAACAGAATCTGGTGGGGTGGAGGTCCCCACCCTACTTCTAAGCCATCGCCTTCAATTCCTACCCTGGCCTGCAATACATCGCTCTAGGTTCTTCCTGGGCTCCTCAGAAGTCTCTGGGGTCCCCCTTCCTTGTGACTCCAGAAGGGCAGAGGTGACGTCACCACTTCTCCCTCCTGCTGGCACCTCAATCTCTGTAATCTCTGCCAGCTATGTGTGTGTGTGTGTGTGTGTGTGTGTGTGTGTGTGTGTGTGTGTGTGTGTGTTTGAGTTAAATATCAAAGGCTGCAGGGACAGTTGAGGACCCCAGGAGGCAGGCAGAAAAGGATATAAGTTGCTTCGCCCTGAGCCACCAGTATCCTGAGGGACAGAGTCAGGGTATGTATGTGAGGGGTATGTATGTATGTTTTTGTCTTGGGGGGCCACACCCAGCAGCACTCAAGATGTGGCTCTGCACTCAAAAATCACTCCTGGCAGGCTTAGGGGACTATATGGGATGCTGGGGATTGAATCCAGGTTCCTTCTCAGGTTGGTCGTTTGCAAGGCAAACACCCAAACCACTATACTATCTCTCAGACACCTGAGATGATTTCTTAGGTGGGAAAACAGGCTTAGGCATGATGAGCAAGCTCCCCACAACTACAGCCACACATTGGTGAGTGGGGAGCACCCATGTCCTATCTTTGTGTCTCAATGCTCTTGTCTGAGAAATGAGATTGTAGCCTTGTTTCACATGGCTGTGCCAGCTGGAAATGGTCTCTGTTCTGCTACATACCTCTGATGCACTTGCCAATGGAAGTCCAGAACAGAGTGGGGAAAAGAAGGCCCTGAGACGAAGCACTTCAGCCCCCTGCCCTTTCCTGGACAGAGGTGGAGGCCAGGTACAAACCAGGAGGGCCGCCATCTCCTCGTCGGCATGGCCTGTGATTCAGGGCTGACGTCTTGAGATAATTTTATTGGGGGCATTAAACTGAGTTATGAGGTTTTTACAATCCAGCCACTTATGAGAAATCTATTAACAGTAACTGGACAGGAAGAAGGCTTCTCGGTGGAGCCCAGGACGGGCATTAATTGGGGCAATCTATAACAGAACGGGGACCCGGAAAGGTTCCACCAGACGCCTCCATTTACTCCCCGCAATTTCTGCTGAGAATCAGCAGACTCGCCAAAAAGAGAGAGATGCCCATTAATCGGCTAATGAAATATGAAAATGTTTATGGGCCATTCAATCTTCCAAACGGCACTTCTATAATCCACCTTTCAGACACCGCGTTCCACCCGCAGAATTTATACCCGGGCTGCTCCTGTGGGGCCGTAGGGGGCTTTAGGTCCACGACATGACTGCTTCATTGGCTCCTCTTCCCCTGATGTGGATGGGGTATTCCGGGCACTGACCCGAAAGAGCCCCAAGGACTGTCTCTTTTATACCCCATCTCTGCAGTGGCAGTTTGGAAACAGAGACCAGCCCGGGTCAGAGCCCCTCACTTCCTCTGCTCCCAGAGGTCACTCCCTGCTGGAAGAGGAACACTTGGGGGCTTCTGTCTGGGACACATCTATCCTGTAGGTGCCCTGTCCAGGGGATCCAGTGCAGTGCAGAGAACCTGAGATCCAGTGCCTCCCAGGGTTAAGTCCATTTACAATCAGCTAACACACAGCCAGAGGACCCTGAAGATGGTACCTTTTATCTGACTTTCATTTGTTCAGCACAGATTTTCAGCTGGCAAGTGCTGGGGTAGTGATACGAGTTGTTCAAGAAAGAAACAGGTCTTTTCCTGGGGGAAATCATCCCTCCCTAGAGCCATCCACTCAGCAACTAAATGGTCCTGCCTAGCTGGGTTTAGGGGTCGGCTGTTGTGGTATCACTCCGTGGGCACAGCCGGCTGCTGGTAGATCAATACCTTGTTGTGTAGTATGGGGCAGCCGTTAGGGCCTTAAGTGAGGTTTAACTCCCTTCCCTGTTCCCCATGGTATTCAGAAGGGCACTGCTTGGACCCACCTATATCTGTGCAGGACTGGTCTGGAGAGGGACAAGGCTTGTGTAGACCACAGGGAGATGATTCTGGGGCCCCAAAATGCTGCCGCTCCCATTGACAATGACACTAGTCAGGCCTCGGCTGTGGATCAGGTATTTGGTGTCTGAGTAGGCACAAGCCATTGCATCAGTCTAATCTTTAGTAGGAAACTGGAGGGCGAGACTCCAGGACAAGTATACCTGACATGCAGAGGTCTGGGTTTGATTCCAGCACTGTATAGCCCCATAACTATTGCTGGACCTGAGAAGAGCTAAGCATGCCCTGGCGAGTCTCTGAGCACTGTTTGGGAGATGACCCTGCCCAAGAAATAATAAAAAGAAAACAGGAAAAATGTGTACGATAGAATTACAAAACCTATTCTAGTATCTTTCTTTCTTTCTTTCTTTCTTTCTTTCTTTCTTTCTTTCTTTCTTTCTTTCTTTCTTTCTTTCTTTCTTTCTTTCTTTCTTTCTTTCTTTCTTTCTTCCTTCCTTCCTTCCTTTTTTCTTCCCTCCCTTCCTTCTTTCTTTTCTTTCTTTCTTTCTTTCTTTCTTTCTTTCTTTCTTTCTTTCTTTCTTTCTTTCTTTCTTTCTTTCTTTCTTTCTTTCTTTCTTTCTTTCTTTCTTTCTTTCTTTCTTCCTTCCTTCCTTCCTTCCTTCCTTCCTTCCTTTCTTTCTTTCTTTCTTTCTTTCTTTCTTTCTTTCTTTCTTTCTTTCTTTCTTCTTTCTCTCTTCTTACTTTCTTCCTTCCTCCCTTCCTCCCTTCCTTCCTTCTTTCTTTCTTTCTATTTCTTTCTTTCTTTCTTTCTTTCTTTCTTTCTTTCTTTCTTTCTTTCTTTCTTTCTTTCTTTCTTTCTTTCTTTCTTTCTTACTTTCTTCCTTCCCTCATTCCTTCCTTCTTTCTTTCTCTTTCTTTCTTTCTTTTTTCTTTCTTTCTTCTTCTTTCTTTTCTTTCTTTCCCTTCCTTTTTCTTTCTTTTCTCCCTCCCTCTCCCTTCCTCCCTAACTTTCTTCTTTTGTTTCTTCCTTCTTTCCTTCCATCCATCCTTCCTTCCTTCTCTTTCTTTCTTATTTTTTCTTTTCTTTTTTTGGTTTTTCAACCACACCGTTTGATGCTCAGGGGTTACTCCTGGCTAAGCACTCAGAAATTGCCCCTGGCTTGGGAGAACCATATGGGATGCCAGGGGATTGAACCGCGGTCCTTCCTTGGCTAGCGCTTGCAAGGCGCTTACCTCTAGTGCCACCTCACCAGCCTCAACTTCTTCTCTTTCTTTTTTCTTTCTTTCATACCCAGAAGTGTTCAGGGTTTATCCCTGCATCTGAGCTCGGATATAACACCAGACGGGTTCAGTACATGTGATGCCAAACTCTGGCCCTACTCTAGAATATTTCCATTAAGTCTAGACTGAACTGGAAAAGTCTATAAGTTGCTTACAGAGCATCTGACACAAACTAGGTCCTCTTAAATATAAATTTCTGGTCCTCTTATCCCCCCAGCCCTTCAGTCCCCAGGTGACAACCAGCTAGCTCAAGGAGAGCAAGAGACCAGCCCTGCCTCTGGTGCTCAGGGCCTAGGGAGACGTGAAGTTGCAGTTCAGAGAAAGGCCATGGAAATGTGTTAGAGGGGAGCCCTGCCACCTCCCCAGACCAGCCCAAGTCAGAATCTAATTAAGCCAGGTCTTTGCTGGTTTGCCAGCACCTTGATATTCCAGAAGAGCCTGTGCTGAGGTTCTCCTTTGGGCGGGGTCTGGGGCATGGGGCTTCCCCAGCTTCACTGTCTCCTTGGGAGAACAAAGCCGCATGCTTCGGAGCAGCCTTAAAGGGATTGCCCCACCAACCATACTGTCCCTCTGCCTCCCCAGATCCATTCGGACTCCGACGAGGGAGACGGGGCCATCAAGTATACCATCTCAGGAGAGGGCGCTGGTACCATCTTCCTCATCGACGAGCTAACTGGCGACATCCACGCGATGGAGCGGCTGGATCGGGAGCAGAAAACCTTCTACACGCTGCGGGCACAGGCTAGGGACCGTGCCACCGACCGCCTGCTAGAGCCGGAGTCAGAGTTCATCATCAAGGTGCAGGACATCAACGACAGCGAACCCCGCTTCCTGCACGGCCCCTACATCGGCAGCGTGGCTGAACTGTCCCCCACAGGTGGGCGGCAGGCTGGGGAGAGTGGGGCCCTGGAGGAAGGGCCCCTACTGTGTGGTGGTGTTGGGGGAATGGCAGGAGAGATCAAACAGAGGGTCCAGGCAGGAAGTCAGGTATCCCCATGAGTCTGATATTGACCTGGACACAGCACAGCTGCATCCCCAAAGGCAGATACCTGACTTCAGCCACCTGCAGGGGCACCACCTCTCAGGAACCAGTGACAATTGGACACAGTGTGATCCAGTGACACGCAGGCTCAGCTGGATGCAGCATCCCCCCTTCCCAAATTGGCAGAGCTGATCAGCCCTTAATCACAGTCCGTCCCATGGACACAGGCCCAGCTGCTCAGGGAAACTCATAACCAAACCCAACAGGGCAGGGCACAGCAGAAGCACAGCCAAGCACGGCATCAGGAATTAGCTTTTTGTCCTAAAGGTACCTGTCTGGACATAGGCACTCTTGGCAAGGTCCCTTAGTGTGGCCACACAAACATGGCAGAGGGGGGTATGGGAAGATAATTGTTTCTATCCCTGCCCAGAGAAAGCCTGAACTCAGCAGATCCAGCAGCCTGGGACACAGCTTGGCGGCAGTGGAGCCTATTGCAGGTACAGCTTTACCAAGCTGGGTTGCAAAAGCCCAGGAACCATTGGTAAAGGCCCACCTGCCACTCACAAGAAGACATAGCCCCAGCCCTATCAGAGCACACCTCCACTAGTTCCCTGGAACTAGTCATGCGACTAACCTGCTCTCACCCTCGGTGCTCATTGGGGTCCCCAGTGACAAACAGCCCTGGTAAAAGCTGGAGCCTATGGTGAGGGCATGACAGTGGTTGCCACCTCCTCGCATTTAGGCGGTGTTGGTTCCAGGCCACTGTGACCATGCTGGGCAGGAGAAGTGTCCACAGGTCCTCAAGCTGTTCTGCTGCTGAAGCACTGGCCCAGGGCTCAGTGCCTCTTTGGGGGCCTCCTACCTGTGTGCTGAGGGCCAGGGGGGCTGGTTGGGAGTTGGGAAGCACAGTCAAGCTCAGCTTCCCCAGACTGGCCCAGTGCAACAGACTGGGGGATAATACATAGGAAGAAAACAGTGAGGGATAGTAACAGATCAGGTACCCAGGAGCATGTGAATGTGGATCCAGATAGTTGTGCATATGCAAGGGTATGTACACTGACCAGGCTTGTGCACATATTCAGACATGTGTACAAGGATGTGTGCACACAAACCCATGCAATAAAATTTAGTGCATTTAGCTTTTACTGAGGTACTGCTGGTTTACAAAAGTGTAAATGTTACTATATTTTAGGAGTGCAAAGCTAGCACTCCACCATATCTCCAACAAAGCCCCAGGATCCCTCCATCAGAGCCCTTTCTTTCAGCCCATACTCTCCACTTCAGCCTCCTCAGTTCTGTGGTCAGTGTCTAGGGCTTGTTTGCACTGGACAGTGCCCATTTCTTTGCTTTGCTTCTTCTAGCTCACACAGGTATGAGATCATTCAGTATTTGTCTTTCTCCTTATGACTTATTTCTCTTCGCATGACCCCCTCCAGTTCTATCCACGCCATAGCAAAAGGCAAGATTGCATCTTTCGGTGCAGTGAAGCTGTATTCCATTGTGTATCTCCTGTGCCTTAGCTCCTCTGAGACGAGGGTTATTGAAATAGTGCTGCAGTGAACCTGGCTGCACACACAACATTGAAGGCTGAGCATGCCCATGATGTGCAGTTTTCACTTCACAGACACATACTGAGACCCTATTATGTGCAGGGACCACAGCAAGGGTAAGGAGGGCAGGCCTCCATTCTTACAGAAAGTATGTGATTTAGGGAACATCAACAAATCCATAAATAGATGGCATTTCTGGGTGTGCTTTTTGGAGAAGACACTGAAACTGAGAGCTGAAGGCAGTGTCTCCATGGCCAAGGGAACAGCTTGTGAGGTGAAGCTGGTTGTTGGTTTGTGCAGATGGGCAGGCCAGAGCCGGGGGATCGCCTTTCATGCTGGGAAGTCAGGCTTGTTTGGACACTGGCATGAGGTCTGGAGACACTGAGCACAGAACTGAGGAGGCTGAAGTGGAGAGTATGGGCTGAAAGAAAGGGCTCTGGTGGAGGGATCCTGGGGCTTTGTTGGGGATATGGTGGAGTGCTAGCATTGCACTCCAAACTGGAGCCCCGGGTTTTATTCACAGCACTGCACACATGGGCCTGAGAGCACTGTCAAGAGTGCTCCCCAAGCCAAATTAAACTAAAAGAAGGGCAGGACCAGATTTTGTATGGCAGGATCCTGTACCTTTCCTGTGTATATAAGATGGTTTGGGGGACAAGGATAAAAGCAGGATTCCATTTGGTTTAACTTGGGAAAAAGAAGGGGCTGGAGCTATATAGTACAGTGGGTAAGGCATTTTTCTTGCACCTGGTTGACCCAGGTTCGATCCCCAGCATTATATATGGTCCCCTGAACCTGCCAGGAGTTCTGAGTTACCAGGAGTAACTCCAGACCCCTGGAGCCACGTGTGGCCCCAAACCAAAACAACAAATAAAAAAAAAGGTGGCTCCAATAGGGAATTGGAATGAGGTTGCCTTTGGGGTATGTTTTGAAAATAGAGCTTGAAAGCATTTGCTAATGCCATGGTGGGGAAAGATTTGAGGGGTGGTGACTGTCTCCATTTGGACCCGGGTAATTAAAATTAAGTAGATGGAATGTCCATTTATTGGGATGGAAGCAGCCAGCGGCAGAGAGGTTTGGGGGGGGGGGGAATTGGGAGCTGGTTTTAGACAGGCTGAGCTGAGTTGGAAACACCGATTAGACAGCCAAGCGGAAATCCCCAAAAAAGGCAGCTCAGTGACAAGCTGCAGCAGAAATATGTGCAGAGATAGATTCGGGGGGAATGCTAGGGGCCAAGACTTCCCTGAATTTCAAGACCCAAAGAGCACTTTGAAATCAAATCTGCAAAATGGCTCAGAAGGGCATGAATATATCCATCCATGGTCATAGAGCAATTAGGCAGCGCAGGTCTCTGGATCTCCAAGGCCAGAAGCCCAACTCTCTGCTTCAAGCCCAACCTAAGAAGGGGTAATCCTTTCTCCCCCTCAAAAAAAAACCCTCTAGATCCCTCACCAGGAAAAGGGCAGAAAAGGTTGAGAGGTGACACTAGAGATGAAGCCTTGGGCAACCCAGAGCTGGGAAGGAAGAGGCTCAGGCAGGTTTGCATTCTAGAAAATTCCTTGTGCCCAGAGTGTGTTTGGGCATCTTGGGAGCTCCAGCAAGGGCTGTCCATTGCCACCTCTTGCTTCAGGTCTGAAGGATGGCAGGGCTGGCAGAAGCACCCCATTGGACAGAGAGAACCCCAAGAGCAGAGGAACACACTCAGCAAGGCTAAAGTGGCAGAGCTGGAAAGACTTAGTCAAGAGAAGGAAAGGACTTGGTCAAGGTCACCTAGAGTATAGGAGCAGCCTTGGCCCCCAACTTCAGGAAGCCTGGTTCTGTGGACCTCACCCCTGCCACCCTCGTCTGCACCACTCAGGTTCCCATATTCCTCTGGGGAAAGAGTCAGGCACACAGCACGGACAAGCTGGGGGAAGCCAGGCCCGGGAGGGAGGCAGTGAAATGAAATCAAGGGAACCACTTCTAAAGGGGTAAACGATCTGTTCCCAGAGACTTCAACTCCAGGCAGCTTTGAAAATCAGTCACAATTACTACACCTCCTGCTCTGGGCTGGGGGGCAGGGACTAAACAGACTGGCAGCAGCGGGGTCTGGGCAGCTTCGAGATCAGAGGGGAGCAGAGGCGCAACTTGGAACTTGAAAGGCAAATTAAACCACTCAGAGCTTAAAAGGAAAGGAAGGTGGTGGTTGCTGGAGGGATGGGCAGATGGGGCTAGTTTGGCTCCCAACTCCCAGGACCAGCCAGCAAACAGGTCAGGCTGAGGAAATTCTTTGGCAGTCTCTTGGCAGGGCAGGGAAAAAGCATCGAGGAGAGAATCTGCCTGAGCACTCTCAGAAGAATCCATAAGAATTGGGGAGTTTGAGTTTGGTGGGGTAGGGATCTGAGAAGGCCTTTCTCCAGGAAAAAGACTGCGGAGCAAAGACCTGCAGGCTTCTAGGGAGTGAATAGAAAAACCTGCCCCGGGAACGTGGTTTGCAAGTGTAATTGCGGCCCCAAATTACCTGGAGGGCTTGTTAAAACACAGATGGCTCTCCCCACCTAGGGTTTCTGATTCAGAGGTCTAAGCTATTAGAAATATTTGCATTTCTAACAAATTCCCAGCTGCTACTGATGCTGCTAGCTTAAGGACCTCCCTTTGAGAACCACTGAGCTGGAAGACTGGCCTGGGCCAAGGGCACAGCAAGTGCAAAGGCCCTGGGGTGTGGTATGTTGGAGGAGTATGAAGGAAGTTTGGAAAGGGGAAGAAAGACAGGGGACAGGTTTGCTGGAGCTGGAAGAAGTCCTGGAAACTAGATCCTCTAGAATTTTGTAGCCATTTTGAGTCATTTGAGGTTGTACTCAGAATGAGATAGAGACAAGAGTGGTGACAGGATCCAAAACATATTTGAAAGGGATGGTCTGTTGGCCACGATGCTGAAAACAGACTTGGGGGGAAGGTTTGAAGTAGGAGAATTCATAGGGAGGCAGACGCTTTAGTTTGTTTCTTTGTTTGGGGGCATACCAGCAGTGCTCATGGCCTACTCCTGGCTTTGTGCTCAGGAATGACCCCTGCAAGTGCTCAGAGGACTTTAGGAGTGCAGGGGAATCAAATCAGGGTCAGTGGGGTACAAGGCAAAAATGCCTTAACCTGGGCCAGAGCGGTAGCCAAGCAGTAGGGCACTTGCCTTGCATGCGGGTGACCCAGGATGGACTTCTGTTCGATCCCCGGATGTCCCATATGCTCCCCCGAGCCAGGAGCGATTTCTGAGCGCATAGCCAGGAGTGATTTCTGAGCGCATAGCCAGGAGTGGCCCCTGAGCATCATCGGGTGGGCCCAAAAACCAAAAAAAAAAAAAAAAAAAAAAAGCCTTAATCCCTGTACTATCTCTCTAGCTTTGGGAGATCATTTCTATATTGTGGGTAAGAAGAGATGGTGACCTGGGCTTGTGGAAGCAGTGAGAAGATAGGAGACATGGGATGGATTTTAAAGATTAAAAATAAATTGTCAGAAATTAGATGTGGGGAGTGAAAGAGACAAGACAAGGATGATGCTAATGTTTTTGAGCAACTGAGTAGATGGAGCTGCTGTTGCTGATATGAGGAATGCTAGGGAAGAGCCAGTTTGCAGCACAAAATTAAGAATCCATTATAGGACATGTTAAGAGTGAGATGTCAGGGCCGAGAAATAGCTTCAAGGGCTAGTGTGCGTGCTCTGCATACAGGAGACTAGGCGTAGACCCCAGCACCACATAGTCTCTTAGAACACCACTGGGAGTTGGGGATTGTTCCCAGTGGTGTTCCGGGGTAGCCCTAGAGGCAGCTCATGAGCCCTGGGATAGCCCTAGAGTCCTCACAGGTGTGTACCCCACCAAAAAAGAAATAAAATGTCAGGGTAGGAGACAGGTCAAGTGAGACCCTGAGTTTGATTCCCTCATCACAAATCCCTAGAAATTATTGGAAATAGTCCCTCTGAAAACAAAAAAATGAAAGAGTAATATACAAAGGGGCCAGGAAGTAGTTCAGGGGTTAGGGGTACAAGCTTCACATGTGACTGACCCCACTTGGATCCCCAGTGTGCCCCAACCCAAGTATCGTCAAATGTGGCCATGGTGGTTTCTAATACCCCAGGTCCCAACCTTATTTCTGGAATACCCTAGAGCCTAACCTAATCCCTGAGCCCCCTAAGCCCCCTGATCAAAGAGAGAGAGGAGATGGGAGAGAAAGAATGAGTGAAAGAGAATGAAAGGGTAAGAGTGAAAGTGGATGAGTGAGAGTCAGAGGCGAGTGACAATGGAGAAAGAGAAAAGAGTAGAGTGAGTGAGACAGTGAGAGGGTAAAAGTAAAAGGCAGAGGAATATTGAGAGAAAGTGAAGAGAGTGAATGAGGAGAGAGTGAAATAGAGAGAGTAAGAGAAAGAGAGATCAATCCACTGAGGAATCCAAGTAGAGTCCAGGAAACTGGCGGTTAGGAATGAGATGGGCTAGAACAACTTGGGAAGGTGCCCACAGAGACAGAAGCTTGATGCTGGATGGAAACAACAGGGAGTAGGTTTTGGAGAGAGAAGGGAGAGCAGAGTTGAACTAGATTATCTCTTGCTGCAAGGGGCCAGATCTCATCTCTAGGGCACTAGAAACTGAACAGCAAACAGCAAGAAGATGCTAACCCACATCCAGTTCATTCCACCCATGTATTGATGCCAGCTCTGTCTAAGACCATATAGACTTGGCACTGTTGAGGAGACAGAAATGAGAACTTCAATCCAGCACTCATCTATTAGCCACTGCTTTATTCTGGGCACTGCAGGGGATGTAAAGATAAGTAATTGAATTAGATCCACAAATGTTTATTAGCACCCATTATGGACAAGGCCTCCAGGGTACTTGGCTCTGGAGGACTTGCAAAAATGAGTCACACTACTTAGCAAACATATATTAGCACCTACTATATATGTGTGTGTATTTGTATATATCTACAGATATATACGCTCCAAGGGATTAAAAAAAACAAGTCACTTTCTTTCTGGGCTGGGAAATAGTACAGTGGGTAAGGTACTTACTTGCCTTGCATGCAACTGACCTGGGTTTAAACCCTGGTACTCTGTATGATTCTAGAAACCCCTTCAGAACTGATCCCTTCTCCCAGTCTCTTCTGAGCACAGAGTTAAGATCAAGCTTTGAATACTTCTGTATGTGACAAGAAAGAGAAAGAGAAAGAAAGAAAGAAAGAAAGAAAGAAAGAAAGAAAGAAAGAAAGAAAGAAAGAAAGAAAGAAAGAAAGAAAGAAAGAAAGAAAGAAAGAAAGAAAGAAAGAAAGAAAGAAAGAAAGAGAATGAAAAAAGGGAGGGAATAAGAAAGGAAGGAAGGACAGAAAGAAGGGAGGAAGCAAGCAAAATAGTGCCATAAACCTTTATCAGTATACATAAACCCATGTTCACAGCACTTTTACTAGGTGGATGAAGGTACAAAGATGATGAAGCACTGTTCTGCCCTCAGAGTAATAGGAATCAGTGTCCTCTCTGGTGTCTGCTCTGATCAATTGGTAGTAAGTGTAGGGCCATATTGAGAAGGAATCTGAGGTCTCATTCTGCCTCAGCAGAAGAGAATGCCACAATCAATTAGTGATGTCTGCTGTGAGCAAAAGGGAGATGATGGTGGTGGCATATGTGCCAGAGGATTGTCGTTACTCAACCTAGTGTTTAGGACTCAGGAGACGGTGATGGGCAGGGCCCTTGCTGGAGCTACGTCTCCTTGTGCTCTGTTTCCATCGTGATCAGAATCTGTAATCAATGGATAAGACTATTTTGTAGTGCAGTCTGCATTTCTTGAGACATTCACTAAATAAGAGCTATTGGCCAACATTGTTCTCACAGTTATTTTCCTTTATTCTCATATCCTGGAGAATAAGCAGGGCAGGTATTACTGCCCTAATTTTTCTAATGAAGTAATAAAGAGACAGAGAGAGAGAGAGAGAGCAAGAGAGAGAGTGAGGGGGCTGGAGAGATAGCATGGAGGTAAGACATTTGCCTTTCATACAGAAGGTCGGTGGTTCGCATCCCGGCATCCCATATGGCTCCCTGAGCCTGCCAGGAGCAATTTCTGAGCGCTGCCGGGTATGACCCAAAAAAGAAAGGGAGGGAGAGAGAGAGAGACAGACAGGCAGACAGACAGACAGACAGACCCCACCCCAGGAACCAGAAGCCAAGCTTCAGTGCACATAAGAATTGGTGGCTGGAAACGTCTGCTTTAGCTTGCTCAGGACTTTATAGCTTACTGGGCAGACTCACTTCCCTCAGGTCACTTCATCCTCTCTGGATGGATGGCTAAGTGGTCAAGCTGAGGAAACTGAGGCTCACAAGGAGGAAACAAAAAAGCCAGCTGGGAAGGAGCACAATCTGTTTTTTAAATCTGAGGGGTGGGGGACAGAAGGAGGCCACATGTTCCCCCAGGGCCTCATTGGGGCAAGGGTAGATGGGGAGGGCAGGGCTGTCCTCTCCATAGCCAGAGAGAGTATAGCTCAGCAGCCCTCAGGCCCAGGCCAGGAATCAATTGCTGGCTCTGCAGAGACAACTTCTAAAGATGTTTTTAATTAAAGTCCAGGAAGATCTATATGTGCAATATCTCCTTGCCTGGCAACAGCACAGGCACTCCCCAGATTCGGGGGTGGGGGCTCTAGGATAACAGGAAGATTCCATGGAGGGGGGAAGTGGTAGGAAAGCAGAACTCCTTGGCCCCAAGAGATACTTGATGGCCCAGAGAATATGGCTGGAGGAGCTCAGATCCCTAAAACTCTTCATCAGTATCACTCAACAAGTTTAAGTTTAGTCTTAGCCAGTCCTAATGCCACCCTGCAGTACCAAGGTAGGTGCCCCCTCCTGCCTTCAGGGGTCTAGCACAATGTCTACCTCTGTCGATCTTAGGTAACTAAATAAAACTGAATTTTTTTTTTTTTGGTTTTTTGGGCCACACCCATTTGACACTCAGGAGTTACTCCTGCTAGGCACTCAGAAATCGCCCCTGGCTTGGGGGGACGATATGGGACGCCGGGGGATCGAACTGCTGTCCATCCTAGGATAAGCGCTTGCAAGGCAGATGCCTTACCTCTAGCGCCATGTCTCCAGCCCCCAAAACTGAATTCTAAAGCAAGAAAATATTTGCTTTCTGCAACAGGAAAAGGGATGGTTATGCAGATTCTAAAAATACCCATGCCCCAGACAAACCAGGTGACCTGACTAGTTTGTGGGCAGTCCTGTGTCAATGCATATATTGATCTCTACTTGGGGTATTGGGCTAGTCTCAGAGCCCCCCACTCACATCGTGGTGCCTGCTTGGGGAAGTCTGTAGCTGAGATCTATGAAGGGTGGGGATGTGAAGAGTTCCAGAGCCCCTTGGCAAAGACTTTGAACAAGTGTATTTGCCACAGAGGGAAGCCCTTGCCCCATCAGGACAAAACATATTTTTTTCTCCTTGCCCTCTCCCAAATCCACCTCACCCACATGTTTCTGTGTGTATCTCTGCTCTGTTTTCACTCAACTTTAGAACTTAGTCTCCATGTTTCTCCCTCTTTCAATCACTCCCTCTCAGTCTCTGCCCCACTTTTTGTCTTTTGGATTCTCGATCTCTCTGAGCTTCAGCTGAGTCTCTAGCCTCAATTTTCCTAAGGTGCCTAAACATTTGTTTTCCCACTTTATCTCATTGACTCTATCCCTCCTTCTCCTTGTCTCTCTGGCCCATTTTCTGGTCCCATCTCTCTCAAGCCACCTTTGCAATCACTTATCTCAGAGCTTGCCCTCCCCATACCCCCCTCACCTCTATCCTGGGACTGCCTCAGCACTGAGCAGCCATTTCCCCCACCTCCTGCATTGCATCCATCTGCATTAGCTGTTCAGGCTGTGCCACAGGAAAAGGAAACGGGTCGAGGCCAGTCCAGCACTCCAGCATCCTAAGTGCTGATCACAGAGGGAGCAGGGGTGGGCTCAAGAAGGGACGGGTTTCCTGTGTAATCTGAAGATCCGCCGGGCTCTGACAAGTGGTTTTTAATTTTTAATAGAAAGCATTCTGTGCAGTGCTGGCAGCAGCAGGGGGTGGGACTCGGTTTTTATAAATGTTTGAGAAGCTAAATGGGAGCCGAGGGTTTCCCAGGCCCAGCGGGGCAGCAAAGGGAGGTAGGGAAGAAGCAGGATGGTAATTACAAACATCTTCATAATAATGACACTTGGTCACCTAGGTGGTGAACTCAGTTCTTTTCCAGAGTGCTTCATCTACTTCCTCTCATTAAGGTCTCTCCTTTTTCACTGGGGGAGGCAGGAAGGAGAAAGGGCCCCCTCTGTTCAAGAGGAGAGAAACTGAGGCAGTTTCTTACCGCATAAAGTGCCCAGGACAGACTTAGAAAGAACTGTTATAGCTGAGCTCTGAACCACAGGGCACCACCATCTCCTCCCTAAGTCAGCAGGAGCTCCCCCTCGGGGTTCTGGAGCCTCCATTTGCACCTGTACCCTTGGTTCATGCCCAGATAGGACTCAGCCAGAGACCACTTGAGTTGCATGTGTGAGATCTGGGGTTCCCACCCCAGTACTGCTCAAATAAATTAATCAGTCAACATCAGAAATACTGAGAAAAAAATCCAAGATGATGAATGTGCAACTCGCCCCCCACTTACTGGGACTCAAGGGCTGAACTCAGGACTGAGAACATGGCCCAGGGACACCTCCTGACAACACAGAGAATCCACCACATGTCTGACTTTTCTACCTCAAACACTCATACTCTTTGGTCCTCCTAGCATGGCTGAGAGGCAGAACCAGTGCCTTTCTACATTAGTGAAGATCATTGAGGAACGCAGCCAGACCCAGGAAAGGCTTGATCAAGGAAGAAGAGAAAGTGATGGGTTTGATTCCAGGAGCCTCTCTTTTAAGGTGCCCAGCTTCTCGGGAGATTTTTGCTTGGAAGGAGTCCTGATGATCTCTCCTGGCTGTCAGTCTCAGTCCACACAAGGAGACCAGGAGGGTGATATGCTGGCTTTACATCTTTCCCTTCCTAATAATGTCATCTTGGGATCATCATTGTGCCACTCTGTGACTCAATTTCTTTTGGAGTTCAAGCAGAGGTTGGAGCTGAAGCATTCATTATTAGCTTGAGATGCACTTTAGAATCATCATGGGAGCTCATAAAAATACCCTTCCTGGTCCTACACCCCAAGAGAATCCCACAGAACGGGTTTGATATGGGGCTGAGCATCGGTTTTATTTTAAAGCTCCTAAGAGATTCTAATATGCAGCCTGGTTAAAAACCACTGGTTTCTGTGCTCTCCAAGGACCAACCTTTTCCATAGCGAACATTCCATGTAGAGCCCTGGGCTCCGAGATCCTGTTTGCCCAAGAATCATCTAAAAAACCCTTCTATTTCCAGCCTAGATATAAGACATTAAAGCATCTAGCAGGACTGGAAGCACAAAGATAGATGACTCATCCCAGCTTATCTTAGGCCTGCTCCCGGTAGGCTGAGCTTGAACCCATTTTGGAGGGAGAAATACTAAACCAGTTCTTTGTCATTCTCCCACTCTTCTCTCCCTTTTCATTCTTTCATTCTTGCCTCTCTCACTCCTTTTTCCTCTTCGTTTATAAAGCAAGATGCATGTGGGCTTTGACCACCTATAATTCTTGGTTTGAATCCTGCTTCTCCCGTTTACTTCCCAGACAGGTGAATGTTGCCAGGCACTGTCCTTGGTACTGAACACAGAAATTTATTCTCACAATGATCTGTAGAGTTTGGTAGAGCCATAACTCCCATTTCTCCATTGAACAAACATTCAATGAGACAACAAAACTTTCATTACTTTCCTGCCCCCATTTCCCCTTTGTAAAGTGAGACATTTAGTAGCTAACCTCAAGACTTTGTTGTAGGGGCCGGAGGGATAGCACAGCAGTAGGATGTTTGCCTTGCACGCAGATAACCTGGGATGGACCTGGGTTCAAACCTCGACGTCCTATATGGTCCCCTGAGCCTGCCAAAAGCAATTTCTGAGCCAGGAGTAACCCTGAGTACCACTGTGTGTGGCCCAGAATAAAAAAACAAACAAACAAAAGACTGTTGTATAATTCCATGAATCAACACATATCAAGGGCTTATCCTAATATCTGTCATTCAGCATCTGTTACCATGAATAGTGATATATTGATGAATATGATTATTAATTCATGTTATCATTTTTCAACATGCCTGTTTATCTGAGAAATGGGGACAATGTAGGAGTGGAGGCTGGAGTGAGCTGGTGTCAGTTCTCAAGGGCCAAATACTGATTTTCAGGAGTTTGCTGAGCCTCATGGTATCACATTAACAATGTTAAATTGGCCATGGTGGAAGTATGTACACATGGAAATCAGTTAACCTTACGAAACAGAGTACTCCTCCTGCCCATCCATCCCTGGCGCTGTTAGCCAGCACTCAGCAGCAGTAGCAGCAGCACCATCACCATCACATGCATTTGCCTTAGAGTCAGTGTGAGAACCAAAGAGAATGAGCATGCTGGTGCATTGTGAAATGTAGCTACAGGGTGAGGGTGGGATGACAGGGGGGACGGTTCACCCCAAGTGGTTCCATAGCAGCCACACCCTGAGTGTCCTTTCTCTGCCACTTCTAGGGAACTGCTGACTTGTGGAGGTGGGGCTGTATAGGGCCCATGTGGGGAGGAGTGGGGGGAAGTGGTGAATCACTGACCCTTCACCAACCCCACGTGTCGGTATTAACTGTAATGGCTGCAATAAAGAATCCTGGATTGTGGAAATGATTCCATCAGCCCCTCGGGAGTCCCTGGGATGCAGCCAGAGGGAGAGGGAGAGGGAGAGGGACAGGAGGAGAGAGAGAAAGAGAGAGAGAGAGAGAGAGAAGGGAGAGGAAGGGAGAGAAGGGAGAGGAAGGGAGAGAAGGGAAAGAGAGAGAGAGAGAGAGAGAGAGAGAGAGAGAGAGAGAGAGGAGCTCAACCATTCAACCGTGTCTCTGGGGAGTCACTCGTCCCTGTATTGTGCCTAGGGTTGCACCGGGAGACCCTGTCTCATAACACAACCACCATCCCTCATCATGCACCCACCATGCGCATGATATGGTATGTTTCTCCTCCCATTTCTGTGTGTCTGTGAAGGAGGCATGATTGTGCCATTGTATCCAGCCATACAGCACCTCCCCAGATGTCAACAACCTACATTTAGTGAATGCTGAGCACGGGCCAGGCACTGTGCTCCGTTCTGAACATGGAAATTGGTTTGAATTCTTCAAAAGATACCTGGAATTTGGTTGCACTAAATTTACCCTCGTTTCAGAAATGAGAAAACCAGACTTAAAGAGGCAGGTGATGGGGCCCAAGGTCAAACTGCTGATAGGTGGCAGAGCCATCAATGATGGTAACCCGGGGCACCAGGCAGCAGTCATGGGGCCTGTGCTAAGTCTGACTTAAAGTGGGCATTATTGCCCATCACTCTTTCACTTGATGCCCACAGCCAGGCCTTCTGCTCTTTTCTCTGACCTGTTGTAAGAGAGGCCCCTCTACCTCTAGTTTAGGTTAGAGATGATGGGTCTAAATGACTGGTGAAGTAGGGCTGGTTTGGGTGCCTGTGCAGGGATAAGGGTTGTAGGAACACAAGCACAAACCAGTGGCTTTGTGCAGGGTCCAGTTTTGTACAGGGTCTCACTGGTGCCCAAACCTCTTCCCCAGCTTCTGCTCAGACATGGTTGATGAGCAAACTGGAACTGCCGGTGAGAAGGCGCATTGCAGGGGCCGGATTAGGGGGCTCAGGAGGGGAGGGGAAACACTGAGAGGGAAATGAGAAATGCTAAAGAGTGAAAAATAAATACATGTGTCTGTCTGGAATGATGGAGGGCCCCAGGCTGGAGGCGGGCACGGCAGGCGCGTGGCGGGCAGGCGGCAGGCTCAGCTTACAGAATTGCTGCAGTAGCACTTCAGAGCTCACTCATTAGCCAGGCAGTGAACTGGTCTTGCCTCCTGGCAGGCCGCCCTGCTGGCTGGAGGGACCCACCCAGACCCCGTAGCCCCTCACCCTCATAAGGAAACAGCCAGAAGAGAGCCTTTCTCCGACGCAGGGGATGAACCCCATCACCATCAGGTCATATCCTGAACCCCCAAGACTTAGATCTTCCACTTCGCCCTCTCCTTGCAGGAAAGGTTCCAATGGACCCCGCGATTTGCTCTGCCCTTCCGGCCTCTCCTCTCCCCTCCCTTGCCCCCTCCTCTATCCGCATGTCCCAAATCTGCTTTCGTCAAATTGAACATGATGTCAAATTAGAGCCATCTCTGGGACAGGCCGAGAGGAGTGCCTGGTTTAATGAGGCTGCGTCGAAAATCAATAACCTAATTGCCGCTGTTTGATGGACTTTTATCCAATTTATACTCTCCCCAGAAGCCTACGTGCAGAGCAAGTGTAGAGGCAGACATGGGCCTGGGGGTGGGAACTGTCTGGGGAGGGTGGGGGAGGGACGAGGGGCGGGGCGTCCCACAGTCACGTCCCATGGGGAAGCCAGGTAAGGCCATGAACTTGCCTGGATAGGAGACTCTGGGTCTCAGGGGATACTCAGGGTCTCTGGGGACACTCACTGTACTTTGGGGTAATGAGGAAAGAGCAAGAAGGCAGAAGTCTTCTGAGAAACCAAAATGGTCTAAAGTGTACAAAGACCCTGATTTGAGGTCAGCTGCTGGCTTCCAATCTCCAATTCTGTACAAGTGTCACAACCTTTTGCCCCAGTCAGCCCTGGAATGGTTCTACCCTAGCTATTGAAAGTGCATTATTGCCTCAGCCTCAAGACCAAGGACTAAGATGACACCCCACACATACACAGACACACTACCAACATCAACACCACCACACTACACCACACACACACACACACACACACACACACACACACACACACTTTGCTGAAGAGGAAATAGATTTAGAGAAGTGGCTTCCCTTGTCCTGTCTTACAATTTGGGATCACCCACAGGAAGTTAGAATCAGAAGTCAGACTTGTCCCTCTAGGAATAGCTCAGGTCAGGAAGCAGTTTGGAAGGCAATATGTGTGTGGAGAGGGGT
Organism: Suncus etruscus; assembly: GCF_024139225.1. Lineage (NCBI taxonomy): Eukaryota > Metazoa > Chordata > Mammalia > Eulipotyphla > Soricidae > Suncus > Suncus etruscus. Next base: position 27,427,883 of record NC_064856.1, on the reverse strand, counting down.
GTCTGTGGGTGTCTGTGTGGGTGGGTATAGGTGTGTGTTTGGGGGCTGGGGAAGTCATGGTGGTAAGGGGATTGATCCCCAGCCTGCCTGGTGGTCTGCTCTTAGCTTTCCCTCAGAGTAGGGAATGGGGTGGTAGATTATAGTAGCCCTAGGTAACCCTTGTCTCGCTTGGTCCCCCGGGCCCAGGCACATCGGTGATGCAGGTGATGGCCTCAGATGCAGATGACCCCACGTATGGCAGCAGTGCTCGACTCGTGTACAGCGTGCTGGATGGCGAGCACCACTTCACTGTGGACCCCAAAACTGGTGAGAGGCCCAGCCAGAACAGAGGGGTGGGAAGGAGGCTGGTGTGGAGGCATGGCCAAAAGTGATGTGAGCAGGGGAGGGCTGGGTTGGAGGTGAGGCCACCTCCTCCTAACTTGTGCTCATCACCTTTTCAGCTTATAACACTGAGGGTAGGTGATAGTCTCTTTTTTTTTTTTTTAGGGTAGAGATGGGACAGTCCACAGGAACAGGATAGAGGCCTAGGAAAGAAGTGAGATGGGAGATGCCTGTAAGACATCGCAGAAAAGCAAGGAAGGAGCCTTGGGGACCCTGAAAGTAGTTAGAGTTCAGAATAAATAGCCTCCCCATGTCCTCAGGAGATAAACTGAGGCGAGGCAAGAGTGTTGGCAGCCTCCCTGCATTGTTTATATGGTGTCCTTTCCTGGCGAAGGGCACTTTTCAGCAGCTGTGAAAGCTTTGTTCAAAGGGAAGTTATTGAAGATCTTTTGCAAGACAGAGACTGAGACTTTCAGGGAAGATTGGCTTTGCTTCTTGCCATGCTCTCAATGTCTCCTGAATAAGAGGGAAAGGGACAGAGACAACATCAGACCCAGAATGTTCATCAAATGCCATCACGGAGCTGACAGTCCCATGGGGGCAAGAGAAAAAGCAAGAGGCAAGCGAGAACAGGGGCATTAACCATTCGGGTGCAAGGTTCTCAGGGCAGAAATCTCAGATCTGCAAAGAATAAGAAGGTGTTGGCCAGAGAAGGGCACTGCAGGCAGAGGGCACGGTGCAAGTAAGAACTGGGAGGGTAAGAGCAGTCTGATACATGAGGGGAATTGTAAGTAACCCAGGACTGGAGGAGCCCACGTGTGGAGAGAGGTTGGCTGAGAGCCTGGCAGAGGCCTGGTGTAAGTCAGACAACACATTCAGCTTTATTCTAAGGGCAGTGGACAGGGGGCAGTAATAGATTTGAGGTTGGTGCTTTTGTTTATAATTTGGTTTGGGGAGGGGTAAAGATTTCAGGCTATGAAATTATAATTATATTCTTTTAACATAATCTCTTCATTGTTTCCTGTTCTTCTCCTTGCAAATGTGATTCATATTAGAAAACATTCAAACTTTAAAGAAACACAAGGGGCTAGAAAAATAGTATAGCTTGCCTTGTACTTCGTGGACCTGGGTTTGATCCTGGTATCCCATATGGTCCCCTGAGCCTACTAGGAGTGATTCCTGAGTGCAGAGCCAGGAGTAACCTCTGAGCAGTTCCAGATGTGGCCAAAAATATTTTTAAAGAAAATGAAACTGCTTCCCATGCTCTATTTGCAATTGCAAAGGTAGAGCTTCTCACTGTATATATCCATGAGTGCTTAGACTCATGGACTTGAAAAAATATTAAGTTTTAAGGAAATATATTATCCATTTTCAAGTTCAAAGTTCAGAAAGTACAAATGGATATTTAGTGTGAATTCTTCACCCCTTCCAGTCCCTGAGCCATCGTCTGCATCCTCAAGGCAACCAATGTAATTTTCTCTATCTTTCCAGCGCTATTCTATGCATGTACAAGGAAATAGGTACATGCATTTGTTTTTTGTTTTTTTCATGCAAAAATGGTAGCTATAAGCACTCACTAGACACACTGTTTGCCTTTTTTACTTAACAATACATCTTGAAGATTATTCCATATCAGTACATAAAGAGCTTCCTCATTCTTTTTTTAACAGCTGTTATGGATACACTAAAATTTATTTCACCAGTCCCCTCTTGATGGACACTTATGCTGCTTCCAATCTTTGGCTACACTGAACAATGCTACAGTGAATAACCTCATGCATATATCAATTTGTGCTTGTGTGAGTGTATCTGCAGGATAATTTTCAGGAAGTGAATACTCTGGGTCAAAGAGTACTTGCATTTGGAATGTGGATAGATAATGCCAAAATGTAGCCGATTACACTCCCGGGAACCGCCTCAGAGTGGCTCGCTCCCCCTCCTCCTCACCAACACTGTGGGTTCATTGATGACTTTTAAGCAAGGAAGTGACATGCTCAGGTTTTCATTTTAACAAGATCCCTCGGGCTGCTGCTATGTAGCTTGGCTCAGAGGCAGGCATTGAATTCAGGGAGACATAGGAACTCAGGGCAGCCACTGGAGAACCTTGAACGACAAAAATCAAAGCCCAGTCTCCTTCCTTGCACCCACTCAGGCTTCTTAACTGCTCTATCCAGTTATGGGGCCTGAGAAGAAATAGGGTTAGGTGAGGTGCTGAGAAAGGAAAAGATTTGATGGTGTAGGAGAAGCCTTGGGCCCTAGGTGAATGTACAGGACTTGACTGAGAAGAATCTAGGGGTCTTAACTTTGAGGCCTATAATGGGAAGGGAGCACCACCTACAGGGATGTAAAGGAGGAATGTGGGTGAAGAAGATTCCCTGGGAGCAGAGGAATTAGCAAATGTGCCTCAAGCTCTAACATACAGCTCAGTTGTTTTGTTTAAACCAAATTTGACTTCAGAGCCAAACCAATAATATGAGGGATGGAACATTTGCCTTGCACACGACTGACCTGGATTCAAGCTCCAACATCTCATATAGTCCTTGAGTACCATCAGGAGTGATTCCTGAGTGCAGAGACAGGAGTAGCCTCTGCCCCCAGCATAGCCAGGTGTGGCCCCAAAACAAACAAACAAACAAATAAATAAACCAATTGGCCTTCAAGTGGGAAGTGAAGAACCATCTAGACCTTTTAACCATCTGAAATATGGGTCTGTTGTTCCTGGATCCAAGGGAAGGGAACTCTTTAAGCTTTGGTTTTCCCATGTGTACAAGAAGGGTGATAGTAACCCATCATGATTGTCACAAGGAGAAACAGAATCCATTCATTCTTCTTCTCTTTGTTGGGTGCCAGGACCCACACAAAGCTTTTATTTAAGTTAGGAATATAGAATAGAAGCATATATAGTATACAGCACTGTGGCAAGGGAAGAACCCTAAAGCAGAATTAAGAAGGGAATGGGGGGCCAAAGCTGTGGTGCAAGCGGCGGGGTGTTTGCCTTGCATGTGGCTAGCCTAAGATGGACTGCAGCTTGATCCCTGGCATCCCATATGCTCCCCCAAGCCAGGAATGATTTCTGAGCACGTAGCCAGGAGAAACCCCTGAGTGCCACCAGGTGTGGCCCAAAAAGAAACAAACAAACAAAAAGGTATGGAGAGCCAGATAGATAGTACAGTGGGTAATGTGCTGCATATCTAGTTTACCTGGATTCAGTCTCAGCACCTCATTGGGTCTCCTGAGCCTACTCAGAGCCTTCAGCACAGAGCCAAGAGTAAGCCAGGAATACTAAAGAAGGGAAGGGAAGGGAATGGAAGGGAAGGGAAGGAGGAAGAAAGGAAAGGAAAGGAAGAAGGGAAGGTACGAGGGAGGGAGGGATGGAGGGACTAGGTTGAGAGGAAAAAATAGGGACAAGCCTTTTGGGAGAGGTGACCTTGACAGGGACCTCAGTGATGTGAGACATGTGTCTCTGGAGATCTGAGCTGAGGTTTCCAGCTTTTATATGTCTGGGCCTGTGGCTTAAAACCATGGTCTAGGCAGGGTTAACTATTGCAGGATAAGGCAACTCTGATGGAACCTCCAACGGGATGATAGCAACACCAATGATAACCATCATTCAGCCTGAAGAGATGGGGCCTTTTAGAGTTGAATGTCTTTTGGTGGTGATGGTGGGGGGATCCCCCACACCCTACAGGAATAGCCAGCTATTCCTGGCTCTGTGCTCAAGGGTGACCCCTGGTGGTGCTCTGGGAATCATATATGGTGCTGGGAATTGAACCATGGTCAGCTCATGTGAGGCAAATGCCTCACCCCTGTATTATCTTTCCAGCCTCAGAGAGGATTGATTTTCTTTCAAGAAGGAGGAAGAGATAGAACAAAGAAATATGAGCATAAATAGCACAGACATTAGGGGTACATGCTGTGCGTGTGTGGGACTCTGTTCTGTCTTTAGCAGCACACACCCCACCTCCCTCCAGCACCACAGGCCCCTATGCACCTTGGTGGTGACCAGCCCTGCAGGGTCTAACATCACTGCACCCATGGATTTGGCATTGCACCATTCAGCACTGTTTTCTGAGTATCGCTGGGAAGGCCCCCAGGTTCCTTGAGTACTGCTCACCACCACCCCCTCCCAAACAAACAAAAGGGAGGCCAGGGTTGACTTAAGGAGGTGCAGGGTGAGAAGATGAAAGGACAGACTCTCAGAGATGAAATGGACGACCAGGTTCCAAGGAAGAGCACCCTAGCTCCCCTAAGCCCCAACTGCGGAGGCTCAGAGGAGGGTGGCAAGTAAGGGGAAGGGATCATGAAGCCTGAGAGGGCAAGTACAGGCCTACAGTAAACGGCCCTCAGATTTAGCAGGTGCCGATGGCATTCCTGTTCGAGGGTCTCTCAACGTCTTGAGTCTGAAATCATCCTAGTTGATGTTTCCCAGAAAGGACCAGAATTTCCCTCCCCTCGCCTCCAGCTTCTATTGCCGGAGCCGCCCTGGTGCCTTTCCCAGCCCCAGCTCCATTTCCCCAGCCAGGAATACTCCGATGGTGCGGGTCTATATTTAGCAGCTGCTGCGAGGTACAGTCTGTTCTCGCTGCGCAGATAGCAGGGAGCAGAGCCGGAACGGGGCCTGTGAGGAAGGTGTGAGGGAAGGGAGGAGGCAGGGCGCTGCGAGGCCTGGTGCCAGTGGAGGAATTAACTTGTGTGTTTTAAAGGCCAGGCCTGCCAGCGAGTCCCCCACCGGGGCGACAGGGATGGCATTTGCGGGCTAATGAGGCATCACTTGGCCCCAAGGGTCCCTTGGCAGCATTAAGGGGTGCAGTGGGGACAGCGGGGACAGCAAGGATCAGGATTGGAACCCAGCAGGGAACCAAGAGCAGACTGTAGGGTGCAAGAAAGTGGCCTGGGTCTCATAAGCAGCCCAGCCCACTGCCCACAGAACAGGATTCAGAAAGTTCAAGATAATCGGTTGCTAATTCTCAATTGGGCGAAAAGTGCTCTTTTTGGAAGGAAAGAAATCAAATTAAAGATGGGCCCTTCTATGTGTTAAATACCCACGTCAGAGTGAGGCTAGATCTGACTTCTATCCTCATGGGGCCTTTGCTCTCATTGAATACTTTTGCTGGGCCACACCCCAAGATAGCTAGATGAAAAAGGCCAACAAGGATCTCCTTCGTAGAGTTTGTTGATGGTTGTTCCTGGCTCAGGACTTGAGAAGTGAGACCTGCTATGTTCAGGGACAACATTACCCCCGCCATTTTCCAAAATGAGGGAGACCCAGAGAGGCTCAGGAACTTGCCTAAGGTCAGACAGCACGAAGGTAGTGAAAGGTAGCCTGGAAACCCCACCCCACCCCCCTAGGACTGGTTCTAAATCTCCTCCCCTTGACATAGCTTTAAGTCCACATTGGTAACATCCAGCACCCAGAAAGGAAGGGAATGCTTGAGGAACTGAACTTGCAGCTTGGAAAGGTTCCAAAAACAGCTTTCTTCTGGAAGTCACCGGGGAATTTCACCACTACCATCCCCACAGTGTAGCCACTTCTAGGAACTCCCAGCTTCAGGGTGCTGATGTAGGAGGGTGGCACCACGCAACAACAAAACAACAAATGCCAACATCCGCTGGCTGGCCTGAGTCCAGAGCCTTTTCCCTCCTCCCATTAAGAGGCGGAGTCTCTTTCCCCAACTCGTAAATCTGGGCGGACCTAGCAACTCGATTGCGCCAATCAAATGCGACAGAAGGACATTATGCAAATTTCAGGTTAGCCTCCTAGAGACCCCTGAAGTTTTACTACTCCAGTCCTGGCGCTTGGTCCTTCTCCAGACTTGGGTTACAGTTTGTGCGACAAGAGCCAGTATCAACAGCGGGCAGGCCAGACTGGCCAGCTGGTGTGCAGGATGCTGTGATGGGTCTGGGAATCTGCAACCCAGGGGAACTGGACGCCAGAGATTGCCATGTTCAATCAACTCTTTCTCTCTCTCTCTCTCTCTCTCTCTCTCTCTCTCTCTCTCTCTCTCTCTCTCTCTCTCTCTCTCTCTCTCTCTCACTCTCTCTCTGCTTCTCTCTCTCCCTCCCTCCCTCTCTCTCTCCCTCTCTCTCTCCCTCCTTCTCTCTCTCTCCCTCCTTCTCTCTCTCTCCTCTCTCTCTCCTCCCTCTCTCACTCTCCCTCTCTCCCTCCCTCTCTCTCTCCTCTCTCTCTCCCTCTCTCTCTCCCTCCCTCTCTCTCTCTCTCCTCTCTCTCTCCTCCCTCTCTCACTCTCCCTCTCTCCCTCCCTCTCTCTCTCTCCTCTCTCTCTCTCCCTCTCTCTCTCTCCCTCTTTCTCTCCCCCCCCCTCTCTCTCCTGAGCAAGGGGTCCCCAGACAACAGGACTCAAAACAACTCAAAACAATCTATTGCTTGTCACAGCTCTGATGGTTTGGATGGGCCTTTTGTTCACTGGATCGCTTATATGGCAGTCAGGCTGGCAGGCTGACTTAGATGGAACAGCTGGCAGGGCCAGGCCACTTTCTCTTGGACAGTCAAGCTGCATTTCTCTGCAACACAGTGGTCTCGGGATTTCAGAAGGGTAGGCCCCAGCACACAAGGGCTTATCAGGTCCTTGGTTTTTGTCCCATTTGCTGATGTCCCATGACCTCCCGCCCTGTCACCTTCAGCTGTGCTGGGAGTTCCTGGGGCAGGGTGCGTGGCTGCAGAACCTCAGAGGACTCACCTCTACAGGACCCACATGGCCCCTGCTAACACACTCTCTATAAGGCTTTGTGGCCATTTCTCTGGTAAGAAGAGCCTAGTGCCCTGTCCCTCAAAGCTGGAAGTGACAGGGGCAGCAAGCTGGACAGTCCTGTTAGCAGGTTCCTCCCACAAGCAGATTTCATCCCTGCTCCAAATTCCGCTCAGAGTGGGGGTCACTGAGCTCAGCAGCCCCAAATCCCATCAGCAATCTGTTGGTTCAGCGAGAGCAATATGTGAAACTCAGCCCAAAGTGAATGCCTGGCTGCCAGTTCCCCTCCTACCATTAAATGGGCTCACCTAGCACCCCCCCCCCCACTCTTGTGGTTACTTCCCTGACAGTCCAGCTCTGTCCTAGCCCTGCTCTGGGGAAGATGTTTGCTTTCTGCCTGGCCTGCTCCTTACCTACAGTCTCTTCCCTCCCTCTTTCCACTCTCTCTCTCTCTCTCTCTCTCTCTCTCTCTCTCTCTCTCTCTCTCTCTCTCTCTCTCTCTCTCTCCCTCTCCCTCCCTCTCTCTCTCTCTCCCTCTCCCTCCCTCTCCCTCCCTCTCCTTCCCCCCCCTCTCGCTAACACACACAGAGTTTCTCTCCTTCCTGGCTATGTCTTTCTCTCTGACTGACTTAGCTGTTTCCCTTTTTCTTTCTCTTTCTGCTTCCTTAGGCCTCTCTCCTCTCTCCTCTTCTCTCCCATGTCTCCCTTCCTCTCTTTCTGTGTCTTTTCCCTTGTCTCTTTCTTGCCTGATTCTGTCTCTCTCTCTGTCTCTTACATCTTTTTTGTTTTTGTGTGGGGGCTATACCCAGCAATGCAGGGTTTACTCTTGGCTCTGTGTTCAGGAATTATTCCTAGCAGTGTTTGGGGGACCAAAAGGGAAGTCTAGGATCAAACCCGGGCTACAGCCTACTGCTGTACTATCACTCTAGCCAATCTCCTAGAACAGGGGTCTCAAACTTGAGGCCTGCAGGCCATTTGTGGCCCTCTGTACAACATTTTGTGGCCCGCGGCCGGCCTTCAAATATCGCAGTATTTGCGATTATTCGCTTACCAAATAATCGCAATAAAAATCGCATCAGTAAGAAAAAAAATCGCATTAAACATTCGCATACCCCGAGCAGTTCCGTCCAGGGTATGCAAATGTTTAATGCGATTTTTTATTGCGAATATTCGGTAAGCGAATAATCACGAATACTTTGCGCCTAGCGCAGGCTTCATTTCCGCTGCTCCTGCTCCTGCTCCTGCCCCTGTCCCTTTTCTTTTTTTTTTTTTTTTTTTTTTGTGAAATTCCTTTTGCGGCCCTGCCTCACCCCGACTTTGCCTCCTGTGGCCCCCAGGTAAATTGAGTTTGAGACCCCTGTCCTAGAATTAATGTGCAGTGGGTACAGGGAATGGGTCAAGCTGGGAACTGTTGCATGGTCGGCAACAGTAATTTGGCCATGCCAAAAGGTGAGAGAGGGCCACATCGTGATGTCCTGGGCTTTGCCATAATACCTAGTGATGAGTAAGTCAGGGACCCCTCACCTATATTACAGTCTCACAGAGTCCCTTGGAGCCAGGACTCTGGTCTAGGTACCTACTGAACTGTGCCTTGGTGCTGACTATGGGTACAGCTTTGTACTTGACCTTTGCTTTTGTTGTACCTCCACCTCCTCCTCTGTAAAATGGAGCCATCATAGGCCTCTTCTCGGGGACTTGAGTGGACCTGAGGAGTTGGCCCCCCTGAGAACATTCAGCTGGGGGTGCTGGAGACACTGTCCATGCTGAGTGTGGTTCTCAAGCTCATTTTTGCCTCAGACACTCTTAAGTGGTGTTGCCTCCCAGGGTCACTTGACAGCATGTGATAATATTCTTGGCACTGGGCATGGGAGGAGAGGGCACTGCTTGTGATGCCTGTGAGTAGTACCAGCCTGTCCAAAATGCCAGCGGGCAGTCCTGTTCTTTGGGGAGGTGTTCTGAACTGCCCCATGTTACAGATCAGGAAGTAGATGTGCAGAGAGGGTAGTTTATTCAGATCACAGGACTCCAAAGGGGCGATCTGGGATTCACCCCATGTTTATCTGCCTCTGGGGACTTCTGGACTGGAAAAGTCAGTGCCTGAACAGAGGTAGAGATGGAGGGTGAAAAAGGGTCTTTTGAGATGGAAGGTGTCTGATTGGGGCAGGCTTTGGTTAGAGATGGCTCATTCCATATCTCCCTCTAAACCCATGAAAGCTAAAGCCCTTCCTAGGAGCCTCCCCACCCCCTGCCTTACAGCCTTTCCTCATGGTCCATTGCTTTTAGTGGAGTCTGGGGGGCTATTTGGGGACCTCAGAAGTTGGAGACTGCGTTTTATGGGGCGCATCATGGGGCTGCTGGTGCGTAACTCCACCTGGCACTCAGGTCTTGGACACCACCTGTCACCACCTGGTACTCGGCAGGTTGGAATGGGGGGGTGCCTCTGAAATGCCTCCTGAACTCCCCCACCCCCCTGATCTCCCACTGGCAGGGAGACCAGAAACTCAGCTTTCCCTGGCTAAGAATTCATCTAGGGCCACCCACCCCCAATTCCTGGCAACCCTCCCCCTCTTACATTCTCAGTTTGAAGGGTTGTCTGATCAGAAATTAGCTAGTGCCCAGGCACCAGGAAGACTGGGAGAAGAGAGGCAGCAATGACTGAATCAGAGCCAAGTGTTTATCTGTGGGTGTGAGGCCCTGTGAGTGGGCACCATGGATGGGGCCTGGTGTGTGCTGTGAGTGTGAAAAGTGGATGGGTGTGTGCTGAGTGTATGTCTCCAAGAGTGAGGCTCCATGTGAGCATGAAGGTGAGCAGCAGCCAGCTGGCTGGGCTTAACATGGGTGTTAATAGTTTCTTGACTGTCCCTAAATGGAGTAACACTCTCAGACAAACAGACACAGGCCAGGCGCCTATATACATGAGCACTAGGGAGACTCAAAGTGGGAGGGTTTCTCAGAGACCACGCCATCACTATCTTTTCAGTCATGCAAGCTGACAAGATCCCCCATTGATGCTTCTGCATGTGAAGATGTATGCACTTATGTGTGCGTTTAAAGTATATGTGTATGACTTTGAAAGTGGGGTGTAGGGCCCGGAGAGATAGCACAGCGGTGTTTGCCTTGCAAGCAGCTGATCCAGGACCTAAAGGTGGTTGGTTCGAATTCCGGTGTCCCATATGGTCCCCCGTGCCTGCCAGGAGCTATTTCTGAGCAGACAGCCAGGAGTAACCCCTGAGCACTGCCGGGTGTGGCCCAAAAACCAAAAAAAAAGAAAGGAAAGGAAGGAAGGAAGAAAGAGAGAGAGAGAGAAAGAAAGAAAGAAAGAAAGAAAGAAAGAAAGAAAGAAAGAAAGAAAGAAAGAAAGAAAGAAAGAAAGAAAGAAAGAAAGAAAGAAAGAAAGAAAGAAAGAAAGAAAGAAAGAAAGAAAGTGGGGTGTATAAGCATGGATCTATCCACATGTGAGAGAATGTACTGAAAGGAGTACAGGGGTGCCCAAGCAGTGTTTAGGGGTCCTGGAGCCACTCCTGGCGATATTTGGCCAACTTATTTGGGAGGCTTACCCTAGGGTTCAAGGTACTGGTTGAACCCCTGGGGTACTGGTGCTATCAGGGTCACACCTGGTTATGCTTGGAGGGCCATGTGGAGTCAGGGCTCAAAGTCCTGCCCATACAAAGCATGCACCTAACCCCAGCATTTAAAAATGTGTTTAACATGACAGTGATGTGTGTGAGTGTACGTGTATGATTGTCTACATGAGGAGGTTTCTCATACCAAATCGCCACATGCATACTTATACAACAGATGCTGATATTGGGGGTCCCCCAAGCACTCTAGGAACTTTCAGAATTAATCCCAGCAGTGCTAGGGAGGCCCTGCAATTTTGAGGATCAAACCCAGAAATGTCCTGTGAGCTATCCCCAAACCCCTGTGTATGTGATGAGTTATATGTGTAAGTGTACATGAGTATTATGTGTGAATATGACCAACTTTTGCACAGACAGGAATGTATGTGAGCACTTACAAGAATGTAAGTGAAGCGCTAAGTAGATAGATGTGTGAATATATGTGCGCAAACTCATGTGTGCATATGTGTATATAGTACTGAGTGGTTGTGTGTATGTATATATTTGCATAAGCATGCATATGCATGTAGTACTAAGTGGGTATGAGTGAGCATATTTGCATGCTGAAGGATATCTGCTTGTGTGTGGAGTACTGAGTACAATCTGCATGATGTGTGTGGAGTACTGAGTGGGGATGAGTGACACATTTTTGCATAAGCACATTGTGCATGTGTGTGATTGAGCTTATTTGTAAAAACACACATGGCCCTGCCAGTACTTTCTGCTCTGCTGGTCACTCCCCTCCCGACTGCTCCACTCTGCCTGGGGATAGTTAGCAGCTGGCAGCTTGCTGGTAGAACCCCTGACTTGACCTGCCCTCACCCACAGGTGTGATCCGGACAGCTGTACCCGACCTTGACCGTGAGAGCCAGGAGCGCTATGAGGTGGTGATCCAGGCCACAGACATGGCCGGTCAGCTGGGTGGCCTCTCTGGCTCCACAACTGTCACCATCGTGGTCACCGATGTCAACGACAACCCACCCCGTTTCCCGCAGAGTGAGTGAGCCCTTTCAGTGGGGAGACCCTGTCTACATGCCCAATAGTGTGTTCACACCACCATCAGCTCCAATGTTCCTCTCATGGGCCATTCCATTATGCCAGAGGGGTGGGCCTCACCACCCATGCAAACCACCCATGGCCAAACTTCCTCCTTATTTATTTATTTATTTATTTATTTATTTATTTATTTATTTATTTAGTGTTTTGTTTCTGGTCACACACAGTGGTGCTCAGGGGTTATTCCTGGCTGTGCACTCAGAAATTGCTCCTGGCTCAGAGGACCATATGGGATGCAGGGGATTGAACAGGCGTCTGGGTCAGATTCGTGCAAGGCAAATGCCCTTCCGCTGTGCTACTACTCTAGCCCTTCCTCCTTCTTTTTAAAAAATAATTTGGTTAGGTGCTTATATTAGTGCTCAAATAATAGGTTATTGTACACAGTTATTGCACCCTATCACTGCCAAAGTGCCCACAACCCGTCAGTATGCTCATTCTTCCTCCTATTTGGTACGGTATCTTTTTACTTTTTTGCCAGACTCCCAATCACTCTGGTACCTCCCTACCCATATTTGCCTGTTGCAGACAGGGAGCCCTTAGCTATCAGCATTCTCGCCCCTCACTGGTTCTTGCACACACCGTGATATGACAGTGCTTGCCCAGGGGAGACAGGCAGAGAGCACGTGGGATCTAGACAGAGGCTATAGCCTTACCTGCCTTGTCTGAATCCCCAGAGCAGGAGTCTGCTCTTTCCTCACTCTGCCTCTCCTGTCTCAACCCCAGCAGAGGATGGGGGTCCTCCCACCCAGCCTCCACAGTCCTCCATTCCCTGCTCAGGCTCACCGAGGAAGCCAGCGAGGCTGGCAGAGACTAAATGCAGCTCGGAGCAGGGCCTGATTCCTATCAGGCGAGTCATTACTGAAGGTCTGTGGCTCCCACATTAGACCCCGCCACAGGGACTGACCCCTGAGAGATAAGGGAATCCAATCCCTGAGCTGCAAACGGCGCTTCGTTCTGGCCTCGTGCTCAGCCCAGCTGCAGCGACGGGTGGCCAGTGCCCCCAGCCCCACTCCAAGTCACCGTGGAGCCTGACACAAAAGCCTACCCCACTGTCTCACTCCACCCAGCCCTCCTCACACACAGGGAGGCCTTGAAGCCTACCGTAGAGGGGCGGACCCAGCCAGTTGTTCCCCCCCCCCCCCACATCCCAGTGATACCAGGCTCTGTGCCAGCTCAGGGCTGGAAGGGGTGGGGCAGAGCTGAGAAAAGGGCCCTGTGGATGGGCATCATGCTTATCCTTGCACGCTGCATCCCTTTGTGTGAATATTTGTTTATAGAAAAATATAGCGCATGCACATGCACGTGTGCTTGCACATGTGCACGTACGCATGCACACACACACACACACACACACACACACACACACGGGCATTGGCTGAAAACATCCAGCTCAACAAGTCATTATGACACCACATGCCTGCACCTAGCATGCTGGCCCTCCAGAAGCCCCTAGTGAGGCTTTCCCCTTTCCTGAGTGTACCCCATCTTCCAAAGACAAGCACTTCTGCACCTGGGACCCCTTGGCTTTCTACAGTTCACCTCTGTGTGCATTGCCCACTATTATTTGCTCTTTGCTTTTACACTTCTCATCTTGCAGAACCCTAAAACACGGCATCTTTCATTCTTCTCCTGCCTGGTGTACATCTCTGAAACCCTTGGTCCTTCTCAAGGCCTTTTCATAGCCATACGGTAGGCCAAGGTCTCTCTAGCCTGCTGCTGATGGAAAGGCATGATACACCTCCCCTAAGGCCAGTTATGTGCTATTTTGCACGAGCTTTCTCTGGGGAACCTATAGAGGAAGGAGACGAGCAGGGTCTTGGGCCAGACAGAAAGCCTCACTTCAGTCTATACATAGGTTTTTGGGTTCCACAAGCCCTTGAAGTGAAAGTGGGTAGGCTCTCAGGAGTGGTGATGTGAGTAAATAACGTCACCAAAGCCAGTCATCAAATAGCACCCGCTATTTGTCATGATGATGTAATGATGAATCCACAGTGTTACTTGAGGCCCTGCTGTATGCATCTTCAACCTCACTAAATGGAGTCAAATTGTGTCCCACACCCCACACCCCATGAAGAAACACACATGCTGGTGGTGCCACCCACTCACCAGCACTTGGTCAGATTCATTGTGTCCATGGCAGGTTTCCCATTCCTTAGCTCAGTCTTCACTCAGTTCATGAGAATTTGGGCTCTAAGAAACCATTTTGACCAGAGGCTGCTCTCTGCCTTTGGGAAGGGGGTACAGAAGGAGAAAATGACAGGCAGATGCAGTAATCCTTGTAAGTCGGGTTCACTATTGGGGAGGGGGCCCTGGCATATCGAAGCGGAGCCTAAAATCTGAGAAGTCTCCCTTTGGAAGGAAATGTTCAAGAGGAGCAAAGACAGCAGAAAAGAATGGAGAGGAAATAGGGAATGCCTGGATGGAGGCAGGACCCTCTGATTTTAGGGTGGGCAGGAAAGTGGGGCATGAGTCTGTGAGGCTGGAGGGGTCAGCTGCAAGGTCAAGGTTTGCAGGGCAGACCCAGAGGCAGCTGGAGCAAGAGAAGCACAGAGCTCAGCTTACAAATTCCAAACACCTGCAAGAGGAAAAAGCCCAGGTAGCCTTCCACACAGTAGACATGGGAATTATGGGGACCGCAAGAGATCTCCCCGTCCACTGCTCCTGCTTCCCCAACATTTAGCATATCACCTTTACCTTGACTTTGAATTTAGAAGTCCAGTTCCTTGCTTGTGTCCCATCTGTGCTCATTCTGTCTGCATTCCTCTCTGCAACCCCCTCTAGCCACAACGGCCATCTTGCCAGTCTTGAGACATGCCAGGTGCAGAGCCACCCCAGGGCCCTTGCACCTGCCGCTCCCTCTGTCTGTGGTGCTCTTCCCAGGTCTCTGCTTGGCTCACTCCTTCGCCTCCCCGCTGACATGCAAAGCTTCCCCTCTGCTCTGTGAGGCCTTTCTGATCTTCCTGATTAAAACTCTACACACACCTTCACCAACATTTTCCCCCCTTGCTTTTATCAGTTTAATTTTTTTCTGGAGTAGGCAACACCTTTGGACAAGCTGCACCTTTGACTTATGCAGTTGACCCAGAGGAAAGCACTGTATGAGCAGGAACCTGGGCATTTATCTGGTTACTCTCACCTTGGTGCTTACCACCATCTCCAGGACAGCACAGGTGCTTGGTCAAGATGAGCAGGCAAAGAAATGTCAACAACACAAGTGTCAACAGTGTCAGAAAGACTGCACAGTCTCAGTTTCACACAACTGTTTTGTTGCTCAATCTGATCCACTCTCCTCAGTCTTTTATTTTGTTTTGTTGCCACACTTGCTGGTGCGTGGGGGCCACTCCTAGCTTCATGTGCAGTGGTCACTCCTAGCCCTGCTCCATGAGGTGTGTGTGGGGGGGGGGGGAAATAAACCCAGGCTTCCTGCATGCAAACCCTGAACTCAGCTCTTTGCCATCAATGAGCTTCAGTGTGCCTGAGCTTTTTGCATGCATCCCCATTTGGATTCCCCATGACAATAGTGCTGTGCAGGAGCACCATGATTCCCATTTTGCAGATGAGAAGCGTTAGGGCAGAGCTCCATAGCCAGAACCCATGCAAGAGCCTCAGCCCTGAGAGCTGTGCTGCTCTGTCCCATGTGACTGGGCAGAGGGGGAAAGCGAGACTCCAGAATGTAGGCTTCTTCTCAAATCAGTGGATAAGCCCAGAGACTATTCTCTTAACTCTGCCTCATGAATTTCTGCAGAGGACACACCTGTCCATCCCAGCCAACCTGGTAGCCTGTCTCATCCCACCATCCCAAGACCTGAAGGGAACAAGGGAAGGAATTCTAGGGCAGGGGCTGGTCAAGCTGTATCTTTGTTCAGCAGTTCCCTTCCAGGTGACAGCAGAGCCCCCCCCCCAACCTGCTCACAGTCGTGTCCCCCACAGAGTTATACCAGTTCAGCATCCAGGAGTCTGCCCCCATTGGCACAGCAGTAGGACGTGTGAAGGCGGAGGATTCGGACGTGGGAGAGAACACGGACATGACTTACCATCTCAAGGAGGAGAGCGGCAGCGGAGGGCACATGTTCAAGGTCACCACAGACAGCAACACGCAAGAGGCCATCCTCATAGTACAGAAGGTGCGACTGCCTCTGAGGTAGGGGGTAGGGGGCAAGCCACAGGGATAGGGTGTTGTGGAGGGTAGGTTTAGGCCTTTCTGAAGACCCAGGTCCAAACTGGAGAAATAATGATGACTGATGAGTATGTTTTAATTTTGAAAATGAGGCGATAAGATACAAAGAGGTGCAGCCACTTCTCCAAGGCTGCAGAGTTGCCTTAACTGAGGCAGAGTTTCCTTATCTGAGGTAAAGTTATCCTATCTGAGGCAGAGTTGCCTTATTTGAAGAGGAGTTATCTTATCTGTTGCAGAGTTCCCTGTCCTTCACAATCATGTGCTACCCTCAGGTCCACATCAGGCCATTCCCTTTAGTCCTATTTTTGTCCTCTTTAGAGGACTAACATTATGGCCATTTTAGCTGTGAGAGAACAGAGGCAGGGAGAGATTCCCAGGCTCACTCCTGGCTCCCATCAGGCAGGGCTTGAGTTGGATTAGAACTCGGATCTGTTCTTTTCTCCTGAGTATTTTCCTTCCTTCATCTACCTGGAGCCAGAAACTCAGCTTCTGCTTCCAAGGAGGAAGGGGGTAGAGATAAAATTGAGAGGCAAAATTCGTCTTCCAGAATGGAATGACACCTTGACTTTTCTTTTCTTTTCTTTCTTTTTTTTTTTTTTGGTTTTTGGGCCACACCCAGCGGTGCTCAGGGGATACTCCTGGCTGTCTGCTCAGAAATAGCTCCTGGCAGGCACAGGGGACCATATGGGACACCGGGATTCGAACCAACCACCTTTGGTCCTGGATCGGCTGCTTGCAAGGCAAACGCCGCTGTGCTATCTCTCCGGGCCCAGACACCTTGACATTTTGAGATTCTATGGCCACTGCATCTTCCATGGGCAACTGAGTCCCCTATCCTGGCTGTAAAGTAGTACCCCAAGCCTTTTCCTGCCCTGAGAGGGGCAGCTCACTCCTCCCTTTCTCCTTCTTTTCAGTCAGCTCCTGTCTCTCTAAATCAGCTCGTATTTACCTGGCTCTGCCTCTATGGCTGGAGAACAACCTCCACCTGTGGGTCCTCTGTGCATCCTTTCAGTACCTAAGGACTCTCTCCTCCTGGCATTGGGGATTGGAGATTCTTCCCCCAGGAGAAGAATCCAACGACACATAGTGCCCTTCAGCTTTCTTATGTGTTAATTCATTTAACCCACCAAACCTGTAGGGGCCACAGCCCCCCTTTTTACCAATGAGAAACTCTCCAGCCATATCTAATCATCTGAACAGGGCTCTGGGCCCAGGCACCCTGGCTCCAGAATTGCTCCCTCTATCACAGGATATAGTTTCCCGTTTTCCCATCTCCATCTGTCCTCCTGCAAGTGGAGCCATTTCCTGGATGGGTCTTGGAGGCCCTACGGAGAATAGCTGCATTGAATTTTCCTCACTCTACCTTATCCTGGTCTCCTGTTCAGATGTCCACCACTGTCTATCTGTCCCACTAGGCCTTTCCTGCCTATTCACTGGTGACAATGAGCCTCTCTGGAGGCTCAGGTGGAGAGTTCCCTGCTCCCCATGCCTATGGCTCCAGAGTTCCACGTCAGACTTAACCTTTGATACTAAGAAAGAGGGGCTAAGGAAAGTGTCCTTATTGCTGCTCAAGACAGTTGCTGCTGGTGGTGGGTTCCTTCTGCACAGGTAGGTCTTATATCAGCAAGTTTCCCAGGCACAGAAGCCATTTCTCCTAGTTCTTGGCATGTGTTTATTGGGAGACTAGAGCCTGCAAATAGCCCTGGATCATCTGGTTAGCTTTGGTTTATGAGGTGGGTGTAACCACATCTCCCACCAGAGCTCCAAGGCCACCAGATTCCTCATGTCAGGAAACATGACTTGGAGCTTCCCAGATAAGCCCAGAGAGGCTCAGTGATGCCCACAGACACACAACTGGTCCAGCCAACCTCTCCTTTCCTAAGCTAGAGGCAAGGGTGTGAGTTTGGCGAGGTTCAGGGCTCTAAGAACCAACTGCTAAGAGACATCAGGGCATGTCTCCGAACCAGGGTGGGACTGGGGAATCAGTTTCCTAAAGCGGAAAAATTAGATGACCCCCTAGTCTAATAGATGTTCAAAGCCAGGCGAGAGCCAAAGACACAGGACAGGAGCAAAGCACTTACTTGTCTGACATCTGACAAATCAGGATTCATTCTCCAGCACTCCACAGGGTCCTCCAAGCCCTGACAGGAGTGATTCCTGAGCACAGAACCAGGAGTGATCCTTGAGTGTCAGTAGGTGTGAAACAACCCCCAAATACAAAATAAAATAAAATAAAATCAGACAAGATGAGACATTGGGAAGGCCTGGGACACATAAGGTGTTTGGCAACTTCCTAAGTGTGCATGTGCCTGTAGCAAGGCATCAGAAAAAAATAATTGCCTCCATGTGCGAGACCCTGGGTTCCTTCCTGCCACCAATTAAAAAAAAAAAAACTCACTGGGGACTGAAGAAAGGGGCCGTGAACATTTTCTGAACTAAGTAGAAAGGCCAGAGACCTTCTGCGAGCAGTGCACTTGTACTTCACATGGTAGACCCAGGTTTCAGTCCCCACACCTGGAGGCCCAGCCAGGAGTGATCGCCTGAGCACCGAGGGTGGCTCCAAAACCAAGAAATAAAATAAGTAGATTATTAAGTGAGGGTCAGATATGCCCACCCATGCTGGCATGGTCCCGGCCTGAGCTCCCCCCGACTCAGTTTACCCCTGAGAGGGGCTCTCCACCCCTGCCACGTGCCCCTGCTACATCAGTGTGATGACCTGGGGGTCCCGCATCTGTGTCCCAGCCCCTAACCCGCCCTCTCACCCGCAGCGCCTGGACTTCGAGTCCCAGCCCGTGCACACCGTGGTCCTCGAGGCACTCAACAAGTTCGTGGAGCCCCGCTTCGCCGACCTGGGCACCTTCCGCGACCAGGCGATCGTGCGCGTGGCCGTGACTGACGTGGATGAGCCCCCCGAGTTCCGGCCGCCCTCTGGCCTCCTGGAGGTGCAGGAGGACGCGCAGGTGGGCTCCCTGGTCGGCGTGGTGACGGCGCGGGACCCCGACGCCGCCAACCGGCCTGTCCGGTGAGACCCCCGCCAGGGGCCACGCCTGCTGCCCGCGCCCCGACACCCACCGCCCCTCCGCGTCCCTCCACGCACTCAGACTGGGCAGAGGGGGCAGGAGGGAGGGACGGCGAAGTGGGGAGGCTGGACTCTGAGCAGGGGAGAAAGATATGTGAAAGGCTATATAGGGAAAAGGGATAGGCTGGGGGGAATGTGGAGGGAGAGGACACAGCCCCCATCCATCTCAGCCCTCTACTGGGCAGCCAGCCCTGTGTCCGTGACTCAAAACTCCCATCTCACTGCACCCCACCCTGGCCAGATCCCTACTCCCTCTTGAGAAGCATTGAGGCCTCAGTTATTTCCTGGCAGTGACTCCTACTCTGGCTTCTATCTAAAACCTATAATCTATAGTCTATAATCAATCAATCATCAAATCACAACTCATCAGCCAGGGGTAAATCAGAGCATGACATCATGACTAGACCCTCTAGATGCTCTTACAGACACTCACAGAGCAGGTACAGGGAAGGTAGAGACAAAAGAGACAAAGAGACAGAGGCAGAGACTCAGAGACCAGACGTGAGAGGGGTGGATCAGAGAAAACAGATCAGAGGGACTCAAGGACAGAGACAGAGACGCCAGAGAGAGGACAGAGCATCACAAGCCGGCTGGGGTGGGGGGGGGGGGCTTGCTACCATTTTGGTGTCCCTGCAAGGGTTGGAGATGCAGGAATTGGAGGTGCTCCAGGATGGAAGGGTAGAGAAAAGAGGAAGGGGGAGAAGTCATAGTAGAAACAACCCAGTTGCTGTCCAGTGAGGTTAGGGGTGAGTGGGGTCAGAGGCAAGGAAAGTTGAGGTGAAGACACCAAGAAGTCAGTCCTGTAACTGTGCCCAAGACAGGGCAGCCTTTTGGGAGCTATAGGAGGAGCTACTGGACTGACCCTTTGGAGACAGCCTGGATGAAGATCTTAAGGAGAGCCAACCAGCTGAAATGGGCTGACAGGCCTGAGGAGGGACACCTGGAAACCTGGAAGGCCAGGCTACCCCTCCTTTTTCTGTCCACTGCCCATCCGCTCCCCAGTATCTCTGGATTCATCCTCGCCTCTGGCTGGGGCCCAGGCCTTGGCAAGAAACTGAGGCCCAGGGAACAGGCGGCTTCCAGGCTCCTGTGGAGAGAGAGAAGCAGGTGGACTGAGTTCTGCCCCCTCCTCTCCAGCACCCTTCTCTACCCGCACAGCCCCCCTCCTCCTTGGGCTCTTTCCATTCGCTTTCATCTGCACTGAAAGGGCCAACTTTGAAACCCGCTTCCCACCTCCTTTCATCTCTCTTTACTGGCCCCTTCCCTGGGGCTCCTCAGATGTGAGGAGCTGAGACGTCCAATTTAACACCACAAACATTTCCACCCTCCCACCCTCCTCTTGACTCGAAGAGCCAGGTCTGGACCAGCAATGCTGTTGTCAAGGACAGACTGGGGAGGGATTGAGCCTGGGTGGGCTCCCCCCACTGCCCAGAGCCTCACTTCATCCCAGGTCCTGAACTCAGCAGCTGTTTATCAGCTGTCACCTGTCACACCTGGAAGGTGGAGGTGTGCTGGGTGACAGTGGTGAGAAAACAGGGTCCTGTCCTCATGAAATTTGCCTACTGATACTAGTTGTCAATAGTGTTGATACCAGTCACAGAATGGTGATGGTGAGCATTGTTGAGCATTGATGAGGATGAACTTGTTTCAATTCCCAGCATCACAGAGGGTCCTCTGGCAGGACTAACCTCTGAGCACAGAGCTGGGAGTAAGTCCTGAGCACTGCCAGGTTAAAAAATAAGAACAACAATAACAACAACAAAAGAAAACATACAGAGGGCTTCTTTAGATGATGTGGCCCAGGAATTGACAAATAAGCAGAAACCAGAATGAGGAGAGAACAACCCATGGTGCCAAAATAGCATTCCAAGGAGAGGCAGCAACAAGTGCAAACATCCTGGGGCAGCAGTGGTCCCGAGAGGAAGTGGGGAGAGGATGTTTTCCCTGTGCCATGGAAAGACAGGGAGGCAGATGAAGCATAACTTTCCAAGCCCTTCCTTCCTTCCACGAGAGTAGAAAGGGACTTCATCTTGTTGGATTCATCCCTGAAGAGGTACTAAACTTGTTCTATAGAGGAAGAAGTCGAGGGTCAGAGATATAGAAGAAGGTAGGAAAGGGGCTTTAGGGGCTCTCAATATTGGGTGGTCAGCACTGTCCACAAAAGGATATAGTGAGCATCGGGGTTCTTGGACTGGGTTACAGGCTCAAGGATGCAGGAACACATGATAGAGCACCCAAAAGGGCCCTCATAGAGGGTGAAGGTCCCACTGAGGAGCAAGCACAGGCCATAGAGGTGGCAGGGCAAGAATGTCAGGGGGTCAGCAGATTTTGTTCCACAGCCCAGAGACTAGCATCGGGGCTGGGGTTGAGGACAGCACAGAGGGACCCTAGGAACAATCTGTGAGAACCTGGCCTGTCCACTGGTGGGGCAAGAATGATCCCCAGCTGCTGGGACTGTGGGAAGGAGAATTCAGAGAGACCCTCTGTAGTCAGGTCAAACTTCAGTTTTTCCAATTTAGAAAATGGCCATCAGGATAACACTTGCCTCTTCATTTGTCCAAAACTAGGTACTAAGGGGCAGCGGTGCAAAAGGTTCTATGCTCTGTGCTCCTAGGGTTCAGGAGCCAAGGATAGGTGCTGGTCCCAGAGCAGGAAATAGGTGCTGGCATTTTTCTCAGGGGCTCCAGCCCTATTTCTGCCTTTCTTCAATAGCTGCTGCTACCCACACCCCACACCCCTTTCCACTTTAGGCCTGAGCCTTAGCACTCGGGGAGTGGAAAAAATCAACAGGGCGGATGAACAGAGAGGGACCCCATGGTGGCAGCCTCTGAGGAGAGCTCCCCGTTAACTGTCATCCTTCAGCTGCTAGCGTATGTCCCTGAGTCGGCACCGAGGGATTCCACAGCCTGCTGGCTTTATCGTGCCCGCGTGAGCCGTAGAGGCACAGATTTATGGAAGAGAAGCCTCCTACTTCCTGCTCCTCCTCCCCAGCCTTGGCAAGAAGGGCATTTGGAGGGGTGTGTGAAGGTGCCAATAACCCAGCTACTCTTATAATCATGCTGAGACCCAGGGCTGTAGGCAGACATGATCTAAAGGCCACTCACAGGCCCTTTGACCAGGACCAGATGCCTGGTTTCTATGAGTCTCAGTTTCCTCATCTGCAAAATGGGGGTGAAGCCAGGTCTTGGGCTCTCCTGCATGTGAAGCCCTATCACTAGGCAGGTACCATCCTACCTGGCAGATAATCCAGAAGCCAAGAGGTAGGTCCCCATACTGTTCTGGGATTACTAATCAATCACCTCCCCAGTTGTACAAGCATCCTATGAGGTGGGACATAGTATTATGATTGTTGCTATTCTTGTTTTTCCCCTTTTTTTTTAAGATTTGGGGAACAGAGATTAAGTGACTTGCCTAAGGTCACATAGCAAGGTTTCAAACCTAGGTAGATGGGCACCTCTCTTACACACACACACACACACACACACACACACACACACACACACACACACACACACACAAAGTTAACACATCTCTATCTCCAAGTGCTGCAGTCCCAGTCAGTGAGAAACAATGTGAAATTGGAGCCAAACTTCAGCTCCAAGACTGCTTTTCATACCCCTGATAGGGCCCAGTCTGAGCCAGGGCTCCTGAGACCCCACCCCATCCCTGGGTTGGCAAATAGACTGTATCCTGGGTTGGGGGACTCCTGTGGACCCCTTGCCAGACATTTCTGAATAATAATGAGAATAGAAAGACTTCTTCCTCCTGGACTAATTTTCCTAGAATTCGGCTAAGCACCTTATCCCCCAGCTAGACATTTAATCCTCCCAACAGCTAGCAAGGTAGATTATGGTCTCCATTTTGCTGCAAATTAAAGCTCAAAGATGGAGCTACTTGCAGGTGGGGCGGGGGGCAGTGTAAATGGCAGGGACAGTGTGAATTTGGATCTGGACCCAAGATCTGGCCGTCACTCATACCTTTACTTTCTGTATGCAATGCATTCTCTCTGTCTCTGTCTCAGTCAGTCAGTCAGTCACACACACACACACACACACACACACACACACACACACACACACATACACACCATGCACATTTTCAAGTCTTAGACACACTTCCCACCCACCACACAGAACAAACACACAACTCAGGTTCTTACTGTGAGGTCTCCCCATCTCCCTGGGTCCGTGTTTGTCAGGCCACACTCCTGTCACAAGCTGTACCCCTCCCATCCCTCTATCCCACTCACTAACTGGAACAAAGCCACCTGGACCCAGTCAGCCACAGTGCCCTGCACCCCAGTCTTTAGCTGGCTAATGGCAGCCTCCCCCTTCCACGGCCTTGGGAACAGCTGCCTCCACTTAGATTCCAGCCCCCCCCACCTCCTGAAGGGAACAAAAGCAAAACTCCAGGAGGAGGGAGGAGAGGAGAGGAGGGAGGAGGGAGGGAGGGAGGTGGTTGGTTGGCATGCGCCCACCAGCCAGCCCAGCTTCATGCCCGCCTGAGCCCCTGTGAGGCTTCTATATCCTTTCCAGACTCTATCCTCCTACCTGTAAAAACAGGTTTGGAGCAATAATATAATTTTGAGGGCATTTGTCTTGCATGCAGCTGGCTGAAGTTCGATCCCCGGCATCCCATGTGGTTCTAAGAACACTGCCAGGACTAACCTCTGAGCATTGCTGGGTGTGGCCCCTTCCAAAAATGGCAGGATGCTCTTTCCACCTAAGTCAGCACTCCAAATCTGGTCCCCTCTCCTTTGCACCCAAATATCTGATGGTCCCACTGGAAGCAAAGGATCCTGGATCCCTGCCTTGCTATTCTGGTTATTCTGAATGCTCATGAGCTTGAAAGAGCTCCAGGCAGATCATCAGCACTAGTAACAAGACAGCTTTGGTCCAGAGAAGAAAAGATCTTTCTCTGAGAAGAGATTCCCAGTTTGGCAAACAGAGGGATGGGTGCCCTACCACCACCACCACCACCACCACCATCACCACCACCATCACATGATCCACTTTCATCCAGTTTGTGCAGGCTGCAAATTACAATCTTACTTGGTGGCCCATGCTCAGGGAGTTTCTGCTCTGAGCCTCAGGATCTTGTCCAACAAAGGTGGGTGGGGAGATTTTATCAGCCTGACAGACACCCAACAGGGACTTCCTCTGTGCTGCTTGTCTCATTGTTACCAGGGGGGGTGCCCAACCAAGGTGGAAGCACCAGGAGCACTTGGAGGGAAGGTGGGAGCAGGCAGTGGCCCCATGTGAGAGGCTGAGGACTACTCAACTTGGTTCAGAAGCTAACCAGGCACCTTTGCTCATACTAGGAGGACCCCAGTGGGATAGAGGTGGGGGTTTCGAGGAGGAGGTGTGGACTTAGCAGTTTAGGGACAGGAAAGGGCACTCAATGGGACTTCAGAAACAACAAGAATGCCCAACCATCAGCGCTGTCCTTCATAGGCTGGTACCAGCTGCCCTCAAGTCCCCTCAGTACATATGAAAAGAAAAACCCAGATTGCTGAGACTCCCCTCCAGCCCACACCGTGCAAAGGAGGAATGCATGTAGACAAGCCCGTGACCTGGCCTGGTCACACAGCGTGGCTCCATTCTATAGATGAGGAAGGACATTGAGGTTTGGGAAGACAGCCACACCCCTGCTCAAAGGGCACCCTGGGCTTTGCCCCTACAGAGGGACGTTCTTGGTGTCCCAAGCCTCAGTTTCCAACTCTGGGAGGTGGGGCACAGACGCCTCTTCTGCTCTGCCACGACCATTTCTTCCAGCTCCTTTGTCTCCAATGCACAATGCATGGCATTCGAGGCTCTGAGGGCTCCGCAGCCTGCAAGAACCCCCCACCCGCGTTATCAGCAGCAGCTAGACCTGGCGGGGCCTCTCTGGGCCGCAGCCGCCCGAGACATGTGTTGGACACGGGCCTTTCAGGGCTGAAGCGGCCGCACAAAGGCTTGGGAAGAAGGCGGAACAAAGGGCTTTTTCAGGAGGCAACTGAAAAACGGAAGATTAGCTCCTGCGTGCTGTGCAGGAGTGGAGAGGCTGGGCAGGAGCGGAGGGGCTGGCGGCCACCCCCCACCCCAGGCAGATTTCTAGCAAGGCCTGTGCTTCACAGGGCCTGGGGCTCCACACGGGGCCAACCCCTCTCCCTACCTGCAGACTTCAGGACACTGTGGGTGCAAGTGTCAGCACCCCCGTGGTCTTACTGAGGAAACTGAGTCTCCATAAGATTGAGAGTTGCCCATGGTTGCCAGTTGGTACCCACGAAACTAAGGAGCAAATCCAGCTTCCTCCTGGCTCCAGGCCCTTAGAAAGGGCCTCTGTGTTCCTCGCGTCGCCCATATAGGTGGTGCTCTTTGGGGAAGGGAGCATGCGCACAGAGGCTCCACCTGTCCCCATTGGGACACCAGCAATCAGCCGTCTCCTGCCTCCCGCAGGTACGCCATTGACCGTGACTCCGATGTGGACCAGGTCTTTGATATCGACGCAGACACGGGCGCCATCGTGACGGGCAAGGGGCTGGACCGTGAGACGGCTGGCTGGCACAACATCACGGTGCTGGCCATGGAGGCAGGTGGGTTTGGGGGGTTGCAGAACAGAAGGCGGGGCCCATGCTCTCAGGTGCAGGGCGACAGGTAGCGGTGGGGCAAGGAGTTCCAATCAGGCAAATTCGAACTATTGAAGTCTGATGGCCAGGAAAGAAAATCTCCCTGTGCATTTATTGAGCAGCTATTATACAATCAAACCTGGATTTCAGGCACTGAAGTGCCCCTTTGCCCTCCGGAGGGCAAAGGCCGTTAGCAAACAAGGAGAGAGGGGTGTGTGTGTGTGTGTGTGTGTGTGTGTGTGTGTGTGTGTGTGTGTGTACGCGCGCACACACACGCACGGGAGATCTGGTAATCGAGACCTACATTTAAGGGAAGGCCTCTCGAGTGATATTGCAACCAGAGCAGTGTCATGGAGCCAGCAAAGGGAACAGTGTGCTCTGGAGGGGGTTGGGGCCACCAGGGAATTGGGAATTGGGAATTCATTCCTAAAGAGGTGGAAGTCTGGGTGGGCAGAGACGAGATAGAGGAGGGACTGCTTCTGGGCTGCTGCCCTGAGAACAGTACAGGGGTTACGGGGAGGTGGGGTCTCTGCTAGAAGCTAAATGCATGGATAAGACGTGCCCCGTCCCCAGGCTGCATGCAATAGGGCCTGTTCATGATGGCATACCTCTGAGAGAAAGGGTTGACTCGAAGGGACTTGACGCGAGTTTCTGGGATACCATACATGCATGTACAGCTGTGTGGTATGTATACGTTATGACGTGATCTATGTGGTTAGGTTATGTACATGTGTGTGCATGTGGTATGTGCATAAATGTGTGTGCATTGTGCAGATGTGTGGTGCTTGTTCATGATTTTGTGGAGGATGTGTATGCGGGAATGTGTGTGGTGTGAACATGTATGCAGGTGTGTGCATTCATGTTTCTCTGTGTAATATGGTATGTGCAGTGCATGTGCAGGGAGTGTACATATGTGGGGTGCATGCTGGTGTGCAGGTCATGGGATATGTGTGTGGTCCATGTGTGCAGTTGTGTGACGGGCAGGTATGCAAGATTGTGGTGCAAATGAGCTGTAGGTAGGTGGTATTTGCATGTGTGTTGTGTGTGTCTGTGTGCTATGCAGGCACATGCATGTGTTTGTACATTTGTGTGTGCATCTGTGCACAAACAGGTACAGCTTGTGAGCATGAGCTGAGAGAGCATCCAAACGAGTAAGGCCACAGAGATGAGGACTAAGTACAGATTCCCGGAGCCCGGGGAGAGGGGAGAGACAGCTCTTAGCTCCACTCAGCCCAGGCCTTCTAGACACTTCTAGTGCCAACCTGAGACCTGTACTCTTCCTAGTCTGCCCCGCCCCTCCTGCCTGGCCCCTCTAAGAGCCACCAAAGGAAGTAGTATGGACAGCAGGGGTCTTCTGAATCCCTGTGCCTCAGGCAGCCACACTCCCCTCACCTCTGCACACCTGGCCCTGCGCCCCTTGCCCTCAGCCCTCCAGCAACCCTCCTCTCCCCTGCTGGCTCCCTCCCACTTTGCAGCCCCACCACCACCACCCCTGGCCTGTTCTGTCTGGCCAAGGAAGTCCCCGGGCTGAAGTTCCCTTCCTCACTTTCAACTTCGCTTTAAAAGAAAATACAAAGCTGGCTCGAACCGCAGTGCCTGCTGCTCCCAAGCCTTTGAATCCACTCCTCCACTGCATGAAAGGGAGATAACAAAGGTGGCTGGAGAGGAAGTGGCGGCTGGACTCGAGGGAAGAGTGCTCCCCCTCCTTACCTCCCGGAACTTGCTCTCTGTGCAGCCCGGGGACCCGCCTGGCTGCAGGGCACAGCCATCTCCCCTCCCCTCCACCCTGCATCCTATCCCCTCTTCTGCTGTCCACACCACCTGCAACCCACCACTAGCAAGTAAGTCCCCTTTCTGCTTAGGCATGGTGTCTCCACGCAGTGGGTTGTAGAGCAGCATACAGCATCGGGAAGAGGAGAGAGAATGTTCAGGAGTGTCTCTCACGTTCACTGAATCATAACCATGCTGCAGCATGACTGGGAGCAGCTCCGCACCCATTGGATGGGGACATCGCAGCTCAGAGGGCTCAGACACTCACCCTTTTCTGCACCCTCAGCTCTCTGAACTCCACCCCTTATCACCTACAGATCCCCCCACCTACTGGTGGGGAGGAGACAAGTGTCTGAAAGGCTGGATGCTTGGTGGAGCTGGACTAGAGATCAATGGCTTACAGTACAGGGACCCCTCCTGCCTCCGCCCATAGTAATCTATGGACTTGTGGGGCTCCTTGAAATAGTACCTGGGAAAACCTGGCATAATTCTGAGTAAGTCTCGGTTAATACCTGTTAGTCTTGACACTGCAGCAGACTTCAGCTTCTTCTCTGCCGGGCATTACCGCCCCCTAAGACATGTCAATTCTTCCCCTCTCCCAGGATTAGAGGAAGAAATAGAGGCTTAGTGCATCGAGCCCCAGTCTCTGTCACCCTAACACACCTGACACCCTCCAACTCTACCTGGCTACACAGGAAACCAGGGGGCCCCAAAACAGTCCACTGCCCCATCTCCACATCTGAGTGTGCTGAGGACAGAGTGAGAACTCTCCTCTTTACAAATGAGGAGAACCATGATGGTCCCAAGATCCTAGAGCAAGTGCAGGTAAATTCAGAACCAAACTACGCACCCATAGCCTGCTCAGACAACCCCCAACAATACCAATGGGACCCGAAGCCAGGCCTCCAGGGAAACTCCGGGGTGGGGGGCTTTCTCAGAGATAGGGTCCAATAGCCCTACCCCGCCCCCGGGGGTGGCAAATGTGAGGTGACAAGAATCAGAGGGAAGATACTTATGCACAGTGGCAGAGCACAGCACCCTTGGAGCACGGAGCCCCTGGCCGGGAGCAGCCTGTCAGCCCCCATTACCTCCAAGACTCCCCAGCCACTTAGTATGCCGGCTCCCTGCTCTAGAACTTCTGACTCATCCATTCTGCCCGTGCCCATGCTCCCACCACTGACATTATCTTTAACGTTTTGTAATCATGAAATATTAATGACCAATATTGAATTTAAAGTACAATTTGTGTCTGAATCCCATGGTGGAAAGGGCAGTTGTAAAGGGACCATCTTTAAAGACCAGGGTGGGGGTAGGAACTGTAAGGGATAGGGGGATTGGAACGGCAGTATTGGGGAAGGGGTACCCCGGGGCTGGGCCCCTTCCTCCAGTGTCTTCAGGCCCTGAGCTGGTGACTGAGCTACTGTGGTGGTGAGCAAAGAGTTAACCAGCTGGGCTGAATCACCCCAAGCAGACTTCACCCTACTCTTATCCTGGCACTCCCAAGAACAGGCTTCCCGAATTCCATGTGCATTTTGGTGACCATTGACTCAGGGTGTGCTTCTCTGCACGTAATGGCAGGGCTAGTCTCCAGGAGGGGCGGGTGCCCAATTGGAGAAGCAGCAACAGGGTGGCAGCCTGGATTATCTGATTTTAGTCTTTGGCTCAGCAAGGAGAGGATGGTCATGGCATGGATGAATAGCCAGTGATATTGAGCAAATGTTTTCATGCCTGAAAAGGTACCCCCTTGCCACACCATTGGCTTGAGCCGCTTCTGAGCATCCAGCCCACAGGCCTTGGAGATCAGACCCTGCAGAGCCAGCACTTGACACAGGGTGGGATCTTGCAGCAGAGCAAGAAGAGTATCAGACAGGGGCCTCCTGCGCACATCCACCTATTCGAGGACAGTGCACCCCAGAAAGAGGAGCTCAACCAAGTTCTGTTTCCTGTGCACCTTCCAGGGCTAGGCTGAGGAGACTGGAGGAGGAGTAGGGAGAGAGTGAGCTCCATAGCCCTAAGAGCTTAGGGTGACACTCCCCACCCCACGTGTGGGTGTGCCCACACCCACACTTTCTGTTTATATTTTTGGTTTTTTTTTTTTAACCACACCTGAGTAAACTCAGGGCTTACTCCTAATTCCAGTGCAGGGACCATAGAGGGTGCAGGGAATCAAACCTAGATTGGCTACATGCAAGGAAGCCATCCTAACAGCTGTGTTATCACTCTGGTCCTCAGCCTGCATTTTCTTCTTCCTCCTGGCCTTCCCTCTGTGGCTGTGGCAGTTACATTGTCACCCACACTAAGTGGCTCTGCTCACCTGCAGGACTTGGGGTGGGCCCAACACCTCAGTCATGGTGCTTGCACACATAAATCCTGAGTTTTCACAGTCCTTAGTGCTGGTGCTCAGGCCCCTTTAGTGCTGATGCACATGAGCCATTTGTGATAGCACAAATGCGCATTAGGGCTGTGGTGCAAAACAGGGGCACAGTCAGCCATGCATTCCCAAGCATTCTGTCCTCACAGGGGAGTGGACTGGCCAAGAGCAGGTGGGCACACATGCCTGCTAGGTGTCTGCCAGGGTAGCATTGGGACCAGGATGATGAAGTACAGGGAGGCCACACATCTGGGTGTGGAAAGGGGCTCCCATTGCCAGAACAAGCATGTCAGACTAGGGCTCCTGCAGGACTGGTCAGTTCCAAACACCCAGGGCCAGCCAAGCACCCAACAACCAAGCACCCAACAACAGCAGGGGCAGAGACTTCCTGATATGCACAGAGATTCTGGGCACATCCAAGCCCAGACACAAGGACCAGATGGGTCCTACGAGTGAAACTCTCCCCAGCCCAAGCCCTCTACTTCCTTTTGAAGGGATCCAGGTTTAAACCTTCAGCAGAGTGGACTAGTGTCCCTGAAGAAACCACAAGCTTGGTCATCTCTGCTGGAGGTGAGGAGGGCCAGGGCAGGGAGAACACCCCCTGCAGCCTACCTACTTCTCCCAAGAGCACCCCTACCTGCACAGCCCCATCACCATCCTGCCCTACCTGTCTTGGCCATCTAGTAATTGGGCTGATAGATCTCCCTGCCCAGCTGGCCTGTGCTAATCAGAGCCTGGCTTTCGGATGCAGATTCATTCACCAGGAAATAGCAAGGGGGTTGGGAGCACTGTGGAGAAGATGACTCAGCCCTGCTCCCCACCCTATAGCAGACACATTCCAGCACCCCCTTTCCTCTCTCTATACGCATTCCAAAAGTCCTCTCTCTTCCTCTGCAACAGCCAAGGAGAACTTCAGAGTCCACCTCCATTTGCTTTAGTGGTGAGGAAATCTTGCTCCAGAAAGCATGAGAGCAAAGGCAAGAGCCACAGCCAGTATTCCTCCACATGGTGGCAGGGTCCCCAGAGGGGGCAGCTCCACAGAAAAGTGCCTACAAGAAAGAACCTCCCGCTAACATCCCAGCTTGGTTAGGGGTACCCAGATAGTGGAATCGTTCACTGGGGAAATTTCTAAGCACCTGCTGTGTGTCCTGTGTCTGTCTCAGGCTGAGGCTGCCTCAGTGAATCAGAGAAGGAGATCTGGCGCCTTCCAACGGGGGGACTCAAGGGGTGCAAGAGGTGAACACAGTGTAGATGTAGGGGTAAGGGTGGGGGAGGAGTGTGTGATAAGGATGTTGAGGAGCAAATTAAAGATGATCACCAGGAGAGGTCCTCTTAGAGGATACCATGGCAGAGATGGGAAGGAGGGACAGGAGCCAGCTGGGATCAGTGCTGAAGGAAAAGAGAATGAGGAACAACACCAGGAAGAACAATCTCATGGGGGGGGGGGGGGTGCTGCCATGAGGGCAATCAAGAAAAGCTTTTTGGAAGAGATGAGGGTGTTTATTAGGGGCCAGAAGGTAAAAAAGATGCTGGCTGCTAAAGATGGCAAGAAAGGCAATATAGGGTTAGAAATACCATCTGTGCTGGGCTAGAGTGATAGCACAGTGGTAGGGCATTTACCTTGCATGCAACTGAGCTAAGACAGACCCCGGTTTGATCCCCAGTTTCCCATATGGTCCCCCAAGTTTGCCAGGAGTGATTTCTGAGCTCAGAGCCAGGAGTAACCCCTGAGTACGGCTGGATGTGCCACTCCCCCAAAAAACACCAAGAAATACCACCTTTGGAGATGTCACCTCTGAGAACTTGGGCACATTTTCTGCAGTCTCTGAGCTGATTTCCTCCTCTATAGAGCAAGGGTCAGTCATACAGCCCCTGTCTCCCCAGTGAAAGAAAGGACCGACCGGGTAGCACCCCCTCATGCAAACTCAGGCCAGGCCTTGCCTCCCCTCCCGACCCGTTCCCACTCATCTCAGCTCTCCAAGCTCCTGTTAGCCCCAAATACCAGGGGAGTGAGTGCCAGGAGAGGGTCTAAGTGGCATTCTCAGTCTCCTCCCTCTGACCCCCAGAAGCTTTGCTGGGGCTGATCTCACTCCTGGGGCCCTTTACTCTCTCTCTTTCTCTCTCCCTGCTGATAATGTCCCAGTTGGATCTCAATCTAAAGGTCACTTAGTCCAGGGGGACAGCTCGCCAGCTCCTCCCATCTCAAGGCTCCTGAACTTGTTTCACTCAAATCAGATCACAGTCTGGAGTCATTAGTATCTGTCGCTGCACTTACCCGAGGACAGGCGGGGCTCGTGCTCCACCACATCCTTGGCCTGGAGGAGACAATCCAGCCAGGATCACCAGTCAAAACCGAAAGTCTCAGTTCCTCGTGGCTCAGTACAAGCCCTGGATGGCTCAGAGATCTGGGACCCCAAGGCCCAAAGAAAGTGTGAGAGCCGACCAGTCACCTACCCATGATCTAGTGTCATCTGCCCATGATCTGGTGTCATGTCCCCTTGAGCTATCGGGCCCCCAAGTCCTCACCGCCATGTCCCCGGATGCAGGGCGAGCCGGCGCCGAGAAGGAGCAGCAGGCTGACACATGCTCTGCTTTAATTTCAAAAGCAGCTCGGGCTGCAGGCCTGTTCAGCTCGGGGCTGTCAATCAGCCTTCCTCAAGGCTGCATCAATTAGTTTAAAAATATTGAATGTAATTTTGCCTGACACAACATATTGCAGCTACTGCAAAATATAATTTATTTTAGAAGAAGAAATAATTAAACTAATTTGCATGTCAGTCAGCTGAACTGAGTTGCCAAGGCGGGGAGTGGAACCTGGGGCGGGGGCTGGGGTGGAGTGTGACCATGCCCAGAGAGAGCTCCTGCTGGCCAGGCTTTGGGTGAAGGCATCTTAGAGCTGCATCCGAGGGATAGCTGCTGTCCCATTAATATGTATCCCAGTAGCTGGAGGGCCCACCAGCCTTGTCAGCAGAGCCCAAAGACCACTAGCCAGACCAGCTTTCAGCTCTCCTCTGGCTCTTTTTATTTTGGGGGGCCATACTGTCAGTGCTCAGGTGTTCCTGGTTCTATATTCAAAAATTATTTCTGGCGGGCTCAAGGGGCCATATGGGATGCTGAGGATCGAACCCAGTTGGCCATGTGCAAGGCAAAGGCCTTACGGCTATGCTATCGCTCCAGCCCATCCTTGGCTTTTTTTGTACCTTCACTGGGCCTCAGTTTTCTCATCTACAAAATGGGCTCAACACTAGCCCCTTTAGGACTCATCTGATGGTGTAAATGAAGTCAGAGATCAAAGAATTGGCTAGAAATTGGCAAATCCAGCCCAGAGATGAAGAATAATTAATTGTCTGCTGGGTTCCTTGTTTGATGCCTAAAAACTTTAAAGTTGGAAAACATGAATTTTGATGTTCACTTATTTATTATTTGTGATGATAGCAGTACTGGGAGAAGTTTGCAGATAACTGGTCAGATGTGAGATAGCAGAGTATCAACAGAGTTTTTGGGCCAAGTGATTAGAAACCCCTGGATTGGCCTGAGATTAAGGGAGCCGTTAAAATATCTAAGGGGGCTTGGAAGGATGGAGAGATAATTCAGGGCTTAAGGCACATGTTTTGCATGTATCCGACCCTGGTTTGGTTCCTGGCACCATATGGGTTCTCAACTTTCTACAGATAAAACCTTGAGGCCCCTGAATATTGATAGGTGTAGCCACAGAGACCTCGGAATCATGGTGTCACAGAGCAGCACCATACCCTCAGCTCAGCTGGCTGAGAGACTTCTGGATTTGTCTGCAGCCTGTGGGAATGGGAGACAGTGTGGCCAGCCCAGCCTCAGTTCTGAGGCCTTTCAAAGGGTTCTGGGTGATTCTAAAGGCAGCCAGGTCTGACAGCCATGCCCACATGCCACGGGCCTGGGATACCTATTCAGGGTTGGCTTGTGAGCTCTGGGGAGTTCCAAGGTAGCTCTCAACTCTGGAAGCCTAGTGGCCATTTGTGCAAGATAGTTACAGTTACGGATAGATATGCCTGCCAGTACCTATTCAATACCCCCCTTCGATCGGCTTTATGCTGGCCTTGAGGGGTTCCCCTTATTTCACAAGAGGATAGAAGGCAAGAAAATAAGACTGATGTGGTTCAGGGTCTATTCACTAATCTGATGGTGTTAAACATTTCAAAATAGTGGTCTGTCTCCAACCAGGAGTCTGGCCTCTAAACCCATACAACTTCCCATGTCAGTGATCTCAGAAGCCCCCCCCTGCAAGGTTGTTAGAGAAACTCAGTAGGCATAGAAGAGCATAGAGTAAAGGAACAGGGTCCCATGGGTGGCAGGCCGGCTTGACACCTCTCCCTCTCCCTCTGCCTTGCCCTGCCCTGGGCCGGCCCACTCTCTCCCCCTGCAAAGCACACACCATCTGTTTGTGTAGCTCCTCCTGCAGCAAGCTCTTAAAAATAACGGCTCCACCACCACACTCAGTCACGACTCCCCTCACCCCCAGAAAGGCCCCTAGAATCACTGAAGCAGCAGATCTGGGTGAGCTGAAAAGATAAGGTGCCCCTGGTTCAGGGAAGCTCTAGGGAGGGGAGCTAGAGTTAATTAGGGACTCTCCCCCTCTGGTCCCTGCTGCTCCACCCCAACAAGGTGGGGGCCCACACCAGCCTCTAATTCTCTTCATCAAAGGCCAGACAGCTGCTTCCACCATGCAGAGGGCCTCTGAGATGAGAATGAGGCAATCTCTTCACTCCTCCCCTAAAACCCCAGATGGGTACTGGCTGCCTAGGAGCTTCCAGGCAGCCCCCAAAATAGTTCCTGCTGTCAAGCTCCTGGTCAGCAGGAGGTAGTCAGCCTTCCCATGGAATGTCCCAGGGTTTCTAGCAATAGAACAACTGGGCAAATCTTGAGTCATAGCTAAAAGAGATGGGGGTACAGCATCAGGGGGCGAGAGAGTCAACATTTGAGTGCTATTTAGAAGGGCCTGCTGGGAAGAGGTTTCCTTACAGCCCCCAAGTTCCTTCCAGCCACAGCTGAAAGGGCTCAAGGGTTTTCAGTTAAACATTTCCACGTCTGTGTGTGGTGTTCACACTTGTGGTTTTCTCTGATGTTTCCTCAGGCGCCGTTAACTACCAATCATGCTAATATTAATGCTTCAAGCAGATGGTACTAAGTGTGCCACACACCCCACAAGAGTGTCTGTGCCCCCTCCACCCTGGCTCTAGGTCCCCTCACACCCACCTTCACCCATGCTGCATCCCCCCAGCACACTCAGTTCTGTAGGCTCTGGGTCTGTTAGCCCGGCCACACTCTTTCTTTAAAAGCCACATGGCAGAACGATCATTCTAAATGTGTCCTTTTCATTCTGGCTCTTGTCACTCAACAGGATGCCTTCTAGTTCCATCCCTGTAGCAGCAAATAGTAAGATTTCATCTTTTCTTCTTCTAGCTGAATAATATTCCATTGTGTATATAGAGGACAGACTCTTTATCCACTCATCTGCTCTGGGCCCTTGGGAAGCTTCCAGATTCTGACTCCTCTGAATGGAGCTACAGTAAACACATGAGTACAAATATCTCTTCTAAATATTGTTTTTGGGCTCTTGGGGTAC
Organism: Suncus etruscus; assembly: GCF_024139225.1. Taxonomy (NCBI): domain Eukaryota; kingdom Metazoa; phylum Chordata; class Mammalia; order Eulipotyphla; family Soricidae; genus Suncus; species Suncus etruscus. Next base: position 27,392,576 of record NC_064856.1, on the reverse strand, counting down.
ATGCCAAGATATAGGATCAAAGGGTCATATAGAAGCTCAATTCCGCGGCCAGAGAGATAGCATGGAGGGTAAGGCGTTTGCCTTTCATGCAGAAGGTCATCCTGGCGTCCCATATAGTCCCTCGAGCCTGCCAGGAGCAATTTCTGAGCAGAGAGCCAGGAGTAACCCCTGAGCAATGCCAGGTGTGACCAAACAAAAAACAAAAAACAAAACAAACAAACAAACAAAACAAAGAAAAAAGAAGCTCAATTCCATTTTTTTTTTTTTTGAGAAATGTAGTTTTTTTCATAGGGAATACCAGGAGACACTCTGAAAGACTATGAATGTGGATGTGGACCGCCCCCCCCCATGGCCCTGTCAACATTGGTTGTTTTTCTACTCTATTTGGTGTGTGCCAGCCTCACTTGTGTGAAGTAATAGGTTATTGTAGTCTTGATCTGTGTTTCTCTGCTGATCAGTGATAAATGATAAGAAAACTTCTTCATATATATATATATATATATATATATATATATATATATATATCTTGAGGCCAACTGTGTGTCTTCTTGGAGGAAGTATCTATTCAGGTTCTAACTCCCTTTTCTGGTGGGCTTGTTTATTCTGTTGTTGATGAGTTTTGATCACTTTGTATATCTTTAATATCTGCCCTTTTCAGATGTGTAATGTACTACAGTCTTAAATATTTTGTAGATAGTAACTTAATCTTTCCTCAGAGCCACCCTATCACCAATAGCTCTGTTTTGCAGATGAGAAAATTGAGACACAAATGACCTGGCATGTATCACACTGAACACAGTGGCAGAGCTGGTTTTTGCTTCTGAGTTCTTGCTATGTAATCACTGAGCAGTGTTTATTTCCTAGATGCAAAAATTATTATCAAAGAGGGTCTTATCCAAGATCAAATATTGCACCACGGACAAAGTAAAACCTGTAATTCAAGCTTCTTTTCTCTTAGTCCTTCTAGGTTTCATTCATCCTTTCATTTGACTAATGTATTAGGATTGGTTCTTTCTAATACATTCTAGTGTGTTAGAATCTATTGTACTAAATTTAGAGATGCAGGGATAAATAAAATTGTCCTCAACTGAACCACAATTGGAGAAAGGGGACTTTGCCATGTTGCTGAGGACCCTGACCAAAATCCACCTTTAATAGACTTATCTTGCTGAGTCAGGATTGAGTCCTTAAAAAATCAGAGATTTGGGAGTTCAGTTGTTGGCTTAAAATTAAATTCTTTAAATGTTCTCTCACTTCAGTTTCTCTTCTGTACTAGGGGTATAGCATTATAGAAACCACAGGATTTCTGCAAGCTTGTCTGAAATAATGGGTGTTGGTGCACAATCTCTGCCGTCTGTGGTGCTGGGATGAAGAGGGGTGTGTAAGGAGAGGTGCTGGAAGTGGGAATGTGGGGGTGAAGGGACAGTGGTATGGTGGGGCTAATGGTATGAAGGTGGATGTGGGGAAGGGAGTGGTTGTGGTAGAGATGGTGGCATTAGAAGCTGTAATGATGATGTTGGTGATTTCAATGGTGCTGGTGGTATTAATGGCAAGTTTGGTGGTAGGATGGTCTTAGCATTTGTAAGGATGGTAGAGATGGCAATAGCAATACTTGTGTATATGGCTGTAGGAAATAGGTGTTGGAAATTGGTGGTGATGCTGGGGATGATAATCTAATGGTCTCATGGTGATGGGAACAGAAGCCCAGTGATGGCTTTGGTGATGATAATAGTGATGATGGTGATAACCATAGAGTTGTGCTGGAAAAGACAGCAATGCTAATACTAATGGTGGCAATGCTCATGGTTAAATGGGAATCATGGTATTGGTGACGTTGATGGAGGTAGTTATGGTCATGGTGGTGGTGACAATGAAATGGTACTCACAGTGACACTGCTAATGACAATGGTCACGACAGTGATGGTGCCAATCATGCTGAGTAGTTCATGGTGCTTCTAGCGATAGCGGTAGTGGTGTGAATGGTCAGGGTAAGGGGCACCTTCTCCAGCTACATTGTCTAGACCTGTTCTGTTAACCCAAATCTCTCAGTGTGGTTTCATCTCCTGCATAGGAGCAGGGGGGATTTTGTGGAGATCTCACCATCAAGGCCTCTCAGCTGCTCCTGTGCTCCATTCCAGACAACCACGCCCAGCTGTCCCGAGCATCCCTCCGGATTCGAATCCTGGATGTGAATGACAATCCCCCTGAGCTGGCCACCCCCTACGAGGCAGCTGTATGTGAGGACGCCAAGCCAGGCCAGGTACCACAGTGGAGCTGGAGCTGAGGACTGACCAGGGGCACCTGTGCTCAGACCCAGCAGGACTCAGCTGCTCCCTGCCCTCTTGTCCCCTTCAGCTCATCCAGACCATCAGTGTGGTGGACAGAGATGAGCCCCAGGGGGGTCACCGCTTCTATTTTCACCTAGTGCCAGAAGCTCCCAGCAATCCTCATTTCTCTCTCCTTGACATCCAAGGTGAGTCACCTCTGAACCCACAGATTCTAGAGTGGCCAATCCACTGCGTTGCCATGTTGGAACAACTGGGATACCAGCAGATTCCGTGTTGGGCCCAATATCAAATTGCAAGCTCAGCTCAGGTCAGCCTAAGTGGCCAAACCATGCAGATTAAGCAAATTGGGAGAAGAAACAGGCTAAGTGGCTGTAGAAGTGGGGGTGGGGGAGCAATCTCCTTTGAGTGGACAGAGAAGTAGAGAACGGTCTGATCTCCATGGTAGGGAAATGCAGATAAATAAGCTTCCTCGCAAGAGTGAAAAACTTTTTAAATCTTTTGTTTAGTCTTTGTTGTTGTTGTTTTGTTTGTTTGTTTTGTTTTGCTTTGTTCTATCTGCTTTTTTTTTGGGGGGGGGGGAGCCACACCCAGAGCTGTTAAGGATTACTCCTGGCTTAACACTCAGGAATCACACCAGGCAGTGGTCTGGGGATCAAATAGGATGCTGAGGATCAAACCCCAGTAGGCCACATGCAAGACAACCAGCTGTGCCCACACTTTTTTGTTTATTTTAGAGGAAAAGTGAGCACCTTGCACTAGATTTAAAACAAAGGGATTGGGAAAGAGAGACTTCTTTTAGAGATAATTATCTTCTATCTCTGCCAGGTCCTTAGGCCCATTCTCTCTCTAAGCTCCTCCTATTACCTATTTCACCCCATCTAGCTCCACACCAGTAGTAGGAATGAGGGAGCTGGGTCTGGACTCTGCTCATGGATCTTTAGACTACCTGGCAAGGCCTGACCATCTCTGAACCTCAGCTGCATCCCCTATAAAATGGGCCTGTCACAGGCCACCTCAGGAAGTCAAGTACTTGCCTGGCACCAGTCTATCTGGGTTCAATTCCTGCACCACATATGGGTCTCTGAGCCTGGCCAGGAGTGATTCTTGAGTACAGAGCCAGGAGTAAGTGAACAAGGCCTCTAAAGACAATAAAAGAGTGAGCTGCGTGGGTGAGGGTCATTGAATAGGATGATAGGGAGAAAGCAGCAGCAAATGTAACAGCCTGAAGTGGGGGCTGGCTTGAGCCCTCGGAACAAAAGACCAGGCACCAGAGAGTGGTTCAAAGGAAAAAGCACATGCCTGTGTATGACCCTGAGAGTCCACAGCACTGCATGATCTGCTCAAATCCACCAGATTGTCCCTGAGGCACCTTAGCACCAGACCACAGAACTTAAGCACCAGGCTGGATATTGCCATGCCTCCCAGCATTGCAGGGGTGGCTCCTATGAGAAGAAAAAACAAAAACTAAAAACAGGTACCATGGAAATAGTACAGTATGTGGTAGACCCAGGTTACATCTCCACTACCACATAGGGTCCCCAGATGCTGCTAGGAGTGATCCCTGAGCACAGATGTAGGAGTAAACTCTGAGCACCAATGGGGGGGGAGGGAGGGAGGGAGGGAGGGAGGGAGGGAGGGAGGGAGGGAGGGAGGAAGGAAGGAAGGAAGGAAGGAAGGAAGGAAGGAAGGAAGGAAGGAAGGAAGGAAGGAAGGAAGGAAGGAAGGAAGGAAGGAAGGAAGGAAGGAAGGAAGGAAGGAAGGAAGGAAGGAAGGAAGGAAGGAAGGAAGAAGAAAGGAAGGAAGGAAGGAAGGAAGGAAGGAAGGAGAGTAGGACATGCATGTTGGGGACGTTCCACAGAGGCCGTGGCACCAGATCACGCAGGGTTCCGACCCTGGGGCAGTCTTAGATCACTGAAAAAGACCTTTACACACTTGCTTCCAACAGAAGAGCCCAGGGTGACCTGAGGCAACTCCCTGTGTATTTCCCGAGCCTGGCGAAAAATAATGAACAACCAGGGTGATTCTAAGCACCAGAGAGCACTGCAGACCAGGACCTGGAGTGGCCTTGGGCAGGACCCTGCTGGGCAGACTCTAGCCTTCCATGGCCTGATTGTGTCAAACCTGGAGGGTGCTGGGGGTGGGTAGGGGGAGGTGAAGGTTGTGACTCCAGGAAAGGACTTGGTGGACTCAGACACAACCATTTAAACCTCACGCATATTCAGTATTTTACTAACAGGTACAGACCTGCTCCTTATTCCACGGCTGGCCCCAGCAACTCCTAGGAGATTCTGAAAGCCTGACCTGATCTCCCTGAGCCACAATCTCCAACCCCAGCGGTCTGAGTTCTGCCCAAAGGCCAGTGTGCCAGAGCTCACACCCCGTATGACCCCCTGGCATGAGCTCCCTTGGATAGGGGGGCTGTACTGCCTGCTGAGGTCAGCATAGGCAGGCAATGTCTCAACTCCCATCCCTGCAACCCCTCCTCCTCACCATATAAATACCCTGGGCGAAGACCGGCTACCCCAACCCATCTGTTTCTTTGTACAAATTTGTAGCCAGTTTGGAAATGTGATTTATAAATATTGCTTCTGCAGCCAGGGACTGACGCTGATGGATGTCAGGCCAGATGGATGGATGCAGTGCTGGGCCCAGCTCCCACCAAGGAGCGTAGGCTGGGGGCTGGGGTGTCCACGGCCAGCAGGGTAACCCAGGCTGCAGGGATTCCCTTTTCTGGGGTGGAGGGAGAGTGGCAGAGAGCAGATTTGTGAGAACATATGGCTCCGTGGCCGAAGGCAACCCCAAAAAACGAACCTCTCTCCCCTCCCCTCTCTTCTGCTTTTGCTTGGGAATTGAGTCTGAGCCAGCGCAGCCACTCATTTTTTCAAATTTGTCTGCTTCTTGGCACCTCCTCTCCCACTGTTATCTCACACCCCAAACACGGGAAAGTTTCCTCACTGCTCCTCCACACCCACTCTCCGTATTTGCCATCAGAAGCTCAGCACCCACAAGGGCTGCAAGAGTCCTGGCAGCTAGAGGGACTCAGTTAGTATTTGCCAGTGAATGGAAGATGTATCACTTCTTTGCTTAAAAAAAAAAATAAAACAACCAACAACAAACAAACATCAGGGCTGACAGAATAGTACAGTGGGTAGGGTGCTTGGCTTGCACATGGCCAATCTAGGTTCGATCCCTAACACCCCATATCATTCCTCCAAGCCCCATCAGGAGTGATCTCTGAGTGGAGAGCCAGGAGTAATCCATGAACAACAACCAGGTGTGGGAGTCTCACCTCCAAAAAAAAAAAAAAAAAAAAAGAATATCATAAAAACAACCATGAACACCTCCTAATTCTTTAAGAAAATGCCCGAATGCTTTACCATGGCCTCTAAGATTTCCATGGTGAGTCCCAGCCTCTTTTCAAGTTGCTTTCCGTTCCTTGATTGGTTTAAGCTTCCTCCAGTCCTGGACCTATGCACTGTTTTTTCTCCTTGAGCTCATACCTCAGGGCTCAGTAATAATGTCGATTTATTCCCAAGAAGGTGGCCCTGACCCCCCAGTCTGACTCATGTCCTCTGTTAGATCCCCTTCCTATGTCTTCCATCATAGCACTTACTATGGTTCAAAACTTTAGACTTAAATTGTGGGTTTATCTGATCAACATTTGTTGCTCAGATGAGACAATAAACTCAAATCTAGGACTGTCATTGATTGAATTCCTTGCTGTTTTTTCCCAGTGGCTAACAGGATACCTAGACAACATAGTTGTTCAATAAAGAATGATAAGTTAGGTCAGTGGAGAAAAGATAGGTTGATGGATGGATAGAGTATGGTTGTATGAATACATGTTTGGGTAGATGGATGGATGGATGGATAGGTGGAGGATAAATGGATGATGGTTGGCTATGAAGAAAAGATTGGTTGATGAATGGATGGATGGAGCACAGTTGGATGAATATATGCATGGATTGTGGGGGATAAATGAATGAATAGGTAAATGGAAGCATCTACCTTCCATAGGTAGATGGAAGCATGCATAAGAGATAGATGTAAGGATGGTGGAGGATGGTTGGATAAGAAAATGAATAGGTAGATGGATGAATAAATGTATGTATATATATATATATATATATATAGGGTGGATGGACAGATGGATGATCTGATGAGTGCATGGAAAAGGTAGTTATAACACCAATTCAGTGACAAAGTGACAATTCACTTGACAAAATATCAAGTCTTTGAGCCTCAACTTCTATCCCCTTCTCCCCATTTTATAGTGGCACAAGCAGAATGATCTCAGTGGTTGTGAGATAGAAGCTTATTTATTTAATGGTGGTGTTGAGAGTATCCACACTATCAAGAGTGTATAAAAAGTTGAAGATCCCACAGATGCCAGGACCCCCTCCTCATTCTTTTTTTTTTTTTTTTTTTTTTGGTATTTGGGCCACACCCGGCAGTGCTCAGGGGTTACTCCTGGCTGTCTGCTCAGAAATAGCTCCTGGCAGGCACGGGGGACCATATGGGACACCAGAATTTGAACCAACCACCTTTGGTCCTGGATCGGCTGCTTGCAAGGCAAACGCCGCTGTGCTATCTCTCCGGGCCCGCCCTCCTCATTCTTGAGCCTTGTTTCTTCCCTGGGGAAGGCTGACATTTTCACAGCACGAATTATCTGACCCTTTAATAGGATGTCACAGTTCAAGTCCAAGCTTGAGGGGTTTGTTCAGGACCACCCATTAACCCTTGAGCCTCATTCTCCGAGTCTGGTTCGGTACGGACACGCTGACTTAACGCAATGTGACAAGTGCCATGAGGAGCAGGGCTGGCCCCTGCGTTGAAAGCGGGAGCAGGGAGGAGGGAGCTATAAATCCTTCCTTCCCGGGAAGCGGAGAAAGGAGGCCACAGAAAAGAGGTGACATTTAGCTGAAGCATGACAGATGAGGAATTGGCCCAGGCAGGAAGGTGGGTAGGCGCTGTAGATAGCGGGGACTTCATGAGTCAGGGCAGGACAGATAGAGGGGGTGTAGAAATCCTTGCCCCATGCCCCACAAGGAGTCTGAGTACCGGGACTGTTCTCAGGACCATGTACAAAGCCTCCACTTAACGCTCACTGACCCAGAGATGGTCCCTTCATCACAGGTGAGGAAACTGAGGCCTCTTGAGCTCAGTGAGTCTCCCAGGTTGTCACAGAAACTCAGCACTTTTGTTTGTTTGATTTTGAGTATGGGAGCTACATCCAGTGGTATTGGGGGGGGGGTGAGGAGAGGTGTTCTGTGGTCAGGAATTCAGGAATGACTCCTAAGGTCATATGTGAAGGATCATATGTGGTGTCTGGATTGAACCAAAGTCATGGCCAAAGGGGCTACATGTGGGCCAAGTACCTTATCTTCTGGACATTTTTATCTTCTGGACCCCAAATCAACATGATTTTTAACATTTTTAGGTCTCCCAAGCTATGTGTAGGAGATTCTCAGAAAATAGGGCCATTGATTCATGACAGGACTCTGAGATTGTGAGACTGTCCAGGCCCTGCTATGCTGGGATAGGCAGGTCTCCCCAGTGTTTTTCAGAGGACCATTTAGTACCGGGAATCAAATCCAGAATGAGTGACTATTGTACTCTCTTCCATCCCCTAGTTTTAATATTTCTGGAGACTGTGAAATGGAAGCTATGTTATGACACTTGTATGCCCTCATGGGTCAAAGGGATGGGGTGGCATGGGGGGGGGCTCTCATTAGATACCACAAGCCAAGCCTGTCTCAAGGGTCAGGCTCTTAACCAGTGACACTGGAAGGCAGCTCTTTATACACAGTAGGCACTCGCCAGAGAGCCCTGTCTCCCAACTCTTGTCAGGTCCAACCAGCTATAATCTGGGGACTCCGGGACCCCAGGGTCAGGGTGCTGGGGTGGCTGAAGTAGAATATAGAGCCACAATAGGCTGTTGGGAAAATTCTAAAAAAAAAAAAAAAAAGAGGGGACAGTAAAAGAAAGGAGAAAGTGACAGCAGGGACAAGACCTTGGCCCAGCTGGGGACACAATCTTGGAACAGCTAAAAGAAAGTGTTGAGAAGCTTTGGGAATAGAATCTGGGGACAGCTGAGGACAAAACTGGCTCTGGGATTGCAGCAGTGTGTTGGGGCACTTTCTGGGGTTCACAATGGTGTTATTAGGGACCGGGCACTTGGGTTAGCTGAGAGGCAGGTACATGGGCATGGGGAGGTGAATGCCAAGGTGGAGTCTGGAACCCTGACCCATGTTACCCCCTTTTCTGGTACAGACAACACGGCAGCAGTGCACACGCAGCACCTGGGCTTCAATCGGCAGGAGCAAGATGTGTTTCTGCTGCCCATCCTGGTGGTGGACCGAGGACCACCATCACTGAGCAGCACAGGCACCCTCACCATCCGTGTGTGTGGCTGTGATAGTGCTGGTGCCATCCTGTCCTGCAATACCACTGCCTTCGTCATGGCCGCATCCCTCAGTCCTGGGGCACTCATCGCCCTACTGGTCTGCATCCTCATCCTGGTCGGTGAGTTCCTCCAGAGAGCCCCTTGGTTCTCCTAGAGTCTGGGTTTCCTGCCCTAGAAGTGTCCCAGGAACAGGCTGACAACTCTGATAATCCCAAGACAAGATTGCCTCCCACCAATTCTAGATGGGGTCCCCCCAGACTTTGTTCTTGCAAGCCCACCCTACCTAACTCAATCTTTCCCCATTCTTTTTGTTTGTTTGTTTTTTGGTTTTGGTTTTGGTTTTTGGTTTTTGGGTCACACCCGGCGGTGCTCAGGGGTTTCTCCTGGCTGTCTGCTCAGAAATAGCTCCTGGCAGGCACGGGGGACCATATGGGACACCGGGATTCGAACCAACCACCTTTGGTCCTGGATCAGCTGCTTGCAAGGCAAACGCCACTGTGCTATCTCTCCAGGCCCTCTCTCCCCATTCTTACAAAAACCATCATTTTTCCTTTCCTCATACCTATTATTCGATGTTCTTCTTTTAGTAACTAGGGTTCCTGTAAGCTTCTCATGCTCAGGTGGGCCATCAGGACATGTTTCAGCTAAGATAATTGAGGTTCTGTGAGGTTGGGGACCTGCACAAGGCATGCAAAGAGCTCCTTATCTTTACTCCCTGCCTCTTAGGATTGTATGCTGGGACAAAGCCTCATAGCAATGTAGGGCCTATTCAGAAGACATTTGGGGGTTGAATCCACTCTGTTCTTCCAGCTATTGTTTGAACCCCTCAGACTTCCCCAGAGGGGCTGTCTGTTTGTGGAAACCAAACTTCCCAAGTGGCCATAAACCACTTCTTTGGCCTGGTCCCAGCCACTAGACTTGGAGGGACAGGTCAAGAGTGAGCTCAGGAATATCCCATGGCTATTTTACTCAGCCCCCCTGAAGAAGATGGCAGCTCCCACCCAATGCAGATTCAATGGGGTTGGTGGCATAGCACCCCACCAGGGACTGCCTGTGACCAAGTCACATCTCCTCCATCCCTGCAGAAGCCCTGAGCAAGCTCTCCCAGAGCAAGGAGGCCAGCCTCTCTCCCTCCCCCATCCCAGCCCACGGCTCTGAAGCCCTTTTTCCAGAGGGTGCACTTTACAGCGGTTTCATTTTCCGAGGCAGTGCAAACAAATTTCTGCCTAATTGCCCACAAATGAAGAAAGTGCACATCAGTGCTCTAAAGGTGACGGGCGGAATCGCTGATCAGGCCTGGCACATCTGTCCCCGCCATCTGCTCTCACGGGCATCCCCCTCGGCGGTGCCTGGCCTCCGGCTCCTTCCCAAAGCCATCCATCCATCTTCCCACTTCCCTCCTGACACCTCCGCTCCCTCCGGACCTGCCTCCACCTCCACCCCCTTCCCTGTCACAAGCCACCTTGTTAGGTCGCAGGCAGCAGCCTGGCTGATGGCCCTTGCAGCCGGCTCTGGTCACTGACCCGGGCGAAGCTATTTGCAGCAGCTAAGAGGGCCAGAATCTGCCATTGTATTCAGCACATGTCCATCCATCCGTCTATTCACCCACAGCACCAGTCATGTCTCACATTCAAACATCATTTCCATTTTTACCCATCCAGAAAGATCCCTGGGTGCTGGGATCCATCTGTGAATGCAAGGGGTTAAGAGCCTGAAGTCACTGGGAAGTTGAGGTGTCATCACTGGGACAGGGGAGATTGAGCATGGAGGCAGATCATGATTTCAGACTTGGAAACCCTTATACTAGAGAGTCTCTTGGCCAACTCAAAGGATTTTGTGAGTAGGGGACCTGGGTTTCAGTGAATAATTCCAGGCTGGGTGGAAATATAGGAATTGTCAACCCCTACATGGATCTGAGATGGAAGAGAGCTTGAGATCTCACACTGAGTCCTGGGCCCTCCAACTTTAAATCGTGGGGTGCTGGGAGATAGTACCACAGTTCGGGCACATGCCCAGCATGCACCTAATCCTGAACAACTTGAAGCCCCATATAAGCCCATAAGTATCACCAAGTACAGATGGTATGGCTCAGGTTTTCCTGACACTGGGACCCTGCCTTGGCTCTTGTATTAAAGCAATAGCCCTGTTGACAGAGAATTGCCTGCGGGATCTCCAGGCTCTTGACCACTCTTGAAAGGTCACATCCCAAAAAAGGAATTTGAAAATAGAGGCAAAATCGAAAGTAGAGTACAGAGAGTCAGTGGAAAAAGCCAAGAAGGGTAGCTCATTCCTTCACTCACCATTCATTCATTCATTCACTGTTCATTCATTTACCACTCATTCTCACTGTTCACTCACCATTTCATCATTCTCTATTCATTCACCATTTCTTTGTGCTCTCATCATTCATTCCCTTGAAGCTAAAGACATTCTCTCACTCACTCATTCACTCACCATTCTCTCATCATTCATTCATTCATTTACATTCATTCTCAACATCTACTCACTCACCATTCATTCACTCATCATTCATTCATCCACTTAACATAATCTCACCATTCATTCGTACACCACTCATTCTCTCACCATTCATTCACACATCATTCATTCATCAACTTATCATTATCACACCATTAATTCATTCACTCATCATTCATTCATTCTCTCACCATTCATTTACTCACTCACCGTTCATTCATCAACTTACTATCCATTCTCTCTCTCTCTCTCTCTCTCTCTCTCTCTCTCTCTCTCTCTCTCTCTCTCTCTCTCTCGTGGCGCTCAAGGGTCAACTCCTGGCTCTGCGCTCAGAAATAGCTCCTGGCAGGCATGGGGGAACCATATGGGATACCAAAATTTGAACCACTGTCCATCCTGGATCAGCTAGGTGCAAGGCAAACACCGAACTGCTGTGCTATCTCTCTGGCCCCATTACCATTCATTCTCATTCATTCTCTTACCATCATTCTCAACATTCATTCACTCACCATTCATTTATTCCCTTACCATCACTCACCAATCATTCACTTAACAATCATTCATTATCTCACCATTCATTCATTCATTCATTCATTCATCATTTGTCCATCTCTTTCACTTCCAGGTGTCCATCCAGCTCTTCAGTCATTCGCCCAACCAGTCTTAGTGACTTGCTACATGCCTGACTGATCCAGGGAGCACGTTCTGGATCCTCCCACATAGCTCAGGATGTGCCTTGAAGTGCAGGGGGACAAACATGCTAACAGATCAGGGTCTTACTGTGTGTGTGTGGGGGGGGGGGGGAACAGCAGGCTCAGCAAGAGGAATACTGGAGAAGAGGGTGGGGCCACAGGACGCCACCTCTGCTGAGACTTCTGAGGGAACAGAGCACAGGGGTAAAAGATACCCTCGACCCCGGCACCAAGAGATCGGAGGGTGAAAACTATAAAAAGTCAAGCACCAAGATCTCAGATTAAACCCAGTCTGCAACAGCCACGAAATTGCTCAATACTGCCCTGGCGCTATGTAGTAGTGGGCCTTGATTTGCTTACCTCCTGAAACAGGGAATTCACTACCTCTCCTGATAACCAGTTGGAAGATCTGGCTGTTTTAAAACAAAAAAAGTCTCTTTTTTTGCACTGGCCACCAGGACACTGGGCACAGCAGTTGGAGGGTCAAGGTGGCCCCTACCCGCACCACAGCCCTTTTTACCTGACCCTTCTGTCTTCCCGCACAGTGTTGGTGCTTCTGATCCTCACCCTCAGGCGCCACCACAAGAGCCACCTGAGCTCGGACGAGGACGAGGACATGCGGGACAACGTCATCAAATACAACGACGAGGGCGGCGGCGAGCAGGACACCGAGGCCTACGACATGTCGGCGCTGCGGAGCCTCTACGACTTCGGCGAGCTCAAGGGTGGCGACGCGGGCGGTGGTGGAGGTGGCGGCGGTGGCGGTGGCGGGGACCCTGGTAGCCCCGCGCCCACCGCCCAGCTGCCCTCGGAGCTCCACTCGCTGCCGCAGGGGCCACCCAGCCCCGAGCCGGACTTCTCGGTGTTCAGGGAGTTCATCAGTCGCAAGGTGGCACTGGCCGACGGGGACGCGTCGGTGCCACCCTACGACGCCTTCCAGACCTACGCCTTCGAGGGCACGGGCTCGCCCGCCGCCTCGCTCAGCTCCCTGCAGAGCGGCTCGTCGTCGGCGGGCTCCGAGCAGGACTTCGCCTATCTCAGCAGCTGGGGGCCCCGATTCCGGCCACTGGCCGCTCTCTATGCCGGCCACCGGGCCGACGACGCCACCGCCACCATGCAGGCCTCCTAGCCCCGCACCCCTCCGAGCAACACCGGGCTTCCCCACCACGCTCGCCAGCACCCCAGGACCGAGGACAAAGCATCTTCCCTGCTTCCCCGTCCTGCCCCCACTCTCCTCTCCCCTCCCAGGGTGGCCGGATGGAGAGGGGGGAGAACTTGTTAGGGGCGCGCTGCCCCCCATGCCTCTTGACCCCACTGGGAAGGGGAGAGGCCTCTGCAGATTTCGGGGCCCCCAGAGGGGCCGAAGTACCGACCAATTGTCTCCTGCAAGCTGCAACAGGACCAAGCCTTGGGTGGGGCTGGAAGAACGACTGTTGTCTGATTGCAAACTGCAATAGGACCAAACAGGGCATGGTTCTGGGGTGAGCTGGCCAGCCAGCACCCCACTGCTGCGTGGAGGAGGGTTGGGAGCATCACTGATGCAGTCAGAGGAGAGAAGGGCTGTTCATTTACTAAGCACCTACTGTGTGCTGGGACACTACGCAGACCGTCTGCTGTCCCGGAAAACCGTGAGGTGGGCCCTTGTGGGTAGCCGTGGAGATGCCCCCAGAGAAGCGGCTGGGACACGCCCAAGGACTCAACAGCTAGGGATGCCCGGAGCCTCTGGCCATTCCCAGCTGCTGGGCCTTGGGCAAGTCACCCCCACTTCTCTGGGCCTCAGTTTCCTCATCTGTCAAATGAGGTTAATAACAGAACCTACCTCGAAGCATTGTGAGGATTCCAAGGGTTCACGCGGGTGGAGAGTACAGTGCCTGGCACATAGTAGGTGTTCAATAAATGCTGGCCTTTGATATGCTACGTATCCTTGTTGTTTTTAGCCCCACCCTCAGGGCCCTTCCTACTTTCCCTACATCCCCAAGAGCCTCTTCCTCCTCTCACCCCACAATCCCAGCCATGCGCTAAGTCCAGGTAGGGCATGGAGGACAGTCGTAGACCCCATTTCCTTCAGCTTCAGGCCCCAGCAGCAGAGCATGGCTTTCTCTCCAGGGTGTCCTGACTTCTGGGAATGGAATCCAGAGTCCAGCCTGAGCTGGGGTCCATGAAGACCAAATATTTGGTGAACTTCATCCCCTTCATCCTCTTCCATGGAGTATTTCTCTGACCACTCAATTCCTACCCATTTCCCCTCAGACCTCAGTGTTCTGTCTGTGTTTGATGCAACCACCTCTCCTAGGGTCTCTTGAACACACCCACTGGTAAGACAACAAAAAACCTGACTTCACAGACACTGGGGAATGAGAAGGGGGGAGAGGATTCCCCACTGTTGCATCATCTTCCATGCCAGCATCACCTGAGGACTCTAAGACTGGGGGGCTGGGCGGTGGCGCTAGAGGTAAGGTGCCTGCCTTGCCTGCGCTAGCCTAGGACGGACCGCGGTTCGATCCCCCGGCGTCCCATATGGTCCCCCAAGCCAGGAGCGACTTCTGAGCGTCACCGGGTGTGGCCCAAAAACCAAAAAAAAAAAAAAAAAAAAAAAAGACTGAGAGTTTCAGCACTGGAGAAATCACCAACAGTGAAAATGATGGGCGCAGGCTTCCCTTCATCCCCTTAATGAGTGTCTCCCCACTACCTTCTTCTTTCCAAGGGTTCACATCTCAGCCCTAGTTTATGAAAGAGGAGTTCAGTGTTCACAGGGATAGGTGGTCTTGCTCAAGAACACAGTGTGGAAGGGTCCAGGAACAGATTCCCACTATCTACACAAAACCAGGACAACTTGCTTTCTGGGTGGCTTCAGGTGGAGTGGGGAGAAAGAAAGCTATTGGTCAGGGAGAGAGGTGATGAGTAACAGAGGCTTTGATCTGAATGAATGGTGAGTTTGTGGGCTGTGTCAGTTTTTGTGTATCTGTGTATGATTGTGTGTGTGCATGCATATGCGTGTATGTGTGTGCATGCAGAAGTGTCCATGTGGCACTGCCAGGCACCAAGGTAGTGGGAAGCCAGCTCTGAGCACACAGGGCAAGAACTAACCTTCCACCCACTGACGCAGGCAGCTCGGAGAACGGCTGCTGTCATGAGGGGCGGCTGAGTGCCTGTAGCCATCAGCCAGCCGTCAGCGTCCCACCCCGGGTCACAAATCAGCAGCTCCACTTACCTCCTGCCAGCCAGAACGCTCAGGCCAGCCCTGTCACTGGCTGCTGAGCCTTTGGAAAATGTAACCCTGTCAACCCTCATTCTGAGAGGGAGGACTCCACTTCAGTGCATGCACGTGGCAGCCTGCACACACTCATGTCCGTGAGCACCCTCAGACATGTGCTCCCTGCCCACCATGTGCCCTGCACACATGGCTATGCCCCCAGCTTAGCCTGCAGCTCTGCCTCTGTGGCCACATACCCTTATACCAGGCACGTGCAAGGGGCAGGCTCACATGCATGCAGCCATGTTTAACACAGAGCAGAGCTGCCTGGCCTCCCTGTGTGCTCCCACCAGTGCACAGACACTATTCCAGGAGAAACCCTATTTTCCTCTCAGGCATGTACCCAGCCTATTCATCAGTGCTTGTATGTCCCTGGAGATGTGTTACATAAACACATCATCAGTGCTTGTATGTCCCTGGAGATGTGTTACATGAACACACACAGATATCTGTGCACATGCACAAGAAGACATTGGTCACCTCAGAGACAAGCTCTAACACATGACATTGTGACCACTTATGTTCATTCTTAAGACAGAACCCTCAAAGAGAAATAGACACAGAATAGACTCATTCATCTGTGGCATTTAAGAAAAATAAAAGGGATTATTGTAAAATACCCAGAGACAATAGAGATGAAGGCTAGAAGGACTGGCCATGACCTGAAGCTTACCACAAAGAGTGTTGGTTGCAGTTAGAGAAATAACTACATGAACAACTATCATGACAATGGTAATGAGAGAAGAAGTAAGCCTGTCTTAAATACAGACAGGGGGAGGAAGATGGGGACATTGATGGTGGGAACAAGGGTGAAGGAGGGGTGTTCTTTTTTTTTTTATAACTGAAACCCAAGTACAAACATATTTGTAATCATGGTGCTTAAATAAAGATAATATTTATAAAAAACTATATACAAGAAAAAAAAAGACAGGATCCTCAGAAAGACTCTCAGATCCACAACCAGTGAGACCCACACAGTCATATAAACCCTTGCAAAGTGTTTGAGGCTTTCTCCATGACTCAGGTACCAGCCACTTCCACTTCATGTTCCTTCAGGGAAGCCAACTCTCATTCACCCACCGTGAGTCAAACTCCCCCTTACGTGTACACACAGGCCCGCGCCTCCAGAACATGCCTTTCACACATAGCAGCATCTAAGCTATACCACGCTAGTGCACAATTACCACCCCCATCCCAGGGTGTAGCCTGCCCCAGCCCCAGATGGTCAGGTGTGCTGGGGACAGCAGGAATGGGGCCCACACGCAGAAATCGCCATTCACGCAGAATTGCATCTGCCGCAAAGTTCTCATCTGCTGTGCAAATGATGATTAAATGTTATTGTGCGAGAGAAAACGGCAAGGAGGGATTCATTAGCTTTATTGTCAGGAAGGACTCCTGGGCTCCAGTTCCCAGATCCAAGTCTGGTTTAACCCCCTGTGTACTAGGGTGCCTTGCTGGGATGTGGGTGAGCAGAGACTGAAGGCTTGGGTTCCATGAGCCTGCCCGCCTGCAGAGGGCACCGTGGAGGGAGTCAAAGGTCCCAGTGATAGCCAAACCTTGTCCTGTGAATACTGTGCAGCTTGGTTTGTTGTTTTATTCCTCAAATCACCTCTCAGCCCTCCATGTCTCTGGGATTCAGAAGTCCAGAGGTCATGCGCTCTGGTGACATGCAGTTTTTCACTTGGAGAAGGTCAGTCCAGGCCCAGGAATTGACTGAGGAACTGCTCCAGGCTTGTTCGGGAAGCATAGAGCCCCACAGCAGCTAAAGGACAAATGCCAAAGGACCCTGTAAACC
Source organism: Suncus etruscus (assembly GCF_024139225.1). Taxonomy (NCBI): domain Eukaryota; kingdom Metazoa; phylum Chordata; class Mammalia; order Eulipotyphla; family Soricidae; genus Suncus; species Suncus etruscus. The sequence goes on along the minus strand of NC_064856.1, from coordinate 27,375,664 downwards.
CGTCCAGAAAGCTTCAGCCTTTCCCTGAGAACAAAGGAGAGCTGCAAAAAGTATCTGAATGGAGTTGACAGGTAAAATACTGGGTGCCCTGTCCAATTTTGAGCTCGGATAAATAATGAATAATTGTTTTAGCAGTACTAGAGCCTAAATGTTGCACAAACCAGATATATCTTAAAAGAGATATTTATTGGAGCCAAAGCTATATAGTACAGTGGGCAAAGAGGTGCTTGTCTCTCATGGGGCCAACCTAGGTTTGATCCCAGCATTCCATATGGTCCCCTAAGGTCTGCCAGGAGCAATCCCTAAGTATTTCTGGGTGTAACACACATCATCAAAATAAAACATGTATCTGTTGTTGATCTGAAAAATGTCATTATACTAGGAATTCTATATTTTTTTAGATGCTAAATCTGGCACTTCTGTGTATAGATTTGCATTTTAAGATGGTGACTCTGGCCGCTCTGTGAGAGCAAATGAGGTGAGAGAAGAGAGAAAAAAACCTGTAGATAGATGAGGAGGTAAGGGAATAGAATCATCCACTCCAAGGATCCCACTCCCTAGCCTCCATCTCAATTCTGTACAGCATGAAGCAAGTCCGAGCCAATGCAATCTAAGCAGCGCTCTCGTGTGACAATTTCTAGGACACCTTTTGAAAAGACTGTTGACCCAGGCCATTTGCTCTTTCCCATTTCCCAGTTCTTTTTTTTTTTTTTTTGCTGGATGAGCACAGCTGAGACTGCAGGAACACATTACAGCCACCTTAGACCATGAGGCCGAATACAACACCCTCTGGAGGGCCAATCCATGAACTGAAAGGAGACTTGATTCCATTCAACCTTATACAAACCACTATGCCAATCCTAAACTGCCCCCCTCTACTATAATGATTAGTCACTATGTGCTTTGGGTTGGTGTTTAGTTTCTTTCCCTGGAAGAGTCTAGTGATTTGATGTACCCTGGTGGAAATGAGGCAACACCCAGTGGTGCTGGGGATGGGGAGAGGAAAAACACAGTGCCAGGGGTCAAACCCAGGCCCCCAAACAAAATGAATGCATTCCAGTCCTTTGAGTTGTCTTCTAAACCAAAGACAGTTGTTTGTTTGTTTATTTGTTGTTTATTTCCTTGCAGTGCCAGGAAATTGCACCCAGGACCCCACACTTGCAAGTCCAGTCAGTGCCCTATCTCTGAGCCACATCCCCAGTCCTCACTTAATTTGAGGAGTTGACAGAATTTCAGTAAAACATTGAGACTCAAAACTGGGTCAGCAAAAGTAGATTTGAAAAATATTTAAAGGGACGGCCCCAGCAGGAGTCAGCTCCTCACTGGATGTGGGAAGGCAGCTAGAGAAGGTCAGAGGCTTCAGACTTGAGTGACAAGAACACAAATGAGCCAGAGAGCCCAGAAGAAGCCTTGGATGTGGGATCAAGAGAAGTCAGCTTGGCTTGGGACGTGTTGAGCTTGGAGGCGCCTGCAGGCCTGGTACCCGAGATATGGCAATGCCTGCAGGAGTTCGGGTCAGCTGCCGGGACACCCTTGTCTACCAGACAGCTAAGGTCATCCTGTAAAAGAGGAAGGGGTGCTTCAGGAGAGTGCAGGGAGAGTAAGGTACAGAGGGGAGGGTCTCTGGGTGAGGATGGGATGGGAGTCACTGCCTGTGAGAAGGCTCTTTCCTGATCCCCCTGCGGCCCCTTCTCACTAACATCTACGAATTTTAAAATGTGATGATCCAAGGCCATTTATTTCTTCTCCCCGTGATTCAATTTCCTCTTTGGAAAACGGGACTAAAAATAGTACCTACCTCACAGGGTTGTTTGGAGGACAAAGTGACCCAGACCAGCACCCAGCTCAGCTCCCATATAACCAGCAGCTGCCAGGCTGGTGGCAGAAGGGGAAAGGGATGCTTTTTTCTGCCTCCAAGCCCAGAGTGTCCGAGTGCCTGAGATCTCTTCATGAGTTCTTCAGTGAGAACTTGCTGTAGGCAGAGCCTAGAGCCAGACCAGTTGGGAAGAAAAGGGGGCCAAGGACTTGCTCTCAGAAAGGCCATCATGCTGGAGAGGTAAGGGGAGCATGGAGGAAGCAAAGATCCAGGACTGGGCAGGCAGAGGCTGGTTCTGCGGCCTGGGGGAGGTTGACTGAACTAAGGACAGAGACCAGAGCCAGAGGGAGCCCTGCGGGCCAATGCAGAGAATCACTGCGGGAGAAGAGGCAGCTGCCAGCTGTCACAGCCCGGGGCCTGAGAAACAGGCCTTTGGGGAGCAGAAAGGAGCTGGTGGAAGGTCTTCAAGTATCTCTGTCCCCAGAGTCCACCAGCACGAGGTGTAGACAGCAGGAATCAATTATCCATTGGCCTAGTGGGCAGGCGTGAGCCGGAAAGGCTCCTTTTGAGGATTGTCAGGGTCCCTGCACATCCTGGGCTGGCAAAGTATCTTATCTCCCTGACACCCTTCTCTTCTTTTGGCTCTCTGTGCCCAAACTCCAGCTGTTCAAATTTGGTGGAGTTAGATTGGAGGTGGGGGTATGGCCTCCTCTCTAAACAGAGCCCTTTGACAAGGATCCCATTTCCAAGTAAGATGAAATTCTGAAACATTTTGGGTAGAACCCCAATGTCTAAAAATGCAGCCCCTAATGTTCTATCCCAAATGCAGCTCCCTCAGTGAAGCATTGGGAATCCACAGACATGAACATAGTCTGAGGGAGAAGGCCAGGAGTCTGACCTGGGGTAGGATACGAATGGAATACAGAGGTCTCCTTTCCACTTCCTCTCTCTTCCACATGTGCACATGCATACACATACCTACACACACACAAACACACACAGCTCCATCAGAGACTCCCCCTACATATAGGAAGACACACAGAGTCCCACAAGTATGTGCACATGCTCCCAGTATAAGACACTTGAGTCCTAGGGGCCAGAGAGATAGCATGGAGGTAAGGTGTTTGTCTTGCATGCAGAAGGACAGTGGTTCAAATCCCGGCATCCCATATGGTCCCCTGAGCCTGCCAGGAGCGATTTCTGAGCTTAGAGCCTAAGCCTGAGCGCTGCCAGGTGTGCCCCAAAAAACAACAACAAAAAAACACACTTGAGTCCTGTGCACCCTACCCCACCAGAGAGGTGTGTTCTAGCACCCCCACAGATATGGCCTCCCCATGGGGACTGAAATGTGGCCTACAGTCACACCCATAAAGGTCTGATTGGCTCTCTCTCCTGGATCCATAAGCCACACCACGACACAGACACAAAACACACACACACACACACACACACATATGCACAGGGGCTAGCTGCATCTACAGGACATGCAAGCCCATCATGATTGACAGATCCTAGCACGTATGTGAGCACACACACACACACACACACACACACAGTCTCTCTGGCCTTGCAGCTCAAAACTCCCTCCCCAGTAATCAGAGGCAATTTCATCCTCACCGAGTGGAGCCAATCATGAGCTCCACGAAGCAGGGGATCCAAATGTGCCCCCACTTCGCTCCACACATGCACATGCAGCCGGCAGAGCCCCTCCTGCACCAGGTCCCCATCTAGCTTGCAGTGGGAATGAGCTCTGCAAACCCCTCACACACACACACACACACACACACACACACACACACACATCAGACAGAGGCCTGACTCTTTAATGTACCCACAGCACTACATACAGAAATACAAGAGTGAACACACATTCCACATGAAGGTCTGGGAAGATGAGGTCATGATATAGTTAAAAGGCACCATCGGAGCTGCCAGAGAGATGGCACAGCGAGTAAGACCACATGGCTTACATGGGACCAAATCAGGTTTGATTCTCCATCACCCCATATGGACCCCAAGCATCACCAGGAGTGAACACTGCTGGGTATGACCCAAAAGAAAAAATAAATAAATTTTATGAAGCATGTCTGAGTAATTACACAGCAAGTAGGGCGTTTACCTTGCACTTGACTGAGCTAGGTTCGATCCCTGGCATTCCCTATGATCCTTCAAGCCTGCCAGGAGTGATTTCAGAGTGCAGAGCCAGGAATAATCCCTAAGCATTGCTGGGTATGCTCCAAAAACCAAAAGGAAAAAAGAAAAATATTTAAAAAAGCATTGTTGGAGGGTGTACCTTAAAACTACCACTGCAGTATCATGATCAGCAGGAATATATGTGTCTCGTATAGGGAGGGGTCAAAGATCATGTGTGAATGCTCAGACAGACATGACATCTGAGGTTGCCAGACAGGTGTACCTGGCTCCGGCCCAATGTGTGTGAGTGACAATGAAGAAAGGAGTCGTACCTGTGAGCACACACATAGCACATAGGCCCCCTAGCTGGCCCTGCCTGTCCCCACCACCACCTATGGTCCTCACCTGCTGAACCTGGCAGTGCCACCATTCCTTCCCAGCAGGGTAAGCTCCCAGGAGTTTAGGAGCCGCCATCCCACCTGTCAAGCTGCCATTTGTCACTCCATCACAGCTAGGGCACTGACATTCAGCGCCCGGCACCAAGATGATCGCATTTAGCTGTAATGTCGCACAGATTGCACTGACATTTGGAAAATATTCCACCTCAGGACCCATTCAACTTCAAACTTTTTTTCCTGGAAGAGGAGAGAAGCTATAGATAAGGGGACATGGGGGTGGGCGATGTTCTGTAAAGGAGCCAGTTCCCAGCCTGGTCCTATGCCAGGGAATGAAACCGAGACCATGCTCAGGGCCTGGGGCACAGAAACGAAACCTATTGGTCTCCAGGCAGAGACCCAAGCCTAGGTGACAGGACCAGTGTTCCAGAGGAGCTGCTAAGTGTCCCTTGAGCACCTGCTAAGTGATGGGCCCCATAGGAAGTTGGTGAAAGCACATAGAAGCATGTGGAAACACAACCACGCTTGAGATCAGAAGAAACTGGAGGTCAGGGGAGAAACTGGCATTCCCTCTCCTAGAGGATGAAGCTCTGAGAAAGAAAGTTACTCCTCCAAGGTGACACAGCCCAGAAAGGCACAGCTGAGAGCTGAAGACCAGTCCTGCCAGCATCAGCATTTCCCCCTTTAGCACCTGTTCAAGGTGGCCTGTCAGAGACACCTTAGAGTCAGAAAGACTTGGGCTCATCTCACCCCCTCCACCCCAGCCTCTTCCCTGCTTCCTCCCGCTCCTGCACTGACCTACTCTCTGCCTTTCTAAGCAGAACCAGAATGATGGCGCTGTCTGGGCCTGCTTCCTGGAAGGAGGGGCAAGCTGCACCTGGAAACCAAGGGGAGTGGATGGGCAGACCCGACAGCTGCAGAATCGATGCTTAAAACTCGCAGAAAAGCTTCTGGAAGTGCTGTCGCTTAGCGAATAATTGGCCCCTTCCTCTGTGACAGCTGTGAACAGTAGAGCCTGGATGGTAGCTGGACCCCCTCAGAGGTTGCACCCAGAAAAGTCCTCCCTGGGGTAAACTTTCAGCAACCAGAGATGTGCCCACTGGTTGCCCAGGAGTCACACTGCAGAAGTCCCTGCTTACAGAAAGATGTAGAGATGGTGGGAACATACATGGGCAGGGCAGTGGAAAAGGATTTAGAAAGACAGGAGAAAAATAACAGGGTCCCAGTGAGCCCAAAAGAGGCAGAAGAGCTAGAGAGACCCTCCGGTTGTCTGATGAGCTGATTAATCTCCTTAAATAACTTGGAGTCCCACTTCCCAAAAGGCAAAAGAAAGTTAGGTTAATCTACTCTAAATGATTCCTGAGCTTCTCGGGGGTAGTAATCAATACCTACACACACGCTCGCTCGCTCTGTTCATAAGTAATTCTCAGTAATTGCAAGAAAGAGAGTATTTGTGGAAAATGAAAATGTAGCCCCAGAGAGAAACCCAGGCATGGGATCAATGGGCCTCCAGTTGGGACAGCCACCATCACAGCAGGCTGCGGGTCATCAGGGTCTGCCTGCTGCAGGAGCGCTAATTGATTGAGGGATAGAATGGGAGACGACAGCAGAGATGAGCTGAAATGGAAGCAAGGATCGGCCTTCCCCAATGTCCATCCCTGATGTTGTCAAAAGCACCAGTGCCTCTGCTGCCACTCTAGAAACACCTTCAGTGTCATCAACAGTGTCCTTGGGAGCCCATAAGTATCAGGCATCAGTGCCTTGAGGGCTTAATCAGTGCTCCTGATTAAGTGTCAATGATGACACCATCCAGACTCCTCACCAATGCCCAGCAGGTTCATTACCTCTTTGTCAGGACATTCAGCACCCAATATCCTCATGATGCCCCTAAGCATAGAAACCATGTACTGTCTGATTATCACTCTTACCCCACTTGCCAAGATGTCTGGTATATGATAGAATCTTGTCAACATCTTCTGGCTACATAAGTAAATGGTTTGGGGGAAAACAAGATCATCTTGGGCAACCAGTGGGCACATCTCTGGTTGCTGAAAGTCCATACCTCCCCCAGGGCATTGCCCAGTGTGAGTGAGGAAGTGCTCCACAGACAGCAGTTGGATAGATGAGCTGGTGGATAAGAAGATAGATGAGAAAGGAATGATGGGTGTATGGATGATGAATGGATGGATAATGGACAGCTGGATGAATGGGGATGCATAGATAGACAGATAAATGGATGGCTGAATGGCTGACTGATGGGTAGGTGGATGGATGGTGAAGGGATATACCCTGAAAGAAATCACAATCTTAGGAGACTATCTAGTGCCATCAGCCAACCTCAAGACCAGAATTCAGGAGCTAAGAAATAATACCATGGATAGGGTACTTGCCTTGCATGCAGCCAACCCATATATGGTCCTCTGAACACCACCAGGAATAATTTCTAAGTACAGAGTCTGGAGCGACCCTCTGAATATCACAGGTGTGGATCACACACACACACACACACACACACACACACACACACACAATATCCAGAGTGAGAGATACAAGTCCAAGTCCAAGGCCTCCAGGCCTTACCCAGTTCCTTTCTATTCAGAGCAGGGCATGAGAGAGGCAGGAAGCAACCACTTCACCCACTTCACTCCTCTGGTTCTTAGCCCTACACACACACACACACACACACACACACACACACACACACACACACACACACACCCCAGACAGACAGACAGACAGACACAATTCTCAAGGCTGCCCTATATCCCCGAAATCAACCTGACAATGGGGTACACTGGCTGTGCTCACTGGACTTCAGCTGAGCTTCTCTGCAAAACACAGCTCTGGAGGCCTCAGTTGCGACTTTCTGCAGAGCTGGCTTCCCAGTGGCTGCCAGAGGCTCCTGAGACAAGAAAGACCCAGTCTACCTGTCTCACCCTCTGTGCACCTCCTGTTTTTCTGCCTCTCCCCATCTGCACCTGTAGAGCCACCCTGGGAGTTAGGCCAGGTCTCAGGTGCCCCATCTCAAGAACAAGGAAACCAAAGAGCAGCTAAGATCAGGAAGTGACTAAGTAGCACTGTGAGAATATGGAAGGGGCAGCACCAAAATCCAGGTCACACGATGCATCCGGGCCAGCAGTGACCCCAGTACCACAGTAAGGCCCAATACCAGCAGCTCAGGGTGCCCACCTACATCCCAGCATCATCTAACCTGGCTATCTTTCATCACTTGGTCATCTCTAAGATGTTGGATCCATGGATCTAAGGATGGTGATGGGAATCCAGCCTCATATGACTCAGAAAGAGTGGCCACCTGGTGCGGGGTGAGCCAGCCAGCCTTGGATTGTGGTCAATCAGTGCAAACTCCCAGCACCCCCACTTTGAAACAATATTCTGCTCTTAAATCATAGGATCTGGGAGCTTCAGCACTAGAAACATGATGGAATCGATTGTGTGCCCCATATCCCCCCCCCATTGCCACCATCCGAAAACCACATTCATGCTTCCTGCCAGACCCCAGAATCTCCTAGACTATTATTTGCAGAATGATTTTCTTCCAGCTGTCCCCTTTTTGTATTTAATTTTATTTTGAAAACGAATGTTACATCAATACCTTAAGTGGAAAAACAGTAACCCAGGATAGAGACAGCAATGGGAAAAACACACTCACTAAAAAAACCATGGCATTCACGTTCAAGCTCATCAAAGTTGCCTGCAGGATCCACCAACGTTGGGCTTCCAAGTACTGCAAAGGCAGGATGCTGAGATGCTACAGGCACTGTGGACAGAGAGAGGCAGGGAAGGGAGAAAGAGCTTGCTTTATCACCCGCTGATCACAGTCTGTGCAGAGGTTATTTAAGGCGAATGGATGGGTCCCCGGGGCATTTGGAAGCACTAGGCTGGAAGCTAATGCTAAGCCTGAGAGCCAGTGTGTCTGCTCTGCGCATCAGTCCCGTACGTGAGCTGGGGCTCATTCGCTCCTGTTATATGTCCTTGGGCGGGTCCCTTCACCTCTCTGAGTTTTCTGCAGACTCTCTCAGTGTGGATATTCTGAGACTTAAAGAGGGAAGCTTATCTAGTCCAGGGTTGGCAAACTTTTCCCAGAAAGTTTTGGCAGCTCTGGATGCCAAGAGCAAGAGCAGTTACACAGGACTGTTTGGGCGAGATTGTGTCCCTTATTGTTTATGGACAATAATCACCAGGTTCCACTGTCCACATACTGCCTCAGCCTGGCCCCTGGCCTAGATATAGGAGGCCCTAGGGCAGGGGACACCCTCATGGGCTTGCCTTGGTCTCCTAGGAGGCTCCAGCACTCCCCTCCAAGAACAGAACCCTCGCCCTACGATCTCCTCCTCACTTTCCAACATTGAAGAGGAGAAAGAATACAGGCTTAGGGGGATGGAAAGATGGTCTCTCAATTGAGCCCAAACTCAATCTTTCTCCCCAAATGGGTGATACAACCCCTACGGTGTATTAGAACATTTGGGAGGGGACAGTAGAACTTCAGGTGCAATGGAAGGCACATTCTCTCTTTGAGAAGGTAGATTTTGGGGTGTGGTAGGGAGTAGGATTTTTTTTTTCTGAAAATGAAGCAGCAGGTCAAATTTCTTTGGGATACTCTGAGTGGAACCTGATGTGTTGGAGATGTCAACCTCACTCCTGCATCTGGGGGAGTGTCCCTCACATGAGTCTGTCTCTCCCACACCACCTGTGTCAGTGAGAAGCACTCCCTCCTCCAAGGTGCCAGTACCAGTCCCTGCTCTGCTCTGTTCCTGAATGACACCATAGCACCATGGACATCTAGGGTGGGACATCCTACTTTCCCCACTTCGGGGCCCCTTCCCACCGCACTGGTTCCCTCTTCAATCTTCAATCCCATAGGCTCCCAGCAACTCCTCAACTGCCCAATCATGATCATTGTTTTCTTAGATGAGACTTGAGGAGTGTGATTATTTTTTGTTTAGATTAATTTGGAGGACCTTGCTCCCAGCTTGGTATTAAGGAGTTGCTCCCTAAGATGCTGATGAGCCCTGCAATGCCAGGAAATGCTCGAACCCAGGGCTTTCTGCATGCAAAGCTACACTTCAGCCCTCAAAACCCTTGGTTTTCCTAGCTCTTTAGTTTCTTTTTTTTTTTGGGGGGGGGGGGGTTAGAAACATAGCCAGCGATCCTCAGAGGTTATTTCTGCCTCTAAACTCAGGACTTATTCCTGGTAGTACACAGAACACCATATGGGATTCGAGGGATTGAACCCAAGTCTGCCATGTGCAAGGCAAGCACCATACCAGCTGTGCCATCTCTCCAGCCCCATATCCTTTAATTTGAATTTCAGGTTATCTGAGCACCTGCAGAGAGGAAATTGCAATTTTGGAGTAAGGTTCAGATCCTTCCCAACACTTGCTCTACCTGCCCTCCATCCATCACCCCACAATCCCAACCCATTCAATTCTGACATAACCAGTCTCTGGCCCAAAGCAGTGAGCACCAGGACTTCTACCTGAGATAGGAGAAGGGGTTGGAATCAATAGTGTACTTGGACCCCAAGCAACTCCCTCCTTCAAGTGACTTCTCTGACCCAAGCCATAGTTATGATTTTTCTGGGCCTCCCCTTTTCATTCCCCTTCCTCTCCTCCCCTCCCCTTTCCTTCTTTTTTCCCTTCCCACCTCTTCCCTCCACTCTCCTCCTCTTCCCTCTCTTCCTTCCCCTTTTTTCCCTCCCTTCTATTTTTCTTTTCTTCATTCTTTCATTTTTCTTTCTTTCTTTACTCCTTACTTTCTTCCTTTTCTTCCTTTTCTCCTTTCTTTTTCTCTTCCTTTTCTTCTTTCTTCCTTCTTTCTTCCTTTTCTTCTTTCTTTCTTTCTTCCTTTTCTCCTTTCTTTCTTTCTCTCTTTTTTCTTTCTCTCTCCCTTCCTCCCTTCTTCCCTCCCTCCCTCCATTCCTCCCTTCTTCCCTTCCCCCCTCCCTCCCTCCCTTCCTTCCTCCCTCCCTCCCTCCCTCCCTCCCTCCCTCCGTTCCTTCCTTCCTTCCTCCCTTCCTTCCTTCCTTCCTTCCTTCCTTCCTTCCTTCCTTCCTTCCTTCCTTCTCTCAGTGTTTCTCAGGGTTCTCCTGCCTCTGAACTCAAGAATCACTCCAACAGGCTCAGGGAACCATATGAGATGCTGGGAATTGAACCTGAGTCATCCATGTGTATGACAAGAACCCTCTCCACTGTACATCATTCTATCTCTCCAGGCCTGTCTCTGCCTCTGCAGTGTAAACAGCAGAAAGGCTGCCTGGGGCAGGCTCTTGACCAGGGTATGGGGCTTCCTGAGGGCCCTGTGGGTCAATGAGGTCAGTGATACCCTGCCTATCCCAGGGCTGCTGGCTCCAGGTGGAGCCAGGCCTGGAGTGCTGCTGCTGAATGCAGCCAGCTCCGAACTAGAAATGGTACAGCTGCCACTCGGCTACGACCCAGCTGGGACCCACTGACAACATCTTAATTTCAGCCCAAGCTCTTTTCCAGACGGGCTGCTAATTAGGGCTAATGGGCAGCTCTCTCCCTCTGGCTCCCCCACTACCACCGCCTTCCCCTCCGTGAGAACTGCCACTGAGCTGGAGGCTCATTCAGTGAGTCCCCAGGTCCCACCCCCCCACCCCCATTTTTAGTTGAGGCCTCTGGGTGGGGCACTGCCCTCCTGAGTCTCTTGGCAAGGCTTATTTTTTGTTGCTGTTTTTCCCCTTGGAAAATGGGGAGAAGGGACCACATTCATCTTAGCTGGCAGGCAGGTATCATGTGCATAACACAGGTACCCACATCCTACTTTGTGCCAGGCCTGTGGGAGCCACTGAGGACTTACAGTGATGCTCAGCCAGCAGCCAGTCATTCCTGGAATCAGATTTTAGTTTAATCTCGCTTTGACTGTGTAAGCTCTCTGAACCCAGGACTCCACATTCATACATTAGTTTCTGCCTTCCCGAGGATGTTGTGGGGACATACTGGGGTGTGGGGGTGAACAAGGTGGCCAGCTCCATCGCCAGGAAGTTGGCAGCAGCCAGAGGGATCATAAAGTGATTGAGATCCACGTCAAGAAGCTGAAACTTTCTGCCAAGAGATCAATAAGCAGGAACTATTATTCTTCCCATGTTTACTTCTGTTCACTGCTTTCTAGGCACCTTGAAAGTGCTGAGAATATGATAATAGCTGCACTTATATAGCACTTACTGTATGCCAAGCACTGTTCTAGGTACTAACCTGTTTATCTAGGCATGACTATCACCCCATTTTACAGATAAAGAAATTCAAGTGCAGAAAGGCCAGGTAACTTACCCCTGATCCCTAGTCCTAACCCAGTCTGCATTTTCTTCTCTACGTCTATGTAACAAATTAGCCCAAACTTTAGAGAAGGAACCACTATGATAATGATAGAGGGAAGTGGTCATTCTAAACCAGGACTAGGTACTGAATTCTAGGCTAAGCAGAATATCCTACAGTATTATAAATAAATCACAGTGCCTAAAAAGGGTGGAGTGGTAGAAAAAGGAAAAAAAAATACCTGTCATGGCAGGAATGATAGGACAACAAGTAGGACACTTGCCTTGCATGTGGTTGACCCAGGTTCTATCCCTGGCACCCAATATGGTCTCCTGAGTGCAGAGGCAGGAGTACCTCCTGAGCATTGCTGGGTATGCTCCCCTCCAAAAATATAAGTGCCTGTCATAGAGGTGGGCTTTGGGGCAGGAGGAAAGGAAGGAAAATAGGGACATGGTGGAAAGAAGTAGACACTAGTGAGAGATGGGTGTTGGTACATTGTACACCTGAAACTCAATCATAAAAAACTTTGTAATATATTTACAGTGACTCAATTTTAATATTTTTTAACAGTTGTAATCTCATAGTTTCCATAGGTCAATAATCCAAACCCAGTTTAGCTGTAGCTACAGGTCTTCCTGCTATTGGCTGGAGATATCAGCTCCTGGGGAAAGCCAAAGTATGGCCATTATCCCTCAGCCAGAGCCCAGGAAAGGGAGGAGCTTCTGTCTTCATAACCTGTGCCCTGTGGACATTTAGCTGTGCTGTGTTTGTTGGCAGAAGGAATTGGCTCCAACTACCCCTTCAAGAGAAGGCACATCCTAAGTTCCATAAAATGGAACTTCAAGGATTGGAGCAATGGCACAGCAGATAGGGCACTTGACTTGCATGTGGCTGACGGGGGTTCAATCCCCAGAATCCCATACACTCCCCCAAGCAGTGCCAAGGAGTAATTCTTGAGTGTAGAGGCAGGAGCAGCCCCTAAGCACCAGTGGCCCCAAAACAAAAAACAAAAGTAGGAACATCATATCTGGCCACCAAGATAGAAAGAGTTAGCGGATATCTAGCAGCATAGCTGCTGAAGCAGGAGCTGGGCTATGAGCCCAGGTTGATAGTTTGCAGAATCCAGCTCTTCATCTAGATTCTTGAGCTAGTTCACCACTGTGGAAGCATGATCCGCAGTCAGAGATACATTTAAAAGATATGTGAGGGCGTGGCAAATGGCAGAGGGTGGTGGAGAATGAGGAGAGAACAAGGCGTTCTTCCCTCCTGCATTCACCCATTCATTAGCAGGGACCCACCTAGTGGATCATTCAGGCCAAGAGGGTGTGGCAACAAGGAACGAAGGCTGTTCTGTCTTCGAAGATGCCTGCTAGGGGAGACAAAAATAAGCCTACCAAATAAAATATCAGGAAAGTTAGAATGACAAAAAAGAACTGGTCATGAGAACACAGTGTTCCAGGCAGAGACAGCCAGTGCAAAGGTCCGGTGGTTAAGTGAGTCTAGAAGGAGACTGATATAGCAAAGGGATTCAAGCAGGAGTGTGGGGGGAAAACAGGATGAGAAGCTGCGCCAGCACCTTTGTCTTCACTGAACTTTGGCAGGAGGTTATGGAAAGCTGTGGAATAAAACCAGATTTACCAAGGACTCCTGAGTGGGAAGGAATATGCTGTTTTGATGGCATTTGTCTGGTCATACAAGCATCACTAAATACCTAAATAAACCTAAATACTTCTGTTTGTTTCAACCAAGGGGGCATATCCAGTGGACAAGTCCTGGCTCTGTGCCTGGGATGCTCCTGACACTCAGGAGACCATACAGTGTCATAATTAAATTGGAGTTTGCTGTATGCAAGATTGACTGTGTGCCTTAACCCATGTACCATTTCTCTGATCCCCACAAACACTTCAAATATTCATTCGTTCACCTATTTTCTTACTGATGTTGTTGGTTTGGGGCCACATCTGGCAGTCAGTACTCAGGAGTTACTCCTGGCTCATCTTTGTTTTGTTTTGTTTTGTTTTGTTTATGGGGGCACACCTTGAGGTGCTCAGCAGTTACTTCTGGCTCTGTACTCAGAAGACCATATGAGATGCTGGGGATCTAACCCAAGCCTGCTGTGTGCAAAGCAAACATGCCCTACCCACTGTGCTATTGTTCTGGCTCTTTGCGCAGGGGTCATTCCAGGGATGATCAACTGACCATATGGGATGCTGAGGATCAAACCAAGGTTGGACAAGTGCAAGGCAAACACCCTACACCACTGTGCTACTTCTCCCCTCTCATTTTCTAAGCTGATGAAGTTCAGGCCAGAGTCACGGGCCCTTTAAGCCTATCCAAGCAGCTCAGGGCACAAGGTCGTACTTATCCTGGAGAAGTTATTCTTCCATCATGAAAAGAAATACACACACATATATGCACACACATATACACACAACTCATGCACACACATTCACACGCAAGCACTTGCACCGACATGCAGGGATTTCTGCAGGAGTCCTGCATGTGCGATCCGGGTTCCATGAAAATCGTGTTATCTGAGGACCTGCTGTAACAGTACAAGCCACAACAGCACAGAGGCTGGATCTGGGCGGGCCCCAGGGAAGAGACGCAGCAAAGCTGAGATGAAGAAGGTTCAGCCACCCGCCTTGTTGAAGCTCGTGAAGTGATGCAGCTGCCATGCCCCGTGGACCAGGGGAGCCACAGCGAGTGAGGAAGGCGACATGTGGCCCAGCCCCAGCCCTCTTTGCCGGCAGGCCTCCTCCCTCTGGGACCCGCCGCCGATTAACATCCTCCCCACGGCAGACCACAGCCTGAGAGGCAACATTTGCATATTTGTTTAATAAAAAGTTATGGATGTACAAAGTCGGATAATTAATTACCCGGCATATTTCCCCTCCGCTTCCGCCCCTCCTCCCCATGTAACCTCAGAGCGGGGAGGCCCCCATCGCTGTCCTCTCCTCCAGCTGAGTCAGCAGAACTGGGCCTCCTCCGAGGGGGCCCGGCCCACTAACTATGTGCTTATTAAATGCGCACTGCGCAGCCTGGCCGCGCAGGCAGCAATCCTGGGGCCCTTCTGCCTGAAGTATTTATGTGAGAACCTAGAGCCGCTTGAGCTATTTATTTTTGCAAAGAAATTAAATGAGATAGTTGGATAGCTTTCGGTGTCCTTATGAAGGAAATTTACCTGAGCTGCTTATGAGAAGGGGTCCTGTGGTCACTAGGTACCCAAGCCCAAAGAGACTCCTGAGTTGGGGATTGCCCCCGATTGCCTCCCCCCAGTTTTCTCCCCTGATTGTCTCCCCAGCTCTTAGCAGGTCAGTGGAGAGGAGTCCCTCCCTGAAGGCCCCAGAGGGAGAATTCCAAGTGTTGGACCACATGCCCTTGATCTAACCCAAACCTGCTGCGTGCAAAGCAAACAGCACCATTTCAGCAGGGGACCAGTGTGGTGGACATCCAGACGGTGCTCTGAGTCAAGAACTGGCAGGAGGCACAAACACTCACCCCATGCCACAAGCTTCTCTCCTGGTTGAACCTCAGTTTCCTAACTGAAGCCTTGCAGGCATTCTCTGCAATAAAGCTTCCCTCGCCACCAAGTGCTCTGAAGATTAAATGCAACTGAGCAAGCCAAAGCCTGACCACAGGGGCTGCAGGTGGCACACACGCCTGATGCCAGCAATAAATCCTGGTTTCAACCCCTTTAAATGAATATGTGTCACTCCTGCAACCTTCTCCTGTCCAAGGGATGGGGAGAATGAAAGGGGTCCAGGATGTCTGCATGACCCAACTGTCAGGGTGGGACAGGGCTCAAAAGCCAGCAGCTGGACTGAGCCTCCTCCTCTAGAACCTCCATCCCACCTCTGTCTGCTGCAGGTTGGGGTGGGGAGCTTCCCTTTGTGCATAGAGTTAAAGACTCACTGCCTTCACCCACATCTCAGCAATCAGAGCTGCCGGACCCCAAAAGGAAGACTCAGTGCCAGCGTCCCACTGAGCCAGCAGGCTGGAACCCTTCTAGCAAGTTGCTTCCCTCCCCTTGGGCTCAGTAATTAGCCCAGGCTGATTAGTGCTGATTGCAGGCCCCCTGCAGGGAGGAGGAGAGAGCCCCCCACCACCCAGCCTGGAGCAGGGCCCAGGGACTGGGGGCAAATGAGGCCCTTGGGGATCTGGTGGGCACCTCTCACCTGTCCCATGTTTTGCCCACCTCCCTGGGCAGTTCTGCTAGACCGCTGTAGTCTGAGCTCCAGGCCCAGGAGAAGCACATTTGTACATCAAACTGCAAAAGGAAGTTGGGTGGCGACACCCCAGGGTTCTATCCCCCTGAATTCTAATTCTGCCGGCTGTGTGGCAAGCTACTTAACCCTCTGAGCTTCAGTTTCTCCGTTCATGAAATGGGTGGTCACAAAGGGGACCTGGGTTGCTGTAGGCTGTCTATCCTAGGGACAGGCAGGTCCTGAGTACCTCATTGTTAGGATGACAGAACAGGTCTGGGTCCACTTATATGGAGACCAGATCGAAATAGAAGGCAATTCTTCCCAGGAGTGCATAACCACAGAGGCAGCCAGGGGGAACCCTTCTTCCTACCCTGTGAAAGCAGAAAGCAAGTCCCCAGATCTTGGAGGTGAGACGAGGAAGGAAACTCTGTATTGATGGGCTGTGTGTCTCCAGGAGATGGAACAAGAAGGAACATCCCATTCCCAGATGAAGCCTTGGCACAGCAGGCCCCCAGCTATTCTGCACGAATCACCCCCAGGGGGCAGAGCAGAAAGTAGGGCCTGCCGTCACTCCCACCCCAGTCCCCAGGGCTGCTGGGGTATGCCTCCCACGTGTGGGAATCTCCCTGGGGCCCCCGGAAGCTCTGGCCATGCCAAGTCTGCCCAGGGCAGTACCTGGCTAAACAGAGCACGAAGGAGTTGATGGAGAAGCTAATCAGGGATCCTAGAGAGGCCGCCAGACAAGATCCAATTAAAATGCCAGCCTCTGTGAGCTCCCTGTTTTAATTTTCCACAAATTAGCTTAAAAGGGGGGATGGAAATGAAGATATTAGTTTTTTTTTAAGAGCCAAGAGGGAAAATCCTTTGAGGATTATATTACTTGTTTCTGTTTAAAAAATAAAATAAAATTCCACTCAGCCTGGGGCTTTGCCTTCTAGCTCTAACCCCAGTAGGCAATTCAGGAGCCCCCTTGACACTTACAAGCCAGCCAGACCCTTTCTGTGGGCAGAAGCTTTTCCCAGGAGCCCTCACTGCACCCAGTCAGTTCGAGTCCCAGGTCGGCATCTCTGCACCTGGGCGCCTGGGCTGGCCGCTCAGAGACAGAAGAGCTTTGCCCAAGGCCTCACAGCTGGGAAATCTTCCTGTTCTAATTTCAGCCTCTTTCCCTGCAGTCAAGCTAGTGTTCAGCTGCAGCCTGTGGTCTAGAATTCACCTCTGCTCTAGGGGGAAAAAGGAAGCATTCTATAGGGCCTGCTGGGGTCTTTGGGATTCCAGAGGATACACAAACTTTCTGTCTTTTGTCCAGACAGACCTCCACCTTGCCAGCTTCTCCAAGGGGTCAGAGATCTTTCTTTCTTTCTCTCTCTCCCTTTCTCTTTCTCTCTCTCTTTCCTTCTCTTTCCCTCTCTCATTTTTCTTTTTCTCTATCCCCCCTCTCCCTCTTAACCTCTCTCCCTCTCTCTCCCTGTTTCCTCTCTCTTCTTCTCCCTCTCTCTATTTCCCCTCTCTATTTCCCTTCCTATCTTTCTTTTTCTCTTTTCCTCTCTTCTTAACCCTCTATCCCTCTCACTCATCACCTCTCTCTCTCCCTCACACACACACCCCTCAAACTGGATCTCCATTTGCCCTTCAGCACCCCAGATCTGGGTCCAGCCCATTCATCACTGTCTTCCAGCGAAAGCCAGCTCTACCCCTCTGACCAGCCCTTCTATGCAGTGCCCTTGATCTTGCCTCTCCACTCCCAGCCCTCTGCAACCGTCCTGTCTGCTGGAATCATTCCTTCCGCCAGAGTGGGAACGATCCAAGCTGAAATACAGAGACAGCAATGCTGCCCAGACTTCAAAGTCTGCACACACACACACACACACACACACACACACACACACACACACACACACTCACATACACTGGGGCAGAATCCTAGACGAGACCAGGGTCTCCCTTCCTGAGCTATGTGCCCTCAGACACATGGCTCAACCTCTCTGTACCCACCTCTGTTCATCCACAGAATGGAGTCATGGGGAGTATTTGAGACCATAGCAGCACAGACCCTGGTATGCAAACTGGCTTTCTAACTATCACCTTCCTCCTTCCAACAAGAGGGAAAGATGGTGCAGAGACATGCCCTACCTGCAAGAAGAGGATGGAGAGAGATGGGGTCAGAGAGATAATACACCTTGCATGCCTTGCATGTGACCAACCTGAGTTTGATCCCCAGAACCCCATCAATAATTGCCATGAGTAATTCCTGAATGCAGAACCAGGAGTAACCCTGAGCACTTCCAGGTATGGCCTCCAAACAAATGAAAAACCTGATAGCAGAGCTCCCTGGGAGCCCCAGTCTTGCTGGTCCTAAAGGAGGGAGGCTTCTCGGGTCCTTCTCAGTGAGGGTGCCTTCTCCCCTTCTCTGACTTCCAAGATTTAAAGGAAGAAATATCTGGTTTTAGGGTGGATGAATTCAGACTGTAACAAGAGACCTAGCTATGAATGGGAGCCTAGTTTGAGGAAATGTCTCAATATGTGTGCAGGCTAGTTTTGGGGTGTCTGGCCTACAGTTTGAAATTGGAGCTGATTATGTTGGGGAAGCAAAAAATTGGCAGTTTCCCAAGCTGCAATTGATGTTATCAAATCCAAGCTGAGGGACTTGGAGAGAGCATACAAAGGTGAAGGTGCTCACCTCACCTACAGATAAGACACAAGCTTGATTCACATCCTTACACTAGTATGGGCCGAGCACGGCACCCAGAGCCGCCTCTGCAAATAGAACCACCTGGGCCCCTGAGCCCTGCAGGTGTGGCCCAGGGGGGAAAAGACTGAGCTGAACCCCAAGTCTTCCTATGCATCTAAACTGGGCTCTATTAGATTTTTTTTGATGTTGTTTGTTTTTGGGCCACACCAGGTGACACTCGGGGGTTATCCTGGCTCTGTGCTCAGAAATCACTCCTGACTTGGGAGAACTTATGGGATGCTGGGGATCAAACCCAGGTTTGTCCTGGGTCAGACATGTGCAAGGCAAACACCCTACCACTGTGCTATCGCTCTGGCCCCTGGGCTCTATTAGAATTTAAGGCAAACTCCAAATATGAGACACATTTACAGTGAATCTTAAAAACCTCAAAATGTCTTTGAACCTATGACTCAGGGCCACATGACTATGAGCACCTCACTTGAGAATTGAGGAGCTGGGGAGCCCACAGAGTAACCCATACCACACCGGAAGAAAGTTGGGGGAAAGCCAGGCTGTGGGCTCACTACCACATGGTCCCATACATACGTCAACACTGCCACATGTGACCCATGCATTAAACCAGCCAACCAGGTTGGGAAAATATTGGTGGGAGTGGCCCTAGATCCCCCTGAGTATAGCTAGGAGCGTCAGTATAGCTAGACAGGTCAGGAATAGGATTAAAAGGCTACAGCAGGGGCCGGGCGGTGGCGCTAAAGGTAAGGTGCCTGCCTTGCCAGCGCTAGCCTTGGACGGACCGCGGTTCGATCCCCCGGTGTCCCATATGGTCCCCCAAGCCAGGAGCAACTTCTGAGCGCATAGCCAGGAGTAACCCCTGAGCGTTACCGGGTGTGGCCCAAAAAACAAACAAAAAAAAAAAGGCTACAGCATATTCCAGCTCGTTAGGGACCCTGAGTTTAAGCTCCATTATCACATGGTCCCCAGCTCCATCAGGTATAACTTCAATGGCCCCAACAATGAGGGACTGGAACTGAGAACTGAGGTCCAAGCCCTATGACCCCTCAGCAGGTGAAATATCCATTGGGGGGCCAGAGAGATAGCATGGAAATAAGGTGTTTGCCTTGCATGCAGAAGGACGGTGGTTCAAATCCCGGCATCCCATATGGTCCCCTGCCAGCAAGGGGCGATTTCTGAGCATAGAACCAGAAGTAATCCCTGAGCACAGCCGGGTGTGACCCAAAAAACAAAAAAAACAAAAAATCCACTAGGAATGATTCCTCATAAAATTCCTTTTTGTTGTTTTGTTTTGATTTGATTTGGTTTGGTTTGGTTTGGTTTTGAGGTCATACCTTGGGATACTCAGGGTTTACTCCTGGCTCTACACTCAGGAGTTACTCCTGGCGAAGTTCAGGGGACCATATGGAGTACCATACCCATAATCAAACCTAGGTTGACTGCTTGCATGGCCTATCCATTGTACTATTGCTCCAACCCAACTTTTTTTTTTTAATATCGATCTGGTTGGATTCCTGGGCAAACAAAGACTCCTCCAGCACTCCCATGCTTTGCTATCCTTGACCCCACTTCCACTTTCAGTACACACAAGCCTCGATACTTGGCCACCATTGCTCATTCACCATTGCTGCTGCTTTATCTGAGACTCTGGAACAAGCATTTTGCATATATTCCCCCAAATGTGTTGTTGGATTACGTTCCACCCCTCCCACTGGCCTGAATCACTGATGCAGCTGCCTCCACATTCCTTTCAGGAGCAAAGAGGATCAAGGGATGAGGGAGAGGAAGACCCCTTCATCTCTCCCTTCCCACACAAGGTAAATCCTCCCCAACCGCCTTTCAGGGCCAGGAGAGGCAGATCCAACTGGGAATGGGGATCCAGCTACTCTGGGTGCCAGCGGTCTGCTGCTGCCTTATCTGAGTCTCTGGGACAAGCATTTTGCATTTATTCCCCCAAATGTGTTGCCGAATTACGTTCCAGCCCATGGCTCCCAGCCATCTGCAGAGAGAAATCCAGTTAGACCTTGTATAATAAGTTCCTGACAATCTTGCCGAGGACGCTGGGTCATAAAAGTCTCCTGGTTTTATCGCCGGTAACAGACACGGAGTGAAATTAAGTTGTCTTATCAAATTTAGATAATATATATCCCTCTAGAGGAGGAGAGCCTGCATGGGGCTTTCATGGTATGAGCCCAGAAGGGGAACAGGGAAAACTTAGCACAATGTGCCCCGGGCTGGGGTCTTTCTGGAGGACCAGGTTAAGGGCCTGGCGAGATGGGAGGAGGGCTGGCGCAGCCTGGATTTCTGTACCCATCAGGCCAGGCTGGGGTTTGGGAGCCAGCTCTGCCACCTTCACTCAGACTTCACTCAGGGTTCACATTACTCCCAAAACCCTCAGTTTCCTCATCTGCAAAAGGAGCCTGACAGCCATATTCTGGGCCTTCTGTATGATTGTGAGATTCCTCACACCTCTTCCTTTCCCAGTTGCTGCTGCAGAAACCGGGCATCATGGGCAGTGCATGCTTTGTGGTGGCACTAGAGCATCTAGGTACATGGGTGGTGCAAGGGATCCAGGGGTGCCCCTGGACCCCCTCCTCAGGCCCTGCACATAGATTTAAATGAGATACAGCATGGAACAGTACATATAGTGGGTAGGGCACTTGCCTTGCCTGCAGCTGACCAGGGTTCAATCCCCAGCATCCCATTTGATTACCTGAACATGCATCAGGAGTGACTCCTGAGTGCAAAGCCAGGAATAAGCTCTCAGCATCCTCAGGGATAGTCTGAAAACAAACAAAACAACAAAAAGAAGCCAGGAGTTTGAAGAGTAAGTTGGGTGGGAGAAAGCCCTTTTCTTTCCTTCTTACAGAGGACGAGACTGAGACAGAGATCTGGGCCGGGGTCACCTTCCTGAGACAGACTTTCTCAAGCACCCCCACCCTGGCCAGGACCATAGTCTCCACACTAGTCCATGATTCTGCCTTTCAGCACTTCACTGGGCCATCTCTTTGCTAGAAGCTTAGCTCTCAGGCTTCCTTAGGTCTATCCAGCTGAGCTGAGGAACTTGTCCTCAAAGAGGGTGGTCACCTGCCTTCACTCCAGAGCCAGCCTCTCTTAAGACAGCAGCATTCCTGAACATACCACATATACTCGAGTATAAACTGACCCAAGTATAAGCCTACCACCCTAATTTTACCCTAAAGACTGGGAAGACTTAGTGACTCGAGTATAAGCCAAGTCAGAAAATGCAGCAGCCACTGGTAAATTTCAAAAGTAAAAATATAGGGCCGGACAGATAGCACAGTGGTAGGGCATTTGCCTTGCACACAGCCAGCCCAGGATGGGCCGGCAGTTCAAACCTGGCATCCCATATGGTTCCCTGAGCCTGCCAGGAGCAATTTTTGAGTGCAGAGCTAGGAGTAACATCTGAGCGCCACTGGATGTGACCCAAAAAAAAAAACAAAAATAAATAAATAAAAATATATACCAAAACAATTACAATAATTGAGGAATCAGTAGGTTAAATGTTTTTCAATATTCATTGCTAAAGAAAAACTGTAAACTAGCAACAATAGCTTTAAAACTTAAAGTGCAGAAAACCATAGCTTAACAGGTAATCAAGCTAAATCACAAAGGTTAAAATCCTTCAAAACTGGATTATTCGGGCCGGAGAGATAGCATGGAGGTAAGGCATTTGCCTTTCATGCAGAAGGTCATTGGTTCGAATCCCGACGTCTCATTTGGTTCCCCGTGCCTGCCAGGAGCAACTTCTGAGCATGGAGCCAGGAGTAATCCCTGAGCACTGCCTGATGTGACCCCCCCCTCCCAAAAAAAACTGGATTCATCATCATCATCATCATCATCATCATCATCACCATCATCATCTGTATGTTCAGAGCTTCAGCTGTATCTGATGTGAGGGTATCAGCACAGACATTGTCATCATCACTGAGTTTGCAGATATCCTCATCACTGCTGTCTGTCTCATACAAAGCACAGAATATTGTGGCTTAATAGTTCTGTGGCATCCAGTTCAGTTCAGCTGCCTACCTCTTCAGCTCAGCCAGGACTTGTGGACTGAGCTGAAGCACCACCCCCTCCAGCAGGCAGAAGGCGACTGGAGACTACATTTGATTTGATGCACCAAAAAAACCAAACTCGGGGCCAGAGAGATAGCATGGAGGTAGTGCGTTTGCCTTACATGCAGAAGGTCGGTGGTTGGAATCCCAGCATCCCCTATGGTTCCCCAAGCCTGCCAGGAGCGATTTCTGAGCATAGAGCCAGGAGTAATCCCTGAGCACTGCCGGGTGTGACCCAAAAACCAAAACCAAAACAAAACAAAACAAAAAAAAAAACCCAAACTCGTTGTATACGTGGGTCTTATAGGTTATTTGATTCAGAGCACACACATGCCTGTTAGAGCCTTAGCTTCAGCCCTGGCTGTGCATGAAACTCTCACCCAAGCTGCGATGAAATTAGGTGAAAGTCAGACCCCAACATGCCTCAGTGAGGCCTTGGCACCTTTGTCACCTTTCATCCCAACCCGATGTGACCCACAGGAGGTCCTGAGTCCCCAAACCTAAGACCTAATTGCCAGGGCCCCAGGGAGTGGGAAGCTTAGGTTTTCAGCAAAGTTTTGATCAAGTAAAAGAAAAATAAAATAAGGGCAATCCTTGCTAAAATTCATTCGACTCCTTCATACACCACTGATGGGAATATAAACTGGCTCAGACTTGATGGAAAATAGTACAGACGTTTCTCCAAAAATTGAAAATAGGGACTGGAGCAATAGGACAGCAGGTGAGGCCAAACTGGGCTCAATACTAGGCATCCTATATGGTCCTCCAAGCCTGCTAGGAGTAATCACTGAATGCAGAGCCACACTTGAGCATAGTCAAGTGTGCTCCCCCTCTAAAAAAAAAAAAAAAGAAGAAAATAAAACAAAGTTGAAAATATAGTTTTCCTCAGAGCCAGCCATTCCACACCTCAGTATCTACCCAGAGAACATAAAAACAAGCTCTCCTCCCAGACCTGAGTGCCTCGCATGAACTCATTCCATTATCATACCACTGAGAAGCCTGACTTGCTCAGATTCACAGAAGGAAAGCTGGGATGCAGAGAGGTGAGGGAACAGGCTGGAGGTCACACAGCCAGGACCTGGAGGAATGCAGCCAGAGTGAGCTCAAAGGAACTGCTCTTCCCTCCAGGTAAGGTTCTGCTCAAGAAGACTTGGAACCGAGGCAAGGAAGAGAAGCTAGAAGGCACACACATCCATCTTTCAGTGGCAATTGGAGCGTAGAAATGTCTGTGACTCATGTCTTCCTCCTCCAGCACTTAGCACAGTGCTGGGCAAACACTGAGTGCCCGATAAATGTTTCCAAATAACTGTTTGCTCATCACAGATCTATTTTTCTAGAGCTCTCAGCTCAGAAACCAAGTTATGTTCATCTCTAAAACCATCCTAGTTCACTTGCGTGGACTGAGCCACACACATCCTGAACCACCAACCACGCCAATTCTCCTCTGCCTTGCAGAGGGCCAGAGCTGAGCCTAATCCTACAATACTCAGGTGAATGACTATTTGTCTTCGTTTCTCTCCTTCCCTTTTCTGCCTGTGGAGGATCTGAGCTTCACGACAGCAATTGGTGGAAGAGCCACCAGCTGGGTGTCATGGTGATGGGGGAGTTTGCAGACATAAGAGGGACAGGGTCAGGCATAATGGGTAAATATTTGTCTATCTAATCAGAGGGCCTTTTAACTAGCAATTGCATCCTTGCAACTGTTTTTCTTTTTATTTCTGCAGGAAGTCAATTAAACATAACAGATGGAGGAGAACATGGGGGTTTCCTTGTCTCCCACCATCTGTCCCATCCTACCACCCCCCAGCTGTGCCCACACCTCATTGGAGGATCTGCCTGCCAGTCTCCAAAGTAGGGTGGGACTAATGGAAAGGACGGGGTCTCTGACCCTGCTGAATTTTGCCTGATGTCCCTGTTCTCCAGAGCAATCCCAGTGAATTCTGTTGGCTGTCAAGTTCAGAATCTGAGACCCATTGCCTGCCTACCCGGAGCCAGGATCACAGAAGAAATTATGGTTTTAGCCTCCTCCAGAGGAGGGCAGCGCCCCAACCAGAGGAGACATTTGTCCAACAAACCTTGACATTCTGTCTGCTTTCATCCAGGCAATGTGCTGGGCTGTGGGGGCCCTCACTCAATCCCTGCTTCAGAAATGTGTAGCCCGGTAAGGGAAGCTTTCATTTATTCATTCACTGATTCTTAAAATATATCCGAGCAGCTTGTGTATGCCAAACTCTGTGCTCGGCCCTGAGGACACAATGATGAATTCACCCCTTCCCTGACTTTAACTAACTCTGGTTAAGCAAAGGAGACAGACATATAAAAACCTGCATTCGATAAGCATTTACTGAGCAGCTCCAGGAGCCAAGCTCTGTTCTAGTTGCTGGGGACAAGGCGTAAGCAGTCCCATCCATAGTAAAGTAAGTGTGTGTGTGTGTGTGTGTGTGTGTGTGTGTGTGTGTGTGTGTGTGTGTGTGTGTGTGTGTGTGTGTGTTGTGGACTCTTAACACTCCAGTCCTGGCCTGGCCCCACCATTCAACTTTCTTTTTAGGATCACTGCTCCCATTGATCAGTCATCCAGGGCCCTCTAGTCACACTGCTAATTCCATGTTCTATCCGAAGGCCTTCAGCCAGATCATCCCTCTTGGCCACGTTCATTCCTTATCTGAGTTTCTGCAGCCATGGTTCCAGACCCATTTGACACAGAACCATCAGGCACAGGGTGTGACATTGGTCTCATTGCCTCTTACCCTACCGGCTTTGACTCGGCCTTCTTACACCAGGAAAAGAATGGAGAAAGAGGAGTGAAGAGTGTACAATGGAAAAGGTGTTTGTCTTGCATATGGCTGATTAATCCCCCATAACCCATATGGTCCCCCCCAAGCCCAGCCAGAAGTGATCGATCCCTGAGTAGTAAGCCCTGAGCACCACCAGATGTGGCCCAATAATATTAAATTATAACAACAAATGTACATTTCAGGGGCAGAAGAGATAGTATGGGGGGTTAAGGCATTTGCCTTGCATGTGGCCAACTCAGGTGGAGTACTGTCAACTTTGGCCCCAAAATCTTAAATGAATAAATTAAATTTTACATGTCTGTGTTGTTTTTTAAGCCTATTCACATTGTTGTGCAAGCATTCTCAGTTTCTAATTTCTGAACATTTCCATCATCCAGGGAAAAAAAAATCCTGCATCCATTATTAGCCATTTCCTGTT
Source organism: Suncus etruscus (assembly GCF_024139225.1). NCBI lineage: Eukaryota > Metazoa > Chordata > Mammalia > Eulipotyphla > Soricidae > Suncus > Suncus etruscus. The sequence goes on along the minus strand of NC_064856.1, from coordinate 27,349,827 downwards.
TTCCCTCCTTCAAATCTAGCAATCACTCATCTATTTGTTTCTATATTTGTTATTTGGGATACTTGATGTAAAATAAGATCTATTGTAAATACCTCTGTATTTAAAATTTTCCTTTTTTTCCCCCAGGTAATGCTACTCCTTAGTGGTTGGTCCACATCTGGTAAAGCTCAGGAGTGTCCCATGGCCCTATTTGAGGAACTATATGTGATCCTAGGGATCAAACTGGGGTTAGTACATGTAAGACCAGTAACTTCTGTACTTAATTTCTGTACTGTATCCCCAGCTCATGACTAATTTAGCAAATTGATTTCAAGATTCAACTGCAGTTTAACTTGCAGTAATGCTTCCTTCTTCTTTGTTGCTAAGAGATCATCCATGACAGAAAGACCAGCTTATTCACTCCTCAGCTGATGGACATTTTCGTTTCCATTTATTGGCTTTTATAAATGCAGCAGTCGAACTTCATGGACATGTTTTCTCTTTTCTTGGGCCCATACGAAGGAGTGGAATTGTTTGGCTTGGCTATGTCTGGTGATGATAAACTTTAGTAGGAGGTTTGGAAAACCATAGTTGATGATATTCTGGTCTCACTCCTAGCTCTGCACTAGGGGATTACTCCTGGCAGAATTCAGGGGGGCGTTTGGTGTACCAGGGATTAAACCCAGTTGATCAAGTGAAGGACAAGTGCCCTACCTGCTATACTATCTCTCCAGCCCCAATGATAAACATTTTTAAGGACCTTCTAGATTCTTTCCAAAATTGGTTATTCTGATCCCCTCCCACCTCAATCAGCAATGGCTGAACATTCCAATTTCTCCATATCCTGGTCAACAATGGTTACTATCTTTTTCATTTTCTCCTAACTATCCTAGTGGCTAAATTTTAATGGATTTTAAATAGTCTTTTGTACTGATTTTGATTTGAGTTTCCCTAATGTCTAATAATGTTCAACACTGTTTTGTGTGTTTCTGGACTATTTGAAGGTCTTTAAGACCCATCTCTTCAAATCCTGAGCTCATTTTTCTTCTTGTCTTTTTTCTCCCCCCTCCCCACCCCTTTTTTTCTTTTGTTTGTTTTGGAACCATACTTAGCTATGCCCAGGATTTACTCCTGGCTCTGCATTCAGGAATTACATCTATATGGTAGTCCTCCCCCCACCCTGCTGTGCTTAAGAGACTATATGTGGTGCCACGCATCAGGAATTCCAACTCTTAGCCTTCAGCTCTTAAGAAACAGGAAGCTAAAAAAAAAAGGAAAGAAAGAAAGAAAGAAAGAAAGGAAGGAAGGAAGGAAGGAAGGAAGGAAGGAAGGAAGGAAGGAAGGAAGGAAGGAAGGAAGGAAGGAAGGAAGGAAGGAAGGAAGGAAGGAAGGAAGGAAGGAAGGAAGAAAGAAAGAAAGAAAGAAAGAAAGAAAGAAAGAAAGAAAGAAAGAAAGAAAGAAAGAAAGAAAGAAAGAAAGAAAGAAACAGGAAGCTCAGTGGGAAGTCCAGAAATTCGAGACTGTTTTCCTGCAACCCTAAGTATTTATTGGGAAGGAACAGACCACACCCAGAGGTGGGACTAGATGGTCTAAACACCAATCCAAGGTACTACATTCAAAAATGTTTCCAAGCAATGACTCACAAGATGTATACTGAGTGGAATGGGATCAAATTAATCCCACACCTTCCAATCACTTTTTACTATTGTTGTAATGGCCTGTGGTCACACACATTTATTTGTAGTATATTTGGAGTTTACTTATCAGGTTGCCGTGCTTAGCCACCATGCTTGCTAGGGGATTCACTATAGTTGGAGTGCTCTTGAACATTCTGGTGAGACCCCTTACTGTGATGTACTGTGATGCTTAGAGAGGGACCACACACTGTGCTGAGGCTCACATATCTTGGTTGCTTGCAGAGCCCAACAATAGTTATGGGGCTCACACAAGCCTACTGTAGTGTGCCCAAGATCACATACTTCACATCACATCACACAGCATGGAAAGTCCACTGGAATGTGCTCTTTACATGTGGTCAGCACCAAAGACTAAACTTATGGCTTTACACTCGAAAGGTAGGTGCTATTGGTCAGTGGCTATATATTCCAGTTTTCAGTTGTGGTATTTGACATTATCACTGGGTTCTAGGAGTTCTTTTTTGTTTTTATCTTTGGGCCATGCCCAGTGGTGCTCAGGGGTTACTTCTGGCTCTGTACTCAGAAATTATTCCTTACTGGCTCAAGGGACCATATAGGATGCCAGGGATCAAACCTGAGTCAGCCACATTCAAGGCAAACGCCCTCCCCCTGGATTGTAAGAGTTCTTGATACAATCTAAGGCCGGGGGTGTAGTTAAGCACTAAAACACTTTTTTTGCCTGTATGAGATCCTGAATTTAATCATAAACAACGCACACACACACACACACACACACACACACACACACACACACGAGTTCTTTACATATTCTGGATAGAAGTCATATCAAGGTTGTATTTTTTTATTTTCCTTTATTCCTAGAAGTAAACCTTGTCATTATCTGAAAATGGAAAAAAGCAGTGACACCTGTCAGAAGCCAGAAATACTTATGAAAAATAAATACCAAAAAAAGTACAAAGCATTAACTCAATCAAGCAAATGTTTGACAATCCTCCTCAAAGACCCATGCATGATTCTTATCACAAGCGATACAGGCAGGACTAGACAGGTACATCCCTACAAAACTTGCTACTAACTCAAATATCTGGTTTGTAACTAACTAGACAGGGAAATCAACAAGTGAGCAAATGAAGCCTATAAAACTGTCTTGTCACACTCCCCCAAGAATATGAAGAGGCTGCTGAGCACCCCACAGAAGAAAAGGTGCCAATACCACAAAGAGCAAGGGAGAGTGAGTTGGAGACAGAAAAGAAGGTTAAACTGGGCTCAGAGAGACAGAGAACAGACCAGAAGACAGTCACAGGAGCTGAAGCTGAGAAACAAATCAGAACAAAATTAATGAAAGGGCTCAAAAGTCTGAGTATAAATCAGAAGACTTAGATTTGGTCCCCAGTACCACATAATCCCCTGGACACTGCCAGGGATAGCCCCTGAGCAAAGCTCCAGGAGTAGCCACTGAGCACTGTCAAATGGGGCCCCAAAACAAAACAGAAAGATCCATGTCACATGGAGCCACAAAAACCAGAGCAAGGGCTTAGATTTAGTGTAATCACCAGGGAATGGCCTTTGAGAAGCTTAAGGAGTAGAATGACATAATCTGATTAATGTTTATAAAGGTCCTTCTAACTCTGTAGGGATGTGGGGGGACCAGGGACACCAATACAGAGGTCGCTGACACATGCAGGTGACAAGTTGGGGGCGGGCAAGAGCTGGGGCCAGGGTAGGAAGCATAAAGAGAATTGGTGATTTCAGACACGCTTGCAAGCAAAGCTGACAGGCGCAGATGATGGATCAGATGGGGCAGGCAGGGCAGAGCAGAATCAAGGACAAGTCCTAGATGGGAACCATCTACTGAGAAGGGCAGGCAAGAGGGGAGGTAGAGGCTGGCTGCCCCAAGACTTTGTGGTGGACTCAGGGGAGACAGCCCAGTGGAGAGGTCACAAACAGCTGGAAAGGTCCCCAATCCTGGAGACACATATTTGGGAATCATTCACGGCTGCCTGGTAGAACTCCAGGAATGGGCCTGGGGCACAGGCAAAACTCAGTCAGGGCAGGCCATTGTTGAAGAGGCCAGCCCTAGAGGAAATACAAAACAAGGGACTGGGCCTGATAAAGCGATGGTCAAGGAAGTGGGAGAAGAAGAAAGAGTGAAGTTGAGAGGATCGGAGAAGGGGCTTGCAGGAAAAATCATGATTGGAAAAGCAGGCTCAAAGGCAGCATGGCTGAGTTCCAACCATTGCTGCAGTTATTGTTATTATTGCTGTTTGGAGGCTCTGGTAGTGCTCAGGATTTACTCCTGGTTTTCTGCTCAAGAATCACTGAGTGGGTCTTGGGAGACAATGCACCATCAATGCTGGGCATGGAACTTCACTCATGGCTCTCATCTACACTGGGCTCCCTTACCAGGAACATGTGCAGGGCAAACCAGCTCCCAATCAGGACTCAAAAGAGAAAAACAGCATTGCCCAGGGGACAAGAGATCATCCTCCTTCACCTGATAAATTGAAGACCACTTTCTTAGACAAAGGGGAGTCACCGAGGCTATGCAAGAGAGGTGACATGGCCTATCAAATGGGCTGGAGGAGGGACAAACAGCCCAGAAGGGACAAGATGTGACAGCTGCAACATCCTCTGGTGGGGATAGAAGCAGAGGTTGCCCCAAACTGCCCCAGAACCAAGCCGGACCTTCCACCCGGCTCCTCCCAGTGCCCCCTTCAGGCGGACCCTCCAGCCTCTCATCTCAGCTCTGTCCCCAACACATGATGCCAGAATTGAGTGGATACAGTTCTGTGTTGGTTCTGTCTCTCCCCCCTCACACATCTCTTCAGCATCGTACAGGAGAGAAAGCACAAGGGGTGCAGGTGCTGTCCAAGGTCCTTCAAGATGTGAAGAGTGGAGCTGGGAGCCTACGGGAGCCATTCCAAGAAGGAGGACACGGAGCCCTTCTCCCCAAGCTGGCCCTTGAACTCCCCAGTGAAGGCATTTCATCACCTGCTCCTTGTTCAGCCCCTTCCTTTCCCTGCCCCTCCCCAATGTTAGGATATTGGGTGCTCTCTCTTTGGGGGCTGAAAGGAAGTAGAATTTCAGAGACATACTAAATGGTTTGTATTGGAAAAGGGGAGTGGGGTCAAATAAATTTAGAAGCTTCTGGTCCCCACAGTGGGACTTCCTTTAACTTCTCTTGCTGCCCCAGGGAGGCCTCAGATACTGAGCACAGCTTTGTAGCCTGGTGATAGAAGGAGACCTCAGCCTTCCTAATATGTGTCGCAGTACCTTAGCAAGCCCCCTCGTTTCCTCATCGCTTAGCCTGGCTGAGGTTAAGGCCAGCCTCTGGGATGACACTTGGGGCAGGCGAGGCCCCTCAGGGGGGTGAGTCCTTGTGAAGGTGAGACCTGGGGCAGGTAAGGCCCTGTGGTACAGATAAGATGCCCACCTCAAGCCCTGGACCAGTGTCCCCAGGACCTGCTCCTTCCCTCCCCATCATACTCCTCACTGTTTCAGTCCTGAGTGCAGGCTGCCCCCTTCTGCCCTCCCTGCCTGCCCTCCTGCCACTCAGGTAAGCCCAGCTGCACCTGCTCCCAATCAGTATGCCCCCCTTTATCCCCCCGCAGTGCCCCCAGGGGCTCCTCTCTAATCGCTCTTCCTCAATCAGCCCCAATTCTCCTGGCCTCTCAGCTGATTGCCTTGTTCCCTGCCAGGTTGGGGTCTCTGGAAGATGCCCAGATCTGCCCCATGAGGGCCCAGAACGCCCCAGCCCACCTTACCTTGATGGAGCATGTACACACACACACAAACAGAATGTGTGTAAGTGTGCACACACACACAAGATCTGTGAGCAGAAAGCAAATATATTCTTTTGAAGGACAGCCATACTCAGACAGAAAATATAACACTGGCTTCCGAGGTTAATACCACATAAATCCAAGTGAGTCTGACACATATATGCACATATACAGACACAAGCACACACATGCACTCACACACACACACACACACACACACACACACACAATTCAGCCAGCACTCTATCCAGTCCAGTTCCCCCTCCCCTCTGCTCACAGCCCCCTCCCTGCCTTTTAACTCCTAGAACTGCTTAATGCCCCAGGCCCTGGGCCTGAGCAAGCACAGATAACACAGCAAATCTCATTTCCAGAGCCAGTGTGGGTCTGGCTCCCTGCATACCCGCTGTGTGTGGCCCAGGGCGGCAGTTCTGATCCATCCAGCCTGCACCATCTAGAGGCACTGCTGGTCTGGCGGCTCAGCCCTCCTCTCCCCAAGGTGGAGGGCTCCCCAAGCAGAGCCAGGGCAGCAGACACCCTGAGCTGCTGCCTGCAGGCTCCTGAGTCCTGTGGGCCAAATGATCTCATCCCAGCTGCTGGCTGCCTCCACTTCCTGCTTGGTGATGGGGTGAGAGTGGGTGTTTGCCCCTGGCAGCTGTCTGACATGGCAGCAGTGGGCAGAAGAGCTCTGGCACATGGACCTAGAATTATTGCTGGCCCCTTAGCATGGGGCCTGTGCCCTGACTGGCAGAACCCCTCAGGCTGCCCCCTGTGTCATTTGCACCTCATTGAATTGAGATCCTTGGTCCTCCACAGCAACCCAGCACCACTACCCCCAGTTCCACGATCCCCTGGCTACAGGTAGATGGCCTGGACAGCAGTGCCCAGCTTCTACTTGGGTTACTGACTATAGCTTGCAGATTCCTCTGGCTTTTCCCATCTCACACAGCTCCAGTGCAGGAAGTTGGGGTGGCCACAATCACTCTCACCATTGTCCTTCAGAGTTGAGGTGTCCCCGCCTGGGGACCAGACAGCTCTGCTGTGTCCTGCCGGCCTCCCCAGCATTCTAGATGTGACTTGTGTCTTGTCTCCTTCAGAGTCCAGTCCTTTCCTCTCTGCTCCATTCATGCTCCCTTGGGGGTGTTTATCAGTTGTGTGGGTCAGCTTGGTTTGGATTCAGCTGTGGAAAGGGATGAGCTTCTTGAGCCAGTAGGGAGGGCACCTCAAGCAAAGTATGGCCCAGTGAGCCCCAGGAGCCTCAAAACCCAAAGTTTGCAACAAAAATACTTAATAGAAGCCAGGAGTAGGGCCTAAATATAGTTGGTATATCCCACCTCACCCCCTCAAAAATGCTTGAGGGGCCAGAGAGGTAGTACAGTTGGCAGGACACTTGTCTTGCATGGTTTGATCAACTCAGGTTTGATCCCCAACTTCCAATGTGGTCCCCAAGGCCACCAAAAATGGCTGATTCTTTTAGCATAGAACCTAAAGAAAAGCCACCCCAAAAAATAAGCTTGAGGGGCCGGGAAGGTGGCACTAGAGGTAAGGTGTCTGTCTTGCAAGCGCTAGCGTAGGACAGAACCAGGTTCAATCCCCCGGAGTCCCATATGGTCCCCCAAGCCAGGGGCAATTTCTCAGCGTTTAGCCAGGTGTAACACCTGAGCGTCAAACGGGTGTGGCCCAAAAACCAAAAAAAAGAAAATAATAATAAGCTTGAGGGGCCAGAGCGGTGGCACGAGCAGTAAGGTATCTGCCTCTAGCCTAGGACGGACCACGGTTTGATCCCCCGGTGTCTCATATGGTCCCCCAAGCCAGGAGCTATTTCTGAGTACATAGCCAGGAGTAACCCCTGAGCATCACTGGGTGTGGCCCAAAAACCAAAATAAATAAATAAATAAGTAAATAAATAAATAAGCTTGAGTCTTTGGATACAATGATTGGCACTTTTCCCTGTGCCAACCCCCTAGAAAAAAGAAAGAAGAGGACCAGGGCCATGAGATCCTACATGCCAGTGCCATCCAGAAGAGGTGAAAATACTCACATATATACATGGGCACACAGAGACATACAGACACACATACATAGCCATACATGTACACAAACATACGTGTGCACACATACACACAACCGTATATAATCACACAAAGGTATACATACAAACAAACATATGTATGCAAACACACTTATTCATAGATATAGATATGCACTTGATACAAATATACATAAATACATGCTTATACACAGACATACGAACACATAAACAGTGGCAGAAAGTGTATCCCAAATGCCAAATGATGCAGATTCAGAGCAGAAATTTGAGCTGAGGTAGGTTTTTGAAGCACTCTGAGAAATGGTGGAAGGGTACGAGAGAGTTCAAATGATCGTACACACCAGGCCCTGAGTTCAATCCCCAGCAATACGAAGTATGGCCTCTATGTAAAAGGAGACTTAAATCCAGCTGCCTGCAATCTCCCTCATCCCACCCTCAGACTCTCCATTAATGCCAGGGGCATCCTTGGCCAGTCTCAGGCTTAGAAACCCACCTTTGGGGCCAGAGAGATAGCATGAAGGTAGAGTGTTTGCCTTGCATGATTCGAATCCCAGCATCCCATATGGTCCCCCGAGCCTGCCAGGAGCAATTTCCGAGTGTAGAGCCAGGAGTAACCCTGGGCACTGCTGGGTGTGACCCGAAAACAAAAAATAAATAAAAAAAAAAGAAGCCCACCTTTGTCGCTGGACAGAAGGGACCCCCAGAACTGCTGTCTGAACAGGGTGAATAACTACCCCACCCACCCTCCCTGTACCAAGTGTGCCTGTCCAGTTTGCCATTGCCCCTCTGGATCAAGGGGGCCCTCTTGTGGGCTGTCTAGTTGCACCTCCTCCAGGCCCATCCTGCTCAGCAATCATGAGCCCTGTCCTCCTAGGCCAAATGTTCGCACTTCACATCCTCAGACCCCTGGAGCAGTCGGTTCTGTCCCCAGCAGGCTTCTTCTCCTCCCCAGCCGGGGTCCCCAGGAGAGGGGCCTAGCGAGGAGGCACTCCTGCCCTCCGCCACCCTGCCCTGATTAGTATTCCGCAGAGAGGCCAGCAGGCCAGCTCCCTGTCTCCCCAGTTCACAGTGAGTAATTCCGTCCCTCCCAGGCCCATTTAAGGGAGTGAATAATTAGTTACATTCAATTAGGCCACGGCAGCCGCCGTGGCTCCTGCCTGCCTCACTTGGGGGGACAGGCACACTAATGAGCCAGCACATGTCTGTTGCGGGGGAGCTGGTGTTGATCACCACTGACCCCCACCCCTTGCACAGGGAACCTCGAGTTAAGAACCAGTGTGAGGGAGGGCGGAGAGGCCTGGGAAGGAGGGAGAAACTGAGTTAGGACTGGGAAGGAAGGGAGAGGAAAGGGGAGCAGCTGGGGAGAAGGGCAGATTCAGAGGAAAGGAGAGAGAGAAGCCCCCCACAAGCCCCCAGGGAGTCCCACCTGTCTGCTGGGCCGCTGGAGGATCCCTATGCGGCAATTAAAAAGCAGGCTCTGGATCTATATTTATTGGCGTGGAGCCGGCCGCAGTGTCTCCCGCGAAGCCAAGAAGCTGCTTTTCGAAAGAGCTTCTAGAATAATAGCCCAGGTTTGAAAATGATGCTCGGCAAGGCGCCTTCAGCACGTGGGTGGCAGATGTGGGCGCATACTGCCCGTCTGGGGTCCCTGTTTGTGGCTGGGGCATGTGGGTGAGATGCAGGTAGGGCTTTCCTCAGAAGCCAAAACAATGATCCTTGATCCCTGAGAACTGGGTGCGTGGATGAGGATGGGCTGGTGGGAGCAGGGAACAGGTGGTTGCAGGCGGGGTGGCAGGAGTGGGGGGAAATGCGGTGGCAGGGAGGGAGGGGGCTGAGATTGCAGATGGGGAGAGGTCCTGGTGGGAAGAGGCAGGCGGCAGAGCAGGAGCTAGTTCCAATGCCCAGCAGGATGTGCCAGTCAGGAAGGGAGGGTGGCTGAGAGCCCCAGAAACAGGTGGGTGGGGGAAGGAGGGAAGGAAGTGTTTCCCCACCTCCGCTCCTCCACTCCCCCAAGATCCCCAAACCACACTGCCTGTCCCTAAGCTTGCCTCCCCCAGACTGCAGGACCTTAGCGTGGGCTTTCTTCCTTTCTTGTTTTCTTTTTTATTTTACAAATTAAAACTGTATCTCCCAGCCCTGCAGGCAGGTTTGTGATTTTCTGGGCCAAACTCACTCTGAGAGAGCAGCTCCTGGGGCAGAGTCTTTAATAACTTCCGCTTCCCAGGACTTGGCTGCAGCTTCGGGTGCTGCCTGGAGTGGCCCACGTCCCCAGCCCCCAGCGGGGCTCCCTCCAACCACCTGACTTGGAGGTTAAGGAAGGAGCTGGGTATTGCCTGCCCAGCTCCCAGCCCTCAGTTTCCCTCATATGAAAAACAAAAGCCCAGTCCCTCACAGTCCCATCTCCTTGTGTTTTTTGGTTGGTTGGTTGGTTGGTTGGTTGGTTGGTTGGTTGGTTGGTTGGATTTTTGGCCACACCTAAAAGTGCTCAGGGGATTCTCTTGGCACTAAGCTCTGGGATCATACTCCCAGCAGTGCGCATCCCTAGAGGATGCTGGAGATAGAACCCAGGTCAGTCACATGCAAGGCAAACACCCTCCCCGTTGTTTTATGGATTTTGGTTTTGTTTCTTCAAACGCCAACCCTCAGGCACATGATAGCTTGGACTCTCACCATGTGTAATGATTTGGAGAATTGGGAGCATTTACACCTGACTAGGTTTCCATGAATATCTGGATTCCCAGCCACATGCAACTGTCCTTCACCACTGAAGTACCCCACAGAAGCTGCACCTCCTTTTGCCACTGTTCCTGTCACCCCAACTTCCTAGAGGCTCTCGGCCCACTTCTGGACTTTTCTTCCACCCAGGAGGAAGCACTGGGGACACAAACCTATCTCCCTCCTAGCTAAGTGGGAGACACCCTAGGGTTTGGCATCAACCCAAGAGGGTTTTGTCCCAATTCAACTCCCCAAACCTCAGAGTGAGTCCCTCGCAGAGCCCCAAGTGTAAATGGGGTTCTAAGAAATTGTGTGTAGGAGGGGTTGCTAAGTGGGGCAAAGGAGACAGGGGGTGGAGGGTTAGTGACATCAGGGGGCTCCAGCTGGTGGGACCGAGAGAACAATGGCCCCGTTTCCAAGCAAGGGCTGGATGTGGCAGGAGTGGGAGAAACCAACTTCCCACAGGGCCAAGGTTCTATGAAGGTTCTCAGATGTTACGTCAGCGCCACCTTCTGGCTGAGATGTGCTATATGCATGCATCCCCTCCATCCTCGGACAAGCTAGAATAAGGACCTAGTGAACTGAGCCTTTACTTTCAGACAGGATACCTGAGAACTGATAGAACCCCAGCCCTTCATCACAGATGGGGACAGTGACTCAAAGAGCAACTTGGCCAAGATCACGGAGACAGCTGCTGTCTGAGATTCATATAGAATGCATTACTTACTCTGTTTGGGATACTAGGATTTACAGAGCTCCATCTTGTGCAGGGATCCCGCTAACCCCAGATGGGCCATTTCCACCACAAGCAGGCTGTGGTCAGGACCATAGGTGCTTTATTCGGAAACTGGCCCCAGGAAGGACCAGAATGATAGTCAAACAAGAGTCAAACCAGGCTACGTTGGGCTGCAAATCATACCTTGGACATATCCCCTTCCTTATGAGCCCAGCTTTACTCCTAGTATGTCGCAGTGTTCCAGGCGTCACACTCCCTACATGTCTTACCTGTTGCCTTCTAAACCAAGTACCTCCCCCAAGCAAGCAATAGAAAATACAAGTGGCCTTTCTCCAACTGACCCACCCACAGCCTCGATCTCCCACCCTCCCCCACCCCATTCCACAATTTGTTAGTAATGGAAACTCTTCATTGGTTACTATTTTTTATTGGGGGGGCGTCACAGCTGGAAGTGCTCACGGCTTGCTTCTTTGGCTCTGTGCACAAAGATTATATATCCAGAGGAGCTCTGAGGACCCTCCAGGGTGCCAGGGATTGAATTCAGGTCAGTCACATAAAAGGCAAGCTTGTTAACTCTTGTGCTAACTCTCTGGCCCTAAAGGAGCAAACTTTTTATTTTATTGTTTTGTTTTGTTTTTAGGCCACTCCTCGAATTGCTCAGGGCTTACTCCTAGTCTGCACTCAGGGATCACTCCTGGCGGTACTCAGTGGCCTATAAGGGATGCCAAGGATTGAATCTGCATGCGAAGCAAGAATCCTATTTACTGTGCTATTACTCTGGTCCCAAGGGGGCAAATTTTTAAACTCCCTCCTAGACTTACTTCTCCAGACCAATAGAACCACTGGCAGCAGCCTCTAGCCACAAGGCTCCCAATACCTTTTCTGAGAGGCTCTGACCCTCATTCCAGATGAAGCATCTCCAACGTGGAATTAGTCACCTCCCACCTGCTCTATACACCAGAAGTATCCTCTGCATTTGCTACAGGAAAGAACTAAAAAGCAAAAGTGAACCGAAGAATCTAAGGGGCAGAGTGGGCCTTGTCTGCCCACTGTGGTACCACATATAAAGCAACAAAAGGAGCGTGCTGACTCTAGGTAGCTAAGCACCTCCACTCGCCCCCAAACCACCACTTTGCTCTACTTTCTAAAGCAAATGTCTCCACCTGGTGCATCCAAATGCTTCTTGAGCTCCTCTGGGAAGGCTGCCAGGCCAGGTGCCCCTCTCAGCTCCCAGCTGCCCTCGTCAGGGGCAAACCCTCTCCATGCCCACACTCCCTGGGACACACTGAGGAAAATCAAAGCAGTTTCTTAAGGGGACAAAGATGATGCTGGAGATACCTCGGGTCAGCCACCCTGGGGTGGGTCCATGTGAAGCCGTTTCTTATGTCTGGGTCCTCTCCTGGTCCTGCGGTCTCCCTGCCCACTCCTTTCCCCTCTGCTCCCATTCCATCTGCTGCTCCTCCTGGCTAGGCTCCCCCTCAGTTGGCACAGCAGGAAAAGAGAACAGGATGGTCTATTTTTATCCTGAGATACTGCCACGGGGGAAGGGGCACCATCTGACCCAGAGCAGCCGCTGAAGCAGCTTCTAGAACAGTTGGGAGGTCAGAAGGAGGTGGGACACCCCAGAGGAAGTCATATGTGCATTACAGAGCCACCCGGGCCAGGAGCAGCAGGCTGGACCCGGAGTGGAGCCTTCACAGGGACTCTCTGCCTTGCTGCTGTGTGTCCACAGGCAAATCACTTCCCCTCTCTGGACCACGTTTCCACTCCATTAAGGAGAAAAGGATTACAAGCCTGTCCCAGGCTGTCTCAACAGAAAGCACATTTTGCAAACATAAAGAGCAGACGGAGAAGGGGGGGCGCAGCCTACAGACTTTTCTATTTCTCCTCAGAAAGTGCCTGAACTATGGGCAAGTTAAGCCTGAGAGTAAGTTAAGCAGCTCATGTCACCTCGCATGTCCGCCCCCGCCTTTCTTTTTACATGTTTGGTGGCTTTTTAATTACATAATCATTCTGGGGCTCCACTCTCCTCCTGGAGAAAGAAATTAAACACTGCAGGAAAGCCAGATCTTCCCCCTCCCAGACCCTTTTCCACCCTGAGCTGGGGGCTTTCTCTAGATCCCTCCTTCAACTCACATTTCCAACTCCAGTTGTGTGGATGTAGATGGTTGATCCACAAAAGCACCAAATTTGTTTTGGGGCAGGTCTATCCTTTTGAAAAATTTCTGCACCAGGTCTCTCACACCTCAGCAGGGCCCCCATAACTATGGCCATGTGAGGCTATTTCTCATGGCTGTGCTTTGGAAATCTTATATAAATAGATTTGTTTATTCACCCTGGGGGTGGACAGCGCCATCACTTTCACATGTTTGTGTCATATACACAGTGCTGCCAGGGGCCTCTGTGTGCCTGTCACTGTGCCCCCCGAAGTTGTCTCTGGGCACTAAATCACAGTAGTGGTGGGTTTGGTGGGTGAAACTTCAGCCATTCCACCCCACCCAACTCACACACACACACACACAAATTTTGCCTCCATCTTTCAAAGTAGGTTGGGAGCTTGAGTGGCTACTGGGGCTCAGAAGATGCTTCGTGGGGTGCTTGTGCCAGGGTACCCCTCTCCAATCACAGCAGTGCAGGCAGAGGGGCTGTACCAGGACCAGCCTTGCCCTCCTGCTCTGGGCAGTTTGAAGACTTGCCCACATGCTCTTGGCCTCACAGTCTCTCTTGGACGGAAACGCGGCTCTCCTTGCCGTCCTCCTGAGACACAGGTTGGCACCCAAGTAGCGTCTCCTGCACTGGAGAAATGTCCTCTGACTCCACAGGCTTCTGACCACTCCCAGCCTGACACTGGGTGAGTTCAAAACTCTGAAGCTCGGTGTCCTGGGAAAACAGACTCAAGGTCACCCTACGGCATTTTCCACCCAAGTGTATTCTGGCTCCTTGCCCTTCCCCAGATGAGGGGCCTGGTACAAATGGCACAGGTGCTTCCTGCCCCCTGCTGGCCACACTAGAAGCCAAACAGTTTCCAGAGCAGAGAAAAGCAGTGAATGGGGATGTAGGAGTGATGGTTCCAGTGATTGTGGCCAGGTGTGTGACCCCTGCTCTAAGCAGACTGCCATCAGCCAACAAGTGGACATCTCTTCAGTTTGCCAACACTCTACCCCAGTCCCTGGGTTCACCTACCTCCTCTGGCTTCTTGATTCTCAACTTCCCTAGAAAGAAAGAGAGAGAATTATGTGTTTGTGTGTGCACATGTGTGTGTGTGTGTGTGTCTATGTCTGTATGAGATGATCCAGGTCAGAGACTAGAGTGCCCCAGTTCTCCTGGCCCCTTCCACCCTCTGCCATCCCCTCCCCAGCAGGGGACTCACAGATACAGGCAAGTACTGATATAACAGTGCACAGAACAGCCAACACGATAGGAATTACCACCAGGATTCTTGTCCGATTCTGAACACCTGAAGAAATAGAAACTTCTAGATGGCTGCCCACCCCACCCCAAAAACCGTATCCTCTTGCTAGCCTGAACCCCAAGATTCTTCAGACTTTGAGCTCACTTTCAGCAGACCTTTCAAACATCAGGGCCCCAGCCCTATTAAGGAGAAATAGCTGGCTCTAAGCTGAGGGGTTACCCCCAGTAGTCACTCAGGGATCCAGATGTGGTGATGGTATTGAGACACTATTATGCCAGACATAGCTGCCTGCAAGCCAAGAGTCTCACCTGCTGTATCATCTCTCTCAGGCTCCTAGGACTTTTAAATAAATGTTCCCAACTTTAAAAATTTGAAAGGTTGGGTCAAAGATAATATAGGTTCAATCCCTGACACTATATACGGTTCAATCCCTGACACCATATACAGTCCTCTGAGCCTTGTGAGGAGTGTTTCTGAGCATAGAGCATCACAAGGCATAAAAAGGAAACAGGGAGAAATAGTACAGTGGGTAAGAGGCTTGCCTTGCACATGGCCAACCCAGATTCGATCCTCAGCATCCCATACTTAGCAAAGCTAGGTTGAGGAAGGAAGGAAGGAAGGAAGGAAGGAAGGAAGGAAGGAAGGAAGGAAGGAAGGAAGGAAGGAAGGAAGGAAGGAAGGAAGGAAGGAAGGAAGGAAGGAAGGAAGGAAGGAAGGAAGGGGAGGGAGGAAGGAAGGGGAGGGAGGGAGGAAGGAAGGGGAGGGAGGAAGGAAGGAAGGGGAGGGAGGAAGGAAGGAAGGGGAGGGAGGGGAGGGAGGGAGGAAAGGAGGGAAGGAGGAGGGAGGAAGGAAAAAAGAAAGGAAAAAAGGAAGGAAGCAAAGCTAGGTTGAGGAAGGAAGGAAGGAAGGAAGGAAGGAAGGAAGGAAGGAAGGAAGGAAGGAAGGAAGGAAGGAAGGAAGGAAGGAAGGAAGGAAGGAAGGAAGGAAGGAAGGAAGGAAGGAAGGAAAGGAAGAAGGGAGGGAAGGAGGGATGGAGGGAGGGAGAAAGAAAAAAGGAAGGAAAGAAGGAAGGAGAAGGAAGGAAGGAGGGAGGGAGAGGGAGGGAGGGAGGAAGGAAAGAAGGAAGGAAGGAAGGGAGGGAGGAAGGAAAGAAGGAAGGAAGGAAGGAAGGAAGGAAGGAAGGAAGGAAGGAAGGAAGGAAGGAAGGAAGGAAGGAAGGAAGGAAGGAAGGAAGGAAGGAAGGAAGGATTAAGAAAAAGATGTTTTCTCTGACCCGCAACTCTTCCTGTCTTTAATACAATCTGTCTGAAATGGTGTATCATGGTGACAATCTGATTCATCCATTCCACCCCACCCAACAGAGGCTATGGGAGAAGCATCTCACCATGCTGTTCCTTAAAATGTGGGAAGCAGGGGGTACAGAGGCTACAGCCCAAAAGCATAGCACACATAGCCCCACAACTGGTCACTTCCTTACAAAGCTGCTCTGATAATTCCATTGTACAGAGAGAGAGAGTGACCAAGCTCAGAGAGGGACAGTGATGCCTTGGCTGCAAGAGACATAGCTGAGCTGGGCTGCACAGCCCAAACCTCTCTGCATTCCCCTCCTCCTTGCCCCACCATCTGTGTTCCTGTGTACCTCAGTGTCCCTCTGCTCCATCCCCACATCTCTCTCTCTCAACACACACACACACACACACACACACACACACACACACACACAAAACCAGCCTCCAGGACTCACCACAGCGGACATCTGTCACATTTGTCCCTGCTCGAATCTCCACCAGGCCTTGGGTCTCGCAGCTGCAACCAGACAAGCACACAAACAAAAAAAAGACACTAGGTTCCCAGAAGTGAAAGATATTTCCAGCCACCAATCAACACATTTAACAAGCCAGAGAACTGTACTCTTCAGGGGGCCATAGGGATAGTACAGCAGGTAGGGCAATTGCCTTCCACACTGCCAAGCTGGGTTTGATACTCAGCATCCCATATGGTCCGCTGAGCACAGCCAGGAGTAATTCCTAAGTGCAGACCAAGAGTAACCTCTGAATCGCTGGATGTGGCCTAAAAACAAACAAAAGAGAGTCCCATGCCCCAGTGAGTTGGTAATTATAAAAATAAAATAGAGACTGTTTTGAGCATAAAAGAAAAAAAAGGTTCGTCTTGAAGGGATAATACTAGTTGTCTTTGAGGTGTGCCAAGCTTTGTGAAATAGGCTGGTGAAAATAGAGACTTTCAGAAAAAAATAGGCAAAATCCACCAGGAGAATCTAGGAAGAAAGATGAGGAGCGTTTTGGGTGGGTTTTCCATCTCAGCACTAGAATACAAGGACCCCAGACTCTAGGAGAAAGGGCACCCTGTATATAGTGCATAGAGCAATATGCCTGGCCTCTGCCAAGAACGTCCTCCAGCCTACTATGACAGCTCATATGTCTCTTAGACTTTAGCAGAGATACCCTGTGAAGACAATGGTCAAGTAAGAAATTGTTACTTGTCAAGGGTGATCCACCAGGACTTTCTGAGTAGGCTCCAAGAATGACCTGTGGGGTGCAGCAGTGCTTTATGGTACTTGGATTTAGAAGGAGAAGCATCCAGAAGTGATAAGGAACTTGGGGAAAGTGATCTTTGAAGGCAGATGACAGGTAATCAGGCAAGATGGTTTTCTCTAAACTGCTGATTTCTCAGGAGAAATCAAGGCACAGTGTGTGGCCCAGAGATCCTGATGGGAGTAAAAATCTAAAACTCTGAGGCCCTAGCCTCAGGGGTTCCAGAAGACAAGGCAGATAAAGACAAGGCAGGGAAACTTGCTCTGCATAGAGGAAGAAGCCCAGCTGCCATGGAAGCACATGGATAAACCTATTTGCTTAGGCTTTCAAAACACATGTAGCCACCTACTCCTCAGGCCTCAGGAGGTGAATAATGTTCCTTCTCATTTTCCAAGGAGGACACCAAGGCTCAAAGCAATGAGAACCTCCTGCTCCCAGGGGGCTGAGGCCTTTCCTGGCTGCAGGGAGATCAGAATTCAAGGCTCTGGTTCAGCATCACTAAGAGACTTCCAGTTCCCAATCACAATTATTAGTAAAGGTTTTTTGGATAAATTTTCAGCACAGCAGGTGCTATTAGAGGCTGAAAGGATGAACCAGGGGAGGGAAAACAAATGACCAAGTCTACATTTAAGGAGTTGAGATCCACTGAAGAAAGGCAGATAGAAAACAAAGATGAAGAGCTAAAGAGCTAAAGACAGAGAACATAGGGTAAGGCACTTGACTTTCATATGCCCAACCAGGGTTCAATACCTGGAATACCATATAGTTACCCCAAGCACCTCCAGGAGTAATTTCTGAGTGCAGAGCCAAAAGTAGCCTTAATAAAAAAAAAAAAGATGAAAGGTCATTATATGCTATATTCTGTGTTTTCTGACACAGAGGACCACCAGGGACATGCAAAGACACAGCAACTGCCTCTGGAAGAACAGGGTGGCAGAGACTCCACCATAGGTCCTTTGTGTCTTCTGTGTCACCTGCCTTTTGCCTGTGTTTCATTTGGTGGCCTCCCAAGTAGTGCTCAGGGAGCTCCAGAGTCCAAAAGCAATTGCTGAAAGCTCACTTAAGCAGGAGAATGGAGAACTCAAAGGGGGAAACTAGAAGCAGCTGGAGGCCTGCAAGGAGGCCAAGCATTACTGAGACCACAGTGATGGGACCCGCAAGAAGAGTTCCCCAACAGTGAGAAGGAAAGGAACTCTGGCCTCTGGCCTCTGATGTGGAAATGGAATGAATGTACCCAGCTTAAAGGTGCCCTTAATGAGGTGAAAGAATAATATAGGGAAGACTGCTTCAAATGGATAGAACCCAAGATGTCTGAGGCATACATGGGAGGAGAGAACCCCAGCAGGTAGATATGAGCATCTGGGAGGTGAGACAAAATGAAGGGAGTCATGACCTGTGGAGGAAAGATCACATAAGGAAAACAGGAGTGGAAGCTGTGGATATGGTTGGGATAGGTGAGTGACCAAACAGAAGAATCTGGCAGAGAAGAGAAGGAGGGAGCTGGAGCAATAGCACAGCGGGTAGGGTGTTTGGCTTGCACACAGCCAACCTGAGTTCCATCCCCAGCATTCCAGATGGTCCCCCGAGCTCACCAGGAGTGATTCCCAAGTGCAGAGCCAGGAGTAACCCCTAAACACTTCCTGGTGTGCCCCCCCATAAAAGAAAGGGAGGAAACAGATGCTACAGGGAGATGGGGAGAGTCCCAGGCACATTGGCTGTTCTGCATGTGTGTGTGTGTGTGTGTGTGTGTGTGTATGTGTGTGTGTGTGTGTGTGTGTGTATGAGGGGAGATGGGGTGCGAGAGCAGAGTCTGAATCCTAGCATTTCCAAGTTCAGGAAACACAGGGGAAGAATCATGATACCTTGTCCAAGGACGGCATTTGTCAAGAGCAGATGACACATTGGAGAAGAAGCCAACGGGGCAGCCTTCGCAGATGGTGTCCAAAACCCCAGTAGCTATGAAGGAGGGGATATTAGTCAGCACAGCAGTCACCCCACCTAGCTCTCTGGGGACCCAATGGAAAGGCAGCAAGAGTGTCCTGCCTTAGGTATGCTTCCTCTGTGCAGACTCCTCCCAAAGACTGGGATCCCTGGAAAGGCTTTTCTTCTCAAGTTAGGCATCCAAAGTGAGGGACCCAAGGCAAATTAGTGGCTCCATCCACTCACTCTAGTGGATGCCCATGGTGACTTGCTTCATTCTGCCCATTTCTGGCTGGAGTGCCACTGTTCAGCCCCTTTCCTGCCCCTTAAGCTAGACCCTGGATAAGTGGCTTACCCATCTGCTTGACTCCAAAACCTGGGGCACACAGGCTATGTGGGATACAGCTTTCACAGGCCTTGTTGGCACAGTGCTGGCCCTCAATACACGTGCAAGTCGTGTCTGTTTCTGCCGTCCCCTCCTCCAGGATCCGGAGCCCTAGGTCTGAGCAGAAACAGGAAGGAAGGACTGGAAGCAATGGCCAGCTGCAGGCTACACTCTTCTTGCCCTTTTTAGTGTCCCTCCTAAAGCATTTCCACCAAGTCCCCCACCCCATCAGTGCACATACTATGGTCACAGTATTGATGCTGGTGGCAGCGTGGCTCTCTGTTCCAGGTGTCCAGAAATTCATCTCGACCACAAGAAGTACATTCAGTGCTGGCGGCCTCCGAGCAGTCCTTCACCAGTTTCTTTCCTGGAAAACATCAGGAACTGAGGCACTCGGGAGATTCTATGATTCAGACACTTACTGCAAACAAATAAGACTGGCCAGTCGGCAGGAGATGCCAAGATGAGCATCTCAGACCTTCCTGGCCTCAGCCAGACCTTTGGGCTGGCTAGGCAGAGGGAACCCATCATTGTCTCACAGCAGGGCAAAGAGGGTCCCAAGGGGTAGTGGGTTAGACTCCAGTTCACCACGGACACATGTTGGGGAGGGGGTTTAGCATTAATCAGTAAAACCCAGAGAAGTCTCCCTCTGGGGCTAAAGGTCAGCATCTCACCTGGCTGGCACAAATCACAGCACTGACTGTTTATTGAGTACTGGTTTTCTTTGCATGCAGTAAGTGATTCTGGGTGGACCTGAAAACAGAATTGGGTGGCTTGAAGGGAACTGAATGTCTCTTTTATACAGCCTACTTGCCAGGACAAAGATGAGAAGAAGTTAAGTGGAAATCCAAGGCAGAAAAACAGAGCCTGCAGATAACTCGGTGTGTGTTTTAACTAAACTGCCAACTGATGTGATCAAAAACAAAACAAAACAAGACACCCAGTGGATCATTCTGGTGTTTTTCAAAGGGATTGTACCATAATAATTCCCAGAGCACCTTCCAGGGTCATTCCTGAGCACAGATACAGACACAAACAAAGACACACACACACACACACACACACACACACACACACACACACCCTTTTGGCTCGCCTCCTGAGTCTTTCCTCTTCCCAGAGACCCAAAAGCTCGTGAGGACTCATTCCCTCCCAGGGTTGAAGCTGGCTGGCTTCAGTTGGCCCTCGGCCTAGCTGGGGCTATATTTAGCACCACCTCTTCCTTTCTTCTGCTCTCGCCTCCCTTCCCTTCTCCAAACCTCATCATGTTCTCTCTTTCTCTCTCTCCAGCGCCTCGTCATCTGACCCCACCCGCACATCCAGCCTGTAGAAGCCAGGAGGATGAAGTCCAACTCTCTCACTTTACACAAGATGCTGATGAGACAGAGCCAAGGCAGCTGGCAAACTTGCCCAGGGTCACACAGTGATAAAATCAGAATGAGAACCAGGGTCTCAATAGCCTTTCTATCACTGTGGACTTCATCTGCACTATTTTTTCCTGCTTCTGAAACCACCCATCATTTAATCATGTCATTTCAACATGACTTCTTGTTCATGTTTCAACTTTTTTCTTTTTTTTTTTTTTGCTGTGTGAGGATTGAATCTCATGCATGTAAGGAATGCACTTTGCTGCTGAGACATGTTTATTTTCAACCTAAGCCTATGTCATGGCTGTGATAGAAAAGCAGTATCACTTCTCATTAATGAGGCAACTCCAAAAATAAATTAGAAACAACGTGACAGTATTATACCCTCTGCTGCTTGCTTTACTCATAAAGCCTTCACCTTGGCCCCGCTCTTGATTTTTATTTAAAAAGAACTGTCTTGGCAGTTAAAAAGATAGTATAGCAGGTGGGGCACTTGCCTTGCACATGGCCAACCCGGGTTTGATACCCAGCACCCCATATGATCTCGCAAGCCACACAGTAGTAATCCCTGAGTGAAAGCGTGGAGTAAACCCTGAGCATCACCAGGTGGGGCTCCTCCCCCTCTTCAAAAAAGAAAAAAGAAAAACGATTAGGGACTAGGGTGATGACTCCAAAGACTGGAGCACATGCTTTGTATATGAGATTCACCTTGGGTTTGATTTCAAGATTCCCCAAGCACCCAGTAGGTGCTTCCCATCCAGCACTTTGGATTGTGGTCCAATTACCAAAATTACTTTGATTTCACTTAAAGAAGAGGAGTAGGGTTGGAACAATAGTACAGTAGAAAGTGTTTGCCTTACACACACGGCCAACTGGGGTTTGATCCCTGATACCTCATATGGTCCCCTGAGCACCACCAGGAATGTCCCTGTAGTAAGGAGGAAAAGCCAGGAGTAAACTCTCAGTACTGTCAATGTGGGGTTAAAAAAAAAAACCATAAAAGGGAAGATTAGGGGACTCCACAATGATAAAACAAACAAACAAACAAACAATAGGAATAGTGAGCACTGAAGAAGTATTTACTGTGTATTCTAGGACCAGGAACCTTTTCCTTGAAAAATAAAGATTTTTCTGAGGCCGGAGAGATAGCATGGAGATAAGGTGTTTGCCTTGCATGCAGAAGGTCAGTGGTTCGAATCCCGGCATCCCATATGGTCCCCAAACCTGCCAGGAGCAATTTCTGAGCATAGAGCCAGGAGTAAACCCTGAGCACTGCTGGGTGTGACCCAATAGAAAAAGAAAAGAAAGAAAAATAAAGATTTTCAGCAGAGCTGCCAAGTGAATGGGTGTCGCTTAGATATTCCTTGTGCTCCCTAAAGTCATCCCACACTGAGATGACCAAACAAGACGCCAGACGCGACTTCAGACACTCAATAGTCACTCTCTCTCTCTCTCTCTCTCTCTCTCTCTCTCTCTCTCTCTCTCTCTCTCTCTCTCTCTCTCTCTCTCTCTCTCTCTCTCTTCCCCCCCCCAACAACTCCCACAGGAGAGCAGGCTGAGAGAAAAAGAAAGTGTGTGCAGGTGTGACTGGGCAGTGCCTGGAACTTAGCAGCAGCTCATTCACAGTCTGTCCATTATCATACCTGTGAGGAACTGGCTGACTAGTCAGGGGCTCTCATCCATCTCAGGATTAAACTACAGAAATGGTCTTACCCAAAAGAGGAAAGAAGAAATTACACACACATGCACACATGTGAGTGCATGCTCACACCTTGCACATGTATGCACACTCACATATAAGCACATACATGTAGGTGCACATGCAGCCATGCTTGTAACATTCACATGCACAAGTACTCATGAACATGTGTGAACAATACATACAGACATACGCACACAAAATTACATACAACAGACACAGCACAGCACACGACCCCGTGAACTTTTTCCCTGCAACTCTGTACACTGTCTCACCACATGCAAAAGGCCTCAATCAGTATCTTCTCAGACACAAAATAAATACAAAGCCCATCTCTCCCCAACTCCCACTCCAAAGCTCCTGTCCTCCAGATCATACCAACGAGCTCTGAACCACAAATTCTCCAGCTCTTTGAGAAGCCCACACAGAAATCAGGCAGGCACAGATTGGTTTAGGTTTCCCCTAAGCCTCAGTTTCATTTCTGTACAATAGGGAGTTGAGAGAAAGCAGACTGAAAACCTATAAGACAGACTAAGAACACACATGTTGCCTAGTTATGATACCTACAAGCTCTCAGTAAATAGCCCATTTCCTTTTACGTTTCTCTCTCTTTCTCTCTCTCTTTCTTTCTTTCGTTTTTTGGTCTTTGAGCCACACCCGCTTGTGCTCAGGGGTTACTCCTGGCTCTGTGCTCAGAAATTGCTTCTGGCAGACTTGGGGGACCATATGGGATGCTGGGGATAGACACTGAGTTCATCCTGGGTCAGCCACGTGCAAGGCAAACGCCCTACCTCTGTGTTAGCCTTGCCCCCAGATAGCTCATTTCAATCCAGTCACAGCCTGGTCTCTACAAGGAACCAAAATTAGGGGAATGCATTTAGGAACCTGCAGGCCACCCTGCAGGTGGAGCCTCTGGCTCTTCCATTCCTTCCCACTAGAGCCCTCTCCTCCCAGGCTCCACCCTCTTCCTGCCTCCCTTCTCCCAGAGACATTGGCTTAAAGTGAAAATGAAAGCTTGGGACCCAAACAGCTTCCCTAATTTCCTTCTATTTCCCTTGCTATTGAACACACACACACACACAAACACACACACAAACACACACACAAACACACACACACACACACAAACACCTTATAGGCTATTCACGCACACACACATATACCCCTTGCAGGCTATTCACACACACACACACACACACACACACACACACACACACACACCTTATAGGCTATTCACGCACACACCTTACAGGTTATTCACACACACACACACACACACACACACACACACACCTTACAGGCTATTCCTATCCAGAATGTATAGCTGGAGAAAGGAGGGGGAAGCTGGAGAGGCGAGAAGCAGGTAATCAGATAGATACTCAGATAGGTACAGGGGGATTCCGGCATCCAAAATGAGGAACTATGAGAATATATTTCAGCAAAAAGTGAGTCAAGTGTAGGCTTCTGAAAATCCCGGAGACATGCTCTGTTGACCGTGTCTGGGCCTTTCTGGTGCCTGGAAACACCCTCACCCTGGTCCCCCCTCAAAGCTGATCCCTTCACTCTGCCTGAGTCCTATCAACTGTTTCAGGAGTTTCCAGGGCTAGAGACACAGTGTGCCTTAGGGATTCCTCTACTGGATCATCAACAACCTGGGGATAGACAGGGTTACTAAGCGCCTTTTTGGAGAAGCATCTGTAAGTCTGCCCCCACTTCTTGTTACCATTAGATGTACAGCGAGAGGGGAAGCGGGAGCTGGAGAGGAGACGATAACCACGCACACAGGCAGGCTCTGTCCCCAATGGGAAAGAGACAGACAGGAAATCCCTCAGTCCTGCGCCTTGCAAGACCGGCTTCCCTTACAGCTCCTAAAACTCCACACTGGTCAGCCTCCAGAAGCCAAACTTAGACTTCAAGTTCATACCCACAAAAGGCAGGGGGTTCCCTAAACATCAGACCCATCGGTGCAAAGTGGGCACGTTTTCTCACTGCAGTCCCCACCTGGAAGAAAAGAAAGGCTAGTCCACCTCGGTCTCACAGAATCTGGGCTACCTTGCCCAGCTCCTAAATATCTTCTCACCCCCTCCAAGTCACCTGGGGAGGAAGGCATCCCGTCCCGAGTCTTGATCTCTTCCCACGCCCTTCTTTCAAATCCCCAAATTCCCCACAGGGTAAGGGCAGTAACAACTCACAGTGGTCAAAAAGCAGCCCCAGAAGAGACCCTGCAAAAGCAGTCGAACCATGGCGAGGAGAGAAGAATCAGGCGGCGGGAGCAGAACGCGTGGGACCCGCCACCACTAACTCCACTGCCCCGGCCCCAGGCCCTGCCCAGAAAAGAGGCGTGGCCTTAAGGACCCAATAGCACCCTGCACCGCTTGGGGGCCGAGCTCCGGCCACTCTGGGCCCAGGGATTCCCCCAGGACCTTCCCAGTAGTCTGATCCTCCCCTCGGGAATGTTAGGGGACAGCTCTGAGAGGCTGCCGAGGTGTAGTCCCAGGGAAAGCCTTTCCTCCTCTGCATCCCTGGCGCTGTGAAAATCAAGCTGGAGGAAGAGAGGAGGCAGGTCCCTTCCAGAATTGGAGGCAAAGGGAGGGTAAAAGAGAACCCCGTGCATACTGAGAAGGCATTCTCAGGACCTCAGCGTTTCTCCTTGACACCTCTGGGAATTCCTTGCAGAACCGAAAGAGTCCCCCCGCCGAGGATGGGGAGCCTAAGGAAGTTCCCAATGCCCCAGAAAAGGGGAAGGTGTCCTCTGGGTTATGGGGAGGAAGAAGTCTGGGGAGCCGTTTCAAGGAAAAAAGTTTCCCAATTTAGTTTCACTCTCTTTCAAAGGAAACACCCTCTTGTAGGCGCTGCATCCCAGGCTCACCATCCATCCGCCCATCTGTATATGCATCTGTGCATCCGTGGTTTCACATTAGATTCTGTAACTTCTCAGTCCCTATTCAGTGCCTGGGCAGAGGTACTTAAAAGTACACCAGTTTTTGGTGGATTCTAAGACCCCTTGAGACTCTCAAGAGACTTGACACTCTCCCAGGTACACATATTTTTTAAATTCTACGTCACTTTTATTGAAAAGATTTATGTAAAGAATATATATTCACTCATATGTTCATAAAAGCATTATTCATAATAGATATAACATGGGAAAATCTGAATGTCTGAATCTTCAGGTTACTGGATAAGGAAGTTGTGATATACATACTCAATAGAAATTAACAATAGCCTAGAAAAAGAAACAAAACCTTTTTTATGTGGCAATAAAAATGGTGACTTGAGGTGAGCATGCTAAGCAAAATAAATCGCAAATTGAAAAACAATTGCCAGATGGTTTATCCCATAGTAAAATATTATGAAAATAAAGTAAATTGGGGCCGGAGAGATAGCATGAAGGTAGAGCATTTGCCTTCCATGCAGAAGGATGGTGGTTCGAATCCCAGCATCCCATAGGGTCCCCCGAGCCTGCCAGGAGTAATTTCTGAGCCTAGAGCCAGGAGTAACCCCTGAGCGCTGCCAGGTGTGAACCAAAATTAAAAAAAGTAAATGAGCTGAAAAAAATAAAGTAAAAATAACTCTGAAATATATGATTACCAGAGGTGACGAGATGGCAGATGAGATACTGAAAGAATGGTCCAGGGAGATAATCTATTAATAATGTGGCCATACATGGTCGATGGGATACACTCTGGGAACCCAGGTGCACATTTTCATGCTTCAGGTCCTCTTGCTGTTCTTGAAACTGAAGTTAGCTCTCTCTGTGCTGTCACTCCCAACACCTGGTCTCTGTGCCAGGTTCTGCCTGGGTTCCCTTAAGCTTCAATGTTCTGCCAGTCACTTACTTCGCAATCAGACAAGTTGGATCCCCAGAATCTCATATGGTTGTCCCCTGAGCCTGTCAGCAGTAATTCCTGAGCATTGCTCGGGTGGCCCAAATAAGAAAGAAAAAAAGAAAAAGAAACCTCAGCAACTTAAACTTGAGATTAGTTGAAGTCAAAACTCCAAACATTTTGTAAGGAAAAACTGACAGAACTTAACAAGAAAAATGGGCCAGAGAGATAGCATGGAGGTAGGGCATTTGCCTTGCATGCAGAACAACGGTGGTAAGCAGGAGTAACCCCTGAGCACTGCCGGGTGTGGCCCAAAAACAAGAAGAAGAAGAAGAAGAAGAAGAAGAAGAAGAAGAAGAAGAAGAAGAAGAAGAAGAAGAAGAAGAAGAAGAAGAAGAAGAAGAAGGAGGAGGAGGAGGAGGAGGAGGAGGAGGAGGAGGAGGAGGAAGAGGAGGAGGAGAAGGAGGAGGAAGAGGAGAAGAAGACAAAGAAGAAGAAGAAAAAGATGAAGAAGAAGAAGTAGGAGGAAGAGGAGGAGAAGACAAAGAAGAAAAAGATGAAGAAGAAGAAAAAGATGATGAAGAAGAAGACAAAGAAGAAGAAGGAGGAGAAGAAGAAGAAGAAAAGAAGAAGAAGAAGAAGAAGAAGAAGAAGAAGAAGAAGAAGAAGAAGAAGAAGAAGAAACTTAACAAGAAAAATACATCAAATCCCATCTAAATATTGGGATAAGAATGAATAGATATTCCCCAAAGAAGAAATACAGATGGCCAAAAGGCACATGAAAAAAAAATGTGAGCCCAGAGAGATAGCACAGGGGCGTTTGCCTTAAAGCAGCTGATCCAGGACCTAAGATGGTTGGTTCAAATCCCCGCATCCCATATGGTCCCCTGTGCCTGCCAGGAGCTATTTCTGAGCAGATAACCAGGAGTAACTCCTGAGCACCACTGGGTGTGGCCCAAAAACCAGGAAAAAAAGAAAAAAAATGCTCCACATCACTAATCATCAGAAACATGCAAATCAAAACAATAAGATACTATCTCATGCCACAAAGACTGGCACATGTCACAAAGAACAATCAGTGCTGATGGGGATGTAGGGAGAAAGGAACTTCATCTGACTGCCTTGTGAATTTTTCTGTCATCACCATGCAACCTTCAGACCTGCCAGGTCATAGGGGCTGTAGGAGCCGGGCCTAGCTGAGAAAGTCTTCACCATCCCCACACCAACTCTAGGACTTCACAATATGAAGATTCCTCAAAAAAAATGGAAATTGAGCTCCCATATGATCCAGCTATTCCACTCCTAGGGATATACTCTAGGTACACAAAAACACAATACAAAAATGCCCTCTGCATGCCTATGTTCATTGTAGTGCTATTTACAAGACCCAGAATCTGGAAATAACCCAGATGTCTGACAATATATGAATAGCCAAAGATACTGTGGTACATATACACAATGGAATACTATGTAGCTATCAGGAAAAAAGAAATCATGAAGTTTTTCTATACATGGATGGACATGTATGCTGAGTGAAATGAGTCAGAGGGAGAGAGAGAGACACAGAATAGTCTCACCTATCTGTGGGATTTAAAAAAAATAAAAGATAATATGATAATAATACCCAGAGACAATAGAGATGAGGGCTGGAAGGATCGGCCCATGATATGAAATTTACCACAAAGATTGGTGAGTGCAGTTAAAGAAATAAATACACCAACAACTATCATGAAAATGGTAGCGAGTGAGAGAAATAGAATGCCTCTCTCAAAGACAGGCAGCAGGTGGGGGAGGAGAGAGATGGGAAGCATTGGTAGTGGGAAGGTTGCACTGGTGAAAGGGGTGTACTTTTTGGGGGGCACACCAGTGACTCTCAGGGGTTACTCCTGGCTATGCACTCAGAAATTGCTCCTGGCTCAGGGGACCATATGGGATGCCAGGGGATTGAACCAAGGTCCATTCTAGATTGTCTGCATGCAAAGCAAATGCCACCCTGCTGTACTATCACTCTGACCCTGAAAAGGGTATACTTTTTATAACTGAAACCTAACTACAAACATGTTTGTAACCAGGATGCTTAAATAAAGATATTTTTTTTAAAAAAAGAAAAGAAAACTCCAAACTCTGAATTTCTGAGTCAGATCAAAAGGCCAGGCTGCAGGGATCAGGAAGGATGGGAGAGGACAGGGAAACCCCACCCTCCCGGTTTCTGCAGCCTCGTGGGTTTTCCTCTGGGATCCCCAGTGACTCTTAATTCAATGTTTCACCATCCCTTACCTCAGAGTCCTATCTCCTCTTCCTCATCCCCCCCCCACCTCTTTTCTTGCATTTCTCCTCAACCACCTATCTGATCTGATCACAACCCTTTGAGTGCCAGAAAGATGAGTAAGAAGCTTGTCTTGCCAGCAGCTTAGCCCCCTTTCCATCCCAGCCACTGCCAGGAGTGATCCTTCAGCAGAACCAGGAACACCAATACAACCCCCAAAACAAATTCTTTGAGTACCTCTTTTCAGGATGCTCAGGGTGACCAAACCCTTTTTTGTTGTTTTAATATAAAGTAAAAAGTCCTAGAGTTGGTGTGGGGATGGTGAAGCCTTTCTCAGCTAGGCCCCACTCCTGCAACCCCCTACGGCCTGGCAGATCTGAAGGTTGCATGATGACGGCAGAAAAATTCACAAAGCATTCAGATGAAGTGCCAGGAATCAGCCATCTTTATTTCACAGTCCTAACATGGCTGCTATGCTAGCCTTTTCCAAGCAGCCACTTCTCTGCTCCTTCTCTGGCTCTCTCTGCCTCTGTCTCCCTTTCAGCTGCTTCTCCAGGCTTCCTTGCTGACTGACTGACTCCCTTTCCTGATGATGCTGCTGCTTCTTTGCTGATGCTTCTTTGCTGATGCTGAATCTCTGTTGAATCTCGCTGTTGATTCTCACTTCTGCCACACATCTCTCTAATTCTCCTATATCTCTCTCTCCCACCAAGTCAGCCTCCTCCACCAGCCCATCCCAGGTGTAGGCAGTTCTGATCATTCAAGTGGGATAAATAAGAAGTTGGGGGAGTGGATACCACACTTTTAGGCTGAGCCCCAGCTTGGACTCCACACTCCCTGCCTGCTGTGCTCTCCCAAGGTACATTAACTTGGCCACAGTCACCTTCTCTTTACTTTCCAAGCACACCAGTCTCCACTGTCTCCCTGTTTTCCTTCTTTCCTTCCCTTTCCTTTCCTGAAACCAATTTAGGTTCAGCCTTCTCTTTACTTTTTGAAGTTTTTTTTTTTCTGTTTTAAACTTATTTATTTATTTATTTATTTATTTATATTCATTTAAGAAGCAATAGTTACTGTGGTGGGTGGGATGGAGTGGTGAATGGTAGGGTGGGAAGCAAAGACTGGGGAACAGCTCTAAGGCTCTCAGGAGTGCAGTGCCCACCATTGTCCAGAGGTTCATGATTCAGGATTTATTTGATCCCACCGCCATTTGAGATGAGCCACATCTCAGGTGCTATGTCTCAAAGATCAACTACATTAAACTTGGTTTAAACCCATTTCGTGGAGATATGGATCTTCTGGTGACCGGGAAACTTGAATTTGGTTTAGACCAGAACCTCAATCACATGTTCCTTGTTCTGGTCGAAGTCTGAGGTTGGGGCCAGTATGAAAGCAGATGGGACGTCCACAGGAAATGGCTATATGTCTCCAAGGTCCCTTGTAGCCCATTCAAGCCACCGGCACTGCACACCAGGCCCCCAGGGGCAGAGAGCATGGTTGGCTTGATTGGCTGCACTTTCTCTTTACTTTTTAAGAGTTTTTTTTATTATTAAGATTCTATGATTTACAGTACTGTCAATGATAGTTTCCCACGTAAATAGTTCTACCACCATAACCACAACCAGGTAAATCTACCTTCTTCCCGAAAGACTCCAACGCCCCTCCCTTTCAAACTCCTCCCTACCAACTTTCTTATGTGGATCAGTTCTCCCTTTGTGGTACCTTTGATTCTTTGTTGCAATACTGCTTCCTGTCATCTATCCTAAAACACAAAAGCATCAATTTAAAAAGATATATGCACCACTATGTTCATTGCAGCATTTACTACAGGAGCCAAGAAATAGAAACAGCCCAAATGTCCAACTATGAGTGAATGGATAAAGAAGTTATGGTATATATACACAGTGGAATATTATGTAACTTTAAGAAACAACAAAATCTTGCAATTTGTCTCTAAGTGGATGTAATTTGAGGATATCATGCTAAGTAAAGTCAATCAGGTACAAAATTATCTTCCTCAGGGGCTGGAGTGATAGTACAGTGGGTAAGACATTTGCCTTGCATACAGTCAATCTGGGTTCAATGCCTGGCATTCCATATGGTTCCCCAAGCCTACCAGGAGAAATTATCACGTACAAAGTCAGGAGCAACCTCTGAGCACTGCTGGGTGTGGCCCCAAACAAACAAAAATGATCTTCTTCATAGGTGAGACTTAAAGACCCCCACCCTCCTCTTTAATGAAGCTTCCTCTTTACTTTCAAAACAGAGAAAGACACTGCACCCCACCAAAGCCATTCCCTGTGTTCCTCCTTGCCTGGCCACAAGGTCTGGTGCATTTCTTGAAGACAAGACTGAATCTCTCCCTACTCAGGGCACCTAGTAGGACACATTTAACAAAAGAGAAAATAAGGGTGTTTTTTTTTTTTTCTTGTTCTTTTTCTTGATTTCTGGGCCATATTTCTGGCCCAGGAGACCATATATGATGCTAGAATTGAACCAGTTGTATGCAAGGCAAATGCCTTAACTCTGTACTGTCTCTCTAACCCAGTAACTTCTCATTCTTAACACACCTTTATGATCACAAGAAGGATGTGTAGGGAGAAGAGACAGCAATGCAGACCTTCCCAGCACCGCCCTGAAGCGGATGCAAAGACACCGATAATCCAGAAACACTTGAAATCGGAGAATTTCCTGAAAGCCACTCAAACATACCAGGGATAAAGTGAATATTAAAACATCTTTTTCTTCTCCACCCCCCTTTTGGAGAAACAAACGCAGTCTTCATTCCTTTGGGAGGAGAGGGAGGCGTTACAATAATAACTTTGGCCGTTACTTATTCTTTATTTGCTTGATTCCAAAATTGGGCCCTTCACAAAGCTGCCTTGGGAGGCAAGTACACAGAATTAAAACATTAATTATATTATATAAAACATATCATAGCAGCAATTAAAGTCGCTTAAATTAATGTGTGAAAGAATAAATAGTAGCCTCCGGTTGCCCCATGGGGAGAAGACCAGAGAAGATAAAAGAAAGATATTTTAGTAGCTGCAGATCCTGAGCAGACGTGTGCAGCCTGGCACAGACCCAGGGAAGGCACAGAATCTTTTTGGACCCAAAAGAATAAGCTAAAAAGATGATTTCTGGGAAGGGAGTCAAGAGTTCAGCACTCCATCAAGAGGGGAGCTATGGCAGGTTCATTGAAAGGAGTATATCAAAGAATATTCAAGAGTAGTGATTCGGGAATTGGAACTAACAGAGAAAATGGTTTTGGGGAAGCAGGGGATGATCTCAGGGCTAGGTATATAGATGTGAAGCAGTCAAGTTCGGAAAGTGCCAGCAGGGGGCCAGAGAGATAGCATGGAGGTAAGGTGTTTGCCTTGCATGCAAGGTTCAAATCCCAGCATCCCATATGGTCCCCCGACCCTGTCAGGAATGATTTCTGAGGGTAGAGCCAGGAGTAACCACTGAGCACTGCCGGGTGTGACCAACCCCCCCCCCCAAAAAAAAAGTGCCACCAGAAGCTAGAGAGATAGTACAGCAGACCCAGGTTCAAACCTTGGAGCCCCATGTGGTTCTCTGAGCCTGCCACGAGTGTCCCCCCAGATGTGTTACTTCTAGGATTGAAGCAACTCCCCAGAGTTAATATTCCTAAAATGCCTAAGGCCTCAGGGCCATGCTCAGGAATCACTCGTGGGACTCTTTGGGTGACAGGGACTGAAACAGGGTCCACAGCATGCAAGACAAGATGTTCTATCTCTCTGGCCCCCAAAGCATATTTCTATAATATTTTCATTTCTGCCTTAATTGGAAAGGCCTGCCTTTCTCACTGCCCATCTCCACTTTCATTTGCTGCCCCAACACTCTATGCACCCTGCTTTTACATGTGCCTGAAAAGCCTCTTATAGCTCCTTTCATGGAACTAGCTCCTTCTCACCCATTAGGGCTCAATTCAGGTACCTCTACACCAAAAGTCCTCTTTAACAGCCCCTCTGGAATGTGCAACCAACAACCCCTGACACCTTCTTCTGCCTAGACCTAAACAAGACTCTAGCACTGCCACACTGGATTTCAATTATTCTCTTGATTCCTATAGAGGCCACTCAAGTGGATGGGGTGTAATTATGCAGCATCCCCTAATCTCTGCCCTCAGGCATGATGAGCTGAAGGTTTTATCCATCCCTTCAAGACTTCCCTGACAGATTGCATAGTTCCCATCACTCTCTGTTGTGAAAGCTCCATCCTTGAAAGCTTTATTCTTAGAGTCAATTTAGATCTCATTTTATCTTCCCTCTAACTCATTCAAGGTTGACCTGAGTGGGAACACTGCCTACTTAGGTAAACTGGCAGTGGGGAGGCTGGGAGAGCGACAAGCCCTGCAGCCTCCTTTATTCAAATTGGAGAAGAGCAAATGTCAGTAATTTTTGCTCACCCTTCACTAGTCCCCTCTGTAAGTAAGGTAGTTCTGCTTCCCTGCTCAACCAGCCACAGCAAGCTACCAGACTCAGGCTTCTCCTGGGACTACAGCACTGAGGTTCTTTGCTTTGTTTTGTTTTGTATCGTTTTGCTTTTGGTTTTTGAGCCATTCAGGTTTCACTCCTGGCTCTGTACTCAGAAATTACTACTGGTGGTGTGCAGAGGAACATATGAAATGCCAAAGATGGAGCAAGGGTCAGATGTGTGCAAAGCAAGTGTCTAACCTGTTGTACTATTTCTCCAGTCCCAGCATGCAGTTCTTATGGCTTTTTCTACCTTCTCTATTCACTATTCCTTAACATCCAGATCAAGCTTGAGTTTGAAGAAATAATAGAGCATAGAGAATGTTTGTCTTGAACGCCATCTTTTAGGAACTGAAAAGACAGTACATCAGGTAGAGCTCTTGCTTTTCATATGGATAACCTGGGTTCAATCTCCAGTACTCTATATGATCCCTCAAGCTTCACCAAGGTCACCCTTGAGCCCAGAGCCAGGAATAAATCCTGAGCACAGCTGAGTGAGGCCCCCAAACCCAAGAGACAAACAGTAAAACCCAGCTCAAGCTTGAATTCTCCTACCTTTCCCTGCCACCTGAGGTGCTCAGACTGATTAGAAAGCTGGCCTATCAGAATGCTTAGCTAACTACTACCAGGTCCGCTTGACCCACAGGAACTCAACATTTCCTCACTCATCTCACATCTCCTGGGATCAGATAGCAAAGGAATACTATTAACAAGTCCACTGTTAAGTAGACCCCCATTGGACAATAGTATCCTAACATCTGCACCATTCAACATCTGTGGATGGCATCCTCTTAGTTAAAAAGGAGTCACTGTCATCTACCATAAACTCTCTACTTCACAATAAAATGAAATAACCCCACCCTTTGGAGGATTTTAATCTCAATAAGAGTGTCTAATGCCAATTGGATAGGCTCCTTCCACACCTCTGCCCAGCGAGACTGTTTTCAAAGACAGACAGACAGACACAGACACACACACACACACACACACACACACACACTTTCCAAGCTTTAGAGTCACCAGGGCAGCTATTAATGGTCTCACAGACTGGCCATTTATTCAATACCATATCACTCTCCAGCCGGCTCCCAACAGGTGAAACTTTAAGTTAACAGAGATTTCAGTTAACAAATCAACACTCAATAGGTACCTGAAGAATAGATATGGGGCAGGAGGATAGCCAATCAGTAGGCAGATACCCTCAGCACCTTTACAGTATATAACTGTGACAGCATCCTATTCTATTTTTGTCCACATTTCCCTCTACATCTGAAAGACCCTAAATTGGGCCAGAGAGATAGTACAGTAAGTAAGAGGCTTGCCTTGCATGTAGTTGACTTGGGTTTGGTTTCCCTCAAGCACTGCCAGGAGTGATTCCTGAGCACAAAGCCAGGAGTTACCTGTGGGTACTGCCAAGTGTGGCCAAAAAAAAAAATTGGTGGGGTCACACCCAGCTGCGCTCAGGGACTACTCCTAACTCTATGCTCAGAAATTGCCCCTGGCAGGCTTGGGGGACCATATGGGATGCCGGGATTTGAACCACCATCCTTCTGCATGCAAGGCAAATGCCCCACTGCTGTGCTACCTCTCTGCCCCCCCCAAATTTTTTTTGGTGTTTGGGCCACACCCGGTGGCGCTCAGGGGCTACTCCTGGCTATCTGCTCAGAAATAGCTCCTGGCAGGCACAGGGGACCATATGGGATGCCGGGATTCGAACCAACCACCTTAGGTCCTGGGGTCAGCTGCTTGCAAGGCAAACACCGCTGTGCTATCTCTCCAGCCCCAAAAAATATTTTTAATTAAAAATTATTTCCTAGGGGCCAGAGAGATAGCACAGCAGCAGGGTGTTTGCCTTGCATGTGGCCGACCCAGGATGGACCTGGGTTTGATTCATTCACTCATATGGCCCCCAATCCTGCTAGGAGTGATTTCTGAGTGTAAAGGAGTAACCCCTGAGTGATACTGTGTGTGGCACCCCAAAATATCATGCCCTAAATAGTTTTATTCTATAATTGCCTAATGGCAAATATTTGTCATCTAGTTTATTCTTTCCTACTATTCTATCTTTGGTGGGTGCAGATTTTCAACCCTTAATTTTCTAATAACTAAATAAATTGCTTTACCCAAGGGAATATCCCAACCTTGGGGTTTTTGTTTGGGAGATGATTTCCCACATAAGGGCAAGGAAATTGAAGTTTTACTTGATCAGCTCAGCCCTGCATCAGTAAATCTTGGAGGGAAAGTATCTGACTCTCAGCTAGAATCCCAGGTTCATAGGAGCAGTTGGCTTTGGCTGCATGTAGGTCACAGTGCCAATTTGTTTTGTTTTGTTTTTTGGGGCCACACCTGGAGGTGCCCAGGAGTAATTCCTGGCTATTTGCTCAGAAATTGCTCCTAGCAGACACTGGGACCATATGGGATGCCGGGATTCGAACCACCATTGGTCCTGGGTTGGCCGTTTGCAAAGCAAACACCCTACCGCTGTGCTATCTCTCCGGCCCCCCACAGTGCCAATTCTTAACACACAGGGAATTAGAACTGGGCCAGGCCTGGAACCTGACCTGGCTCCTGGAGAGGAAAGTCATTCTAGCCTCTTCCACATGGAGCCAGACACAGTCAGCATGCCAAATAAGTCCATTGAGTCGATGTGGGATGTTGAAATAATAATAATAATAATAATAATAATAATAATAATAATAATAATAATAATAATGATAATAATATCATCATCATCATAATAATACCAAAAACATCATCTGAACAACTCATTCATACACTCCCATGGGGACCCTTCTCTCTGGCCAGACTTCCCAAGCCCAACTGTGGAGGGGGGGATATCTTTTCTTTTGGTTTAACAAAGTTGGTTGGGACTTATCAAAGGGGACTAAAAAATTCTCCCTAATCTCCCTCAGCTCATTCTTCTTTACTACTCTCTTTCTTGGCAAATGACACCTTCTCAAAACTGCTCCCCTTAACAAAAGTGAATGCCTCGGGGCTGAAAAGCTAGCACAGTGGTAGGGCATTTGCCATGCAAGCAGCCAATCCAAGATGGATGTTGGTTCGAATTCAGGCATCCCATATGGTCCCCTTTGCCTACCAGAGTGATTTCTGAGTGTAGAGCCAGAAGTAACCAGAGTGCCACCATGTGTGGCACTAAAAAAAACTAAAAAAAAAAAAAAGTGAATGCCTCCAGACTGAAAAGATAAAACAGTAGGTAGGGCACTTGCCTTGGCAAATAGCTAACCCAGGTGCGATCCCCAGCACCCAATTGGGTCCCCTGAGCCCCACCTGAAGTGATTCATGAGCACAAAACCAGGAGGTCCTGAGCACTGTCTACTCTAGTGTAACAAAAAAAAGTAAAGTGAATTCCTTCTTATATCAACTTATCTTTCTCACTGCTTTTCTTTCTGGTAGAACCTGTTCTATTGGTTCTTGTCCTTACCAACAATAGGAGACAGAGCTTATGTTCTTCAATAATATGTTATTGAATAATATATTATCTCTTTCTCTTTCTTCCTCTCTTCTCTTTTCTCCTCTCTCCCATTACACCTTTGGGGAAGCCAGCTGCCACCATAAGGATAGTCAGGTATATATACACATATGTACATATGCATTTATATGTATGTGTTCGAATATGTATATATGCATATGGATATTCATATGTGCATATGTATGTATACATATATGGTACAAATTTAAAACCAAATCTTTTTCATGATATCACAAAATTAAGTCAGTGTTTTGTATTACCACCTAATATCATATTCCATATACCTTCACATTTTTTCTTTCCCTGGAATATTGTAGATTTCCTAATTTAGATATAATATCTATTATTATAGTCTTTATAACTCTCCCTCTCCATGACAGCCTTAGTAAGAATCCTTCTACAAAGTTAAGGATGTTTGCTCAACTCATAAAGAATAACTATAAATTTTTCAGTATTTTTCTCAACAATGTATGATAGCTATCATTTGGATTGTAAACACACATCTGATTCATTTTCTTTTGTTCTGCTCTTTGTTTTGTGGCTATCCCTATTTGTACTCAGAGACTGTTGCTGGCAGGACAGAGGATCATGCAGTGCTGGGATCAAACTCAGGGCTCCTGCATTCAAAACCTGTGCTCCAGCCCTTTAAGCCATTTCCCTGGTCCAGTCATGCTAACTTTTAGTAACTATACAATATTAAACAATTGTCATAACCATTCTATCCAGGTCTTCCACTGCAAAGTATGCTGTAACAAAATGCATGCTTACATACATATATATTAAGGTATTTGTCCTTTTGTTGTTGTTTTGGGAGTCACACTAACAGTGCTCAGGGCTTACTCCTTGCTCTGCTTTCCTATCGCTCTTGGCATAGCTCAGGAAGATTATGCAGAATGCTGGGAATTGAACCTTGGTCACTTAAGTGCTATCTCTCCTGCCTTCAGGGTATTTTGTTTGTTTGTTGACCACAAATTGAACTTTGTTGATATTCAGCACTTGCTGCTTGCTCTGTGCTCAGGGATCACTGCTGGTGGGGCTCAGGGAACCACATAGGTACAGGAGATCAAACCTGGATCAGTCACGTGCAAGGCAAGTGCCTTGTCCACTGTACTAGTTCTCAGCCCCCATTCTTGAGTTCCTATCTCAGCCTTTATCCCTACAGTCCTAGTGTGTCTTTTCCCTAGGATCCAGCCCTGCTCCTGCCTGGATGTGTGTGTCTCAAAGGCCTTCCTGTTTGTAGGCTGGTTTAGAGTCCAGGTAGTACTTTTCCCAGTACACAATCCCTGCTCTCTCTCTCTCTCTCTCTCTCTCTCTCTCTCTCTCTCTCTCTCTCTCTCTCTCTCTCTCTCTCTCTCTCTCTCTCTCTCTCTCTCTCTCACACACACACACACACACACATCTTCCTGCTTGCCACAGTACTGGAATATGTAGCCTCTAAGAGAGCATAAGAATTAGTTATAAGATGTGACTGAGCCAGATCTTTTCATGCTGTCCATCAGGATTAGATGATTTGGAAAGAAATGTTGTTCACAGCTTTTGCTGTGAGACTGCAGAGCAATGCAGGAGTATCTTTGTGCATACAAAATGCACTCTGCATTCGGTAGACTCCATTAACTGCTATTGTCTAGACAGAGAGTTAAAAGTAGGAAGCAGAAGATAAAAGAATAGGCAAGTAGCAAGTTCTGTGTTGTGCTCCTGCCGAAATAGAAAGAGTCATTATTCTGATGCCATTAATGAGGATCTTGGGAAGGATCAAAGTTGTCCTGTGCCCTGCTAATCTAATGAAATGAAAGTGAGGTAATGGGATGTTTTATAACCATTCAGGATCTGAGAAGCTAGAAATTATCTCAGTGTGAACTTTAGAAAGGAATCAAGAACAATGGAAGCTATCTAGAAAAGGATCTCTATTCAGCTTTATTTATAGCAAGAATTCAGCTTGTCTTTCAGCCCAGGCATCACAAAAGAGTTTGTTTCACCTGTTACTTCCCATTTAAGGAAAGCACGCACCAGACATGGTTTTTCCCTTCCCTGGTGCAGTGCTTTCCTCTAAAAAAATTATTTGCCAAAAGGCCCGCTTAGCAAAGTCAATCATTTGATCCTTTGCGTGGATCATTGGCAGTAATTCCAACATGGCTGTAACATTACATTTTTCTCTCTATTTGGCCACTATAGAAATCCAGCCTCAGCTCTCCTACAAAGAAATGTCAGTACCAAAAGCCTGCCAAAAGTTCCCTGCTGGCTAGTTCATATAGCCTGGCGCCAACAGCTTGTTCTTCTGAGTCTAGCTCTATGATGGTAAACAATTATTTCCATCCCCCCTAAAATCTATTTTGCGGCTACTACATAAACATCCAAAATATCTGTCTCTCTCCTCCTGGTATCTTGAAAAACCTGCTTTTTGCTAACCATAAACATCCCCAGTTCTGGTTTCACTGCCCTCCAGCAGAGTTCTTTCTCACCTGAAGAACGGTCTTTTAATATGTAAATTCAAGGCTTGTTTCCCCATTGTATTGCTCTCCTGCTCTTTGAGGACACCTTGCATACCAGAGTTTGTGCTTATAAATGTCATCGGCTGAAAAATAAATTTGTCTCTCATCCCTTGGGCGAGAGAGTCCCCATACAATGCATTTTTGTGTGGTCTCATTTATTTCATATTTCATATTCGTCCACTCGCGCTAGAGCCACTTCTCTCTCCATGAAAGGTTCCCGGACCCCACGAAGGTTCTGCTTAGCAACACTAACCCGTCTGCAGCACACCTGGTTGGGAATATGAAAATTACTGGGCTTGTCACAGGCCTCTCTTTCAACATGTGCTTGCAAAAGGGAGATGTGGAGGGTGCTGAGCTGCTGGAGAGGAAGCAAAGAGAAATTAGAGAGAGAAATATAGAGCTCATAGAACTTCTTTTCCCTCTTCCCCCTCACCATTCTCTAGAGCTTATCTGTCTACTTTTGGGAGCCACAAGCTATATGGGATAGTTTACAATTTTAAGAGTAAAAAACAAAAATCAGAAAATCTACTATTTGGCTGCACAAATTTTATAGCAAATATTTAGTGGGATCCTGTAGCTAATAGCATAGCAATTGTCCATAGCAGTGTCCAATAGGACAATGTAGATGGAAGATGAACCCACCCTCAAGGGAAATTCTATTGTATTTACCTGATAGACACACAATTCAACCTATAAGTCTAGAAGGATCCACGCACAGGAAGGGGCAGCTCCAAACCTCTGATGTGCCTGGCTAGGGGAGTCTTAAAAGGCACACACACACACACACACACACACACACACACACAGAGTTGGGGAGGGCAGAAGGATCCTAGGTTTCCACTCAATCTTAGGTGAGAGTCTGCCTCTTTAATACTCTGCTTTCCAATATTCCTCATAAGAATGATTGATATCACTTTGACCATGGTAACACTTTGGCTGTTATGAAAAAGTACCTTGGGGTCCAGAGGGATGGCTCAGTGGTAGGGTGTTTGCCTTGCATGCGGCTGACCCAGGACGAACTGCGGTTTGATCCCCTGGCATCCCAGATGGTTCCCCAAGCCAGGAGCGATTTCTGAGCACAGGGCCAGGAGTAACCCCTGAGCGACAACGATGTGGCCTAAAAATATCCAAAAACAAAAACAAGGGGCCGGGTAGGTGGCGCTGGAGGTAAGGTGTCTGCCTTGCAAGCGCTAGCCAAGGAAGGACCTCGGTTCGATCCCCCGGTGTCCCATATGGTCCCCCCAAGCCAGGGGCGATTTCTGAGCACAAAGCCAGGAGTAACCCCTGAGCGTCAAACGGGTGTGGCCCAAAAACCAAAAACAAAAACCAAAAACAAAAACAAAAACAAAAGTACCTAATGATGTAATTCTTAAAATAGCCATGTAAGCTGTTATGCCCATTCTACAGAAGAGACCAAGGCTCTTATATAATAGATTGAGAAAAGCATCACCTAGAATCTAAACCAAACCACATGAGAAGACCTTTGAAATGAGGGACCCATTTGCGGAGCCCAAAAAGTCTCTGTGGTACATAATTCCAGGCCCATAGCAGGATGATTAATTTCTCACTCCACCTGTTTTATGTTTTTGAGCTACATCTCAAAGGCTTGGAGGACCATCTGGGGTGCCAGGAATCAAACCCAGGCAAACTCATGCAAAGCAAGCCTCTATTTGTTTTAGCTTTGGTTTTATGGCTCCCTGAGAAATTGGGTGGCAGGGATCATTTCCCATGCTGAGTGGAGCAAGTGGACACAGCACAGTTGGGTGACGCATGTGGCTGGCAAGATGGAAGTTCTGTACCATACAGTTGCTCATAGCAGACTCTAATCAGTCCTATATCTCTGCAGGCATTTCTCGGGTGACAAAGGTGGGTAGAGAATCATAGTAGACATAGTAGACAATCCCTCAAGGCTGCCACCTCTATTCTCCCTACTCCACTTAAGTCACCTACAATAGAACCTTTAATTAACTCCACAGGGGCACTTGGAGCCTGACTAGCATGGGTTTGAATTCTGACTATGTCACTTAAATGGAGAAAGAAAATAACTATAATCTCTCTGAATCTCAGTCTCCTCAAACCCAGATCAGCTCCCCGCAAGGCAAGCGTTCTACTCACTGTCCTATCTCTCCATCCTCTGGCTGTGTTCTTTATTTTGTTTTGTTTTGGGGCTACATCTGATAATGATCAGGGGTTATTCCTACCTATGAACTTCATAATTACTCTTGGCAGTCCTCAGTCGACCATATAGGATGCTGGGGATCAAGCCCAAATCAACTGCACACAATGCAAGCACCCTCCCCACTGATGTACTCACTCTAGCCCCTGACCATAATCTTTTAAGCATGATTCTTTAATTCTGTTTGTGTCTGTGTATGTGTTGTGCTATTCCTCTGACCATCTGGAGCAGCCTCTGGGCCCTTCTGAGAAAAAGAAGTGTTTGTAAATGCATAAAATATGATAGACGCAGTTACAAAGAAAACCAATTATCTTGAGATGCCGTCATCGAAATCTTAAAGAGACAAATGTGAGCTCCAGCACTGTGTGGTGTCTTTATTAATGGATTAAATAAGAAGATCTAGGAGCAAGTCTAAAATTTTCATAATTTCTAAAGCATGATGAGTGCAAACAATAATTCCAGACATCTGCAAAGCCTGTCATGTGCATTGAAGCCTCAGCGGGTGTGTTGGAGTCAACAGAACAGACTGCATACCACTCTTGACTACCTACATTAATATTTTTGTGGAGGAATGGTCCAATCAGGGTCAAAGAAAGATAGATGTGTATCCCATCTAACTTCATGAGTCTCAAGTTAAACATCCCTGCTCTACTATATAATTTATCTAGTACCCCTTTATACTTAGCTATGAATCCAAAGAAAGAATCTCTCCTCCTATTTTATTACATAAAATTACATGGGAAAATTAATTTCCAAACAGAAATACACAGCTTTACAAGAATAGATGACACATGGGTTGAAGCATGGGTCTTGCATGTGTGGAAGTCTGGTTCAGTCTCTGGCATGACATGGTCCCCTATGCAGCAGCTCTGAAAAGCTGCACCAAACACCAAGAATCCCCCACCAAGCAAAAACACTGCTCAGGACTTACTCCAGTCTCTGCACTCAGGAATTACTCCTGGCAGTGATCACAGTGTGTAGGCTTGAACCCTGGTCATGCAATAGTGCAAAGCAAGTGCCTTACCTGTTATCTCTCTCCAACCCCAACACATTGTCAACTTTTAAGATTCCCCCATAAATAATAATAAGTTAATAAATAAAAGGAAAGAGCTAAAAGAGGGAAGTACCAGAGCAATAGTACCATAGGTAAGGCACTTTACCTTGCATAAGGCTGACTGGGTTCAATCTCTGGCATCCCATATGATTCCCTGATCACCACATCAGGAGTAATTAATGAGCAGAGAGCCAGGAGTAACCCTGAGCATAGCCAGATGTAGCCCCACCAAAGAAAAGGAAGGGAGGTGGGGCCAGAGAGATAGCATGGAGGTATGTTGTTTGCTTTGCATGCAGAAGGACGATGGTTTGAGTCCTGGCATCCCATATGGTCCCCCAAGCCTTCCAGGAGCGATTTCTGATCACAGAGCCAGGAGTAACTCCTGAGCACTGCTGGGTGTGACCCAAAAACCAAATAAATAAATAAATAAACAAACAAATAAATAAAATTTAAAAAGGGAAGAGAAAAGGGAAGGAAGGAAAGGAGGGAGGGAGGGAAGGAGGGTGGGAGGGAGGGAGGGAGGGAGGAAGGAAGGAAGGAAGGAAGGAAGGAAGGAAGGAAGGAAGGAAGGAAGGAAGGAAGGAAGGAAGGAAGGAAGGAAGGAAGGAAGGAAGGAAGGAAGGAAGGAAGGAAAGAAGGGACAGTCTATGACTTGCAGGTTTGAGACCTTGAGACCTGCAGGCACAGAAGCTAAAGTGCTCAAACCCAATCATCACAATACCTACCACTGCCACATGGGGGAAGAAAACTAGATTTTCTTTTTCTTTCTTTTCTTTTTCTGGGTGTGAATATAAGGCAATCTCATAACACCCATCTTCCGATCCACTAAGACTTGTAGGGCCAGTGAGATAGTTCAATGGGCTGAGGACATGCTTTGCATGTAGATGATTCCATCCCAAGCAGCACTGACATGGGAGCAGCGGTCAAGAATCACCACAAATGACCACAAACATAAAACAAACAGGACTTTGCAAATAGTGCATTAATCCCCATAGTATGCTTGATATAAGAAAGGTGGAATATCTTTACCCATGATGCACTGGGTGACCGACCATTCAGGGGAATACTGGCAGATCCTGGGGAGTAGGGTGGTAGGGGATTAAAAATCCTGTGGAGCTAAGCAACAGGCCCATCTGCTCACCACTCCTGTCTCCCCAGATGGCCCTATCAGTCAGGGACTCCTATAAAACAACCATGGAGTCATGAATGATTTCTTGGCCAACTCACGCAATTTCTTTGGGGATTAGAAATTAGAGAAATCAATCCCTTTGTTGGAAAAAGATGTTTTTTTTTTTATAAATAAGCTGTTGCAAGGAATTCTAGTCAAAATAGCCTGAAAAGGACACAGCCTCACTTCGGCATATTTCTGCCAAAAATATAATCAAACAGGGAAGAAACATCAAATGAACCTCTCAAAGGGGTCTTCCATAAATAAATGGCCTGGAGTCTTCAAAAATGTCAAGGTTAGGACAGAGAAATATTACAACATTTTAAGGCTCTTGCCTTGCCACAGCCAATCTAGTTTTGATCCTGGCACATCATACTCCTTGGCTTGCCAAGAGTGACCTCTGAGCACACAAGATGAGTTCCCCAAAAAGTCAAGGTTGTGAGGGGTTAGGGAATTAAGTGATAGAGTGCTTGCATGAGGCCCTGGGTTCTGTGTCCCCAATCACAAAATAGAAATAAAACATACTAACCCCACTTCTCCCTCACACCCAACCCCAACCCCTGGTAACAACAACAACAACAACAACAATCCAACTTCAAAGCCATAAAAGACAAAGACTGAAGAACTGGGCCCGGAGAGATAGCACAGCGGCATTTGCCTTGCAAGCAGCCGATCCAGGACCAAAGGTGGTTGGTTCGAATCCCGGTGTCCCATATGTTCCCCTGTGCCTGCCAGGAGCTATTTCTGAGCAGACAGCCAGGAGTAACCCCTGAGCAACGCCAGGTGTGGCCCAAAAACAAACAAACAAAAAAAAAACAAAACAAAACAGGGGCCGGGCGGTGGCGCTAAAGGTAAGGTGCCTGCCTTGCCTGCGCTAGCCTTGGATGGACCGCGGTTCGATCCCCCGGTGTCCCATATGGTCCCCCAAGCCAGGAGCAACTTCTGAGCGCATAGCCAGGAGTA
The DNA here is from genome assembly GCF_024139225.1 of Suncus etruscus. NCBI lineage: Eukaryota > Metazoa > Chordata > Mammalia > Eulipotyphla > Soricidae > Suncus > Suncus etruscus. The sequence goes on along the minus strand of NC_064856.1, from coordinate 27,305,649 downwards.
ACCCCTGAGCGTTACTGGGTGTGGCCCAAAAACCAAAAAAAAAAAAAAAAACACAAAACAAAACAAACAAACAAAAAAGACTGAAGAACTGATTCAGATTGAAGGAAACTAAAGAGGTATTAAAAGTACAAATAATGGGGCCGGAGAGATAGCATGGAGGTAAGGCATTTGCCTTTCATGCAGGAGGTCATCGGTTCAAATCCCGGCGCCCCATATGGTCCCCCGTGCCTGCCAGGAGCAATTTCTGAGCCTGGAGCCAGGAATAACCCCTGAGCACTGCTGGGTGTGACCCAAAAACCACACACACACACACACACACACACACACACACACACACACACAAAGTACAAATAGGGGGCCGGGCGGTGGCGCTAGAAGTAAGGTGCCTGCCTTGCCTGCGCTAGCCTAGGACGGACCGCGGTTCGATCCCCCGGCGTCCCATATGGTCCCCCAAGCCAGGAGCGACTTCTGAGCGCATAGCCAGGAGTAACCCCTGAGCGTCAAATGGGTGTGACCCAAAAACCAAAAAAAAAAAAAAAAAAAGTACAAAGGGGCCAGAATGATCGCACAGCAGGTAGGGTATTTGCCTTGCATAGCCAGGCCTAATGGGGTTCAATGCCGGGGCCGGAGAGATAGCATGGAGGTAAGGCATTTGCCTTTCATGCAGAAGGACAGTGGTTCAAATTTCGGCATCCCATATGGTCCCCCGAGCCTGTCAGGAGCAATTTCTGAGCATAGAGCGAGGATTAACCCGAGCACTGTCGGGTGTGACCCAAAGAAAAGACATAAAAAAATGGGGTTCAATGCCTGAGATCCCTCCCATATGGTCCCTCCAGGAGTAATCCTTGAGCACCTCCAGGCGTGGCCCCCCAAAAGTATAAATGACATGTAACCGCAGAATGGACAACCACAGGAAAAAACAAGAGAACATTTTTCTGTTTCAGAGAACATTAGTGGGACAAGTGTGAGATTCAAGGTTTATTGGAGTTCGTCAGTACAGCTTGCCTTGCCTGTGGCTGACCCAGATCCAATCCCCAACACCCCATATGTTCTCTACTAGGTGATCTACCAGGTGTGATGGTGTATCCACTCCTAAAAAATGTCAAGGTTGTGAGGGGATAGGGAATTCATACAGTAGAAAATACTGGCCGGAGAGATAGCATGGAGGTAAGGCGTTTTGCCTTTCATGCAGGAGGTCATCGGTTCGAATCTCGGCATCCCATATGGTCCCCTGTGCCTGCCAGGGGCAATTTCTGAGCCTGGAGCCAGGAATAACCCCTGAGCACTGCCGGGTGTGACCCAAAAACCAAAAAAAAAAAAAAAGAAAAGAAAAAAAAAAGAAAATACTAAGTTAACAAAAATAAATAAAACAAAAAGCCCTGTATATATCACAAAAATGTTATTTAAAAAAAGATATAGAAGCACTAACCAGCTCTCAAAGTGAAAAGACAGATTCCCAGTCTGCCACTGCTGCTTCTGTTCATTTGCTCTCAATGTCCACCTTTCTTCACTGTTCACCTCCCTTCACCTTCTCCCACCTTCCTTCACTGTTGACTGTTGCTCGCTACCACATTCATTCCTTGAGAGACCCCCAGCTTGAGGACATTTTCTGAGATGTGACTGCTGGGAGCCATTTTTCAGACTCCACAAGACCTTGTCACAGACTGAAACTGTGCCACAAATTTTATCCTTCCCCCCAGACTATTTCAAAAGACTTAAAAGAAGTATGTACATGTCCTTTGCATATTTCTTTAGATGTATTTCCTTAATAGGTATAATTCATATTGTCTATTTTTTTAAATATGGAATGCTTCACGAATTTGCGTGTCATCCTTGCGCAGGGGCCATGCTAATCTCTGTATCATTCCAATTTTAGTTTATGTGCTGCTGAAGTGAGCACATATTGTCTATTTTCTTAAGCAGAGGTAGTTTTCTCCATTCTGTTTAGTAGGAAATTCTATTAGATAAGTTTCTCTTGGATTCTGAGTTCATGTTAGAACCAGGTTATAGGGATTTTTATAATAGGGATAGGAACTCATCTTTTTTTTTTTTTTTTTTTTTTTGGTTTTTGGGTCACACCTGGCAGCACTCAGGGGTTACTCCTGGCTCTATGCTCAGAAATCGCTCCTGGAAGGCTCGGGGGACCATATGGGATGCCGGGATTCAAACCACCGACCTTCTGCATGCAAGGCAAATGCCTTACCTCCATGCTATCTCTCCGGCCCCAGGAACTCATAAATTTTATATTGCAATGGAGCCTTTCACCCTGAACATTTGTCTTAGTGACTTGGCTTAGACTTCAAATGATTGGACATCAGCCATTCACCCTGAAATTTGGATCCCATCTATGGATCCCATCTATGGCTTTCTGCACCAGCACCAGGAATTGGATTTCTACCATTGAAGAATCTAATAATGCCCTGGCACTGGTTGGCTCCAGAGTGGGTTCATATGACATCCTGATGACCTGGAAACAGCAACAACTTATTTTAGGGTCAGGGTTCCCTACAGTGCCACCTAACGGTGGGATGAAACCAGAGGATGTTCTATGGTATCCTGACACAGGATCTGTGCAAAAAACAGGATCTCTAACTACAGAAATCTGACTGTGATAACCATGATTGTATATAGTAAAAGAACGCATACTGGGACCACAAAGAAAGAATTTGGGGTTACAGAACTTAGTATATGCAGAGCCTGTAGTTGGTCTTATGGCAGGATGCTTCATGGATAGGTCTCCCATTTTTTAGGCAAAGGTTTTTCCTTTCTATTTTCCCCATGCTTATAAAAAAAACAAAACAAACAAAAAAGCTGCCACATACACCCTTTTTTTCTTTTCTTTTCTTTTTTTTATTTCTAATCTTTTAAATAGGGGCACCCATCTTTTTCATAGAATCTTAGGATAAGGATTACTTTGCTTTATGACATATTTCTGCATATTTCTATAAAAATAAGAAAAAGGAAAAAAAGAAAGGCTAAGTGCCAGGGGTTAAGTGGTCTCAGATGCATTGGTGAAGAAAAAATACAGAACTAAATATCCAAGCTAAATTACGACAATAAAATCAAGAGACCTAAAATTTAACAATATAAACTTAAATGGGTCTGTTCTATTGGCAGGCCAGGGAACAAAGGTTGGTGGTAAAGGATGGTTTCATTGGTGGAGGGAGGTCAACACTGGTGGTGGGAATGTCACTGTATACCTGAAATTCAACTATGAAGGACTTTATAGACCACAATGGTTTCAATAAAAATATTATTTTTTGTTTTTTTGGGTCACACTCAGCAGCGCTCAGAGGTTACTACTGACTCTATACTCAGAAATCGCTCCTGGCAGGCTCAGGAGACCATGTGAGATGCTGGGATTCGAACCACCGTCCTTTTGCATGCAAAATAAATGCCTTACCTCCATGTTATCTCTCCGGCACCAATAAAATAAAATTTGAAAAAAGTTATAAAGAAAGAAATGTGTGGGAAAAAATAAGAAGATACCTATCACACACATTGTTGTGAAAAGTAAATATGTTAAATTTCAGGGTGGATAAAATATCAAGAGGAAGCTGAGTCTAAATCCCTGTCCTTATGGATTTAACAAAAAAAAAAAAGATAAATTTAATAATTTTCAACAAAATTTGCTGTACAAAAAAATGAAAGACCTTATAGCATAGTCCAAAAGAAGTTACCACAGGAAGACCCAGAATCTATCAGAAAGTTCTTAATCTTCTATATTCTGAGAAGACAGGTGAATTTACATAATCAAGAATAAGCAAGCCAAGTAGGCATCTATAATCCCTGGGAGCTTAAATCCAGTCTGCCTGCAAAAATGATCAACAGAAGTGGAAGGGGGCTGGAGAGATAGCAGAGCGGTAGGGCATTTGCTTTAGATGCTGAAGGACGGTGGTTCAAATCCCGGCATCCCATATGGTCCCCCAAGCTTGCCAGGAGCGATTTCTGAGCATAGAGCAGGGAGTAACCCCTGAGCGCTGCCGGTGTGACCCAAAAACAAAAAAACAAAACAAACAAACAAAAAAAAGTGGAAGGGGGGGGAATCATTACCCATCTTCATTTTTCAGGTACTATTGGGTAAGAATTTGAAGGTCAAGGCAGCAGATACAACTTGCTCTGCTTACAAAGAAAAGGCCAGGCAATAAAGCACATTCCTGTCTCTTCTAGTACTTACTTGTTTGTGATCACACATTTAAATGTGATTCTATAACCAAATCTCTCACTGTTAGACACTAGAGATGGGTTTGGATTTTTTCATGAGACTCTGATAGTCCCAGCAAGTAGGTGTATAATAAACATAGTAGGTGTATGATAAATATTTGGTGAATAAATGAGTGATGGAGCACACAGGTTAGTGTCAAAGAGCCCTGGCTTTTTTTAGTGTTGATATTCCACATCACCATTTTTGATTGACCTCTGTACTCATCTAACAAGGACTGTGAATAATGGAGTGTGTTTACAACTGTGAACATATTTCATCCCTATAATATATGGTTACAAATTAAACAAGTACACCATTTTGCATGCTTCCATGGTCAACAGTAGAATTCTAGGAAATGTATCTCCTCTTAAAAATGTCAGGCATTTTATTGAGTTGTATAGATGTTTATTCATTAATTCATGTTATTTTGGGTTTTTTTTTGGGGGGGAGGGAAGCACTCCCATTAGAGTTCAGAGCATACTCCTGGTTCTGCACTCAGGGATCATTCCTAGCAGGGCTCATGGACTATGTGGGTGCCAGGGTTGGAACCCAGGTCAACCTCGTACATGGCAAGAGCCCTACTCTTTCCAGCCCCTTAGGAAATGTATTGAATTTATAAAATTATATATTTACATAATATATTTATGCAATCATTTATTGAATGGTTGTCATTCTATAACTCAAGAAGAACCAGGCTGGAGCAATAGTAGGGTACTTGCTTTGCACGAGGCTGACCCGGTTTAATCCTCGGCATCCCAAATAGTCCTGTGGATAATTCCTGAATGCAGAACCGAGCATGGCCAGGTGTGGCCCCAAAACAAACAAGCAAAAACTCAGAAGAACCTGTGACTTGCTTGTTTTACTTTGGGGCCACACCTGGCTGTGCTCATGGCTTACTCTTGGCTCTGCCTGCAGGAATCACTCCTGGCGAGATCTGGCGGTACCATAAGGAATGCTAGGAGTCATCCTGGGTCCTCTGCGTGTTAGGCCTAAGTGCCCTATCCCTTGTACTATCATCTCTCCATCTCTGATCCTGTGACTATTGTCACCTGAATCCTTTATTTGCTTCACGTCCATTAAACTAATAGCGTATACTTCTTATGCAAATGCAAACAAATGAAATATTTTCTCTACTTCTGTGCCCTATTAGTTCCTTGTGGTTCTGAGGGCACAGGAATATAATCGCCAACACAGAGATGCCTAGCGGTATTCTGGCATTTCTGTGCTAGACTAAAAGTATTTTAGACTTCAAATGTAGTTCTTTTTTATTTTTATTTTTTGTTTTTGGATCACATCCGGTGGCTCAGGGGTTACTCCTGGCTCTGCGCTCAGAAATTGCTCCTCGCAGGCTCGGGGGACCATATGGGACTCCGGGATCGAACCCAGGTCCGTCCTGGGCAAGCCGCGTGCAAGGCAAAAGCCCTACAGCTTGCGCCACCGCTCCGGCCCATATGCTTTAAATGTAGTTCTATAGTCAAGAGACTACAAAAGCGCTCTGAACACTTAGAGAAGCCAGGCAAAGCCCCTGAGGATAAGAATAGGGAACCGGGGCCGGAGAGATAGCACAGCGGTAAGACGTTTGCCTTAGATGCAAAAGGACGGTGGTTCAAATCCCGGCACCCCATGAGGTCCCCCGAGCCTGCCAGGGGCGATTTCTGAGCATAGAGCCAGGAGGAACCCCTGAGCGCCGCCGGGTGTGACCCAAAAACAAACAAACAAAGGAATAGGAAACCGATCTAATCCTTTCCTCCGCCCGAGGACGCTGTTACTAAGCAACGCCTCGCGTCCGTAACCGCCGCAGGGAGCGTCGGAACCCCCGCCCTTGTTGCTAAGGCGACGAGGCGACGTACCTCAGCGCGGCCGTAAACCCGCGCGTCTTTGCGACACCGCCGCGCCTGCCGCTGCGTGCGCGCCCTCTGCCCCCCCACATACTCCGCCTCGTCCGCCATTGCCTCGTGCCCGCGCTGGTCGGTTGGTGGCGCCTTTGTCCTACGGCGGGCAGGTGGGGCTGAGGCGGAGGCGGAGGCGGCGGCGGAGGGCCTGAGGCGTAGGATCGGCCGGGGAGCCCGCAGCACTGGTAGCGGTGAGTGCCGGGGGAAAGCGGTGGCCGTCCGCCATGGCGACGGGCTGAGGGGCCCGGGCCTGTGGAGCGGCGGACTGGCGTGCGCAGGGCCGCTCGGCTCGGCTCGGCTCGGCTCGGCTCGGCTCCGGGTGCGCGCGGCACTGCGCATGCTCGGTGCGGGGCGCGGCCTCTGGTGCCTCTGGTGCCTCCTGTGCCTCGGTCCGGTGCTGGCCGGCTCGGGCTGGTCTGGGGCGGCCGGGGTCGTGGCCTTGACTGCAGATTCGCGCCTGTCGTTCTCCCAGGCCGGGTCGCTCTCGGGTCGGGCCGGCCCCGCGCGCGCCCATCCGCCCGCCCGCCCGCCCGCCCGCCCGCCTCGACGGGCTGCTGGAAATCGAGGCCGGGGATGAGGCTCCACAGCCAGGCCACACACGCTCTTTGCTCTCTTGCTCTCTGCTCGCGGGGATCCTGGGTTCGATTCCCCAGCACCGCGGGGGTAATTTACACACACACACACACCCTCAGTGACTCCCCTGAGCATTTCTGGGGTGTGACCGCCCCCCCAATCAATGCCCGTAAAAAAGTAATTAAAAAATAAAACGGAAAGGAACGATCCCATGCGCCTGTCGTTTTCCCGCGGGTCGTCGATGGCGCCAGTCGGGCCCCAGTGCCCAAACCCAGTGCCCCGAGGCCTTACCGGGCGTTCAACGGCCGCCCCGCGCGCGCGGATCGGGGGTGTGGTGGGTGGGTGTGGGGGTGACTCCTGGTCATGTGACACCCCTGCCCCCCATTATTTTATACGAGGACCCCACCCACTCCGGGCCCACCGATCGTGGGAGTGGCATCGTGCCTTCCCCCCTTGAGAGTGACCCCCGGAGAGGAGCCCACCAGGCCCGCGTCCCCGACCTGGCGCTCTGGGGTCCCCACTCACCTTGCACCCCAGTTTGGCGCTCTCTCTGCGACCAACTCACTCACAGGTCCTAACAGTCCTGGGGTCCGTTTCCTGAACCCCAGCCTCTTGTCCGAGCTGCAACTCCGCCGACCAGTTGTACTTACTGCCTTAAGGTGGAAAGCGTTAAGTCACAAACCACATCCTGGAAAGCCCGTTTTTTCTTTCTAATGTTCATTAAAAACTAATAAAATGCCTATGAAACTGTCTGTGCTTCCTGGTTCCTGCTGAAATTATTCTGCGTTCCATGCTTTTGGGAAACGCTGCCCCTGGCTCTGGGATCCATCCTCCTTCTGGCTCGGTGGACAGTTATCCTGGAAGGCAAGGTGGACACAAAAGAATTGAGCCCTGGGGGCCGGAGAGATAGCATGGAGGTAAGGCGTTTGCCTCTCATGCAGGAGGTCATCGGTTCGAATCCCGGCGTCCCATATATGGTCCTCCCGTGCCTGCCAGGAGCAATTTCTGAGCCTGGAGCCAGGAATAACCCCTGAGCACTGCCGGGTGTGACCCAAAAACCACAAAAAAAAAAAAAAAAAGAATTGAGCCCTGGAGTTTCAGAGATGATATGTTTGTTGTTTGGCTTCTAAGTTTTCTAGGTGCGTTGCTGACTTGTAACTTTGGGAGGGAGAGTTCCAGAAAAATGGTCAGAACTGTTCGCCCAAGGGCACCCCACGTGTCTGTCGTCGCCTCTCAAGTTGCGTTGTGGTGGGTTCACACCTGGGAGTTCATAAATAGCTGGTTCTGCGTGCGCGCATACACACACACACACACACACACACACAGAGTGCAGTTTTGTTTTGGGGTTTAACAACTTTTTTTGATGTTTTCTGCGTGAATCACACTGGGTATGAAAACCAACTTCTTCATACTTTTCAAAACCACTGTGGGCAAAAGTGTGGGTTTTGCATGTGTGAAATAGTTTCTGCCTTTCTCTGTTTTTTTTTTTTGTCTTTCTTTGGAGCACCCACCCCCCATTCTTTCAAGGTGAAAAACACAAGCAATGCTTTCATTTCTAGGATCACTGGAGAAACACAGTGCAAGGCACAGTGCAAGTTTTCTAGGTGCATCTTGTTCCAAGGCACATTCTTGTGAACACATCCAAAGGAGACATTGACAGCTCAATTTATTAATTAATCATCTATTTTCCTTGTAGTCTGTTCGTATGGTGTACGTGTGTATGTATATACGTGTGCATGCACGCACAAGAGCAGTGGCAGTTTAAAGAAAATGCCAAGAAGTTAGCTTGGATAGGATTCTTCCCCTCCCCTAAGTTTCACACTCAAAAAAAATTTATGTAGAATTTCTGTAAGGTCAAGGAATTTTTCTTTACATTTCTAAGCAAAAGTGGTGTGTAAGGAAGAAATGAAAATTTTATTCCATTCTAGCCCATATCAAAATTTCAGCAAATGGAACCTCATCTCCCATGCTCAGAAAACTGAGAATCCACATCTTTTGGGAAAGCTTGAGTAGTCTACTGAAAAAGAATCTTATGGTTTGGACTTCATTTCAGATAACTGTTGCTGGCATTCTAGCTCTTTGGCCTGCAGATGGCAGTGCCTTTTGTAGGACTTGCTATACTAGCATGAGAATTACTGGAATTAATTTTTACTTTTAAGAAAGGAAAGTCTTTGGAGGAAATCTATTATAGATATGTAAATATATATATGCGTATATATATTTAATTTTGGGGCCATTCCCAGCAGGGCACAGAGGTCACTCTGGGCTCTCTGCTTAGTTATCATTACTGTCTGGTCCAGGTGTGGCTCAAACACCCCCCCCCCCCAATTTACAGGCTTTAATTTGCTAATTGTTCAATATAGAAATCCCTAAAAATATGTCAAAGTGCCTTTCTTTTGCCATCATTCCATGAATATCTTGAAGTGTTAGTGGTCCCCAAACTGCTCCCTGCTAGGTTGTTTTCCCTCTGGTTTTCAATAAATACTGTGTTTCTAGACAGTTGCTTTTATTTTTTGTTTGTTTGTTTTTGGGCCACACCCAGAGGTACTCTGGGGTTATTCCTGGGTCAGCACTTAGAAATCGCTCCTGGCAGGCTCTGGGGACCTTATGAGATGCTGGGAATTGAACCCAGGTCCGTCCTGGGTTGGCCTCTCACAAGGTCTAGAGACAGGTACTTTTAAAGTACAGTCACATTTGTTGTGTCAGAGATTTGTTCAGGGAGCATCTTGCACATTTGTTTAGACTTCTTGGCTTAAGTAGAGTTAAAACTGTTAGGAGTTAACAGCTGGTACCCAAAGAAAATTACTCTTTATGTCACTCATTAAATGAGAGGCATCAGTGAAAGGATCAGAGTAAGACTGCACTGAAGTAATATCATATTAGAGAAATATGAAGTACACTGACAGCTAACTATATAATACCAGCATGCCTGCTGCGTTCTAAATGGTGGTTTTATTATCACCAGATATGAATATTTCTAGAAATGGTCATTTCCATTTTTTAATTCTATCCTTTAAAAAATAAGAGCAAATGGTAAAATTAACTGGACCAATTACTTCCATATTAAGAGAATCTTTCAGTCTAAAAGACTGTTTTTCAAGTTTAAGTAACATCGTTGACCTCTAAAAAGACAATGTGATCAGGATCAAGTTACATTTGGAGACCAATTACAAATTGTCCTTTTAATTGTTTGTATTGGTTCCATGCCTGAATGTGTTCAGGGTCCAGTCCTTGGTTCTGTGCTCAGGGATTACTTCTGACCGGCTTAGGGACTATTTGTTACCAGGTATTGAACTCAGCTCGGCTGTGTGCAAGACAAGCACCCTATTCTATACTATCTTACCAGTCCCAGAGTGACTGAAACAACTATAAAACAGATGATTGAACCCCAGGTTTCGATCTGGAGTTGCTGAAGATTAAGTTGGTCCTGCAGCTAGTGAAAAAGCTTTTAAAAACTTTGAATTTTAAGAGCTGGAGTGATAGTACTATTGGTAAAATGCTTGCCTTGTAGCGATCCCCAGAGCATGCAAGGAGTGGTTGCTGAGTATAGAACCATGAGTAAACTCTGAATACTGACATTTGTAACCCAAAAACAAACACCATTAATCTAAAGTGAGTATACTTATGTGAGTATATTTAATTACATAATTAGAAATTGAGATAATAATGTGTTTTTTTTTTTTTTTTTTTTTTTTTTTTTTTTTTTTTTTTTGGTTTTTGGGTCACACCCGGCATTGCTCAGGGGTTACTCCTGGCTGTCTGCTCAGAAATAGCTCCTGGCAGGCACGGGGGACCATATGGGACACCGGGATTCGAACCAACCACCTTTGGTCCTGGATCAGCCGTTTGCAAGGCAAACGCCGCTGTGCTATCTCTCCGGGCCCAATAATGTGTATTTAAAGCCAGATGTGATCATAAGAATTTTAATCTTTTAAAAATTATTTTCATATTCCAAAGAAAATACAGAAAAACATAATTTATTTTTCCTATTCAAACTTGAGATCTTACTTTGTTTTGTTTGTTAGTTTTGGCCACACTAGGCAGTGCCCAGGGGTTCTCTTGGCTCTTCCTTTAAGAATCACTCTTGGCAGGTTCTGGGAACCTTTTGGAATGCTAGGGATCAAACAAGTTCTGCCATGTGCAAGGTAAACACCCACTGCATTATACTATAGCTTCAGCCACCAACTTAAGATTTTAAATATAACAATCTTTAGTCACCAGAACAACTTGTTGGAAATACTTTCAGATATAGCTCCTCTCCCGAACACGCTAACAACCAGCTACTGAAACTGAGGGTTAGACAATCTCCCTCAAAAACTATCCCTGCAGCTTTGAGAACCCCTGACTTATGTCTTTACAACATGCATTTTTCTACTTGAAATAGAATGTTAAAACAATCTATTACCTATTCATATCCCAGATTACTAGTCAGAATTGATCATTCTGGTTTATGGTTGGGTTTACATGAATGATAAATTCATTTTATGAAAGGCCTTAATTTAAGTATTTTTTTACTTCATACGTTTAAATTAGAATAGGAATCGTTAGGGGCTGGAGCAGTGGCGCAGCGGTAAGGTGTTTGCCTTGCACACAGCTGACCTGGGACTGATGTGGATCCCCGGTGTCCCATATGGTCCCCCAAGCCAGGAGTAACCCCCTAGTGTCACCGGGTGTGGCCCAAACAACAACAACAAAAAGAGAATAGGAATCGTTAAAAGTTAGGCAATATTTTCAATATATTATGCCTGTCAACATCAGTAGGTTGCTTTCAAGTTTTTAGATTTGCATCACTTGAACTAGTATGAAAATCAAATTAGTATGGTAACTTTTCTTTTGTTAAGTTTTGTGTTTAGGTAAGATGGAGGCTGAATTGATATAGCAGGTTTGGCATTTGCCTTGCATATATAGCCCACCTGGGTTGGAACTCTGGTATAAATTCTGATATTATGATCACTGGAGCCTGACAAGCATAAGCACTGAGCACTGCTGGATGTGGCCAAAAAACAACAACAACAACAAAAGTTAAATAATAAAAATGGGGGCTGGAGAGATAGCATGGAGGTAAGGCATTTGCCTTGCATGCAGAAGGTCATTGGTTTGTATCCCGGCATCCCATATGGTCCCCCGAGAGTGCCAGGAGCAATTTCTGAGCATGGAGCCAGGAGTAAACCCTGAGCACTGCGGATGTGTCCCCCAAACAAGAACAAAACAAAAAAATAAACAAATAAAAATGGCAATTTAGAGATACTTAAATAAAAGGCCATAGAATGTATTATGATACATAAACTAAAAGGAATAGAATCCCCAAGTAGTTGTCAAGATATTCCTGAGATTTCATTTTCAGAGTCTAAGGATGAAAATTTTATATAGACAGAACCTGAAATCTGCTTTTTAACCATCCTATCTGGTGTTCATATATCATTTTGGTGGGGGAAGGGGGTTTGGGTCACACTCGGCAGCGCTGGCCGGGGTCTTCAAACTACGGCCCGAGGGCCACATATTGTATATGTTCCCGTTTTGTTTCTTCACTTCAAAATAAGATATGCAGTGTGCATGGGAATTTGTTCATAGTTTTTATTTTCACTATAGTCCGGTCCTTCAATGGTCTGAGGGACAGTGAATTGCACCGTTTAAAAAGTTTGAGGACCACTGGCTCAGGGGTTACTCCTGGCTCTACGCTCAGAAATCGCTCCTCGCTGGCTTGAAGGACCATATGGGACACTAGGATTCGAACCACTGTCCTGCATGCAAGGCAAACGCCCTACCTCCATGCTATCTCTCCAGCCCCATATATCTTTTAAAGAAACGTGATGTCTAGAATGAAAAGAATACATGTACACAAATGAGATTGGGTAATGGGGAGTTTAATGGGTGTCAAGCTTCAGTTTTACAAAATGAAAGATTCTGGACATGCGTTGTACCGATGTGAATATACTTGACCTGAATGGTTAAGATGATAAATTGTATGTAATAGTATTGTTTACAACAATTTTTTTTTTTTTTTTTTTTTTTTTTTTTTTTTGGTTTTTGGGCCACACCCGGCGATGCTCAGGGGTTACTCCTGGCTGTCTGCTCAGAAATAGCTCCTGGCAGGCACGGGGGACCATATGGGACACCGGGATTCGAACCAACCACCTTTGGTCCTGGATCGGCTGCTTGCAAGGCAAACGCCGCTGTGCTATCTCTCCGGGCCCAACAATTTTTAAGATTCTGGGAAAAAACAAGGGTGACTTGTTTTCTTCTTGAATGTAGGTTGATGAGGTTGTTGGCTATTTGTTATTGACTCCTACACATCAGTTCACTTTAGTTTCCTTTATTGAAGGTAAAGTCCAGACCTTTTAAATGTTTCTCCTACATTTTCCCTTCAGATTGTGTGTGTGCTTTGATTAATTTAGCCATACTAGACTGATAGTTTTTAAGATCTTTCATAGGCCTTCTTGCAACCAGTTGCTTCCTTTTCTTCTTTTTGTTTGTTTTAAGTTTTGTGGCCACACCTGATGGTACTTAGGTGTTTCTCCTAATTCTGCACTCAGAATTCAGGCTTGGGGGACCATATGGGATGCCAGAGATCAAACCCAAGTCAACTGCATATGATGCAAACACCCAACCAGCTATGCTGTCACTCCAGTTTCAATTTCTTCCTTTTCTATTAATTTATTTACTTTTAACTTTTTTCCAGGGCAGAGAGATGGCATGGAGGAAGGGCATGAAGGGCGGTGGTTCGAATCCCGGCATCCCATATGGTCCCCTGAGCCTGTCAGGAGTAACTGAGCGCTGCCAGGTGTGACGCAAAAACCAAAAAAAAAAAAAAAAAAAAAAAGGTTTTGGGCCACACCCATGGTGCTCAGGGTTTACTCCTGGCTCAGCACTCAAAAGTTACTCCAGACAGTGCTCAGGGACCATGAGATGTCGGGGATTGAACTTGTATCAGCCTCATACAATGCAGTTACCCTACCTGCTGTGGCCCTAATTTCTTTCCCCCCCCCCCCTTTTTTTTTTTTTTTTGGTTTTTGAACCATACCCAGTGATGCTTAGGGGTTACTCCTGGCTATGCGCTCAGAAATTGCTCCTGGCTTGAGGAACCATATGGGACGCTGGGATCTAACCACGGTCCTTCCTTGGCTATTGTGTACAAGGCAGTCACTTTACCACTTGCACCACCGCTCCGACCCTTCTTTCCTTTTTTTATAGCAAAGATTTTATTGTTCTGTTTGCTGTCTCAGTATTTGAAGGGCTTCATACATGAAAAGCAAGTGCTCTTTCATCAAGTGATCCCATTAGTAAAATGTTTTTGTAATTACGTATGCCTTTTGCATGGAAGAACAATATTGGGCTAGGAAGGAATCTAGGGAGGGTGAGATTAGAAATAGAATGGGCTCAGGATATGAGACAGTCCTTTCAAACATCTTGCTCTTTCTCAGCCCCTTTATCTTACTGTTTTGCTTGCCTTAAATTCAATACAAAATGTTCACCTACCTCCCTAGTTAGAATATAAAACGGGATTGGGAGTTGTACAGTGCTTAGACATGCCTGGACCATGTATTCTGGTTGGACTCTCAGTCCCACATAGTCCCCCAAGTATCTCTAGTGGCACATGAGCATCACCTCCTTTCTTTTTTTTTTATAAATTATCTTTATTTAAACACCGTGATTACAAATATAATTGTAGTTGTATGATTACAGTCATGTAAAGAACACCCCCCTTCCCCAGTGCAGGATTCCCACCACCAATTTCCCGGATCTACCTACTCCCCACCCCACCCACACCTGTACTCGAGACAGGCTTTCTTTTTCCCTCATTCATTCATTGTTATGATTCAGTGTAGTTATTTCTCTAACTGCACTTATCACTCTTATGTGGTGAGCTTCATGTCATGAGCCCCACCTACATGGGAAGATGGGGGGAAATAAGGGTTGGGACTGAGGCAGTAAAATATTAGAAATGAGATTTGTAGGGCAGTATCAAGGTCACAATACAAGATGGATGTTATGGATATATAAAATATATGCATACAATACTATCAATAGGAAAGCACGGAGAAAAAAATTCCAGTGACTGTCCCAACATACACCAGTGCTAGAACGGCCCGCCCTCCTCCCAAAGTGCATTTCCATTAGTGTAGGGAGAGGTAGGGGGAAAGCCTGAGGACCACTAAGAGTCCACCTGAACCCACTTCTGGCCATCTGTGCTGGCACCCAGGGAAGGCCTGGAGTCAGGGGAAAATGACAAGGATGGCTGGGGGCCTGCCAAGCCTCCCAGCACTCCCCAGGCCAGGGAGAAGGGCTCTGGTATGGGGCCTTCCCAAACCCCATAACTGGCAAGAGCTGGTCTCCAGAATCAAGGAGGACACCGGAAGCCAGATGTCTGCTCGCCCTCCTCCCCATGCACCTCCCCCCTGAGCATCACCTCCTTAAGTGGGGCCTTTGTGCTGAACAATAATGACCAATCAGGCAGGGAATACCATTTGAGAGGTCCCCCCTCCCCAAAAACATGTAGAAGGAGGTTTTTAATTTTTCATCCTACTTAAGGAAACCGCTGGCTTCAGCTTCCCAGTCCTTAAAGTTTGTACTACTGAATTTGGCCTTCGCCAATCTTGACTCTGTGAGGACAAGAACCTGAGCAAGCTCTAACAACAGTGCTAGGTGCGGCAGCCAGAGAGATAATACAGCAGATAGGGCGCTTGATTTGCATGTGATTGACTGTTTTGATCACCTTTACCACATAGGGTTCCTTGAGCACCTGCCAGGAATGATCCTAGAGCACAGCCAGGAGCCCTGAGCACTGCAGGTGCCACACATACATATACACACAACACTTCAACACCAGCACTGTTTACCTTTACTTTGTTAAAATGACTCTCTGGTGGGGCGGAGAGATAGCACAGCTGTAGGGCATTTGCCTTGCATGCAGCTGACCTCCGAGGGATCCAGTTCGAATCCTGCCATCCCATATGGTCTCCCAGCCTGCCAGGGGCGATTTCTGAGTGCCAAGCCAGGAGTGACACCTGAGTGCCATTGAGTGTGGCTCAAAAACCAATCAATCAATAAAGGTTTTTAAAAAAAAATGACTCTGGTAAACTCATCCTTCAGTCTCCTCCCTTCAGAACTCCTTGTTCTTGCCAGACTCTGCCCTGCTATCCTATGCCATGCGCATGCAGTCCATTGTTGTCTATGCCATTATCCTGCTTTAGATTATATTGAGATTGGATAGTATACGTGGCACTCTATCCTTTATTTATTTATTTATTTATTTATTTATTGGGTTTTGGGGTCATACCTGGCAGCGCTTAGGGGCCACTCCTGGCTCTATGCTCAGAAGTTGCTCCTGGCAGGCCCTGGGGGACCATATAGGATGCCGGGATTCAAATGACTGTCCTTCAGCATGCAAGGCAAACACCCT
This sequence comes from Suncus etruscus, assembly GCF_024139225.1. NCBI lineage: Eukaryota > Metazoa > Chordata > Mammalia > Eulipotyphla > Soricidae > Suncus > Suncus etruscus. The sequence goes on along the minus strand of NC_064856.1, from coordinate 27,289,580 downwards.
ACCTCTCCGGCCCTAACTCTATCCTTTATTAAGTAAGTAGTAAACCTTTTGAGGCAAAGATTAGGCATGGAAATAAAAGACATTTGATATACTGGTTGTAGACTTTCCTCATTAATTTAGTTCTTTAAGGATCTGCTCTAGTTTTATTTATTTTTTTTACCACTCAGACTGCATCCTCTCCCTTTATCCCTTCCAAAGGAAAGGGAGAACAATCATCAGCTTCACGCTCAGGAGAGGACGCTCTGGCTCCTCCTCGTGGCTTCGGGTGCTCGATCAGAGAAACTTCTCTAGTCACATACTATAGAAATGATCCCTGAAAGTATAGTCTGCTCTAGTTTTAATTGGCTTGTTTTGAATAAAACTATCCTGACTTTTGTAACTCAACGTTTTTAGAATAGTTTAACTTTTGTGAATTCAGGTTAGTAATTTCCCCTTTTCAGATGTTAGTCTTCTTCAAGTAGTGTATCCACTTACCAGGAGGAATATATAGGTTTAAGAAAAGTCATAGGGCCAGAGCCATAGCACAGTGGTTAAGGTATTGCCTTGCACAAGGCTAATCCAGGTTTGATTCCCGGCATAATAAGGTTCCTCCAAGCCTGCCAGGAGTGATTTCTGAGTGCAGAACCAAGAGTAACTCTTTTTTTTGGGGGGGGGGGGGTTTGGGCCACACCCAGCGGTGCTCAGGGGTTACTCCTGGCTATCTGCTCAGAAATAGCTCCTGGCAGGCGCCGGGGACCATATGGGACACCGGGATTCGAACCAACCACCTTTGGTCCTGAATCGGCTGCTTGCAAGGCAAACGCTGCTGTGCTATCTCTCCGGGCCCCAAGAGTAACTCTTAAGAGCCACCAGGTGTGGCCCCCAAAACCAAAATATTAAACAAAATGAAAAAAATCATGTGATATGACTTATTTCTTCCCCCCAAAAAAGTTGTTTTATGATGGCACAATTGAAAATAGAGAGCAAAGTATTGATATTATGAATGAAACATGGGTTTTTATTTACAGCATTATTCAAGGATTATTGCGAATCCTGTCTTTCTTTGGTTCTAACAGATTAGGTATTGTGTCTTTGAGAGTTCTTTGCCATAGTTCTTTTGTGATTTAAAACAGCTCTACCACTTCCTGTGTAACATGCTTTCAAATTATTTTGTTTATTTTCCTTTATGTAAATTCAATCAATGTTATTATTATTTGGGGGGGGGTTTGGGTCACACCCAGCGGTGCTCAGGGGTTACTCCTGGCTGTCTGCTCAGAAATAGCTCCTGGCAGGAACGGGGGACCATATGGGACACCGGGATTCGAACCAACCACCTTAGGTTCTGGATCGGCTGTTTGCAAGGCAAACACCGCTGTGCTATCTCTCCGGGCCCACAATCAATGTTATTTTTACAAAAAAAAAATCCATACCTGAGAAGTACTTTTTTCAGAAAACATTTGGAAATGGGAGATAGTCAAAATTAAATACCTTGTAGGGAATAGTGTTTGGGGAGTGAGGGGAGCCACATCCAGCAATAACTTTTGGCTTTGCATTCTGGAATCACCCCCGTGACCTTGGAACCCTATGAGTTGGTGGAGATGTGCCTAATCTAAGTACCGTACGTCCATGATGCTACTTATATTTCCAAAGAGAATCGTTCAAAAGCTACTACCACTAGTATTACTTATGTTAGGATGGTGCAAACTCTTTTCATAGTTTTTTTTAAATCATTGTTATACTTTAATTAATTCCTTGACGTTGTTTATATTCTCAATATCTTCTTTAATCTCTATGTTTCTGAGAAGTTTTTTCAAACATAAAAAAAATTATGTATATAGGGCCAGAGAGATAACATGTAGATAGGGCATTTGCCTTGCATGCAGAAGGACAGTGGTTTGAATCCCGGCATCCCATATGGTCCCCCAAGCCTGCCAGGAGCAATTTCTGAGCGTAGAGCCAGGAGTAACCCCTGAGCGTTGCCGGGCATGACCCAAAAAACAAAAACAAAATTATATGTATGTTGGGATTAGTTCTGCATTTGAAAATTGGTGGTAATGAGAGTTGACATTTTTTGAAACTTTTATTTAATTTTCTCAAACCCAACTCCTAATCTGAGCAGTCCCTCCTGGATGACTTTTTTGTTTTTGTTTTTGGGCCACACCCAGTGGCACTCCGGGGCTACTCCTGACTGCACTCTGAAAGCGCTCCTGGCAGGCTCAAAGGACCATATAGGATCCCGGGAACTAAACCCTGGTAAGTCCCAGGTTGGTCACGTGCAAGGCCCTACTGCTGTGCTATCACACTGGCTCCTAGATGGCATTTTTGAGACAGACCATCAAAAATATCCAGGTTGGGATCAGGAATGTAGCTTTTTCAGATTACTCAGGTTCTTTTCCTCAGTCAGTCAGAATGAAAAGCAGAGGGCTAAAGATTATTTGGTTGAATTTAATAGAGGCTTTAAAAAAAGGAAGAGAAGGGCCCGGAGAGATGGCACAGTGGCGTATGCCTTGCAAGCAGCTGATCCAGGACCAAAGGTGATTGGTTCGAATCCCAGTGTCCCATATGGTCCCCCAGGAGTTATTTCTGAGTAGACAGCCAGGAGTAACCCCTGAGCACCACAGGGTGTGGCTCAAAAACCAAAAAAAAAAAAAAATAAGGAAGAGAAGACGAGGGTAGCTGAACATGGGGATTCCAGAAAAGTAGAAATTTTTTTCCTTTTATATCTTCTTCCCTAGGGAATGATGAGCACTTTGCATGGTTTTAAGGCATGCAAAGTGATAAAACTGGGATTAAGAGGTTATCGGTGCATTTCCTGAACCCATTCTAGTGATATTCTATACACTATTGTGGGGATTTTTCCCTGAGACCATTTTCTTTCTAATCTTACCTGGTCTCCCCATCCTTTATTTTGTTAGCCCATAAGCACCACTCCAAGTTTGTCATACCCAGGAGTACCCAGAAAGGAGTGGTTCCTATTAAATAGCATAATTTACCCAGGTCTTTTTTTTTTTTTTTTTTTTTTTATCTCACCCAGAATGGAGGAGGTTTCATGTAGTGGGAGGAGATTATAAAAAACTATAGGGCTGGGGAGAGAGTGCAGCAGGCAGGGCGCTTGCCTTACATGCAGCCAACCCAGGATCTATTCCCAGCACCCCATATGATCCCAGGAGCACTGCTGGTTGTGTCCCCCAACAAAAGATATATGGCCTATGTTCTACCTGGAATCATTTTTGCCCCAAATGTATATATTATGTGACTGCTTGGGGTGGGGAGGTCCTTCAGGACTCACAGAACTGAGTATAGTTTTACAGTACGATATATTCCTGCTCATATGATAAGGATGTATAACATTAATGAAAACTTAATGATTATAAAGTAGTACCTATGTTCTGTATGTTCCCTTAAATTGCTGCCAGGTCAAGTTTGTGTTGGATTTAATCATCTTCACAAGACTATTTAATACTACATGAAATTTGGGCAAGCGAGATAGTACAATGGCTATGAGCTTGCCTTGTCTCCAAATCCCTCCAGGACACCAAAGTGCAGAGCAAGGAGTATGCCCTGAGCACTGCTGGGTATTAAAAAAAAAAAAGCCCAACAACATGGAATTCTTCCTGGGAGTTATAGTGCTTAGTTAAAGAAATTGTCAATAACCATCACCACCCAGTATATTAATGGAATACTTTGAAGACTACTTAAAACTCAAATACATTTATTACATTTTTCTCTGAATCATAACATATTCCTTTATTAGAAACTATAAATTAGGAGACTAGGTTTAAGTCCTTCAAAACCTGATCTGGTAGTCTTCACAGTTGGACATAAAAGAAATAGATTTCCTGTATTCTTATAATCAAATAATGTCATCCTTTCATTCGTTCATTTTTAAGGGCTGTAAATCATGAGGGCATTGAAGCCTAGGAAGCAGTGTAAGGATTAAGGTGTTTGCCTTGCATGCAGCCTGGCTCAAATTATTCCTGAGTACAGACCCAGTAGTAAGTCTAAAACATGGCCATGTGTGGCACAAAAACGAACTCATCCCACCCCCACCAAAAAAAGTAAGAGTATATATCACATCCTTATCCAAAAATGGGTAGGTAATGTTAGCCAAATCTGTATAGAAAGTTTCAGGCTGAAGATTTGATCCTTGGAACCAGAAAAAAATTTTTTCTGATGCTCAGATATGGTTCAGTGATAAAATTCATGTATGAGGCCCTTAGTTTGATTCCCCCATACCAGAAATTCTGGTGTAGTGGTGGTTTTGTTTTGTTTGTTTGGTTTTAAAGCCAAGATAGTTTTATTTAGGGAAATGTGGAGATCTGTGACCCAAAGGAGAAGAACCTGGAAGATTTCCTTAAAAGAATGATTATGGACTCAAGAGAGAATTTAGATATGAAGGCACTTGGCCTTGCATGCTACTGATCTCACTTAGATCCTTAACATTACATAAGGTTCCCTGAGTACCTCTGGGTATTGCACAAAAAAATCCCAAACAAAATAATGATTGCTCCTGTATGTGCCTAGTGGAGAAGATAAGAGGTAGCAATAATAGAACAGACTTAAGTTGATCAAAAAATAAGAGATATAATTAAAATGTATTTGAAGCTTATTCTCAAATAGGAGCTCAAAAGTTGGCCACATGGCAGCCTTCTCAGACTCAAGTTTTTGGCTGTTTACAATAGTCTTTCATATGGAAGACTCTGGTACAAATTCATGATTACTGTTTTAAGACTCTATGTGTTTAACACTGATATCATTAGATGTGCTATTAATTATTTAATAAGAAAAAAACTATACTAGAAAGGAAGCAGTTTTATTTCTTCATTGAACTGAAATATGTTTTTAGTATACTTATTTATCTTTAAGTTATATAAATATTATCAGGTGTTATCTTTGAGCACATATAGTGGGCATTTCCTTTAGATACATTAATTTTTACTTGTATACATGATGAGCTGCTCCAGTTTCACAGACTGGCTCACTTTGTTTTTAGCAATACAACTTGGCTTTATCTTTGATTTATATGCCAGGTTTCTTTAGATAAAACTTAGGAAGAGTGTTTCATTACCTAACACTACTATGCTAAATGTCAGTTTTTGTTCTTAAGTAAATACTGTGGCTTACGTAGTTCTTTTTCTGGAATATTCTGGCTAATGGAATGCAAAACAAAGCATACTGAAAGGAGGCCTAGCTTCATGGAGAATATCGAAAGCGTTAAGACAGTGGAGTTCAGCTATTACTACTGGACTCCACTGCCTTAAAGTTAAACTAGAATCAACATATTTGCCTTTAAAATATTTAAAGTATTTACCTTTTCTTTTTTGTTATCCTTATCTTTGTCCTATTCTCTTCCCCTAAAAATAGCTGGCGTTTCAAGTTTAGAAGACAACCTTTTCCCATTTGGAGGAGACAGGTGTTAGGTTTAGGACTTGGAAGAGTGTTAAGACATTGACGTAATTCATTTTACAAAAATTGTGTGTTAGCTAGAAAATTGAGGGCTATTCCTTACCAAACCGTGACAGTGTACTGCCATAACTTAATAAAAATTCCCAAGTGACAGTGTGTCTGCTGAATGGATTTTCTTACACCATCTGGTTGTCATTGTAGTTTTTTGTTGTTGCTTTCATTTGAAATGTGCTGATGATTTTGTTTTTATTCCGTAGCATTGAACAGATGGGTTGATTATTCTTTTCAGATATTAATAAGGCAGCGGAAAGAAGAAATATGAATACGGCTCCATCAAGACCCAGTCCCTCAAGAAGGTAAAGTACCCTGAAGCAGTGAGTTACCTTGGGAGAGTTGGGCTCTGGGGAGTTAGCCCAGCTTCATACCTCCAAGGGTCCTTTCTTCCCCCCAACAAATCAGAAATCTCAAGCAAGCAATAAGAACATGAGCCATATATGAAGGGCCTTGCTGCCTTTTTTAATCATAACATCAGGAGATGCAGAGGAAGCTTTGTGTTTTCGGTGGCAAACCCAGCAATTTCAGCTTGCAGCACAAGTTGCAGGCAATTGGAAGAGGATAAACCTCTGTCTGTCCCCAGCTCTCATGCCACGGGATCCTCCACATCAGGAGGAATAACCTGGGGTCATTGGTGTGTGCCAGGCTGCACTGCAGCAGGCACCAGAGATTCGACTCTTCATTCCAAATGGCTGCCGGTCCAGATGCTAACCCAGTTTACAGAAAGTGCTGCTCGAGAGATTGATGCTGTGCCTGTGCTGCTGATCCCATTTCTCACTTGCTTGGGCTACCTACTAAGGGAAAATAAAAAGGGTAAATTCCATCTCTCAGAAGTCTCCCTTTGTCTTAGTTTTCCTGGAACTTAAAAATATTTCTCAAAACAGTTTCCCTTCCACTATATACAGAAGAATCCTGATGTGTCTACTGTCCATGTGTGCATCACTTTGGCCCTTGCTCTTGAGCCTCGTTGATATTTACACCAAAGATGAATATATTCTTTTTTTTTTTAAATAAATTCTTTAATTGAATCACCATGAGATACACAATTTACAAAGTTATTCATGATTTGAGTTTCAGTCAAACAATGTACAAAACCCTTCACCAGTGCATATTTCCCTCAACAAATGCCCCCAATTTCCCTCCTGCCTTTCCCCTCTCCCCTTACCCCCTCCCATCTGCCTCTGTGGCAGACCTTTTTCTAAAGATTAATATATTCTATTTAAACTGTCTGGCCACAAACATTTTACCAATGAATGGAGTATATAAAGTTTTGTGTGAATACATACAGGAATGATATATTTCTTACCTGGGAAAATCTTATACTGATTTTTGCCTTTGTTTCTACTAAAAATGCTAACGTTTGTTTGTTTGGTTGGTTTTTTTGTTTTTGTTTTTGGCCCACACCCAGTGGGGTTACTCCTGGCTCTGCTCTCAGAAATTACTCCTGCTAGGCTTGGTGGACCATCTGAGATGCCCGGGATTGGCCATGTGCAAGACAAACATCTTCCCCGCTGTACTATCCCTCAGGCCCCCAAAATGCTAACTTAGAAATTATATACTTCCATAAATCATCATTCATAGTTAACTAAATACTCTTCATATTAAGTGAATCCAAGTCTGTACTAGATATTCTACCAGTCCTATGGAGTACATCTACTTGCACATAACACACAGCCTTTCTGTTTGGGACAAATATACCTTCATTTTATAACATAGTAGGAAATTACAGTTGTCTTTCCATTTACCTCTACTGGAGTATGAAGGGTGCATATTCTCTAAATTACTAAGAATAGATTATACATGTCTAACCCATAGTGTTCAAGCAGATGATAGGAGCAAGGTAATGCTGCTGAATTCAGTTGTATTATTTGAGGACTCTGCTTAGGCAGAGATAATTGGAAATGACACAACTCGGCTATACTTGACAGAGCCATACACTGATTTTACTGCAGAAGTGAACCATCTATATTGGTATTCTGTCTGTTCTCTCGAACACCAGAAGGAAAGCCTGCAGTTGCAGGTAAATACTCTATTACTGATTTTGTGTGATTGTGAATATCCTGAAGAACATAAACAAATAGTGTGGAATTTTAGCAATTACATACTATTTCTGTTTTCCGTTACACTGTTTCTAGGCTGCAGGTGTTGAACAACCACACTTCTTGCTCCTCATTACTCCAATAAACACGGATAATGGAGAGAGAGAGTAGGTTTGTGTGTTTAACAGTGTGTGAAAATTTTATAGCCACTGAGTCCACTAATAAAATCTTCCTTCATTTCTGGTCCCTGCTGATGCTTGTGGTTTCTAGATAACACAGTATTTCTTTAGGTAAAAACAACAGAAAGGCCAACAATATATCACAGAATACAGAGTTAATTCCTGTTTGTTATATGGATTTAGAAGAATCTTTTTATTAATACTTAAACAAATGACTTTAACATCTCCAATTGTCAGTCTTCAATAAATATTGGTAATATTAGAATGTTGGAACAATAATCAAAACTGGCATCTAACAATCATTGCCAGGATCTTAAATTTAAAATAGTCAAAACAAACAAAAAAAAACAATTAAAATAGTAATGCAGTTGCAGTTTCATTTATTATCAAAGAAAAAGACTATGCTTTTTTTCCTTTAATATTGCCTCTTCTGCATTCCCCCCCCCCAAATGTAGTATTAAAAAGGACCTTTTAAAATATCACCTTAGAAATTAGTTAAAAATAAGGTGGGTTGCAATGTGAATAGGGCATTGACGTCCTGCTTTATTTGCAGTCAGTAATAGGGTCACCAGTCTTGATTTAAATTTCATTAAGTCTTCCCCTCAGTGATAATGTCCCCAATCAATTCCTCAACTTAGGACTTGATGAAATGTCATATAGTCATTCTAAATAAGCTTCAGGGAAGAGAGATGTCCACATTAAAATCAGTTCTGAACCCTGTCCAAAATCTAAAATCCAATAGTAAATTGTTTTCCTTTAGTAATAATATAGTTAATCCTAAAGGCAGACAAATTAAAATGTTCAAAATAGAATACTAATGGCAATTGATAGGCAAGATGAGCCTAGCAGGTTGAGCATTAGATCTCAATCCCTTTGGAGGCAGGAAGTAATTCCACATGTACTAGTATGTTGACAACAATCAAATTCTAGAAGTGTCCAGTATGTGCTCCCCAGTTGTGGTGAGTGCATTTTCATGGGCAGTAGGAAGGTATCAGGGTGATCACTATGCCTCTGACAGATATTTCCCATAAGTTGTATCTGTGTCTTCAATGCTGCTGCCTTTTTATTAAGAAAATTGTCTTAAAATATACTGCTAAGACCTTTGTAACACTTTGTTTTGCTGGACTTTCACCTTGAGTGTCAAAACATCTTTGGGAATTTTCGCAGGATTATCACCTCTTCATATGTTTCTGTAAACTACTGTTCCACTGGCATTGCTCTTTATTCAGTGATGTGCCTCCCTGATGACTCCACCTGTCAGTATGTAATTCTGACAACATTTGGTCAACCCAACACAAAACTGCACCAAGGGTTCCTCAGAAAGATCAGTTTCTACCTTAGCAGAAACTTAGCATCATTTAATTCTTGGACCACATCATTGAATGCTGTGAGAACACTGTATCAGTCCTCACCTTCAAAGATCGTGATTCTGGTCATATCTCACATGTTCCCAGTGTTCATCTTCACCATTTTGCAATTCTGGGTCAGAGCTTATCTAATATGTTATGAGACTCCATTTCCTGAATTTCACATGACCTAAAGAAGAGAAAAAGAACTTGTCTACATGAAAAACTACCCAAAAATCCTTTCTGTGTATTTGCGAAGGAGTTAGCCTGATGCCTCAGGTGAAAGTCACTTGGAATTGACTCATCAGAAATAACTTAGCATTAACCAAGTTTCTTTTATGAGCCAAGACCACTTCTATATATCACATGTTTGGTTACTGCTTGTTCCTTGGTTATGAAAAAGCCCTTGCTGCAGATGAGCGTCACAAAGAAAGATTCCAAGTTATGGTTATCTCTACAAAGCTTTAAGTCAGCTCAGCTAGTGCCACCTCTACCAACAGAGATCATATTATTGCTTGAGAAAATCATCAGTGTGCTTCCTAGAGAGAAGCATGGCTACTTAAAAAAAAAAAACAAAAAACTTGGATCTGTGGGATGCCAGTCTGCGCTTAATGAAAGAACTCTGCAAATCTCCTGTCTCCATTTCTAACAGCACGGAGCCATCTTGGTTGGGAATCAACATAATGACATTTGTGGACCTTGTCTGGGACAGCAGAAATGTAAAGAGCTGATGAAGAAATTTTTTTCAGGAGCAGAAAAGGGCTGGCTGAAAGGAAATGTTGATGAAAAGGACTGCCTTACCTTGTTGACCTCTGTCCAGTCAAGGCTGAAGGATGCCATCCCAAGCTTAAAGTTTCAGGTTTTAGTCTCTGGAATGTTCAAAGAATGTTTAAAGCTCATCACTCATCCAGGATGATCACCTGTCAGTTCTTAATTCTGTCTCTCTCAAATGTCTGTTTTTCTAACACCCTAAGTCCCCAGGAAGAAAAATAGTTCTGCCAGAAGCGTATCACTTGCCATCTGAATCATGCTTTTTCTCTTCTCCCATCCCTTCTTTTCCTCTCATATAATTCCAAATGATAAGACTATTTCCTGGCGAACAAAGAGCATTTAGTGTTTTCCCTCTACTGACTAGGGAGGAATTACAGTGGAAGTTTAATGATGGTTTTCACCTATTTCCATTCAGTTTGTGGACTCGAGTGCTGACATTTAAGGACTCTGATTTCTTTTTAGCCTCTAATGACCTATACCTGATGGCACACTGCATAAAGTAAAACATCTTCCTTGGTGTGAGTTGATACTGTGAACTTCATTGTGCTCCAGAAACTTCCTTCTAGCCTACTTTTTATCTGAGGTCCAGCATCTGAGTAGGCTTCATCCTCGTGTCACTAAATCCTGCACATTGTACCATCCTTTTGTAGCTGGTTCTTGTTCTGAGAAAAACGTTGGTTCCAACAGCAGAAGCTCTTTATTTCTGGGGGATTTTTTGCTTTGGTCCTAAAGTGACCCTAACATTTTTTTTTTTTTTGGCTTGTTTTTTGTCTCCAAGGGATTAGCAGCCTGCACACTGCTTATCTTTTGGAGAAAGGAAAAGTTTTGCTTTTTTATTTTAGAGGATTATTATTTTTGTCCCTACTTCCACAACTTCTTGGGTTCATTTGCTTTATGAATGTCATTTCTTCCACATTTTTATCCAGAAGGCAATTTGGGAAATTAGTTGTTTTGTTGCATTCAGACCTTTGAGTCACTTCGAGAAGGGAGCGCTTGCCTTCTCAAGCTGGAAACTTAAACCCAGACTCTGGGAACCTGGGGTCATGTTCAGCCTTCAGGGATGTGACAGGTGAGTAAGGTGTTTTCAGTGGCTTTAAAAGAGTAAAAACCAAATTTGACCTAATGATTCTAAACTCTGAATCGTGCACTATGACATGAGGTTCTTATCTGTAAGAATAGATAGTTCCTACCCCCATTATTTCTGACCTTTAGTTTTTAGTGTGGTTTGTCAAGTTCATGATCTTTCTCAGCGTTTAGTGCCAAGAACACTTGTAATCTGATTCCACCTCAAATGACTGCTAACTTCTCCCCAGAGCAGGTTTATATCCTGACTATGAATCCAAAAATACTGCTGCCTCTTCCCACTGGGTTTTGAATGTTTGCCTACTTTCTATGTATTACACATGTTAGACAGATTATATGACCTAATAAGAAAAACAGTAGTAAAAATCTTGATTAGACTACACTTTTTCTAATAGTTTTGAAAGTATATAGCTGCCACATTAAATTCCTTATGTCTCCTATAAAGTTCCTGCCATAAGTCAGGAGCCTTAAATATATGACAAGGACTCTATTGAAGCATAATTGGTATTTAAATTTTTTGTATGCCTGTATGGACCAGTTGAAATTGGGGTTTCCTGCCAACATATTCTAATGTTATGATGAATGTATAACTGTGACAAAAATATAAACAAAGCATAGTGACTACTCTGAGGCTTCCAGTTTAGTTTAACTCACCATTTACTGAACTCTGTTTGCTCTACAGATATGAGAGTCTCACTGTTTGGTAGGTAGGGAAGCAGTATTTAAACAATTACAGAACAGCGTGTTAAGAGCAATAATAGGAGTATATACAGGAACAAGATTCAGTCAACACATTCATTGAGCATCTGCTATGTATCAACCATATGTTTACATAGTAGGAATGTAGTGGAAAGTCAGAATTAACTGTCCTTGTTACAGATTTGCAATCAAGAAAGGGACAACCAATACACAAATAGACATGTAATTTAAAAGGTTTTGTTTCTGTGGGTTTTTAATATGTGTGGTTTGGGGTTTATGGATCATACTAGAGGTGCTTAGAAAAGAAATTACTTATTCTTGACTCTGCACTCTGGAATCACTCCCGGCGGGTCTGGAGGACCATATGGGATGTTGGGGATTGAACGAGGATCAGCTGCATGCAAGGCAAGCTCCCTTCCTGCTGTGGTATCACTATGGCACCAATAATTTCAGAGTTCTATGAAAGAAGCAGGAAGAGGGTAAGATGGGTTTAGAGAATACAGACACGAATACCATAATGCAGGACTTAAAAATTAAGGGTGCGTGTGAATATACTTGTTGAGAAAGATCAAGAGTTTAGAACAAGTTTTATGTGGGAAGTAATCCTTAAAATGGATCAAACAAGGTATAAAAAGGCAAATAATTGAGATGAGTACTAGAAATCATGCTCTTAAGTGCTGAGTAGAAGAGCATTTATTAGGAAGATTAGATAAAGTACTTGGTAGGATTGAGCAATACTTAAATTAGTACAAAAGTGGGGGGGGGGAATCCCAGCTTAAAAAACCATACAAGCATGGGGCCGGACAAATAGCATGGAGGTAAGGCATTTGTCTTGCATGCAGAAGGTCGGTGGTTCGAATCCCAGCATCCCATATGAACCCCTGAGCGCTGCTGGGTGTGACACTTCCCCCCAAAAAATACTATACAAGCAAATGTTGAGACAGATGTATCATGTGAATTAAATCATAAGAGTAGCATAAATAAAATAGCATAAATAGAAATGTGGATTGAAACTTGAGTGATGGTACCTTGCATATGGCCATACTCAATTTTATCTCCCACCATCACATATCCTTTCTTGATCACTTCCAATTGTGATCCAATAAAACAAAAGAAAGTGAGGATTGAATCAGGAAGTGTGTGTGTGGGGGGGGAGAATAGTTGAAAAAGGGACCAGATTAGTTAAGGAGTACCCGAAGTATGAAAGCAAAGTTATGGGGCCAGAGCAATAGCACAGTGGTAGGGTGTTTGCCTTGCATGCAGAAGGAAAGTGGTTCGAGTCCCGGCATCCCATATAGTCCCCTGAGCCTGCAGGGGACAGTTTCTGAGCATAGAGTCAGGAGTAGCCCCTGAGCACTGCCAGGTGTGACCCAAAAACCAAAAAAAAAAAAAAAGGCGAAGTTATAATTGGTAACAGAAGTTTGAGTAGTCTGTTAGTAATAATGTTGAATAAATTGAAATCTGGATGATGATTAAAAGGACATTGTATTTTGGAAAATTATTGGTGTCCCATAGAAATGAGGGATTAGAATTAATTTGTTCATCCAATGGGAATGAAGAGGAAAAATAAATAGAATTCAAGTGACTTAATAGGAACAGGCAAGAAAGACTCTTACTTAATGTTAAAGAACTTAATAAACCTTAGTATCTAGGAAGATGATTTTTGGCAGAGGTTAAAGTCTGAAATGGGACTAAGCATTAAATTTAAATTTTAGATATTTTGGAGTTAAGTTCAATGAAGGTGAATCAGAATGCTGGATGATCAATGCACTGAGCATGTGGTTTGCATTAGGAAGCCAAGGTTCTGGTATAGCATGGTCTCTGCATTGCCAACAATGACCCCCACGTGCCATGCTGGGATTAATCCATGAGTGGCCCAGCCTCCCCCCTCCAGAAAGCAAACCATAATCTGATCTTAAACTGTTTGTCCTGAAAATATATAATACAAAATATTATGTAAATAAAAAAACATCAGGTTCTACATAAAGTTGAGATCAAGAGTTTTCACTATTTAACCATGTTGAAAAAAGAAATTAAGTGTATTTTTTTACTTCATTATCAAATTATCTGTTTTTAATTTGATTAAAGGCAGATGTTTTTAAGAAAAGCATTCTTTTTTTTTTTTTTTTTGGTTTTCTGGGCCACACCCATTTGACGCTCAGGGATTACTCCTGGCTATGCGCTCAGAAATCGCCCCTGGCTTGGGGGGGGACCATATGGGACTCTGGGGGATCGAACCGTGGTCCGTCCTACGCTAGCGCTTGCAAGGCAGACACCCTACCTTTAGCGCCACCTTCCCGGCCCCAAGAAAAGCATTCTATACTTGGGACATCTTTGATTACCATTACTTTGTATGAAATCATGTCATTTGCTTTTTATGAGTCTTAGGTGTTTATCCCCTCCAACTTCTTTTCCTCTTTGGAAATCTATTAAGCAGGGCTGGGGATAATACAGCAGGTAGGGCATCTGCCTTGCATGCAGCTTGCCCATATTTAATCCCAGACATCCCATATGGTCACCTGAGCTCACGAGGAGTGATTTCTGATTATGTCCAGGTATGCCCCCCAAACCAAAAATTAAAATAATAGAGGCCGGAGAGATAGCATGCAGAAGGACGGTGGTTTGAATCCCGACATCCCATATGGTCCCCCAAGCCTGCTGGGGTCGATTTCTGAGCGTAGAGCCAGGAGTAGCCCCTGAGTGCTGCAGGTGTGACCCAAAAACAAAAACAAAAAAAAATTAAAATAATAAAATAATGAGTAATAAATAATTAAAATTTAAAAAATAATAAAATCATAAACCAAGTCTAGTGGGAGAAAGTAGGAGGGTTCCTTTCACTTTAAAAAACAGCTAAGGAATACTGAGTCACTCCCTGAAGTTTGGTCAGGCCTTTTAACTACAATATGGCTTCTTAACATCCTAATCTTTTCAGATTCTAGATCTTTCATGTCTATTAGCTCACCAAATGAGTGAAAGTCCTTAACATTTTTTTATAATGTTCTCACTGTGCCTGAGAGAAAAATGTTTGGAGGGTGGGATCTTCCAGTGAAAAGCGGAAGGATCGGTTCCCTTCTGTATCTTTGTTTTAGCATCTTCTTGCTACCTCCCACAGAGATCCATATGGATTTGGAGACAGTCGTGATTCAAGACGTGACCGATCCCCAATTCGAGGAAGTCCCAGGAGAGAACCCAGGAATGGTCGAGATGGCCGGGATGGCCGGGATAGCAGGGATATGCGGGATCACAGAGATAGCAGAGACATGCGGGACCACAGAGACCACAGAAGCATGCGTGATGCTCGGGACATGAGGGATCTTAGAGACTTTCGTGACCTGAGAGACTCTAGGGATTTTCGTGATCACCGGGATCCTATGTATGACAGATACAGAGATATGAGAAACTCCCGAGACCCTGTCTACAGGTACAATTTTTTCAAATAAGTCTTATTTCTCTGTGTGTGTGTATATATTTTTTATTTTTTTATAATTTTTATTTTGACTATATTGGCTTGCATATCTTTCAGTGTTATTTTAGGTACATATTAACGTTGAATCGGGAATTCCCATCACCAAATTTGTCCTCCTTCCACCATCCCCGTTCCATCTTGCATCCCACATCCCCCACCCTCACCCCCCGGGCTGCTAGAATAAGTGGTCCCCTCGTGTCTAGCTTACTACTTAGTGATCATATATCTGTTTGGTCCTGGTACCCTCCCTTATTTCACCCTCTATTTGAGAGGTGGAACTAGATAGTTCACATTATGTAGTTTTGTTTGCAGAAAAGAAAAGCAATAAAATGGGGTAAAAATCAAATGAGCCGAAAATGGGCGGAGTCCTAGAGGCTCTCAACCTCAGTTTGAAAGAGGATAGGAAAAAAGGAATTGAAACACCGTACCAATACAAAAAGAAATATCATAAAATATCCATTGAGCACTATATCAATAAAGACAAGCACCACATACTAGTCTCGGTCCTGAAATAAAACCATGCCAGAGTGTAAAAAGAAAGAGAAAGATAAAATAAAATTGGAGACATCAGCTTCAATATCTACATCAAAGCACGGAAGTCGAAGAAAAAAAAATGGATAAATAAATCGTTTTGTGCCTTTTTCTTTTTTTTCCTGCATAGGCACACTAAATATTGGGGCATTAGAGAGGGAATTCTCTTGGCCTAGGAGATACAGGGTTTCTCCACCCTTGAAGTATACTGTCATGGGATTAACTATAGACTCCTTGCATGTTCATTTACTCTCCCCTCGGTGCTTTTGTGGTGTATGGAAGACTTTTGCTTCGTCATGTGTAGTAAAATCATACCTGTTTTTAGAGATCTTGGTATCTGCACAGGTCAAGGAATGGAGCTTATGTTGAATTCTTTCTTTGTGGTTCTAGCAGTTCTGTTCCTTCAGTGTCGTTTTAATCCATCTTCTGTAGTTGGTGGTCATGGTCATTGCACTGCTCTTAGGATGGAGTCTGGGGTAGAGTCTTTCATTATGTTTCCAGAAGACCCGTTCAGTTGCGATTGTTTCTCAGTCAGACCTCTGGAATTAGAGATCTTGTTTGTTGTACTGATCATATACCAAAGCCTAGGCTAGAGCTTTTTTATTGGTCCCTGGATGCATACTGTCCAGTCATGGTTGTAACAACCAGTCATCTGTAGATAGTGACCTTGGCTTTTGCACAGATCAAAGGGTGACAGGTCTTCTGATTTTGTCTTATTGTTGGTTACTGAGGTAGGACAACCTGCTCTTAGATCAGGTTGTTCTCATTTCCTTGTTGTCAGGATACCACTTTAGAACTGGCTCATGTTGGTGTCAGAGCAGTATTAAGAATGCCCCGGAGGGTTTTTGGCTCCTGGAGCTGTTTTGGAGAACTGTGTCGTTTCTATGTCTGGGATCCAGGAGTCGAGGCTGGACGATCGGTATCTAATTCCCTGGGGTCTAAGTTGGGTCCACATGACATATGTTCAAGGTAGGAGATGCTCCTGTGTTGTAAAAAAGTATGAGTTCTTATCCCTAGTAGATAAGAGCTTGTTTTTATATGTGAGATTTCCCCTTTTTTTAGTATGCCTTTGCAGGAAGAAATGGTGCTACATTATATTGCCGGTGCATTTGGGGTTGGAGATAGAAGATAACAGATACAGGACAAAAATAAAAATATATATGCTCACATATATATAAAGAAGAAAAAAAAACAGGTTAAGAGTTAGTGTTACAAAGGTCTTATACTTATTATGAAAGTATAGGCTTCCCCATTGTCTTTTGAGATTTTCTTGAGGGATGTGGGCTCCAGGGTGCCTTTTCATCACACACCCTGGGCTTCTTGAGATTGAGAAAAGATTTGCTGCAGGGAGGTCTTGGGTAGAGTTCTTGCAGTGGGGATCCTTTTGGTACCAAGTCTGGTATCAAGCCACAGTCCACGTTAGGGAGGTGATAAGGAGGGCCACATAGCATGAGTCAGTAGGGGTGTGAGTTTGAGTGGGTGCCTCTTTACTTGGGTGCTGGGTACCAGTTCGTTGGGTTAGGAGGTCAGTCTTGATGCCTAATGGATTAAGAACTGAGGGTGAAGAATTTTAATAAGGTGGGAAATCGGGAATGGGTTTGAAGGGTGATGGAATAGTCAGATTTCTGAAGGGCGGAGGGGGGATAGTATATGGAAGGGACTATATAGGCTATAGGTATGGGTTGTTTATAATTTAGGTTTGGCTCTGGATTCCTATCTCTGTGTTTTCTTGCTCCCTTATAAATAATATAGAAGTTAGCTTAGGTATATACTAATGAAAAGAGGTGGGGGGCAAGAGATAAGCTGAGGACAGCAAGATAGTTAAATATAGCACATGTAAGGTAAAGAAACTAATAGATCAAATTTTGGATACATACTGGTTTCACGTCTTGAGTACTAAATATTGTGTTAGTGAGGTCTATTTATATGGGTGTTTACCCTTAGCAGTATTGTCCACAGCACCTTATATATCAACTTTCCTTTCCTATAGGGGAGGCAACCGTGTGGTTTTTATTTGAGATGGATTGAATTGATGATAATGAGTAGGAAAAGGTAGAAGACGAGAGAAAAAAGAAAGAGAAAAAAAATAAGTAGTGAGAAGAGAGGAGGAAATAGCAAGGGAATGTTAGTTTGCTTGAATGTATTCAATGAGTAGGCCCTGTAGTATATGTCTGGAGGTCACAGTTGCTACTTCAGTGGTCTGGCTGGTCACATGCTTCAGGTCCTATAAAGGGGGCATAATCTAAAGATAAAGGGTATGTTAATGAGTTTTATCCAGACATTTTCATAGTGCAAGCTGAGTATGGTATCTATCACCTTAAGTTTTCTACTGTTTGTATCCAAGAGCCTTGATGGACAGAAAAACAGAGAGGTTATTTTAAATATAGTAAGGTTAAGGCATTCAAACATTGTTTTGAAATGCTTCCGTTGGATTCAGTAATTTCTCGTCTTCTTTACCTGTAATCCTGTATAAGATCCCTAAGAAATTATTATGGGCTTTGTAGTAAAAGGCTGATTACTTATCTGTTCTCTCAATGCTGCTGTTTCTGCTGTTGCTGGTTTCTATATGGTATAATGTGTAGTCGGGCTTTGTGTTGTTTCTCTTCCATTTGTTTTGGGCACTACTCCCCCATATATGTTTATTATTACAGTGTTTGGAGTTTCTACCCTGATTGTTCTTGTTATTTTTGATGTGGGCTATCCTCACTGGTGTAAGGTGGTATCTCGTCTTGATTTGGATTTCCCTAATGATGAGTGAAGGTGATCATCTTTTCATGTGTTTGTTGGCCATCTTTTGGTCTTCCTTGGAGAAGTGTCTATTCATTTCATCTCCCCATTTTTCTATGGCTTTATTTGGTTTTGGGGGGCTCAACTTTCTGAGTGCTTTGTATATTCTGGCTATCAGCCCTTTATCTGACGTGTTGAGTGCAAAGATTTTTTCCTATTTAGTTAGCTGTCTTCTTGTTTTAAGCAATGATTTTTTCAATTTACAGTTGGTAGTAATTTTTTGTTGTTGTTGTTGTTTTTTGGGTCACACCTGGAAGCACTCACGGGTTACTCCTGGCTCTACGCTCAGAAGTTGCTCCTGGCAGGCTCAGGGGACCATATGGGATGCCGGGATTTGAACCACCGACCTTCTGCATGCAAGGCAAATGCCTTATCTCCATGCTATCTCTCCAGCCCCATGGTAGTAATTATTGATGTTGCTTTTGAGAAATCATTTTATGGCCTTACTATGTGTATGCACGCACATGTATTTAAAAATATATGTGCACACACATTATTCTTTTTTTGGTTTTGTTTTGTTTTGGGGTCATATCCGGTGGTTCTCAGGGGTTACTCCTGGCTCTGTGCTCAGAAACTGCTCCTGGCAGGCTTGGGGGTAGGGGAGCATATGGGATGCTGAAATTCAAACCACCATCTGTCCTGGTCCGGCTGCGTGCAAGGCAAATGCCCTACCACTGTACCATCTCTCCAGCCCCACATTATTAGTTCCTAGTGTTGGGGAGA
This sequence comes from Suncus etruscus, assembly GCF_024139225.1. Taxonomy (NCBI): domain Eukaryota; kingdom Metazoa; phylum Chordata; class Mammalia; order Eulipotyphla; family Soricidae; genus Suncus; species Suncus etruscus. Next base: position 27,270,517 of record NC_064856.1, on the reverse strand, counting down.
AAGCTCAAAGGACTGTGTACAGGGCTTTTTCTGTAGGAGTGCTGCAAAGTTCCTTACATTACTGCAAGCAAACACAAAAAGCTTTAAAGAATTAAAACCATTTTCATATTAGATGCCAGGGATCAAACTCAAGTTGGATGTATGCAAAGCCATACCTGACTATGCTCAGGTTTTAGTCCTGGTGGGGCTGCAGTGAGTCCTGGATACAAACCCTATTTACCTAACCAAAGCCGTTGCCTTATACCTTACCTCTTCCATCTGGATGAAGCTTTTCTGATTTTTTGCAGGACAGGAAGTTTTTACTTTGTACAAAATTCTTTAACTTTTCAGGAGAGAAGGTTCTTATGACCGATATCTACGGATGGATGACTATTGCAGGAGAAAAGATGACTCTTACTTTGACCGTTACAGAGATAGTTTCGATGGACGAGGCCCTCCAGGCTCAGAAAGTCACTCCCGAGCAAAAGGTAAAGTAGAAGAAATTATTTAATTTTACTATCGGTAGAACTTGACAAAGAAAGAAGAAAATTAATAGCTAGTTAAAAAGAACTTATACCATGTTTAAGCAATTCACTAAAAGAAATACACATAGCTTATTAATGTATTGGGAATTGTCAGCTTGAAAATCATTTTTGGGGGGCCACACCCGATGACGCTCAGGGGTTACTCCTGGCTACATGCTCAGAAGTCGCTACTGGCTTGGGGGACCATATGGGACACCGGGGGATCGAACCACAGTCCATCCTAGGCTAGCGCTGGCAAGGCAGACACCTTACCTCTAGCGCCATTGCGCCAGCCCCGAAAATAATTTTTTTTTTTTTTTTTGGTTTTTGGGTCACACCCGGCGGTGCTCAGGGGTTACTCCTGGCTGTCTGCTCAGAAATAGCTCCTGACAGGCACGGGGGACCATATGGGACACCGGGATTCGAACCAACCACCTTTGGTCCTGGATTGGCTGCTTGCAAGGCAAACGCCGCTGTGCTATCTCTCCGGGCCCTGAAAATAATTTTTAAACACAAGTTAGAACCATCATCTAGGTTAGTCCTCTAATAGAAACAAATATGCAATCCCAGCATTAAGAAATTAACAAAAAATTGAAACTAGTTAAGTGCTTGCTTTTTTTGCCCATTGACTATAAAAGCACAATTATCAGCACTAGTTAGGCCACCTTGGGATTTTGTTCATAGTTTTTTTTTTTTTTTTTTTTTTGGGCCACACCCTTTTGACGCTCAGGGGTTACTCCTGGCTATGCACTCAGAAATCGCCCCTGGCTTGAGGGGACCATATGGGATGCCGGGGGATCGAACCGCGGTCCATCCTATGCTAGCGCTTGCAAGGTAGACACCTTACCTCTAGCACCACCTTCCCGGCCCCATTGTTCATAGTTTTTACATACTTTTTTTTTTTTTTTTTTAGGTAAAGACTTATAGGGTTTTTCAAAACTTTTATCTTGGCATTTTGTTGTAATGTTTTAAACATGGTCACATTGATTTAGACCTTCATTTAAAACTTCACTAGCTGATTTTTTTTCTCTCCGAAACAAAAGCAAATTACAAGTGTCTGTTAATAAAAATCTTAAATAACTCTCAAGAATACAGACTAAAAATATTTTAAAGGATGGGAGCTGGAGCAATAGCACAGCGGTAGGGAGTTTGCCTTGTGTGCAGCCAACCTGGGACGGACCCGTTTGATCTCTAGCATCTCATATTGTCCCCCAAGCCTGCCAGGTGTAATTTCTGAGCGAAGAGCCAGGAATAACTCCTAAGCACTGCTGGGTGCGGTCCAAGAACTAAAAAACAAATTTTTTTTAAGGAGTAGGAACAATAGCACAGCAGGTAGAGTATTTGCCTTGCAGGCAGCTAACTCGGGTTTGATCTTTGACATCACATATGCAAGCTGTCCCTATCCTTCCCCCAATCTCAACTCCAAACCTGCCAGGAGTAATTTCTGAGTGCAGAACCTGGAGTAACCCTTGGGCACCACCGGATGTGGCCCAAGAAACAACAGAAAATGAAATACCATCTGGAGGGTGAGTATAGCAGGTAAGGCTCTTGTCTTGCATCTATCTGACCTGGGTTCAATCCCATCACCTCACATGTCCCCTGAGTCCCTTAAAAAATAATACACTGGGGGGCCGGAGAGATAGCACAGCAGTAAGGCGTTTGCCTTAGAAGCAGAAGGACGGTGGTTCAAATCCCGGCATCCCATATGGTCCCCAAACCTGCCAGGAGCAATTTTTGAGCACAGAGCCAGGAGTAACCCCTGAGTGCTGCTGGGTGTGACCCAAAAACCAAAAAATAAAATAACATAAAATAATACACTGAGCACAGAGCCAGAAGTAAGCCTTGAACTTTGCCTGCTGTGGTCCTAAAACAAACAAAATACAGAAAAGCTATCTTTTATGTGTCCAGTTGGTAGAAATTTCTTTTAAATAGCAGTACCTTATTTTTACTAAGATGTAGTGAAGTTGTATTAGGTGACCTACACCTCTGTAATAATAATTTGGTAACAGCCTTTGTCAAGAACATGTTGGCAACAGGTTACTAGATGAAGCATTTATCTGACCATAGCATCAGCCATTCCTTTTCATTGTAATTTTCATAAGAAAAAATGTTATTTTTAGGAGGTAGTCTCCTAATACTAAATGCCAGTGTTCTTTAGCCACTGTTTTACCACCTGCCAGTTCATTGACCAATATACAGACCATTTGCCAGCCTGTGGCTATAAAGAGGTGGAAGAGTGCTAGTCTTGGGACTAGCTTTGTTTGGGTTTTGGGACACACTCAGCAGCTCTCAGGGATTACTCCTGGCAGTATCAGAGGACCATAAGAGAAGCCAGGGGTCAAACCCAGGTCAACCATGTGCAAAAGCAAACACCTTACTTGCTGTGATATCAATCTTCTGAAACTGGGGGTCATGGTTCCAAGTTGAATGTTAGAGCTGTTTGTAAAACAAATCTCTATCTTTATCAGTAAATAAATACCTATTATATATATCTATATCCCCCCCCCCAATTTATCTGTTGAAAAAGATATTACAGGTGGGAAGATTGACAAGCCCTTCGTCTAGAGCAGTTTTTAAACCTTTTCACTACCAGCGAACCAGTTTCTGTGCAGACCAGTGGTCGAAAACTACTAGTCTAGAGAATTTGGAATGTCTATGAATATATATATTACAACCTATTTCTTTTTTTTTCTCCTTGTTTTCTTTTCTTTTATTATTTTTCTTTTTTTTATTTTGATCGTATTGGCTTACATATCTTTTACAGTAGTATTGTAGGTACATATTAACATTGAATCAGGGGAATACCCATACCAACTTTGTCCTCCCCCATCCCCATTCCCTTCCTGCAACCCATATCCCCCACCATCACCCCCCGCGCTGCTAGAGTAGGTGGTCTCCCCTCTTTGTCTAGCTTACTATTAGTGATCATATATCTGTTTGGTCCTGGTACCCTCCCTTGTTTCCCCCTCAATTTGAGAGGTGGAGCTTGATAATTCCAGTTATATGGTTTTGTTTGAAGGAAAGAAAAGCACCAGCTCAGATGGCCAGAAGAGGGTTCAGGTGGACTCTTAGTGGTCCTCAGGTTCCCCCCTCCCTCCGTACTCCAGGGGGGAGGTACATGGGGAGTAGGGCGGGCAGACATCTGGCTTCCGATTTCATCCTTGATTCTGGAGACCAGCTCTTGCCAGGTATAGGGTTTTTCTCCCCTGGACTTCAGTCTTTCCCTGGGCACCAGTCTAGGTGGACACTATAGGGGTCAACAGGCTTTCCCCCTATCTCTCCCTACACTAATGGGAATGCACTCTGGGAGGAGGGCAGGCTGTTCTAGCACTGGTTTATATTGGGACAGTCAGTGGAAATTTTTTCTCTTTGTTTTCATATTGATAGTATTGTGTGCATATATTCTATATATCCATAATATCCATCTTGTATTGGGACCTTGATACTGCCCTACAAAGCTCATTTCTAATATTTTACTGCCTCAGTCCCATCCCTTACTTCCCCCCATCCTCCCATGTAGGTGCAGCTAACGACATGAAGCTCACCACATAGAGTGATAAGTGCAGTTAGAGAAATAACTACACTGAAAACTATCATAACAATGTGAATGAATGAGGGAAAAAGAAAGCCTGTCTCAAGTACAGGTGTGGGTGGGGTGGGGAGTAGGTAGATTTGGGAAATTGGTGGTGGGAATCCTGCACTGGTGAAGGGGGGTGTTCTTTACATGACTGTAATCATATAACTACAATTATATTTGTAATCACGGTGTTTAAATAAAGATAATTTAAAAAAAAGAAAGAAAAGCAATAGAATGAAGTAAAAAATAAGAAAAATAAATCAAGTAAGCTGAAAATGGGCAGAGTCCTTCTAGAGGCTTTCAACCTCAGTTTGAGAGAGGACATGAAAAAGGTAATTGAGGGCCCGGAGAGATAGCACAGCGGTGTTTGCCTTGCAAGCAGCCGATCCAGGACCTAAGGTAGTTGGTTTGAATCCCGGTGTCCCATATGGTCCCCTGTGCCTGCCAGGAGCTATTTCTGAGCAGATAGCCAGGAGTAACCCCTGAGCAACACTGGGTGTGGCCCAAAAACCAAAAAAAGAGAAAAAAAGGTAATTGAAGCACCACATCAATACAGAAAGAAATATCAAATTAAATATCCAGTGAGCACTACAGCAATAAAGACAAGCACCACACAATAGTCTCGGTTCTGAAATCAAACCATGCTGGAGTGCAAAAATAAAGAGAAAGATAAAATAAAATAAAATAAAATTGGAGATATCAACTTCAATATCTACACCAAAATAAAGATGTCAATAAAAATCGATCAATAAATATATATGTGGAAAAATGATTATTTTGTGCTTTTTTTTTTCTTTTTCCCCCCTGATAGGCACATTTAAAATAAAATATTGGGGATATTATAGAGGGAATTCCCTTAGCCTAGGAGATACAGGGCTTCTCCACCCCTGAAGTGTACTGTCATGGGATTAACTATAGTACAACCTATTTCTTACCTAGGTAACTTAGGACTCAAAAGATAGACTGTGACTTATTTTTATTTATTTATTTTTTTATCTGACTTATTTTTAGAAAGGCATAGCATATGTATTATTTTTCCCTGGTGGTTTCTTGCAGAGCGTTTGAAACGGGAAGAACGGCGTAGAGAAGAGCTTTATCGTCAATATTTTGAGGAAATCCAGAGACGATTTGATGCTGAGCGACCTGTTGATTGTTCTGTGATTGTAGTGAACAAGCAGACTAAGTAAGAGCCCAGTTCTCCCAATAAGGACAAGGGTCAGAGAAGAGATTTAAATTCTTGTTGGCTCTAGCCACTGAATTTGAAGTGTACTGTTCTGTGAGCCTGTGTTCTTCCAATTGTAGGTGACAGAAGGCCCCCTGAAAACTGGCTCACTTTTTCATTTCTGAACTTTGGTCAGCTGTGCTGGGATGATGTTATTGGTTTGTGTGAACCTCTTTTTGTGTGTGTGTGTGTGTGTGTGTGTGTGTGTGTGTGTGTGTGGTTTTTGGGTCACACCCAGCAGTGCTCAGGGGTTATCCTTGGCTCCAGGCTCAGAAATTGCTCCTGGCAGGCATGGGAGACCATATTAGACGCTGGGATTCAAACCAATGACTTCCTGCATGAAAGGCAAACGCCTTACCTCCATGCTATCTCTCTGGCCCCAAACTCATTTTTTTGTGGGGGGGGGGGGGGTACACCGGCAGTGCTCAGGGGTTACTCCTGCTGTCTGCTCAGAAATAGCTCCTGGCAGGCACGGGGGACCATATGGGATTCGAACCAACCACCTTAGGTCCTGGATTGGCTGCTTGCAAGGCAAACACCACTGTGCTATCTCTCTGGGCCCTGTGTGAACCTCTTAATTAGTGACGATGAGATTACCACTATAGACTGGATGGGAGAGTAGCTGGCCTTCTTTGTGACATGCCACAGCTCTCAGAACGTTAGATTACGCAGCCAGAATTTTCAGTGTTGTTTACTACTTGGAGGATAGCAGCTTGTTTGCTGGGTACTTAAACTCTTCATAGGAGTCAGTGGGGCAGCTCTAGAGTTGGGCAGGGGCACTGACCTGGATACTGTTTCTCTCTGCAGAGATTATGCTGAATCTGTGGGGCGGAAGGTACGAGACCTAGGTATGGTAGTAGACTTGATCTTCCTTAACACAGAGGTGTCTCTGTCACAAGCCTTGGAGGATGTCAGCAGGGGAGGGTCCCCCTTTGCTATTGTCATCACTCAGCAACACCAGATTCACCGTTCTTGCACAGTCAACATCATGTTTGGAACCCCACAAGGTACAGGGTTTAAGTGGGCCTGAATTCCCAGTGTAGTCACTAGTCCATTCATTCCCTTGTGCCAGACGCAGAAGTGGGTGTTGTGCAAATGATTTTTTGATCACTGAAATATATGACTCTATTAGATGTGCATTCAAGGAAACTTAGTCTTTTATTTGATGGTCCATTCTATGGATAGTGTTTGGGGTGGCTTAATACTAGTTATGATATTAGTCCTTAGATATATTACAGTATACGGTGAATGTTTAACAGCCAGTTTAGGCAATGGGGGATATGTAAATAACATGTTTAAAGCTATTAACGTGAAGTCATTTCAGAGTTGGTGTGCAATTGGCTGTAGCATACCTGGACACATACTGCACTCAGTAGGATAGATAGGATCCTTGCTCTCATTAAACTTTACAGAGACCATGGCAGTCCATTATTGTGTATGTGTATTTATATTGCTTATTGGTGAGGAAAGGAGATTATTTAGGGTCACAGTTTGATCTTAATCTGTGACCTTTGAACTAATGAGTTAAAAAACAGAAGTCTGGTTCCATCCTGAGGAGCACAGCAGAAAGCCAGGCTATCCTGCCGCTGCTTCCTGTGGTTTTTCACATGGTATTTGTCAATCTGTGGGAGATGTCATGTTCCTGTGGTTTAAGTCTGTGATCATGAAATGTCCCCTAAGAGTCAGTTCCAAACAAAGGTGCATGTTCATCTTTCCATCTTTCTTGTTGTCCAGCCACACTATCCCACTCTGACCTCCCAAGACGTTTGTCCCTAAAATAGTTTGCATTCTAGTTTGAGGTTAGGAAGGCTGGACAGTGTTTAGCAGCTGGGCATGCAGATCAGTCATTGGAGAAAATAACTTTTGCTCTTCTCTCCTGCAGAGCATCGAAACATGCCCCAGGCAGATGCCATGGTGCTGGTAGCCAGAAATTATGAGCGTTACAAGAATGAGTGCCGGGAAAAGGAACGTGAGGAGATTGCCAGAGAGGCAGCCAAGATGGCTGATGAAGCCATCCTCCAGGAACGAGAGCACGGAGGCCCGGAGGAAGGACTGCGTGGGGGACACCCCCCAGCCATGCAGAGCCTCATCAATCTGCTGGCTGACAACCGGTACCTGACGGCTGAAGAGACTGACAAGATCATCAACTACCTGCGGGAGCGGAAGGAGCGGCTGATGAGGAGCAGCACCGACTCTCTGCCTGGTGAGCTACGTGGCAGGGCCGAGGTGAAGTTCTGACTCTGCATTTCTCTAATCCCCAAACTCTGTTGGGAGGGTGGCAAGCCCTGACCTCTGGGTGGATAAGGGAAATGAGCCCATCCTTGGGCTCCCGGCGGGTCATCCATATGGATATAATACATTAATTACTTAAGATTGGGGTGCTGAATTATGATCCCTACAACTAATGTGGTGGGTGGACTGGCAGTGCTGGCTCCCTGCTAACCAGAGTGGTTGCCTTTGTTTTTCTAAGTAGTTCTTTGGGAAGACAGGCCATTTTCTGGAAAATCCAGACCATGCACTGGCCCCTTTGGGAAATTGATGTTATAATCTGTTACTGTGTGATTGATGTGACTAGTGATTATTGTGCTGCCCTGGGCTGTGAAGCCTCCTACCCCTGGCAGACACTTTCAACCAGACACTTCCTTTTGTCTTCTAGGCCCGATTTCCCGCCAACCACTCGGGGCGACTTCGGGTGCCTCACTGAAGACACAGCCAAGCTCCCAGTCGCTCCAGAGCAGCCAAGTGCTTTCCTCTGCTGCACCCACTCCAACTGCACCCCCCACCTCTCAACAAGAGCTTCAGGCCAAAATCCTCAGCCTCTTCAATAGTGGCACGGTTGCGGCCAATAGCAGCTCTGCCTCTCCCTCGGTTGCTGCCGGAAACCAGAACCAGAATTTTTCCACAGCAGTGAACAGCCAGCCTCAGCAAAGGTCACAGACCTCTGGCAGTCAGCCTCCAAACCTTTTGGGACAGGCGGGATCTACTCGGAACATGGGCCCCAGGCCTGGGGCTCCCTCCCAGGGGCTCTTTGGCCAGCCTCCCAGTCGCCTGGCACCTGCCAGCAGCATGGCTAGCCAGAGACCTGTATCTTCCACAGGTATCAACTTTGACAATCCAAGTGTACAGAAAGCTCTGGACACCCTGATCCAGAGTGGTCCAGCACTCTCCCACCTGGTTAGCCAGACCACAGCACAGGTGGGGCGGCCTCAGGCCCCCATAGGATCTTACCAGAGGCATTACTGAGGCTAAAGCTCAACCACCCCTGCCCCCTGGCTCCTCCCACTCACTGCATTCTAATAAGGGTTATTTGGAGGATGTCCTTTGCGCTTGTCCAGGTCCACATAGAATGTCGTAAGTTTCTACCACCTGCTCTCACTTCTGCACAAGCCTGTGTAGCTTATTTCTTCCAGAGCCAGAGTTTAAACTGTTTTGAGGTATATCTTTTTCCTGGCTTTTTTTTTTTCTTAAGGGGTAGAAAATACCTCTGGGTTCACTAGGCAGTATAGGTATCTGGCATCGATTCTTATTTTAGGGGTTTCCCTGTTCTTTGACATCTCAGTTTGGGGGTTGTAGAAGGAGCAAAACCCCAGTTGACTGAGTTTGGAATGTCATTTTCTTGGTAATAGCCTCTGCCTTCATTTGGAGCCTGTCCAGTTTTGCCAGCCTCTGGCAGGCTGGTCAAATTTACCTTCTGCCTGCAGCTCCTCCCAGGGTTGTGGGGTGGGCTGGGCAGGCACAGTGTCACCATGCCCCCTTCCTGCATAGGAGAGTTGGCCAGCACTTTGCTACCCAACCCAGGGTTGATTTTGTTTTCCTTTTGTTTTTATTTCATTGGAAACTTTTCCAGTGGATTGAAGAGCTCCAGTCACCAGCAGTCTAATACATGACTACATATAATACAGCCCCCAATCTTGCTAACTTTGGATTCCCATTAACATTTCTGTTCCTTTTTCCCTCTCCATGCATCATTTCATGGCGTTGGTTCTGAGGTGGCAACTCTAGACTCTGGCAGTAAACACCCATTTTTTAATTCCCCAGTGATTGTTTTGAGCTCTGGGCTCATATCAGGCTCTTCATCTAGATTCTTACTTTTTCTGAGCAGCAGGAGGTAGGGACCATTTTGATGTCAGAATTTTGGTAGCAGGACATGTTCTTGATACTGACGGCTGTTCATAACTTTTGAGCCAGAGTAAAGTTTACTACAGGGAGGACTTATGGCTACTGCTCTAAATGGAGCCAAAGGAAGCTGCCTTCTCCCTAGGGACGGTGCTCATTGGAGCTCTGTGGATCTCGGTCTCAAGGGGCCCCTGGCAGGAGGGCAGAGAGCAGTGACTTCAGCTGGGTTCCTGCCAGGGACTGAACAAACAATGGTTTCAAAACTCAAGGTCCCCAGATGGCAGCGTTTTACCTGTTTGTGTTATATAGTGTTGGTTCTTTTCCCTCTTTGAAACTCTTGTGTTGTTAATAAGATGATATGATTACTTTTTAATTAAAATAAAAAGCAAAGGCTGTGTTGTGTTTTTTTTGGGGGGGAATCACACCCGGCAGCACTCAGGGGTTACTCTTGGCTCTACGCTCAGAAATCGCCCCTGGCAGGCACTGGGGCACCATATGGGATGCCAGGATTTGAACCACTATCACTGCATAGAAGGCAAACACCTTACCTCCATGCTATCTCGCTGGCCCCAGACTGCAGGAACAGCCCCCTCCATCGTGGGGCTCTCTGGTGCTGTGCTGATTAATTCCAGCCTGTGTCTCCTCACCTTCCTCAGCATCAAAACCCCGCTAACCCTAGCTTCTCTATATAACACACGTAGTGGGAGCTTTAATAAATCAGTTCAGAGTCCACATATCTCAGTAGATCAGTAATGTGAACATCCTTGCAGTGTGATGCAGGCCTGTCTTCGAACTCTTTAGAAAGGAAAGGGAGACTATGAGCCTGCTATTTCTGCCATGAGGTGGCCAGTGGAGTGTGGTCACTCCTATTCTGATTGTGTCTCAATTGCCAACCTCTGTTGTACTCGTATCTCAAAGATGTGGTGGAAACTCACAGTAGCTAGTGTGCCGTATAGAGCCTTTAATAGCCAGCGCCATCAGAGACCACTATGCTGCCATTTCCTTTATCCCCCTTCAGGCCCCAAGACTGTCCTTAAGTCTGAGCCCCAGTGGCCCCATGCACTGCTGAGCCCAAGCCTCACCAGGCTGAGTGAGCATTACCAGTCGTGGCCTCAGAGTTCCCTAAGCAATGAGGACTCCTCCAGTGTTTGGGGTGGGGATGGAGGTGGGGGGCTGAAAGCTATTATAAGTTAGGACTGATGATTTGCATGTGGCTGACCCAGTTCAACTCAGCACCACATGTTTCCCTGAGTCCTTTGGAGGCCCCAATACCCAGCAAGCAGCACTGCATCCTCCAGCCCTAGCACTGAACCCAGAGCACATTGACTCAATCAGAGGGGGCCTCTGGCCTGAGCAGTGCATGGAACCCCCAAATAAAGGGCTTCTCCTGGGGCACCACTTTGATATCCCACATTAATTCTTCCACTTTGAGTGTCCCAACAGCTGTGAAGGGTATAATAAAATTATTTTTATTGCATTTTGTGCAGACGGGAGTCTAAAAAATACAGTAAAAGCTGTAAAGCATTAAATGGGAGCATTCAACAATAAAGGAAAGAACCAACCCTCTCCTTTTCATATTGGCACAAAGAACACAAGATCAATACTGAGGCAGAATGCGGAATACCGAAACACTTACACTGGAAATTAAAGGCAGGCCTAATAATAGTAATAAATACTCTTGATTTTTGCAACCTCTCCTATTTACAAGGGTTTTCAACTTCATTGCATTGCCCTGCACATAGATCGTCTAAAACAAAAGCAACACTAGTTATCACTACAAAGCTATTGAAATATTGCACTCGGAATTAAAGTCACTTGAATGGACATGAAACATCCAGCTACAATGGTCATAAAGATAATCTGGATGGATGACTCGTGAGAACATTCATAACAAATATTGCACATGTAGCACAGAAAACTTGGGTGTTTGTGTGGGATAGTAGTTTCCATCAACGGAAACTTCGCTCTTGCCAACCACAGGCGGTCCAGGCCCAGAAAGTGCAACTTTGGTTCCCTAATTGGCGCTGACAGCCCCCTGCCCTTCCTACACACCAGTTACGCTTGGGGGATGGAGTGCCCGTCGCCCCCGGGGGTGCTAAAGCCTCCGTTCCTCCCTGGGGCTGTCACGTTGGGGAGGGGTGCACTGGTGTCTGAAATTTCCAACATTACCATTTGCTCCTAGGAAGAATGGATCCAGCCTTCCGAAGGCTCGATCTTTGGCCAGACCTGACCAAGTCTAGACGGCACCAGCTCCAGCTAGCTCTACTTTGGGCTCAAAGGAAGTGTAAGTGGTGAAATCAGGAGTTCCCAGTGGCAACAGCTCTGGGAAGGGGGGGTAGGGTGTCAACTAGGTGCGAAGAAGTCGGGCCCTAGGGCTGGAGGCACCTTAGCCAGCCCGAGAGGGCGCTGGTGGAACGAGCATGCAGTGCCAGTCCCCTTTAGTGATGTGCCCCGTTGGGGGCTGTGGGGGTGAGTGAATCCGCCATAGCGCCTTCTGGGGATACAGAAGTGGGCGCCTCCTCTGGGCTGGCGGGGCAGAAGCGCCTTAGGACTGGAATTGGAGAAGCCAGAGGCCTTGGTCCTTGGGAAGGTAGAGAGGCGCTAAGAACGCAGCACAGAGCCACTCAGGCCTCCCCCAGGTCCTGGTTTCTGGGAGATAGCTGCAGCTAGAGGCTGCTGCTAGGCAGCGAAGCCTGGCCGCAATGTCGGAAGGCGGCTTGGGTCCCCGGAGCCGAGCAGGAGCTGCCGATGGGTGCAAAGGAGGGGGACATCCTGCGCAAGTGCGGGCCTCCGCGATGGGTCTGGCTGACGCCTACCCCCAGGATCCTGCCCTTCCTTCCCGCACAGGTCCCAGGGAGCTAACTGGGGGGGACGGGGGACGGGAAAGGAGACGCCCTCCAGCTCCGGGATTTCAGTCTTTGGCTCGGAGCCATGGGCTAGGGGGGAGCAGGCGACAAGCCAGCTGCTGGGCGAGACGCCCACTCCCTCTGCAAAGGCACCGGGGCGGGGGTTTCCTCGGTGGGGCGAGGGCCTCTCGGTGGGTGTCCCCCACTTCGAGGAGCGCCCATCTGCCCCGCCCTGGCTCCAGCTTGCGTTAAGTGCCGAGAACCAGAGCCTCACAACCGCTGGGAGGCGCGTCCCGGAGAAAGCAGCTGGACGCGCATCTCACCAAGACTAAGGGGGAGAGGACGGGCAGGGCGCGCGGAGCGGGACGAGAGGCGTCAGCGGGACCAGAACCACGTCTCCCGCCTGGGCCTAAAGCACTTCGCTCTTCAATGTTGGGCATCCTTCCGAGAAAGCCCCCTGCCCGACCCCGACCCCCCCCCCCACGCTCCGTCTCCCGGGCGCCTCCAGCGGGAGAGCGCGACAGTGGCGCCAAGTCCGTTGCGCTTCTAGTCACAGAAAGATGGGGAACATTAAAAATACACGCGATGTCTCCTGTACACTATATATAGGCTCGGCCGGCCCGCCCGGCGACTCCGCGAGCTGGGGCGGCGACGCAGAATGCGGCCTCCCCACCCCGCACCCCGCAAGCCCGCATCCTGCCGGGCGGCCGGACGTGGAATCCCCCCATCGGAGGAGCGGGTGGGCGAGGACGGGGAGCGCGGAGCAGAGGGGAGAAAGGGGGCGGCGCGGACGACCTAAGGGGGGTCCTCAAAGCCGGGCCCCCCTCTTCTCCGCACCTCCTCCTCGGCCTTTATTGCAGCGTCTCCTCCTCCGGCGGGCGGGGACGAGATGGGGTCTTAAAAAAGGGGGCAGCGCTGCCGGGGCGCACACACTGTCGTCTCCGAGTCCGCCTCCGGGCTGCAGGCAGCGGGCAGGGGTGGGTGGGGAAGGGCGCGGGTGCGGGGGTCTGTAAACCGTGACAGCGGCGGGGGAGAGGCGCGGCGCGGGCTCCGGGGCCGCCGGCCTGGCGAGCTCGGCCCGGGTGGCAGGTCCTGGCTCTCAGGAGTAGATGGTGATGACCTCGCGGCCGCCGCCGCGGACCAGCATCACTCGGTCCAGGTGCTCGGTGAGGACCTCGAGGAACTCCATGTCTGTGCGCTGGTCAAGGAGAAAAAAAAAGGCCAGGGACCATAGGACAGTGGGCAAGGCCTATCTGCCCGCACGAGGCCGACCAGGGTTCGAGCCGAGGCACCCACTGTGGTCCACCCAAGCCTCGCCAAGAGTAACCCTGAATACCGCAGGTATGGTCCCACCCATCCACGCAGCCCCCCAAAAAGGAAAGTCAGCCCTAGCGATTCCCTCCTAGGCTACAGGCTCGAGGGCCAGCCCTCGCCCCTGTCCATGGTGCTGATCCGGAATAGGTCCATGTCCAAGAACAAGGACTCCAGCGTCTTTTTCTGTTTTGTTTTGGTTTGGTTTTTGGGGCCACACCCAGTGACGCTCAGGGATTACTCCTGACTCTGTACTCAGAAATCGTCCCTGGCTTGGGGGACCATATGGGACGCCGGAGGATCGAACCGCGGTTCGTTCTAGGCTAGCGCGGGCAAGGCAGACAGACGCCTTACCCCTTGCACCACTGCTTCGGCCCCAACTCCTGCGTTTTGACCCTCCCCTACCCCTCCACCCTCTTTAGATCCAGGATACAGTTTTCGTCGCCGTTGCGGTTGCGAGGAGGCCCGGGCATGTTGAGTAAAACAAGTTTGGCGTCCCGGGATTTCTTCACGATGACCTCGTTCAGCCGCACCGCTGTGTGCATGCGACGCACATTAGACTGGTTCCTGTGGAAACGAGCAAAAGCACGCATGAGCCCAGGCTTACGGGAACCTGTGCAGGAGTATGCAGGATCCAGGCTCATGGGAGCGTGAGCGGGTGTGGGTGTGTGCGGGGGACAGGCACATGGGATCGTGGAACCGCAGCCCTCCCGGGGCCACTAGGACTTGCTCTGTGACTCAAGAGCACATCACAGCTATCCAGGCATCCTGAAAGTCCGGGCCACCAAGGGAGGAAGTTTAGAATAAGAGAGTGAAGACTCTCGCTGATTCAGAAAAGAGGGTAATATTTTTGTTTGTTTGTTTGTTTTTTAATTCAAAATACTTACAGGTTTTCCCACTCCCTTCAGAAAGCATGAAGCAAAGAAAGAAAGGATCAGAAAAAGAGGGTAACGCTCAGTATTTGAGCCCCCATCACCCACTCTGTGTGCATGTCAGTCCTGCCCCCTTCCAGTCCCAACCTCTACCTTCCCCAGGCCACTGCCATCAGGCCCATCCCACCAGCCAAACCAGGCCCCCTTCTGCGGTTGGATCTCTGCATAAAGCAAAGATCCTGCATGTTTACCCCAAACCTCCGCCCTTAGCCTTCCCAGGCCCATACGGCTTCATGCTGAAGAAGTCCTTAATGCCCTCGGACGAGACGGGACTGGGGCCTTTATTCTTCTCTGCCACCGTCTTGTCCTTGGTCCAGGTGAGATGCACCTTCTCGGGATCCGCCGCCCCTTCCCCCTCAGGCTCCTCCCCAGGAGATGGGGAGCTGCTGGGACAGCTGGGGGCACTCTGGTCATGGATCAGCTGCACCTGAAGGGTGAGGCAGGGCATAGCTCCTAGACTCTGGAACCCCAAGGTTTTGGCCCCATTCACAAGGGCCAACCTCCCTCCTCCCCTGCACCTCTTCCTCAGGCTTCTCCTCGCTGTCAGCAGCTGTCTCCTCTGGAACATTGAGGCGGAGCCGAGTATTGGCTGGGTTCTTCCTCCGGATTGAGCCACGAGACTCATCTGTGATGCTCTGGATCTAGGGAGCGACAGGAGTAAGGGACTTTCAGCCTGTGCACACTGCCAGAACTCAAGGCGTTGATGTATCCAAGCTACCAATGCCCACTCTCCTAGCCAGTGCCAACTTGCCTGCTCTGTCTATCGAAGAACTAACAGGCATCCCATCAGACTCCATGCCCTAAGGCTGGCATCCTTCTGAGTGCTCAGCACAAAAGTGCCATCATATCCATCCCACCTCAAAGGGGATCTCAATGCCCCCAGAAGGCCTCAACCACAAACTGAGGACATTTTCTCATACCCCAGAGACCCATCACCCTGACCTCCTGTCCTCTCCTACAGCATCAAACACCAGTTCCCATGGAGCTTGTCATTGCCTCTGGAAGTTCTTCAAACCCAGCTCTGTCCTCCCAGACCCCTTTTTCTGAGGAGGGGGCCTCATCCATGTCCCACTTCTGGAAAATCTGATACACCTGCTCATTAACCCTTAGAAGACATCACTAATACCCTTACTCATAACCCCAAATGGTCTATGAGTTACTCACTCCCAGAAGGTCTGTTGCCTACTTTTTAAGCCTCATCCTTTTTTTTTTTTTTTTTTTTTTTTTTTTTGAGGTTTGGTTTAAGTGCTCAGGACTTACTCCTGGCTCTGAGCTCAGAGATGATCATTCCTGACAGACTAGGGACTAGATGTCAGCAATTGAACCTGAATTGGCCATATTCAAAGCAAGTGCCCTACCAACTACTGTACTATCTCTCCTGCCCCATCAGACCTCAACTTTCTACCTATACAGCAGCCTGTTGGCCTGAGGAACCATCATCCAACCATAGTTAGCTGACACTGTTCTCCCTCAGGTCCCCAGAGTTACATATAGAGAATGACCCATGTCAAGACCTCTGTGCCTGGTTGAGAGGCTTGGAGAGAGTGTAGAAGTAGGGGTTTTGGATGGGGTCAGTAATGCTCTAAGGGACAATAGCAGTGCCAACAGCCAGGAGGGTCCCTGCTGGCTTATCCCAAACCCAAGTATCCTAAGCCCTATAGGGCCAGCTCACCTCCCGCTCCCGCTCGTTCTTGGTGAGGTGCATCTGCTTGAGAATCTGGGAACGCTGCTCCATCACCAATGTCTTTTCGTAGGTGTAAGCCGAGATGTCACTCTCATGCTGTGGGTGGATGGGAGGGGGCAGGGCAGGAGGCAGGAGAGGAAAGGGAGCTCTGAGCTTAGCACCAGGCGCAGGGAAGGGAAGGAAGACAGAGTACCCTCCCCCTTCTACCATACCCGGCCTTCCCTGGCCAATGGCCTAGTTTGAGCAACAGTTGAGGGAAACAAGGTCAGTGCTGAGGGTGGTTTCCCTGAAAACAATACCATTTACCCACCCTCATCCCAGCACAGGACCAGGGAATGAATGGCTGAATAATTAATTACCTGGGTGAATGAAAAAGGGAGAGACATTTTCAGCGAAACAAAGGGATGAATGAACAGTGCATTAATGAATGGGTGAGTGAGTGAATAAATATAGTAATGAATAACTGGACAAATTCATGGAAGCCTGCAGGGCAGAGGAAATGAATAAAAGACTGGGGTAAGGGCCAGAGAGATAGCATGAAGGTAGGGTGTTTGCCTTGCATGCAGGATGGTGGTTCGAATCCCAGCATCCCATATGGTCCCCGAGCCTGCCAGGAGTGATTTCTGAGCATAGAGCCAGGAGTAATCCCTGAGTGCTGCCAGGTGTGACCCCCCCTCAAAAAAAAAAAAGACTGGAGTAAAGGGGCCAGAGCAATAACACAGTGGTAGGGCATTTGCCTTGCACACAGACGACCCGGGACAGACCCAGGTTTAATCCCCGGCATCTTACATGGTCCCCCAAGCCTGCCAGGAGCGATTTCTGAGCTCAGAGCTAGGAGTAACACCTGAATGCCACTGGGTGTGGCCAAAAAACAAAAACAAACAAAAGTTTGAGGTAAAGGGACAGGATGTAGTTGGATAGAAGAATAAGATGCCAAGTGGCCATCTGCCTGGATCTGAATCCTAGCTCTGACACTAAAGGTGGAGGATAGTCAGGCAAATGTCTTCAGTTTTCCAGGTCTCTCTCAACTTTCTATTCGGTACAAGAAAGTGCTGGTCAGGGTTCCGATTTAACTGGTAGTTGGGGAGTATTAATAAACACTGAATAGCAACCTCCCATAGAATGAATGTTGCCCACATGCTAATCTCATAAAGGAAAGTGGGGTGACTTTGAGGTGAAGGTGGAATGTAAGAATATGTGGTTGGGGAGGGGAGGAATCCAGCATCACGGGTCAGTGTGTGTAGGGGGTTCTAGAGCTCAAAGGAAGAGAACTGGGGAGGATTCAAAGCCGTGGGAGCAGAGGCTTCCAGAGACGCACCATCTCCACCACCTCCACCTCCGCAGTGATCCGTAGATGGTACAGAAATGTGGTCAGGTCCTTCTTCATCTGGATGCTGTTGTCATCCATCTGCGCCACCGTGAAGATGCGCATCTTGCACTTCCGCCAGACCTGCGAGGGGTAAGGCGGCCCAAGTCAGAGCAGCAACAAGGTCCAGAGCCAGAAGCCGTCCCTCCCTCTTCCCACACATTCCTGCAGACCCCAAACATCTCACAGGTCACTTCCTACCAAGGAAAAAAAAGAAATAAAATAAACAAAAACAACTGTCTGCTTAGGGCTGAGAGTTTTTTGGGAGGAGAGGTAGGTAGTGCTCTCCTTTACCAAGCAAAGGGTCCTGCCAGGGAACTTCATGAGGGAGATGCTAGAATCCCTTTCCCAATTGTGCAGAAGGGGACAAGGACAGGGAGGCAAGATGGGCCGTGGATGCGCATTTGCATCACTAGCACCATCTGCAAGCATGCACAGAGGCTCACCTTGTGCTGCCGCAGCAGGAAAGGCAGCAACATGAGCATCCCGCCATCATGCACGATCCACCAGACATCGATGCTGCCTTCAGAGAAGCGCTCCGGGTTCCCAGGAAACATGGATGCGTTCTTGGTAACTAGCAGGGCCAGGTGACCAGCTGTGGTTTCGCGGACCAGCTCTGGAAGAGGCCAAGGAGAGAGCCAGAGGGCAAAAGAATGACCCTCAGCCGAGAATGCAGCACTCAGTCCCTCCACCACCACATCCCACCAGCCAGCCCTAGCCTGGGACTGAGTAATGGCTAATGCAGCACCTCCTGCACCTCACTAGTCATGTTATCTGGGTTTAGGAAAGCCCCGAAACTGGCAAGCCTCTCACTCAGCCCTTATCATAGCTGAGAACTTTCCACCTTTGTCATGCTCTAACTGTAATCATAGGGGTCAAAAAATCCCCAACAGTGAACAGTGCAGTTTCTGGCTTCACCAGCACTGTGACCCACCCAACTGGCTCTTTGGGCCTTACTTTCACACCAATAAAATGGAGGTAGTGTCCCAGCCCTTTAGAACAGCTGGGAGAACCTGCTCACAGAAAGCCTTAACTGATCTGCAGAGTTGCTGCTTCTGACACTATTACCGAAAATGAACAAGGAATCTTAGTCTCAGAAAGGGAGCCCTTTGAGTATGATAATACAGTGAAGGAGAGCAGGAGAGAGATTCAGACCCGGCCTCTGTGCCCCAGTTTTTCCTTCTGCTCCTAAGTGTCTCACCAGCACAGGGCCTGGCGCCCAACAGTACGCACAGCAGTGATGGCTGGGAGATGACCCCAGGTGACCCCGCTACCCTAGCCTCCACCGCCCTCACCCCCAGCACACACAGCTTTACCGATGAAGTTCCTCCACGTCTGATGATCCTCCTTCTGCCGCCAGTTTCGGGGCCAGCCAACGAGCACAGTATTGTGCTGCAGCCCCCCAAGGCCCCCAGACTGAATCAGGTGGGACACACCATCACGCAGATTGGAGGAAATCACCACCTGGCAGAAGCCTTTCACCTTCTCTGCCTCCATTAGGCGCCGGATGGACTGGGGAAGGGAGAAGAAAAAGGGGTGTCAGGTCACTGGTCTGGCCCCTCCACCTCCCGGGCTCCTTCCCTCTATCCTGTCTTACTGGGACAATCTCCAGAGCCTGAATCCTGTGTGATTCCTCCTCACTTGGGGCCCCTGTTTTTTTTGGGGGGGAGGGGCCACACCTTGTGATGCTCAGGGGTTACTCCTGGCTCTGTGCTCAGAATTGCTCCTGGTTCGGGGGACCATATGAGATGCTGAAGGATCAAATGTGATCTGTCCTAGGTTAGTGCATGCAAGGCAAAGGCCCTACCACTTGCACCACTGCTCTGGCCCCAAGCACTTAACCCAGGTTTTTGTTAAAGTACTTTATGATAGGATTTTGCCCTACTCACACCCCAAATTGCTGCCACTTCTCACACAGTCTCCCTGTAAGTTCTTCACCCACCTCTCCATTGTATGTTACAGCCAGCTAGGCCCAGCTCGACTGGTCAAACTAGAAGGAAGTGGGTCTCTGCAGGCCAGGCAATCTGTCCCATCTGGGATTTTGCTAAGTCAGATATGACAAGCCTTCTCACTGCCTTTTCCACCTATGCCCTGAGATGGGCACTGTTCCCCTCTGATAGACAGAAAGTGGGGACTCCAAGCAATTAGGATGTGCTCCAGACCACACAGCTAATAGGTGTGATTTAAGGGTTCACTAAGAGTGAACTGCCTCCACCACCTCTCAGGCAGATCCCCTCACATCGCTGAATCACCCTTTCCTCATCTCTAGAATCTAAGGCTCAGACACTGAGGAATGAGGAGAGTGATGGGATGGAAAGGACCCCAGCACACCCCATGCTGCTGGTGTTCTTCTGTCAGCAAACAAACCCTCACAACATGTACCAGTTGGGTGTAGAGTCTGTTCTACCATGTCCACAAGCCTGTGAGCACCCAGAGGACTGAGTAGTGTCTTATCCAGCTCCCTTCCCTACTGGTCATCCTGGTACCCAGCACATCCTCAGCTACAACATGAGTAAAATGGAAACAGCCGAGACCTCCAGTCCTAGGTGCTGACAGATATGTGTGAACAGCCCAGTGAGGCAGAAAACAACAACTGTCACAAACCATTAGGGGGTTGCCCTTCCCTGTTTCACCTCTCCCCTCCCCCATGCCCTTTTTCCTATCTTCGCTAAGGCCTGGGCTGCAGAAAGAACCCACTTCTCCTGCCCACCAGACACCTGTCAGGGCTGTCTCATGCTTGTCTGTACAAAGCAGCCCACATATACAGCCCCAGAGATGGGGACAAGAGCAAGGACAAGGATCCCTTGTCAGAACCCAGCTGGTCCCTGTCAGCTCTGTGACTTCCAGCAAGGGGCCTTGGGTCCTTGTGCCAGATGAGCCACAAGGTGAAACCCTTTGCTTGGGTCATAGGAAAATGTGGCATGAGAATCAAGCCATTTTTATCTGAGTCTTTGAGTTTGTCCTTAGAAGACCTGTTTTTCTTTGGTTGTTGTTTTTTGGGCTTTTTGGGTCACACCCAACAGCGCTCAGGGGTTACTCCTGGCTCTATACTTAGAAATCTCTCCTGGCAGGCTCGGGACATTATAGGATGCCAGGATTCAAACCACCATCCTTCTGCATGCAAGGCAAATGCCCTACCTCCATGCTATCTCTCCGGCCCCAAGACCTGGGTTTTTAAGGCCTCCATTTCTTCATGTATAAAATAGACCCAACAGATGCACTTTGGCCTGGCAGCTGAGTCCTGAGCCTCCTCAGAATGATGGAAGAGTCCAGTGTGCCCTTGAGGGTACGGGCAGGGACCAAGACTTCCTGTGTACCCCATTCTCCCCTCACACATCCCCCATAGCCTGTGCTCACCTCCTCTGCCCGCTGGGCCTGGGGATGGTTGTCCAGGAAGGTGCCCTCAAGGACAGAGCCGACGATGGTTAGTCCCTTCCCTGCCTTGAGCTGAGAGGTCAGTGAGAGCAGCTGCGGGTGTACCACATTCTGATCTTGGTCCACACGCACCAGCACCAGCAGCTGTGGTCTAAGGAGGGTGAGGGATCATGTGATCCACCCCCACCACTGAACATTCACACCACACACTGGTGATCCCACTGACCATCCGCCCTCTCCCCTCTTCTGCTGAGACTCTCCCACTCAGCCACCTAAATGCTCATCCGCCCATCGCCACAAATAGCAACGCTTCCAGCCATCCCCACAAACGCAGCCACCCCCACCCATCCATCTGCCCACTTTCTCTCCATCCACTTCACCTCCCCTCACCCATCCTAACGCTCACCAACCCATCCATTTGCTCATTTAGTCATCCCTGCACAGCCCTACGAATGCACCTCAATGCAGATTATTCACTGAGTTATCCACACACCCACCTAGTCCCTCTGGCCGGGCTCCCTTCATATGCAGCCTGAGCCGGCTACCTGCCCATCTGTCTCTCCGTTCTTTTCCTTCTTCACTGAGCTACTCCATCCCTCTAACCACGCACCAGTTCAATGGCACTCTACAAGAAACTATTTGGGGGGTTTAACCCTGACCTAAACATTTGAGAATTCACAGGCAAGGTATGCCTGGATTGGTAGGACAACAGACCAAATCATGGAAACCTGAATTTGGCCAGTAGCAGCCAAAAATAATGAGGTGGGGACAGAAAGCAGAGTGACTTCAAGCTTTGCTCTTGGCAAGGTGAGTCTAAGGGAGACGAATGGGGTGAGAGGTTGGACTGGCAGGTTGACGGGTTCAAAGGAGGCTGAGATTCAGGGATGAATAGATGCACCAGGTACTAAGCTGTGAGGAAAAAAACCACCAGCCCTATGCCATCAATTCCCACTGTCACCACTGACCTCCAGTTCTTGGTGTGCGGAGGCCCCTCCTCCAGACGTAAGAGGGCATAGCGGGCAGCGCTGAGAGAAAGACCTCGGATGCCATCACCCCACTCCTTCTCTGCCCTGGAGGCCAGAAATTGGAAATCAGGAGGTACATCCACCCTGGCATAGTCAGCCCCCTTACTGCCACTGCCTGGCTTAGCCAGACCCTGGTTCCATTTCCTTGGAAATTCAACCCTTCCCCTCCATGCTCAAAACTCCCAGTCTTCTCTGTCTTGGCCCCTAACCCACCCCTCCTTTCCTCAGGACCCAAGCTCACATTTTGCCTTACCCTCTCCACCACCACCCAACCAGTATTGCCCTTTCCACATCTGCCCAGCATATTGCCCCTTCCTCACCCTCGGTACTCGATGTACTTGTAGATGAGGCCAGCGATGAGCATGGCCACCAGTGCGTAGTACCAGGAGCAGATGAACATGAGGGCCAGGCACAGGCTCATGCCCAGGAAGGAGAGTGTCCTGCATAGTATGAGAACACCAGCTCTGAGCTTGGTGGGGCTCTTACTTGCACTCAGACAGCAAATGTTAGAGGGGAGACCAGGGACATGAGGGAGTCTAGAGGCACTCACACTACTATTTCTCACAAAGGTGTGGAACTTTCTAGAAGACCCCACCTCAAATCCCACCCAACTTTTCAATCTCCACAGTACTGTGGGCCCCGGGTATCAGCCCTGCCAGTGAACTTAAAGGCAGTTCATAACCTCCTAGGAAGAGTGTCCCTCAGAAGAGGTCACTGACCAAGTAAGTAGTAGTCCCATAAAAAGCTTGGGTAATCTAGGTTCTCATCCACTTGTGCCTGGTTTTGCTGGGTGGCCTTAGCCCAGTCTCTCCCCATGCTAATACTCTATTTCTTTTCTATAGAAAAAGGAGGAATATTCCTGCCCTGTCTGTTCCAGGGAGACTGGGTGGAAATGAAGCACCAGAAAGATGGGTGGAAACAGCCAGGAAGGAACATCTCCTGACACCAGGCACGGCAGTGCTCGTAGGGTCCCATTTCACAGATACATAAGCAGGGGTCCCAGTTCTAGATAAGAGGTGGAGCATTACAAAGAAGGTTCTGGCTAGGACGTTTATACGGTGTGGCCTCATTATCACTTGTGACTAGAAGACCCCCTTTCTTAGGCTAGCTGGAGAGTGTGGGAGGCCCCTTTTTAAGTCTGGGATTCTTAGACCAGGAGGAAATGAGAGGAGGGTCAGTGGAATTGGGAAAGGCAAGTGGGGGCCCACCAGTGATAATAACGGAAGCGGGGTCTCCAGTTGGGTGTCCTCAGCAGAGTCTGCACGGCACAGGCCAGGTTCACAAACATGTAGCACATCAGGAAAAACCTAAAACAGAGAAAGGCCCAGGAGAGACAGGAAGTGAGGGGAGGCAGAAAGAGATACAGAAAAAGAGTGGAGAGGAAAGAGAATAGAGAGACAGCCATGTCAGGTCTGCTACTCAGGAAGGGTCTCAAAGACCAAAGCCTGACCACACACCAGATCCAGGAGTTGGAGCAGATATGCACACATAGAGCCCTTTTTTGTAATGGGTTGGTGGACAGGGGTTTAAGGGCCTCCAAGGGTCACAGCCAGAAGGGTCAGCACTCACATGGAGAGGATAGGGGCCACTTCGTCCAGGGATGCAATGAGGATACCAATCTCACAGATACAGGCCGTCAGCAGCAAAGCCCACGTTGGCTCTCCATTGGCTTTGCCATGGCCAAAGACCTGGGGACAAAGACACCATCATGGGGGTGGAGGCTCTGAGGCAATTTGTGCGCCTCTCTCCTCCAACTTTGGGGAACAGAGCCATAGAATCAAAAGCCCCCAAAACATTGAGGACATTTCTCACCCCAAAGGAGCACCAGAGTTGCTGTACCGAGTCCAACCACCAGGTAGCACCCCCCAACCCCAGGGCAGTGAGGTTTAAATGACACTAGAGGGAGTATAAGTATCTCCAGCGGGACAGAGAGGAGAACTAGGTTAAAATAAACAAGCTAGACACAGAGGGGACCACTTATAGTAGCAGCCCAGGAGAGAGGGGGCCCAAAGGAGGGGGATATGGGATACATGCTTGGAACAGGGGTGGAGGGAGGACAACACTGGTGGTGGGAATGCCCCTGATTCAATGTCACTATGTACCTAAAATATTACTGTGAAAAATGTGTAATCCACTTTGGTCAAAATACAAATTATTAAAAAAAGAAAAATAAACAAGTGCTGAGACCTGGTTTGGCAGCACTGCAGAAGTTCCACCCTATTCTGCTTTTCTGGCCCCTCGACCCCTGCCAAGTACCCAGACAGTCACCCCACCAAAGGACTGAGAGAGGTGAAAGCCCAACTGACTCAGACCTTGCCTGCACGGAGCAGCTGAATTTAGAAGGCAGTTCTACGCTGGCCATGGCACCACCCCTGGCCTGGCTCACTGGCATGAGGAGGGGGGTTGTTTCCCCCCACACTGACCTGCAGGAAGGGCACTATGCCATCTCGGGAGATGGCTTGCAACAGGCGTGGTGCCCCCGTGAGACTCTGGAGCCCTGCCCCACAGGTGGAGAAGAAGGAGCCGATGACAATGACCCAAGGAGATGGCCAGGCCAGTGTGCCCACCACCAAGTTGCCATTCACAGCTTCGCCGAACCTGGAATGAAGCAGCAAGGACCATTGGCCACAAACAAGGCAAGTGCTCTGCCTGCTGGACTATCGCTCTGGTCCCTGCATTTATTTCATCATCATTGTCATTGTCATCACCATCATTATTATTACTATTATCTGGGTGCTCTGTGGGGCTGAACCCAGCAATGCTCAGGAGTATTGGCTCTATATTCAGAAGTGATCCCTAGTAGTGCTCAGAGACCATATGTAGTGCCAGAGATCTAACCAGAGTTGGCTGACTGCATGCCAGGAAAAGGCCTATATTATCTTTCAGGCCCTTCAGCTCTATTGCCAACACAGAGAAGACAGGAATGGAGTCAAGACCCCTAATATTTCATAGTTTATTTTTATTTTGAGGGGGGAGGAAGTTTGGGCTACTCCCAGCAGTGCTCAGGACTTACTCCTGGCTCTGCACTCAGGGATCACCCCTGGTGGACTTGGGGAACCTTATGTGGTGCTGGGGGTTAAACCCAGGTCAGCCACATGCAAGGCAGACACCCTCCCCACTTTACTATATCTCCAGCCATGAAAGTCTACAGCACCTGCTATTCCCAAGCAGTCTCCCATCCTGGGATAGGTAAAGAGCACAGGAGCTATGAAATGCTGAGTCCTGGGTCTGGGGCATGTAATGTCACAGGATGTCCCCTTAGCCACTCAGGGCCACAATGTCTCCATCAGAGGACAAGGGTTCTGGATTCTGCACAGGGTGATGATATGTGGTGTAATAGTCACTGCCAAGATTTTTTTTTTACAATGAGGTGGGAGTGATAGCTCAGCGATAGGACATTTGCCTTGCATGCAGCTGATCCAGGGTGGACCCCGGTTCGATCCCTGGCATCCCACATGGTTCCCCAAGCCTGCCAGGAGTGATTTCTGAAAGCAGAGCTAGGAGTGACCACTGGGTGTGGGACCCCCCAAAAAGAATTTTTTGATCATGACACTGTCATGGGTAGGGCATCTCACCTCAATAGCTCATGGCTCTATCCCTGAAGACATGAAGGTGGAGACAAGCTACATGATGGGCTCTGAGTCTGAGGACTGTCAGGATCTGGGAGAGGGCTCCCCAAAGTCCTACCACATCCCTAGCAATCTCATGGGAGGTCTATACCAAAATAAAGGAGAGGGGCCAGATAGGCCAGAGAAGTAGTATAGTGGATAGGGAGCTTGCCTGGCAGGCAGCTGACCCAGGTTTGATCCAGGATACCCATAAAGTCCCCCAGCCCTACTGGCAGTGATCCCTGAGCATAGACGCAGGAGTGAGCAGTGAGTACACCCAAGTCTGACCTCAAAACAAAAAATTCGGGGCCAGCGAGGTGGCGCTAAAGGGAAGGTGTCTGCCTTGCAAGCGCTAGCCAAGGAAGGACTGCGGTTTGATCCATGGCATCCCATATGGTCCCCCCAAGCCAGGAGCAATTTCTGAGCGCTTAGCCAGAAGTAACCCCTGAGCATCAAACGGGTGTGGCCCCCCCCCAAAAAAAAAAGAAAATACATAATAAGGAGAAAGAAAAAGTAGAGGTTACATTAGCCTCCCCCAAACCAACAGGTATGATACATACAACTTGTCCATTTTGTTTTCTATTAGATTACACCTTGTTTTACCCAAAACAAAGATCATCCCTGGTTCCTTTTTATTTGTTTTTCAACTTGGTTTTATCCTAAAATAGAGATTGTCTTACATGTAAACTGGCCAGAACTGGGTCAGAACTGGCTCAGGATAGTCTGAGCTATCTGTCCTTACTCTGTCTTTACTGTCCCACCTGGGGGTGGTCTCTATACTCAATAAAAAAACAGTTCTGGCAGGCATGGTAGAGGTAGAATATTGCCAGACTACACATGTTTTACCCTCAGCCTGATTTGGAATATTTCATGCACGACCCTATTTCAAATTCATTCGCCTGGGTTTAGAAATATGGTGCATGGGGTGATTTTACAGTTTACATCCCTCCTAAAATTCTTAAGCACACCCTATTTTTCTATTAAATAAAACTCCAGTTTCCTGACACTACAAATCAAGCCTCAGGACTGGCTTTAGGCAGGTTCAGCTTCATGTGGCCCATTTGTACTTTGCAGAAGCCAAGTTGATGCTATGGAGGCTGCAGAATGAAACTACACCTTCCACCTCCTTGCTGATATGTGCACATACAAACATTACAGGACAGGAAGCACTCAGAGCTACCTGCTCATAGAGCTGGAAGCACATGTTTCTCATACACACATGAGTATCTCCCCTTTACTTCTTCTCATATGCCCCCAGTACCCACCTTACCCCCAGTCACCTAAGGGTACACAACTCCACATCTATAGTAGAAGTAGGATGTGCTCAGGGCACCTCCAGACTTCCCCAACCCTCCAAGAACTGGCTACACCCCTTCTGGGTGTTTCCAAAGGGCTGTGCTTTGCCTCAGCATCTCAACAGACACATACTGCGAATCTATGGTCTCTGTGTTTATCCCTGCCCTTCCCTATGAGATCCTTCTGAACAAAAATTGCAGTGGATAGAGCTTAATTCCCCCAAATTCCTGGACAGTAACCCCCACACAAACATTCAGTAACCATAGATTTGGGAGTAGGGGTTAAGGGTCACCACCTGGAGATGTTTAGGTTCAGTCCTGGCTCTACACTTAGGAATCACTCCTGGAGGTATTCAGGGGACTGTATGGGGTGCAAGGGATTGAACCTGGGTTGGCCACATGTAAGACAAGCAATCTATTTGCTATTGTAAGGCTTCAGCATAGAATTCATAGTTCATTCAAGAAAAAGCTTTATCCTACAGGAAATATGCCACTCAAGCCTCTTGAGCTGTGATGACAGTACAGGTGAAATAGAAGAGAAGAAGGTGAAAATCCAGGGAGTCGATGAACTTTGCTCACAAGGGATCCCAAATCACAGGTGCATCCGTCACCCCTACTTGGTTCTCTTTTCAGGATCCTGGACCACCCCCCCTCCATCAATGCAACCATGACTTCCCCCACTTACTTGTCCCGCAAGACAACGCCCTCAATGCAGGCCCCAAAGAGAACCACGGAGCTGATGTCTGCAGTAGAGGATCAAGGAGAATAGCAGAAGGCAGAGCCCAGAGTCCCACTGCTCCCAAGCTGGCAGCTCCAGCTGTCCTCCCACTCACTCTCCTCTGCCCACCATGGTCCCAGCCCAGTAGTGCAGGATACAGACAGCAGAGGTGGTGGCAATGGCCAGGATAGTGCCTGTGGGAATGGACTTCTGGGCGTCCCGCAGATCCCCAGAGCGGTTAGAACCAGCCATGATGCCTGTGATCAGAGAAGCAGCTAAGGAGGCTAGACAGGTGGCGAAAAGATCCCAAAAACATAATCTGGGCCTATTATACTATAAGGGCCTGGGGAAGTCACTTGACACCACCACCCAGACTGACTTCCTTCACCAGTCTGTCTGGGACATGGGGCAATTGGCTCCTGCATCCTGCATCCTGCATCTTAGTTGTTGCACTAAGAAATTCCACATTCTAACGGCTAGAATGATAGTAATGCAGGTAGGGCACTTGCCTTGCACACAACCAACCCAAATTCAATCCCTGACATCTCATATGTTCCTGAGACAGCCAGGAGTAATTCCCTGAGCACATAGCCAGGTGTAATTCCTAATGACCCAAAAACAGAAAGAAAAGAGAAAGAAAAGGGAAGGAATGAGGAAAGAAGAATGGAGGGAAGAAGAAAGGAAGGAAAGAAGGAAGGAAAGCAGAATAAAGGGAAGGAAGGAAAGCAGAATAAAGGGAAGAAAGGAAGGGATAGAAGGGAGGGGAGGGAGGGAGGAAGGAAGGAAGGGAGGGGAGGGAGGGAGGAAGGAAGGAAGGAAGGAAGGAAGGAAGGAAGGAAGGAAGGAAGGAAGGAAGGAAGGAAGGAAGGAAGGAAGGAAGGAAGGAATCCCACATTCCAGAAGCTGGAGCTGTGGATAGTGGGTAAGGCATTTGCCTTGCATGCAGACAATTCTGGTTCAATCCCTGGCACTCTATATGGTCCCCTTGGCCTTTCCAGGAATGATCCTGAGCACAGAAAGGAAGAACTTCCACTTCAACATGACCTCATCCACCCTGCTGCCCAAGCCCACCCAGTTGCACCCCCTTCCCCATTCCCCTTCACCTGTGACAGAAGGGAAGTAGATGCCAACCAAAAGCGTGAAGTAGGAGGTCATATCGCTGAAGACATAGGGGTGGTCCATGTCCACAGGGGCAGCGTCTACCAGTTCCACAGAGGGCATCCCCCGTCTCTCCACAATCACCCCCTTAGTCAGATACGAACTCCACAGGTTCTCTGTGGGACACATAGAATGTTCAGAGCAAAACCAGAAGTTAGGGAACCAGTAAATCTGGGAGCCAGGAATGCAGTGGACACAAAACAGTGTGAAGGCAAACCAAACCCCATTTCTTTCTTTCTCCTTCCTTCCTTCCTTCCCTCCTTTTTTCCTTCTTTCCTTCCTGCCTTCCTTCTTTCCTTTCTTCCTTCCTCTTTCCTTCTTCCTTCCTTTCTTCCTCCTTCCTTCCTTTATTTCTTTTTTTTTGTTTTGTTTTTGGGCCACACCCGTTGACGCTCAGGGGTTACTCCTGGCTATGCGCTCAGAAGTTGCTCCTGGCTTGGGGGACCATATGGGACACCGGGGGATCGAACCGCGGTCCGTCCAAGGCTAGCGCAGGCAAGGCAGGCACCTTACCTCTTGCGCCACCGCCCGGCCCCAACCTTTATTTCTTTTCTTTTTTACCTTTTTTTTTTTGGTTTTTGGACCACACCTGGCAGTGCTCAGGTTTTATTCCTGGCTCTATGTTCAGAAATCACCCCTGGCAGACTTGGAGGAATATATGGAATATTGGGATTCAAACCCGGTCCCAGGTCAGCTATGTGCAAGGCAAACACTCTACCACTGTGCTATTGCTCTGCCCCCCAGGTCCCCTTTCACTGCCCACAACCCCCTCTTAGGTGCCAAGACCTTTGATTTCCACTGCTATTTCCTGATCTCCTACTTTCTTGCCATATGTAGACACTGATTCCACATCCTATCTTGTCCCTGCCCTCAAATCATCCCACCAAGAGTGGTAACACATACAGGCCTACCTCAGATGGACACCGTATCTTTCAAATGAATCCCCCACTCTAAATCAGCCTCTTTTCCATATCCCTGGGCGTAAAGTAACCCTTCCCCCAACTTCCATTATTTCTAAACTCTTCTTATGGTATGTAAAAGCCCACCTGGATTACAGGACCTCCCTTCACCACCCTGGTGGGTAGAGTTCTGGATAATACAGAAAGGAGTGCTGGCTTTGGGCAAAAGAAAGCACATGGCATAGACAGTACAGGGTAGTGAAAGCATATGGCAGAGAAAGGCCATGAGGAATAAAGTGAGCTGACTCCAGTGAGTATCTTTTCTGACTGCTGATGAAGCTACCCTGCTCCATCAGACCGATCAGCCTAATGGGTTAGAAACACGACACCTGGTGTGGTCTCACCCAACTCGTGTTTATATTTATATTTTCATTTTACAACTGGTATCTGAACAGGGGCCTGAACCCTGGATTATATTTTTATTTTACACCTGGGGTGGAGTCCTGTGTCCCCAAACACCTTAGCCCTGGCATCAACTGTTCCCATCTTCATGTCAAACAGCCCTAACACCTCACCATTTCTATCCCTACATATTTCTTAGCTATCTCCTTTGACACACTTTGCCATTTGGGGCCAGATGAGTCTCTGTTGCAGAAGAATGTCCCAGAGACTGTGGGGTGATTAGCAAAACCTTGGCTGCCCCACCTCCACCAGGTGTCAGTCATGACCTTTTGGTTGTGACAGCTCCAGTCAAGACTAAATTGGCCCCAGACATTAGCACCTCACTCCTGGGAGCGATGGGGGCAGCAAACAGCACCTTTGGGAAGCAGCTGCTCTGATGATATCATCTGAGGTCAGAAAGGCAGCGCCTCTCACCTGCACCCCATTCCATCTGCCTGTACTCCCCCCCTTGGCTCTCTTCAAACCTCCGGAAGGGTGATCTCATCACGCTCCTCCCTTCTTCAAAACCCTCTTGTGCACACAGCCAAAGTCTTCAGCACGCCTGAAAGGCCCACACAGCCTGGCTCCCACCATACTCTATCCCTCTGCACTCAATGCCCCAGTCAGACCAAATTACTTATGGTTTAAAAGACACAATGTGCTCAGCTGTGCTTGTGTCCTCTCAGCCAAGCTGTTCTTCTGCCTCTAATTCCCAGATTCACCTCGTAGAACTGGAAAAATCTCTTATTTGCCCTCCAAATTCCTTCTGAGAGAAGTCTCAGATAGTATGGGAGTATAATAGTATGCAAGGTAGGGCACTTGCCTTGCACACACTGACCTAAGTTTGATCTTTGGTACCCCATATGGTACCTTGAGTGCTGCCAGGAGTAAGCACTGAGCACTGCCAGGTGTGACCCAAAACCTAAACCAAGCCAAAAAAAAAAAAAGGATGCCCTCTTTACCACCAAGCACATGGAGTTTTGTAGTTCCTTTGCTAACACAACTGTCTCCCATTTAGATGCCAGGAGGACAAGAACTGTGACTTCTGGTACTGTTGTGATCCCGGTGCTGAGAGCATCATGCTAGCACTTACTCGGTGCTCAGTGCAAGTCAGTCAAATCAATTCCTTTCCTATGATGTGATAAGACACTCATAGGCTCCATTTTCTCTCTATCCCTTCCTGATGCCATGGGCAGGATACGATTCTGAGTAAGTGCTCGACTACCACTGTCTGAATTGACCTGAATCCCCAAGAAGAATCCCTTAATCCTCATTGTGGAACCCACTGTCCTCAGAATTCCCTGGACACCAGCCCTCCTCCTTCCCCCAGACCTTTGATGAGGCCACTGGCAGCTCCAGGGATGCCCTGGATCTCTGTGACATTGTTTCGAGTGAAGTACTCATCACAGGTGGCATTGAGGAAGCGGGAGGAGCAGAACAGGCCCCAGAGGCTTGTGGTCACTGTCTCATTTCCTTCCCAAGCCAACTTGGCACAGACATCAAAGCCATGGCGAGATAGCGTGCGGTTCCCCAGGAGGCAGATCCTGCGGAGAGAAACGCAGGAGGGAGATGCAGGAGGGACATAACCTTGCCACAATAAAAACACCTGGGGAGCTTTATAAAACACAGGTGCTAGAGCCCAGCTCCCGAGATTCAGAATTAATTGGGAGGGAGCCCAGAGTCCAATTCTGTTTCAAAGCTCCCCTTGGCGATTCTGATGTGCAGCCGTAGCAGAGAAACACTGATTCACGCAAGCTGACTTTCAGCACCACGGACAGTAGACTCTAAGGCTGTGCTGCCCAGAGGTGGGGTGGACAGAATCTATATTGGGGTGAGAGACAGAACCAGGGATATAACTCCCGTGGGACACCTACCTTGTCTCCTTTCCAGTCACAGAGAAGGCATCTAACACTGAAGCTGTTTCCCATACACACACCCCAGAAAATATCTCCTGCACCCATTCCTTCAGAAATTACTCCCACTTTGTTCTTCCTCAGTCTACCCCTCACCAGGAAGCAAATGCCCCTCATGAATGACACAACATTACTCCACCTGGAAATTCCTGACCAGGAGCCATTTTCCCTCCTACAAGAGCTGCTTTGAACAGACAACTCCACAGGTTGGGAGAGATGGGGTGGAATGGCAGGAACTGGCAGTGGCTGTGTGTGGAGTCTAAACCCTAGCCTGGTAGGAAGATGGCAGCTGCCTTAGGCTCAGAGCCATAGCACTCACGGGAAGTTGGGCGGATCGAAGGCCGACTTGATGACACCGGCATAGATGGCCAGGATGGAGAGGATGACACAACCCAAGAAGACAAGGGCAAACTTGTTCACATACTTGACACCCACAAAGACCACAGTGGCCATGCAGGTGAGCACGCAGGTACCATACACACGCATGTTGTTCAACATGGCTGCTGCCTCTCCACTTGCATCTTCTGCTTTAAAGATGGCCATGGCCGGGAAGAGGTAAGCCTATAAACAGAGGGTTAGGAGGTCAGGTGAGGTCCCCAGGATGAATCAACTGAGAATAATCCCAAGGGAATAATGTGAAGTACAAGGACTTGGGGAAAACCCAAAAAAATCATGCTTGGGGCCAGAGCAATAATACAGCAGGTAGACTGTTTGTCTTGCATGTGGCTGATCCAGGTTCGAACCTACACATCCAATATGGTCCCCCAAGCACCACTAGGAGTAATTCCTGAGTGCAGCACCAGGAGTTACCCCAGAGCAACACTAGGTGTGGCAAAAAAAAAAAAAGAAGAAGAAGAAAAGTGATGCTCGTGGCAGCATATTGGCAATATAGTAATATAGGAAATGACACCTAGTGATAAAGGAACAGCTCAAGGTGATGTGGTCTATATCACAAGAAAGTTCCAGAGTTTCTAAAATAATATTGTGAGTTATTAATTTACCAAGATCAGAAAGATTTTAACTTTCATTTTCTTTCTTTTATATTTCTATTTTTTCTATTCTTTTACATAAGAAGTCTCTTCTTTTTGCTTTTCTGTTTGTTTTTGTTTTGTTTTGGGCCACACCTGGTGATGCTCAGGGGTTACTCCTGGCTATGCACTCAGAACTGGCTCCTGGCTTGGGGGACCATATGGGATATGCTGAGGGATCAAACTGCAGTCCATCCTAGGCTAGCATGAGCAAGGCAGATGCCTTACACCCTGTGCCACCTCTCAGGCCTCTAGAAAGTCTTTTCTTAATTTTTTTTTCTTTTTTGTTTTTGTTTTTGTTTTTGGGCCATACCTGGTGATGCTCAGGGGTTACTCCTGGCTATGCACTCAGAAATCACTCCTGGCTTGGCGAACCATATGGGACATGGGGGAATTGAACCGCGGTATGTCCCAGGTTAGCACATGCAAGGCAGATGCCCTACTGCTTGCGCCACCACTCCAGCCCTAAAATGTTTTTTCTATTTCTATTCTTTTATATAAAATCTAATGATGACTGTAGATAAATTTGATTCTGTCCAGCAGAAAGGTGGAAAATCATTAGAGATTGATCACTAAAGTATTGGGTGCATCCAGCATTATATTTCTGTAAAGATCATGAAGCTCTTAAAAGGGAGGGCATATGGATGCAGTAGAAAGGGATCATGCTAAGTGAAGTGCATTGGAAGGAAAAAGACAAAAACTTTCTCATATAAGAACTATAAGGAACCAAAGCAAAGAATAAGACAATCCCACCAGAAAAGAGCTCTGAGAGGACATCACCACCTGTCATTTAAAGTGGCAGGGAGAGGGAAGTTAGAGACAGTAGGGGGGGTGGAGAGATAGCACAGCGGCATTTGCCTTGCAAGCAGCCAATCCAGGACCTAAGGTGGTTGGTTCGAATCCCGGTGTCCCATATGGTCCCCCGTGCCTGCCAGGAGCTATTTCTGAGCAGACAGCCAGGAGTAACCCCTGAGCACCACCGGGTGTGACCCAAAAACCAAAAAAAAAAAAAAAGAGAGAGAGAGACAGTAGGGGGAACACTAGTGATGCTTTGGGAGTGGGGATGATGAAGTAGGCATTACAAGTATAGAACAGTGATATGAAAACTTGAAAGCTATGTTACCAAATTAAAAAAAAAATACAAAAAAGGGACTGGAGAGATAGTACAACAGTAGGGCGTTTGCCTTGCACATGGCTGACACAGAACAGACCCAGATTCAACTCCGGGCATCCCATATGGTCCCCTGAGCCTGCCAGGGGCAATTTCTAAGCACAGAGCCAGGAGCAACCCATGAGTGCTGCCGGGTGTGGCCCAAAAAACAGCAACAACAAAAAGTACAAAAAAGTAAAAATTGGGGGCCGGAAAGATGGCGCTAGAGGTAAGGTGTCTGTCGGACTTTCAAGCATTAGGCTAGGACGGACTTTGGTTCAATCTACCCCCCCCCCTCCGTGTCCCATATGGTCCCAAGCCAGGGGCGATTTCTGAGTGCATAGCCAGGAGTAACCCTTGAGCGTCAAACAGGTATGGCCCAAAACAACAACAACAAAAAGTAAAAATTGATTACATAAATTTATGTTAATAAAGATATTGATAGAGGAGGTAAAAAATGATTTTTTTAAAATTGTATTTTTAGGGGCCACAGCAGTAGCACAGTGCATAAGGTGTCTGCCTCGCCCATGCTAGCCTAGGACGGACCGTGGTTCAATTCTCTGGCATCCCATATGGTTCCCCAAGCCAGGAGCGATTTCTGAGCTCACAGCCAGGAGTAACCTGAGTGTCACTGGGTGTGGCCTAAAAACAAACAAAAGAAATCGTATTTTTAATCACCTTTTCATAAACACGCATCAAGGGTACAGCCCTCCCAAAAATCAAACAAAAATGTTTATCATAGAGCCGGAGAGATAGCATGGAGGTAAGGCGTTTGCTTTGCATGCAGAAGGATGGTAGTTTGAATCCCGGCATTCCATATGGTCACCCGAGCCTGCCAGGAGCGATTTCTGAGCATAGAGCCAGAAGTGGTCCCTGAGCGCTGCTGGGTGTGACCCAAAAAAAAAAATGTTCATCATAGCTTTTCCTTATCCCTTTAACAGAACTGTATTAACCAGAATTTCTGTACTAGAGTAGACACCTTATCTGCTGCCTCATTTTGCATGAAGTCGGTTAGCTGTGGTCACTGCATGTGGAAAATTATATACACAATATGATATCTTGAGATAGATTAAACAATATTCACAAACTTGTATTAGGGTATGTGGTTATATGCATTCTATTTTATCTCTACCATGCCTAATTTGTAAATTAAATTTATGAGAAAAACTTGGTCTGCATCAAGTTTGATACTATCCCCATTTTTATCCCTGTATATAAAGGGGGAGACTTTATTGTATTAATAAACCACACTCTATTCCTACAAAAGTTAATTTCACTTGCAAATAATACTTACAATAGAGTTCTGAATTTATGAAAATCTTTTTTTACCTCCTCTATCAATATCTTTATTAACATAAATTTATGTCATCAATTTTTACTTTTTGTTGTTTTGGGCCATACCCATTTGACGCTCAAGGGTTACTCTTGGCTATGTGCTCAGAAATCGCCCATATGGGACACGGGAGGGTGGGGGTGGGATTGAACCGAGGTCCGTCCTAGCCTAATTTATGTAGTTACAATGTACAATCACAGAATACAATATCACCCAAAGAAAACAGACTAGGAGGAAATAAGATACCAAAATATTCATAGTGACTATCTGTGGATAGTTATTTCCCTATTCATATTCACTATTCTTCCAATTTTATGCAGTTGGAAAATTTCCTTTCATGGTATTTTTGTTTGTTTTTGAGACATACCCAGCTATGATCAGAGCTTACTCCTGGCTCTGCATTCAGGATCATCATTCCTGGTTAATTCAAGGTACAGGGGATCAAACCCAGCTATGTACAAAGCTATGTACAAAGCAAGTCCCCGACCTACTAAACTAGGTCTCCAGCCCCTTAAAGTAATATTTTTAGTCTCTGATTCAAGAATTCTGTGAGGACCTATTGAAATCCCTATACTTTGGTCCCTTCGATCTTTCACTTCCTGTTCATCTTCCCTAACCCTGTTGTCCTCTATTCCCTCCCAAACCAAATGTGTCACAGTGCAAATATGTGGCAGAGCAGACAGGCATGGCTGTGGGTCAGAAAGGCAAAGACTAAAGCCCCTCTCACCCTCCCACACAGTCCTTAAACTCTAGGAACAATGATTTCCCCCATCGGTAAAATGGGGGTCTCTTAAGTCCTGGGGATCAGGAGGATACAGTTTATAGTTTGCAGGCCCCGGGGTCCCTAGATGATCAGCAACTCTTTCTGTATCAAGTTGCTCATTCCATGCCTGCCTCCTCCTAAAGGGACAGGAAGAGCAGAACTGGGCATTGGCCACTATGAATGTCACACTCCACCCAGTCTCTCCATTTCTTTTCATCTATCCCTTTTAGCAGAATTCTTTCATCATTCGATAGCTGTGGGGATCACTCCCAGTGGTGCCATATGGTGCTGGGGATCCAACCCAGTGTCTT
Source organism: Suncus etruscus (assembly GCF_024139225.1). NCBI lineage: Eukaryota > Metazoa > Chordata > Mammalia > Eulipotyphla > Soricidae > Suncus > Suncus etruscus. The sequence continues at coordinate 27,233,943 of NC_064856.1, read as the reverse complement.
ATGCAGGCCTGTACTTGACTACATAAGCCTCATTCCTGCCTTGTCATCCTTGTGCTCTTCTTCTCTTTGGCCATCCCTGTCACACAGTACTTAGCCTGTCCTTAGTGCATGGCAGCAATCACCAAAGTGGGCTCTGCTTGAGGAAGATGAAAACTCATTCTTTTTATTTTTGTTTTGTTTTTTGGTCACACCTGGCAGTGCTCAGGGGCCATTTCTGGCTCTATGCTCAGAAATCGCTCCTGGCAGGCTCGGGGAACCATATGGGATGCCGGGATTCAAACCACCATCCTTCTGCATCTAAGGCAAATGCCTTACCTCCATGCTATCTCTTCGGCCCTGATGAAAGCTCATTCTAATATGATGTGACCCTTCCCCATGCCATCTTGGCCACCTTGGGCAAGTCACTCAATCTTTCTGGGATCTGCTATTTTTTTTTGGGGGGTGGTGTTTGTTATGTTTTAGGGGCCACACCTGGCAATGCTCAGGGTTTACCCTGGCTCTGCACTCAGGAATCATCCCCAGTATTGCTCAGGGGACCATATGTGATGCTGGGGATAAAACCAGTTTAGCAGCATGCAATGCAAATGCCCTACCACTGTATTATTGCTCTGACCTTCTTCTTTTAAAGCAAGTGCTTGAGCCTCATTATATTCCAGATGATTCTAAAGTCCTCAGGGCTCTTTGGGTGCCTGAGGTGACAGTTGTCTGCCTTACATAACTGTAGTGTTTTATCTCCCCAGCTAGATAGGTGAGTCTGAAAGACATGTGCCCAGCTGTCTGTAGCCCAGAGTCCCACACCATTCCCCTGGCCCTTCTCACCAGCAGGATTTCAATGGTGCCCAAGATGTACATGGCCCCAGCAAAGGTAGTGCCCAGGTAGAAGCAGAGGCCCACGGCACCCCCAAACTCTGGTCCCAGGGACCTGGAAATCATGTAGTAAGAGCCGCCAGCTGTGGAGAGAATCTTGGATCAGCAAGAGGCTGAGAGGATCCCGGGGCTACCTTTTGTGTGCAAAGGTGGGAAGGGCCCACTCTGTCTTCATAGACTGCCACCTTACATAGGCTACACACACACACACACACACACACACACACACACACTAAAAACAGAGATACGTACATACACACACATACTGCTATTCCCATGAACCCTCAAACAATAAAGTTCAGGGGCCAGAGAGATAGCATGGAGGTGGGGCAGTTGCCTTGCATGCCGAAGGACGGTGGTTCAAATCCCGGCATCCCATATGGTCCCCCAAGCCTGCCAGGAGCGATTTCTGAACATAGAGCCAGGAGTAACCCCTGAGCACTTCCGGGTGTGACCCCCCCAAAAAAAATTTAAAACAAACAAAAAAAGTAAAGTTCAGCCCCAGATCTGCAATATTGCTTCCAGGGTATCCAATACCCTCTCAAAACCCCAAACACTTTCTCTTTTTCCAACTAGCAAGGCCTCCCAGCCAGACCCCCATTTTTTTCAGGGAGCCCAGAGACTTACCGGGCACCACGCCATTGGTGGCGATGGCACTCATGGAGATGGCTGTGAGCATCGTCTGCGCAGAGAGAGACTGTCAGTGGGGCAGCTCACCCTCCAAACCCACAAGGTCTCATCCGCGAAGCCTCTCCCTGGTTCTGCTCCAACTTCTACTCCTGCCAAGTCCTTGTCAAGAAAACCTCTTATTTATGAGCACGTAGTATGTGAGGTTAGGTCTGGCCTCTGCCCAGCCCCAAACCTGCCTATCTCCAAGCCCTGGGGTCTTTATAAGGAGGAAGTATAATGTCCCTGCCCTAAAATCTGACACACAGAGGCTCAAAAGTGATATGTGAGAGGACTTACTGTGCTGAGAAGAAATGTTTGGCAAGTATTTGAGTGTTTTTGTTGTTTTTTTGGGTTTTTTTGTTTTTTTGTTTTTTTTTGGAGGGAGAGGATTGAGTCATACCCAGTGTTATAGGGAGCTGTTCCTGGATCAGGCTCAGGGTCATTCCCAGCAGTGCTTGGGAGAAAGAACATTTGGTATGGAGCTTGAATGTAAAGCTCCAGCCGCCCTTACATTTGATTTTCCTTAGGTTTGGCAGGATGCAATTACAAAGCTGTTCGGGGTACCTCATCCCAAGTTTCATGAGTCTGGACCTACTAAAATGCTAGATGATAAGGAAAATTTTGAGAAAGATGAGAGGAATTTGGAGGCACACTTTGAAGTGACCAGAGCTTACTCCTGCCTCTGTACTTGGGGATAAATCCGGTAGTGCTCAGGGGACCATATGCAGTGCCAGGGATTAAACCCAGGTTGGCTGTGTGTATGGCAAGAACCTTCAACCCTGTACGAGCTTTCCAGCCCTGGAAATTTTTTTTCTGCACACACAGCTTTTTCACCACTGAATCTGCACTGTTTGTGCGGTGACATTCATGCAGGCACACACACTCGGAAGCTGCCCCAGAGATCCAGGGAAAACCTCCTTACCAGCCATCAGGGACCAGGCTGGGAGCAACCAGGATGCCCAGTCAGACCTAATTCACTCTCCAAGATCAGAGTCAGTGGTTCCTATAAAAAGCTCCATTCAGGGCTGCCCCCTCCCCTCACACCACCCCCATGCCCTTGTTTAACCTCAGCTGAAGGTGGGATTGTCGGAGTTGTCACTCACACAGGAGCAGCAGATGAAGACCATGCAGAAAGACTCCATGATGCCGGCGATGCCCACCACCCATGTGAGCCGTAGGAAGAGAATCACCCCAAAAATGTTCTGCAGACATGGCAAGTACACGCCCATAAAGGTGCCCATGCGTGGGGCCTGCCAGAAAAGTCAAGGTTGGTTTCTTGAGCACCTGACCACTGCCAACGCCCCGGTCCCACATCTCCCCAAGTCTTTCATTCCCACTCTCCTCTTCTTTCCATCTCCTTTGCCTCTCATTTTCTCTGGCCCCCAGCCCGCCTCTCTGCCAATTCCCACGTCCTGGCCTCCAGCCTTATCACTTACCCTCAAAGCAACCATTTGCTCTTCCATCTCCATCTCTTCTCTCCTGTCCTTCTCCTTCCTCCACCCTTAAATAGTAATCTGTCCACATCTAAATTCCTTTTCCAATACTACTCTCCAACCAGAAGTCTGCCCACCTCTGAATTCCTTTCCCTTCCCCAACCAATAATCTGTTCACATCTGAATCCCGTCTCCCCCCCCCCCAACCAATAGATTGTCCACATCTGAATTCCGTTTCCCTCCCCAGCCAATAGTCTATGCTCCTCTGAAGTTCCATTACACCCCCAGCCTTTCTCCCCAGCTCATCCCTTCTTCCCAAGACCTCCACCTGCACTGGCTTCTTTTTGCCACCCTCGTTGTTTTCTGCCTCTTCGTGCTCCCGACTCCCCTGGGGCAGGTTGGTGTAGTTGGCCAGGCCACTGAGCAAGGAGGACACCATGGGGCTGGTGTCCATCTCTTCCTGGAGAGGGAGACAGTGTGATTAGGAGGGGTGATGGGAAGAGAAGGGGAGCCCATGGAGGAGGCTGGGGTGTGATAAAGAAAGGAGGGTGTGATTAAAAGAAAAAAAAGTCGGGGTCGGCGAGGTGGCGCTAGAGGTAAGGTGTCTGCCTTGCAAGCGCTAGCCAAGGAAGGACCGTGGTTCGATCCCCGGCGTCCCATATGGTCCCCCCAAGCCAAGGGCAATTTCTGAGCACTTAGCCAGAAGTAACCCCAGAGCATCAAATGGGTGTGGCCCGAAAAAAAACAAAACAAAACAAAACAAAAAAAAGTCTCCAAGAAATAGGGAGAAATGGAGAGAAAAGCACCATTCCTGGACAGGAAGGAAGCAGCCAGTGAGTGGGGAGAACTGTGCAACTTGGTGCACCACACCCCACACAACCCACCTCAAACAGGGCCATGTTCTTGCCATCATACTCCTTCCCCTTCTCGGCATCCGTGCTGTTGATGAAGGGACTGCTCTCTTTTGGGTTGCCATCACCTGGAAAGGCAGAGGGGTCAGGGCTTTGGCATCACCTTCCAGAGTCACTCAGGGTGACCACTCAACTGTCCAAGCTTCAGTTTGCACACAGGGAAATGGTGCTAATGCCACCTTCCTTGCAAAATGGAGCTGGCAGCATTTTCAAGGGCCTAATGTTCTTTGCAAGTTTGGAATCTTTCCTTCCCTGCTCTGAATGGGAGGCTATGTCATTCACCAACTCTCTCCATTATACCTCTTTGAACAAAACTGGGTCCATCCTGATGTTTTAGGTAGAAGCAGGCTAACTCCTAGCAGGGGAGTGTGGGGCAAAGAACACTGTAGCCCAAGAATGTACCACCTCTTAGAAAAGTATCCCCCTTTGCTTAGTCTCTGTTCCTCACACACCTTCATGCTGCATACATTGACTAGGTAGAGCATGTGCCACAAAGGGCATGGGAGAGCATAAACACAGAACAGACAACCATGCCAGCCCCAGGGAACTCAAAGGCTGGGAAACCCCATTAGTAAGTGGGAATTTCTAGCCCAGAGTGCTAAGCTGTGATGAACAAGGGAACACGGGACGGCATTCTGCCCAGCCTGAGGTCACGGAAGGCTTCCCAGAGGAAGTGACGTGTCAGCTGAGAACTGAAGGATGAGTAAGAGCTAGACTTAGAGGGAGGCGGGAGAGTGTTCCAGGCAGAAAAGGCAGCAGAACAGCATGTGAGGTGGCCTGTTGGATTATTTGGTTCTACCCTTCAACCTAAGGTGTAATCTGGTGATTGGATAACTAGGTCCCCCCTCCTTGGTATTCCTTCTCCACCCTAGGATGTAGTCTGGTTCTTGCTAATAAAAACCTGGGTTTCAGGAAGGCAGGGGCTCATTCTTCAGTCTTCTTCCATCAAGCTGCTTTCCTTCTTAGGAGCAAAAGTTTTTTGTGGTGGGATTCCTGGCTTGAATGTTGGAATTCCTGAACCCGTTCTTGCACCCTGTCACTGTGGATTATTTCCTGCACTGACATTTGCTTCCAGATCTGCATCTCTCCAGGTCTAGTTTTGGAGCCTGAGGCATCTCTTACAGTGTCCCAGAGGTGCGAGCAAATAGAGCTGGTCCAAGGAGCTGAGAAAAGTCTGACCCGGTGAAGTCTGAGGAAGAGGGGGTGGGAAGGTACTAAAGGATGGGTGGTGGTGTGTGAAAAGATGAGCTGGCAAGCTCCTTGCTGACTGGGTCCCTAACAATTGGCAGGCCATGCCAGGGATCTGGGCCTTCATCCAGAGGACAGGGGAAGTCATTGAAGAGTTTCAGGCAAGGAGTGCTGTATAACAATTGCTATGGTCTTAGGAAGAACGCAGAAGCTTCTTGGAGACCTGCAATGGCCATAGGAAGAATGGCTGGTGATGACCCAGCTCAGATGGAAGCAGGACAATGGATTCAGAAGACTCAAAAACGCTTGGCAATGGTTCTATGCCATCTGTTTGAGAACAGAGAAGGAGGGATCTCAGCTAATGCCTGGGTTTCCTGCTTGAGTTCCTAGGTGGGGGGGAGGGAGGATGGTGCTTTTGAATCACTGGGGAAGGATGTAATTGAGAGGTGGAAGAGATGCTGGGTTGGGTGGAGGGAAAGGACACTCATGGAACTATTTCTAGAGGCCACTTGAATGTGCAGATCAGTCTGGGACACGAGAGATGGACAGGGCAGGAGAAGGAGACAGGAATAATGCTGGCAAGGGTAAGTTGCTAAGGCCTGATGGGTTGCAAGGAGAAAATCTCTTGAGCATTAAACAGATTTTTTTTAGACACGTTTCACACATGTGCCTTTGCATGCTTAAGATCTGGGTGTTGTCCTCAGCACTGCAAAGGGTAAAACTGAGGTTTTTGGGGAGAAATTCTTTCAGAGAGATCAAGAGGGTCCCGCTAAGCACATTCGTTGTCTCCAGAAATTTCCAGGGACAAAATTCAGTAGTAGAATCTAAATGTCTCTCTGGACTCAGGGAGACGCCCCATGACCAAATCCCACGAGAGGTGGGGGCCGTCCATATTCTGAGTTTCTTGTCCCCTCAGCTCCTGATATATTTCTCCTCATCTCTGTCTGCCCAGATCCTCCTGTCGATCTCTCTACCACTTAATTTGCTCAGCCCCCACCCATTTCCAGTGAATAATCTATGCGGAATCTAGTCACACCCTGATGCCAAGTTGTAGATTTGCTCAAGAAAAACTCATCACCTACCCAAATGCTGCCACCTCCACTGTCTCATCCAGCAAGTCATTAATTTCAGGGCCCCACAGAGACCACCCTGTGCTTTTCCTCTCACATCTATAAGCTCCTGGGGACTGCAGGCCTTACCTCCCAGGGGAAACCTGGGACATAATAGATGGGGGGGAATCTTGGTTTTGGGGCCACCTAGTTGTGTTCAGGGATCCTCTTGACTCTTGTGCTCAAGGATCACTCCCCATGGGGTTCAGGGGAGCATATATGAAGCCTCCCCAAATGCAATCTGCCCACTGCATTTTCTCTGTGTCCCACAGGGCTGGGGGGTATGAAAGTAAAGTCCTTCCTGACACTCCCTCCCATTCAAGGTCTCAGAATAGCAGACTGTGGCCAGAGCAGGAAAAATAGAAATTTCTCCTACTAAAAGTGAGTGACTGGATATTCCATGTTCTCATGACACAGGATGGGTGGGGGAGCAGCAAGATGACATTTCTTAATGGTTACAAAAAGGGTTGGACCCCAGCACCGCAGGTGTAATCCTAAAGGCACAGGAGCACTTTGGCACTGCACTCCAAATCCCTCGTGGTGAATTCAGGACCCTTCCAAATCGGGCCAGAAGTGTGGCCAGGATGGTCTCTGGTTCCCAGAGGCTGCTTGGAAGGACACAATAATATACATATTGGTTTGGGGGCCACACCTGGCGGTGCTCAGGGGTTACTCCTGGCAGGCTCAGGGGACCATATGAGATACCAGATCGAACCCGGGTCCGCCCCAGGTCGGCCTCATGCTGTCGTTCTACCACTGTGCTATCACTTCGGGCCCATTATATATATTTAATATATTAATAGACATAATTAATATATTTAATATATATTAAAGAAAAAGGGCTGGGGTCGAGACTCATGTTTTAGTCCCAGCTTCACTAAAGGGAGCCTCTGGGCAAGTCTTTTGAACTCTTCGCCCTCCTTTGCACAAAGGGGTCATCCTATCCTGTTGAGGTCTTCGTTGCAGGACTCTGTGCTGCTGTACCTGATGGTGCGCCAAGGCAGTCATCCCCACTACTAGGGTCGTTATTCAAATAGCGACGACTGGCCAAACTGTCCGGAAGCCCAAGAAGACTTTGGAGGTCCGTGGGCTTCAGAGCTGGCCGCTTTCCTGCAGGGTGGGCCCAGTGCGCCAGGACCACCCAGTCCAGAGGCCCTCCTGGTTGCCTTTCTTGCTCTGTGCTAAGCCCATCCTCATTCGGCAGAACCGGGGCCAGGGGACGTGCAGGACCGGAACGGGGGCGTCCTAGCCCCAGACCCCGCAACCAGGCAGCCCCGCGCCTGTCTCCATGGCGACGGAGCCGGCCCAGAGCGCAGCGCGGAGCAGGCCACGAGCCCGCAGCCGCTTATGTAACGCGACGCGCAACGCGAAGCAGACTCGGGCAGATCCCCGGCGAAGAGGAGGGCAGGGGAAGGGGCGGCTCAGGGGGCCGGACTGCCTGTCCACCTGCCTGGGACGTCCGGCTCCGGGCCAGTGGACTGCCGTCCCCTCCCGGGAGCACGGCGGAAGGCGAGGGAGGGGACATCTTCCGGGGTGCAGAGGAGACGGGGTGGGGGGGCTCGTCCTGATTCCCCAGAGCCCGGCGTCTCCCCACTCGGGGAGCGCAGAGCAGAGAGCGCGGGGGTTGAGGGGGACGGGCGAGAGGGCAGGGCCAAACTGAGGCCGAGCCCTCAGGCCCCATGGGAGCGCTCAGCCCGAATCGGCTTTCAATTAAGCTGCGGCGGCCAGAGCTACCCGGGAAGAAACAGGAGACGGCGGAGAAGGCGCCTCCCCCAGGGCCTAGGGAATCCCCGAGCCAGGTTTAGGGGTGGGAGCAGACCCCAAGGGGAAAGATGACCTGGGGCCCAGAAACAGGCTCTTCTTTAGCCCCAAGGAGATCTCTTGATTGGGGGGGGGGGCGTGGGGGTTGTATAGTCCAACCCCCCCCCACACACACACACATTAACAAGAACCCAGAATCACAGCCCATCCAAGGGTTCCTGGTCCCATAGGCCTGTTCTTTTAGCTCACTAGGTCAATAGAGACCCCAAATACCACCCCAGGGGCCACTGGAGCTTTACTATCTGGGATCCAAAATGCCTGACCCAGGGCCTGGTCACTCCAGTTGTGAGTACTCGAGCCAAGGAGAGGGGGCAAGGGCACACACGTCCTCTCTGGAACTGAAGACTTGTGGGCATGGATAATGCTGGAGGGGGCTCCTAGCTCCATTCCAAAACCTCTCATGGCTCTTCTCCAGGCATCCGGAGAACCCAGGCAAATTCAGAGGCACAAGAAGTACCATTTTCACGGTAGAGAAAGTAGGGGCTAGGGGATTCTTGTGTGCAGTGGTGGCAGTAGTGGGGAGCAGGGATTTTTTTTTTCTCCAGCTCAGCACCTGTCTTCAGAGGAAAATGACCCTTTTTCTTACCCTGGGTTCTGTAGGACTGCTTGGCACTGCCGAAGATTCCACTTTGGGAAAGAATTTAAGAAAAAAAAAAAATCCTGAAGCCTGGGGGAGGGAGCTGCAGAATAAGGCACCCCAAGGTCTGGGGGTGGAATGGATGAGCTGCCAGCCAACAGTTATGACCCGTGTTACCCCACCACCTCCCAGTCCCAGAGAAGAGGGGACTCTGAGACAAAGAATCAGGACCCTGGTGCCCAGCCTTCCTAAGCGGTCACTTGACCCTGACTTGAATCCAAGATCTGAAGGACTTGAAGTCAAGGCGTCCACACCCTGCAAGATCCTGCTTGATCAGTCCTTAGGGGTCCTTTGGGCAAGGCTCCCAAGTCGCCCCCCTCCCCACCACCAGCCCCAGGTCAGCAAAAGTCTCGGCCCAGAGGGTCAAGCAATGCCCAGGAGAGCGTTTGGAGGTGCTGAGCGCAGACAGCCGGAGCGGGAGGCGCTAGTGCGCAAGGGACTCAGCGCAGCTGGAGGGTGGGGGGTGGGGGCGGCTGACAGCAGTGATGGATGGCTGAGACCGCTGGGGGGCGGCGGGGGGCCAGGGAGCCGCCGGAGGGGGTGGCTGGCCCCAAGACCTCTGAAGCAGAGGGAACCGCGGAGGAGGGCGAAGTGGGATTGCAGAACACCCAAAGGCTTGCTCCGAGCTCACGAGTCTCTGCACCCACCGCAGCGCGTCCGCAGTGTCCGCGGCGCGGCGCTGAGAAAATTCAGACGCCGGGACCCCGTTCCCGAGGCCTCCCTGGGGAAGCGAACTGGGCAGACCAGAAGGACTCGGCTCTCTCGGTCCCAGCTGGGCAACCTCACGGCCACCCGGCGGTGCCCAAAGGAAAGGGTGGACAGGGAAGGCAGAAAGGGGGACAAGAGTGGGAAGGCGGAGAATCCGCAAAGTAGAGCTGAAATATTTCCCGGAGGAGGTGCGCTATGGTCTGAGGTTGGACCTCGGGGCAGCTGGGGGTGGGGAGGAGGGGGCCCGGATTGCACCAAGTTGCCCCTTAAGGAGATACACGGGGGCTGTCAGAGGGCTCCAGGCTCCCCATGGGCACCTGCCCCCACCTTTTCGTTGGAAGCCTCAGAGCTAGGGACTGCAGCAGTCTGCCCCCCATCCAGGGTCCACGCCAGGATGCAGGGTCCCTTCTGGGGAGGTGGGGGAGGGCCCTCCTGCTGCCTGTTGGGCTCCAAGTCGACCCCTTCCCACCACCACCTACCTCCCCGGCTCGGCTAAGGCTAAGGCACGTCTGCCCCGGGCACCCTGGGCACCCCCCGGGCACTGGCCACTTGGGGAGCCCCCCAGCCCTGCCCTCGGGCGCGGCGCGTTTCAGCACCTCGGACAGCGTCTGCCTGGCGCATTCCAATGGAGCCAAGTCCAGGCCGCGGCGGGGTCCCCCACCCCGATGCGCCCCAGCCTCTCTTCCTCCTCCTCCTCCTCCTCCTCCTCTTCCTCCTCCTCCTCCCGAGGAGGCGGCCCCCCGCTCTGCCCCCGCACCTCGCCGCCCCCGGACCGGCCGCTTACCGGGGTTGGCTCCCCCGTCGCCGTCCTCGCAGTCCGTCAGGTTGTTCAGCATGGTGACGGCGCCGGTGGTACCCGGGCCCGGGGATGGCTGCGCCCCTCGACCCGCCTTCGCCGCTCGCTCTTGCTCGCTCGCTCGCTCGCTCGCTCTCTGCTCCACCGAGGCAGGCGCTGCAGTGCCCGCCCGGCGCACACACACAACCACACACACACTCACACACGGACACACGCTCACACCCGCGCGCGCCCCCTCGCAGCCGCGGCGCTGCTCACCTCATCCCGTATGCAGGAGGCGTGAGCCACTGGCGGGGTTTTGGGGGGGAGAGCGCGGGAGGGAGGAAGGGAGGAAGAAGAGGGGACGGGCGGAGCGCGCGCCTGGGGGCCCCCTCCCCGGAGCGGCGACACTGGGAGGGGGCTCGAAGGCGTGCCGCGGTGGGGTGGAAGGCAGGAAGGAAGGGTGCTGTGGGTATCGGGGGGCCTCGGCTTCCCGGGAGCAGACGCAGCTCCGCCCGCCGTCCCCCCCCCCCATTCCCGGGCGCAGGCGGGGCCGGCACGTGGGCAGGTGCCATCCCGCGCCCTAAAAATAACGGCAGGGAACTAGGTCGCGGCCGCGGGGAGGCGGCCCCGCAGCGGCTGCCTCGCTGGGGGATCTGGGCTGACCCCCCTGGGGGAGGCAACTAGGGGGGGACTGAGAGGGCGGGGTGGGGTGTCGTGGAATAGAGGTCCCTGGGGAACCTGTGCAAAGCTGGGAGATGAAGATCGGCCTCTGAAGAGGGGCTAAAGGAAGGAGACCGAGACCCCCATCTCCGGCCGCTTCCAGAGGTGGGACGCCCGCAGAGGCTGAGCTTTGGGAGGAGGCGCTGGGTTGCCCCCTGGCGCGGTTCAGGGTCACTGGGCTGAACTGTCTGGCTAGTCCCGGGCGGGAAGGGGAGGAGCGCACCGAAGGCTGCGGATCTCGGATCTCGCGCTCTGGCCCGCAGGAGTCCCGTCGGAGCCCACAGCGGGAGACCTACAGGCTGCCATTGCGGAGTGAGCCTCAAGAAATAGGCGGCTGGACCCTGAGAGATGGGAGCGGAGGCCCCACCGGCCGAGCTTGGTGCAGCCTCAGGGGAGGGCAGACTGAGGGGACCGAGTGGGGGAGAAAGAGTGCTGCTGGATGTCAGTTTGGGGCCACACCCGCAGTGCTAAGGGGTTTACTCCTGGCTCTTTTGCTCAGGAATCACTTCTGGAAGTGCTTGGGGGGCCATATGAGATGCTGGAGATTGAACCCGGGTCAGTCCTGTGCTAGGCAAGTGCCCTTTCCGCAGTGCTATCGCTCCGCCCCCAGCCCCCAACCTGACCGTCAGCTTGGATCCAGATTTCCTGCTGGGGGGTGAGGGGTTGTCTAATCCCCTAATCCCGGATTGCTTTCTGAGGATTCCAGTGCTGAAATGTTTTCTGTGTTCCTCCCCTCCCCAATAACAGTCCTTTGGAAGGTTCTGGAATCCCCTCAGCACCCCAAGAATACAAACTCCAGCCCATAGTGGAGACATCCCAGGACCCAGCTTCCAAAGACTGGAGCCTCTGAGTTTCTAGATGATGGATATACACGTAGAGAGGCACAGATGAGGGGGGTGATAGCACACTCACTTAGCTTCCAGCACCACCCTCCTAAATTCCAGGAGATTTCCAGAGCTGGAGACACTCAGATCAATCATCTTTATTTGGGGGATACATGGAGTGGTACTTAAGAGGCCACACCTGGCACTGTGCTCAGGGGTACTGCATGGGACCCACATGCAGTGCTGGAACTCAAACCAGGCTCACAGCCATATACGAGGCAAGTGCCTGAACCAGTGTAATAGCTTTGTGGCCAATTTAGTATTCATTTTTCTTTTGTATTTGGACTGGCGTTACTCCTAGCTCAGTAATGCTCAGACATTACTCCTAGCTCTATATTCAAAAATGACTCCTGATAGTGTTTTCGGGATCATATGGGATGTCAGGGTTCAAACCCTGCTCAACTTTGCAAGACAAATGCCATAACCACACTCTCCTATAGCCCCAGCCCAAGTTAAAAAAAATTTTTTTTTGGTTTTGGTTTTTTGGCCACACCTGGCAGTGCTCAGGTGTTACTCCTGACTTTGTGCTAAGAAATCACTTGTAACAGGCTCAAAGGGCCATATGGGATCAAACCCAGGTTGGCTGTGTGCAAGGCAAATGCCTTACCCTCTGTGCTATTGCTCTGGTCCAAGACTGATTTTTCAATCGCCCTGTATCCAAGAGCATCCTAGCCAAACTGATCTACAGTAATGTCTGATTCTTTCTGAGAGGAGCAGCACTGAGTAAAAGATGAGCTTTCTTTTAATGTCCCAATGCTCAAACTTCTGAAGTTTCGAGACTGGAGTGGGCTCTAAGTCTGTAGCTGCAGATGGCTTTAGTGGACAGACCTCAAGGACCCTAAGGAGCTGGGATAGAGCTCAGTGATGGAGCTTTTACCTCGAAGGTAGGAGGCCCTGGGATCTCTTCCTTATACCATGAAATAAAGAAAGGGTAAAGGGGCCGGAGAGATAGCATGGAGGTAAGGCGTTTGCCTTTCATGCAGAAGGTCATCGGTTCGAATCCCGGCGTCCCATATGGTCCCCCGTGCCTGCCAGGAGCAATTTCTGAGCATGGAGCCAGGAGTAACCCCTGAGCACTGCCGGGTGTGACCCAAAAACCACAAAAAAAAAAAAAAAAAAAAAAAAAAAAAGAAAGGGTAAAGTAAGGGGAGCTGATTCAAATGACTAGAATGCATATCTGGCATGAACTGGGCCCCAGGTTTAATCCCTGGCACCATGTGGCCTCCTAAACACAACAGGCATATGCCTGATAAACCCCAAAAAACTGGGGTATGCTCCCCTTTGAAAGGGATCCTAATATGTATTCATATGGGTAGAGACCCATGTACAGAATATCTGCATAACCAAAAGCAGGGACCATTGCTCTAACTGGGTTAAGCTTCACTCAGTGATTTAGACTGGGTGAAGCACAGAGTCTGGTAGCTGAGTGAAGAAGTCTCTACAAGATCCACCACTATGGCATCACTGCCACCACAGGGAAATGAGGAGGGGCGCAGGAGGCTGGAGGGCACTGTAGAGTAGAGAGAGAGGGGTTTTGTTGTTACTTTTGGAGCTTTGTTTTTAGTTATTGTTTTGGGGGTCATACTCAACAATATTTAGGGCTTACTCCTGGCTCTGTTTTAGAATCACTCCTGGCTGGCTGCATGGGATCGAACCTGGGTCAGCCACATGCAAGGCAATGACTTATTGTACTATTGCTCTCCCCTATTGTTGAGCTAGCTCTTAAGATATGAGTGAGAAGTGTCTTTTGGCTCTCACTAAGAAAAAATTACAGAAAGGAGGAGAAAGAGATGAATATAGATTGTGGTATGTTCGATGCAGAACAAGAGGGAGGCCAGTGCTGGACAATGTCAAAGTGCTGGATTTGTGCAAATACCACCTGAGACAGCTCCATACTTTGTGCCACAGCGTGGAAAGATAGGAAGAAGTGAGGACACACGGTATACTTAAAAAGAACCCTGGAGACTGTAAGAAACAATAGATTTCAGTAATCCCCAGGGTGGGAAGGATTTCCCTCCTGGTGCTTTGTGGGCTAGAGTTCACAATCCGGGATGGAGGCCTGTATTCCAGCACTGAGCTGGCAAACGTGGAACACCATACTCTAGAAGTGGCCCTCCAGACCCCAATGAAGGGACTGTCACTGCATTCAGGGAATGTAAGAGCACTCAGGGACGGTTCACTGACACAGGAAATGTAAGTGCACTCAGGGACTGTGCATGCACTCATAGATTGTAACTGCTCTCAAGAACTGTCCCCCATTCAGGATCTGTACTTGAACTCAGGGACTCTCCACATACCTAGTATGGTATTCACAGAGACTGTAATGACATCAGGGGCTTTCCTCAAACTCAGGGAGTGTATATGCACTCAGCAACTGTCCCTGTACTCAGAGCTGTACCTGCACTCTGAGACTGTAATTAAATCAGGGACTGTAACTCACTCAGGGACTATACCCACACTCAGGGGCTGAACCTGGAATCAGGAACTGTCCCTGCACTCAAGGACTGTACTTGCACTTGCACTGTACCTGCACTCAAGAACTGTAGCTACAGGGCCAGAGCAGTGGCGCAAGCGGTAAAGTGTCTGCTTTGCCCTTGCTAGCCTAGGATGGACTGAGGTTTGATCCCCCGGCATTCCATATGGTCCTCCAGGCCAGGAGTGATTTTTGAGCACATGGCCAAGAGTAACCCCTGAGCGTCACCAGGTGTGGCCCCAAAACCAAAAAAAAAAAAAAAGAAAAAAAGAACTGTAGGTACACTCAGGGGCTGTACCCATATGTAGACACAGGAACTATACTTTTTTTTTTTTTTTTTTGGTTTCTGGGCCACACCCGGCGGTGCTCAGGGGTTACTCCTGGCTGTCTGCTCAGAAATAGCTCCTGGCAGGCACGGGGGACCATATGGGACACCGGGATTCGAACCAACCACCTTTGGTCATGGATCAGCTGCTTGCAAGGCAAACACCGCTGTGCTATCTCTCAGGGCCCAGGAACTATACTTGCACTTAGAGATTGTACCTGTACTCAGAGACTGTACCTACACTCAGGGGCTGTATCTGTTGTTCAGGGAATGTACCTGCTCTCTCAGACTGTACCTGCACTTGGGGGCTATAATTTACTCCAGAACTGTCCTGTATTCTTATTTTGTTCTGAAATCTGCATCTTTGGATTGTACCTGCACTCAGGCTGTATTCACAATCTGGGACTGTATCTGTGTTTAAGAACTGTATCTGCGGGCTGGAAAGATAGCACAATAGTAGGGTGTTTGCCTTGCTAGCAGCCAATCTAGGACAGACAGTGGTTTGATTCCTGGCATCCCATATGGTCCCCCAAGCCTGCGATTTCTGTGTGCAGAGCCAGGAGTAACCCCTGAGCACTGCCAGGTATGCCCAAAAAACCAAAACAAAAAAAAACAAAACAAAACAAAAAACAAACAAAAAAACTGTACCTGCACTAATGGACTGTACCTGAACCTTCAGACTTATCTTCACTGAGGGCTGTGCCTATACTTAGGCTGTGCCTATACTTATCTGGTTTTGACCCTCTTTTAGGAATCTATAACCAATTTAGTTTTCTTGAAGTAGAAGGGTCTCTTCCCTTCCCCTCCCTCCAGTATCCTTGACCTTCAGACTCACAGGTTTGAGAAAAGGGGGACTCCTGGTCTTATCCCCAAATGTAGAGCAGTATGGGAATAATAGAGCCCTGTGTGGGCCTTGTCTCTCCAGACTCTCAGAAGCAAGGATGGGAGACTCCTCTTCTTCTTTCATTGCTTGGTCATTTATCTCGAACTAATATCTAGAAACATTCCTGAAAGAATCAGATCAGGGGACCCTCCCCCGCATTTTTGCTTGACTCCATCATCTCTTAAAGAGATTATCCCTGCTCTGGCCTCAGATTTAGCCTTGTGAGGCTCTGAGAAAACCCACTGCAGGTGCCCCCTCCCCAGCATTGCAGTTGTGTCCCCCAAAGAAACCACTTAGAAGGCAATCCTCAGCTCTCAGCCCAGGACCATAGCTGCTCACTTGGTCCCCAACCTTACCCAGCACCCCAAAGACCATGAGCAAAGAATTCCTCTCACTCCTGCCACATGGAAGACAGCCTTGGATGGGGCCCTTGCTCTAAATTCAGGTCTCCACTTATTCCATCCGTTCTGTCTTCTGCTTCTCAGAGAGCACAAAGTTCAAAGAAGCTGCCTTCAAGGTACTGAGATTTGAGAACTGCAAACCTTAGAAATTATTCCCTCCACTTCTCATGCCTGTGAAAATGAGTTTGGAAATGAAAAAAGATACTTTCATTTTGGTAGGGGGACCACCGGTTGTGCTCAGGAATCACTCCTTGCACTGTTCATGGGATCATATGTAGTGACAGAGAGTAAACCAGGGTCGACTACATAGAACCACTGACCTTAACCACTGACCTGTCTCTCTAGCCCAAATGAGAACTTTATTTCTTACAAGATGAACTTGTATCAGGTTTGGGACAGGACTCAGCTTCCCAACCTCCAGGTCCAGCTCTGTGCCCTAATATGGGGCCATTTGGTAGAAGCTGGCACTCCTGGGAGGACAGAGAGCAGAGGATCTCTCCTAGGAGAGGTTTCATCTTTCCCCTTCATCACCATAGCTTCATCCTCAATCCCTCAGTTTCCCCAGTGCTGGTCTCATGGGGCTAGGACACACCCTGCTCTCCCTATCCTGAGGCCCCAACCTCCAGACCCTCAGCCTTATGGGAACCTGCCAGTCCCGCACCCAGCACACTCCACACAGGGCTTACTGCAGATCACGTCAACCACCACCGTCTCCGTGGCAACCGAGGGCTTAATTAACAGGCTGCAGCCCTGTCACCATGACAGTGGCACCCCAACAGCCCCCTGTTCCCCTGCAGCTTCAGCCCAACTTCCCTCTTTCTCAATCTGGACCCTTCTCACTGAATCTGCCCCCACCCCCTCCCCACCTGGAGCCCTAGGCCTGCAAGATCGCTCTGGTTCATTGAGAAGAGGGGAGATGAGGATGAGAGAGAGCAGGCAGCCATCACCATGGCAACCACAGCCCCGTTCATAACCAGTTTGTTACCATGGAGATTCCCAGGGCGCACCTTGGCCAGAGGTACTGGCCAGTGAAGGGTGTGAAAGCCCAGGACTGCTCTTTCCATCTGACAGAAAGGTAGACTGGGCATGGGATCAGGCCACTCTTCTAAAACTCCTATGGAACACTTCCAGCCCAACTCCTGTCATCTACAGATGAGGAAACTAAAGCCCAGAGAAAGGATACACTGCCCATGAACCTACACCAATGGGGTTGAGTTAGAGGTAGATACACTAGATAGATATTTCTCAATGGAGGCTTCAAGGCAACTGAGGACCACCAGGATATTCTCAGGGGGGTACACAGGACTCCCAAGTGAGACTAAAGGGCCAGTCAGTAGGAAAGGGTAGCGATGGGGGAGGCAGGGAGGCAGAGAGATAGGATGGCAAGTTAGGCATCTGCCTTGCATACAAGAGACCCATGTTCTATCCCTAGCACCACATATCATCCCCATCATCCCCATCAGGAATGATCTCAGAGATCAGGAGTAACACAGGCCACTCTTTCTTAGAGCCCCAATGTTGAATAGCTCCCCTCATTCCAAGGAAATGTGTCTCTACTATTATCTTTTTTTTTTTTTTTTTTGGTTTTTGGTTTTTGGTTTTTGGGTTACACCCGGCAGCGCTCAGATGTTCTCCTGACTCTATGCTCAGAAATCGCTCTTGGCAGGCTCGGGGACCATATGGGATGCCGGGATTCGAACCACCATCCTTCTGCATGCAAAGCAAATGCTTTACCTCCATGCTATCTCTCCGGCCCCCCTACTGTTATCTTAACTCGGGCCAGGCTCCTTCTAGGCTCCTAACATCCTCCAGGAGAAACCAAGGCACACCAGGCATGGTGAAGAAATGAGGAGGTAATTTAGTACTGTCACAGCTACTCTCAGGTCCACTTCTGCCTAGCCAGGTCATACTCCCTCTTCCCATGGTACAGAAGAGGAAAGTGAGGACTAATGGCAGATTCCAGGTACCACCTCTGACTTCTGCTTTCATCTGCCATTCATTCATGTTTCATCCTGGCAGCAGAAAGCATCTCCTGGGCTAAAGCAGGTAGGATGCTTGCCTTGCATGACCCAAGTTCAATCTTCTGCATCCCCAATAGTCACCTAAACACCACCAGGAGTAATTCGCAAGGAGAGTTAAGGGTAGTCCTTGAGCACCATTGAGTGTGACCAAAAAAAAAAAAAATAAAATAAAATAAAAAAGAAGAAATGAAAAGAAAAGAAAGTGCCTCCCTGGGTCCTGAACAGGAGACAATGCTAGCAAGTGAGGAGCTATAAACCCTTTCCTGGCCAACTTGCTTGCCCCTCACATACTGCCAACTCTCTTTGTAGGCCTGGGTTAAGACTAGAGCTTCATTGAGCCTCTCAGGCCAGAGGGTTGGCACAGGGACAGCTGTGAGAAAGATACTACCAGATGTTGGATCCCTGAGGGAGCTCATCTACCTCCCTATACAGTGACCTGCCCAAGAGCAAGAACGAATCTATTTCAGGACATAAACAGAATGTGCCCCCAAATCTCAGAGGTTGAGACTTCTGCACTCTCACACACATAAAGACCCCCTGTATGGAGAGACAGAAAGGCAGGTTCCATATACCATCCACACACCACAGTCAATGACACACAGCAGCTCTGACTCATGGACAGCCCTGCAGGCCACCAAAGCTGGTGTGGGAGGTGCCTCCCTCAAGTCACACACACACACACACACACACACACACACACACACACAGAGCTCTGCCCCCTGGCATTCCAGATTCACATCCGGTTTGCACGCACACTTGAACACCCGAACTGGAGGCAGGATTTTTACTTCAACATGGGAATGGGGAGACCAAAATACAATTTGGGACAAGAAAGAGAAGCAGTTAATTCTCAGACTGAGAGATGGCGAGTGAGAGGAGAAAGGTGCACGGGTGGAGAAACTTGGGGTTTAAGACCCCATTGGTTTCGGAGCATTTCGGAGCAATCAGCACCTCCAATGGCTCAGATTTTGGGTTTCAGGACACAAAAAGAAAAGGATTCAGTCCCTGCTGTCAAAATGCAGGCAATGCAGCATTAAGAAACTAGTGTCACCCCAGGGACAGGTGCTCTGGTGCTGCAGTGGGTGAGCAAAAAAAAAGGATGAATGTTTCAGCTACAGAAGAAGGAAGGTGAAAACAGAAGAGGTGAAAGATCACTAACTGAGTGAGAAGGCAGTTTCCCTGGCTGATGGAGAAGGGGAGATAGACAGGTAGACCAGGAGCAGATTCAGCTGGGTAGTGAATGACTGGCTACAGGGCTTCAGGGCTTTGGTGTGGAAGGTGATGAGGTCTAGAGGCAGATTGGCCAGTGGTGTGGCTGTGGTTACATGAGAGAGAGGATGACTTGAACCAGTCAGGAGAAATGCTGGTGGTGGAGGGAGTAAAACGTGGACCAGTAAAATCTGATGGAGAAGAAAAGGAGGCTATGAGGGATCGGAGAGATATCACAGAGAATTGGGCACTTGCCTCGCAAAAAGCCAACTTGGATTCAATCCCTGATATGCATATAATACCCCAGGTCAACAGAAAGAATCCCTGAGCAGAGTCAGGAGGTAAGCCCCGAGCACTGCCAGGTGTGGCCCAAAATGAAGAAAAAAGAAAGACAGAAAAAAGGATGCATTGAGAAAGACACTTGAAAGTCTGACATTTCAGTCTGGCAAGATGATCAGAATATTCACCCCATGAGAAAAGGGTCAAGAGATGACAATGAACAGTGGAAGGACCTGAGCAATGACTGGCTGCCACTGGAAGGAGTAGCAAAACTGAATCCCTTCAAAAATCTAGATTTCCATTTGGTCAGGAGGTTTGCCAAGAAATGAAAGTGGGGGGAGGGCGAGCCCACCCTGCAGAACCTCTTCTTAGGGTTTTGTGCTTGTATTTTTTTGGTTTGTGTGTGGGGTTTCTTTTTTTTTGAATGGGGGGGGGGGTGTTTCAGGATGAGCTCACCTGCAGCTCAGCAGCGGCCCCTGGCGGTGCAGAAAGGCTTTCCCGCCTCACCGGCTGGGACCACCGCAAGACAATTTAGGTTCCCGCCCAGCCACGGGGGGGGGGGGGGGCCAGCCAAGGAGAAGACCAGGGAGGAGACCCCAGAGTCGTGCCCCTTCAGGAGGATCTGACTGTATGTGCATCCAGGATATCACTTACTCACTGAAGGTTCCCAAGATCTTTTCCCCCATCCCTCTCTCCCCTCCCCTGCGTATAACTTGCATTACAAGACCCAGCAGTGGACCCTCAAGGAAGACAACCCAGACTCTGCGGTGCTGGCTCCACCAGCCCAGCTTAGGCTGGAGCTAAGGTGCGGGGGGGGGGGGGGGCTTTCCCCAAGGGTGAGGACTGGAGTTCTCATCGAATCCTCCCAGAATCGAGCTACCCAGGTTCCAAATTTCGTTTTTTCTCCTGTCTCCTGCCAGGAATAACGGAACTCTGTCGAAGATTAGGTGATGGACGAGCTGGATTGTTTTTCCTCCACCTTTATCTTACCTAACACATAAATCCCCATCATTCCCAATTCCTTCCTCTACCATCCTGCCCTTTTTTTGTTCCCCCAAACCGCTCTAGTCCTGGCTCTTTGCAAAGGCTCTGGGCCCACTCCTCACCCTTTCCGCTGCCCACCATGACCCCCGCCCTTTTAGAGCCCTCTGCTGCGGCAGCCCCCCCACCCCTAGAGCTGTCATCCCAAGACCCGCCCCCTCGCCTCTGACTCCGCCCATTTGTCATGTAGCCCCGCCCACTTCCGTGTGGCCACGCCCCACGTCAGCTCTGGCCCCTCCCTTCACAATGTTTCCCCCCCAGCCAGCCTTCCACTCTCCAACAGACCCTGGGCCTCAGTTTCTCTTTCTTACTGGCCCTCCATGGGTACCGCACCCCCACCCCAGCCCTAATTACCTTCCTCCACCTCCTCCTCCTCTTCTAGGAGAAGCCCCGCCCACCACCGCCCCGCCCCCGTGAGCCACGCCCATGCTTGCCAGGCCCCGCCCACGCGAGGACCCTCTCGTCGCGGCAGGCCCCGCCCACAGCGGCGGCAGGCCCCGCCCTCGGCTGCCAGCCCCGCCCACTGCGGCCTCTACCTTTGGCGTCTTCCCCGGCCAGGTGGCGGAGGTCCGCCGCCGAATGCCGGTGGGCCTTTGGGTCGGGGGTCTCCACAGGCCCCGCGCGGGGCAGCGAGGTGACGGTGAACCTGCGGCTCATGGTGCCGAAAGGGAGCCGGACGGACGGCCGCGGCACCGCCGGTCGCACAAGTGGCCGCAGCCCGACTCCAAGAGGCTGAAAGAGCGGGTTCCCCCTCGCCTCGCCCGCCGCCCCCCGCTGGACGCGCCGCCTCGCGCGCAGGGTCCTAGTGCCCGCTGGGCTGCACATCTGCATCGGGCCCCTTTGCTGGGCTCTCCAGCCCACCCAGAGCCCCCTGAGGATGAGCCCACCCGCCCCTGGATGTTCTCCCCGCACCGTTAAGTCCCAGGGGGTGACTCTTGGAGCCCAGACCCACTTCTGATGGGGTCTCCAGAATCTCTTGGACCCGTTGATTCGTTCACTGCTTCTTTCAGCACATCTGCATAAAGTTCAGACAGTGGTGCTAAGCACTGGAGACAAGGTTCAATGAGAACAGCTGCCCTCCTGTGGCTTAGATTCGTAAGAGACACGAAGAGAAAAAAAATAAAACAACAAGATCATGGAGTTTATGGTATATACGGAGAAAAGGCAAGAGATTATGACTATGAAAAGGTCTGCTCTAGGGGTGGGCTAGGAAAAACTCTCAGAAGAGGTGATATTTGAGTACAGATCTCTGATGAAAAGAACGCAACTCTGCAGAGTTGTCAGGCAGCAGAAGCAGGGAGTGCAAAGGTCCTGAGGAGGAGCCAAACTCTCTTGAGTAGCTCTGCTGGAACTGAGTGAACTGGAGAGTGAGAATAGAACAGAACACATGGTCTGCAGAAGTCTTCAGAGAGGCGTCTGGATACCTTTCTAAAGAGAAGCCTCCAGAAGTTCTGGGGTTTTGGAGGGAGGGGAATGTCTGGAGGTGCTTGGTGCTTATCCCTGGCTCTGTGCTCGCTCACTCCTGGAGGCCCAGGTAGGTTTTGTGATAATACATGGACGACAGTGCTATCTCTCCACATCCCTCCTATAGAAGTTTTTGAGCAGGAAGGTGATATCTGATTTCCATTGCAACAGAGTCCCTCTGGCTACTGGGTGAAGATGAGGAAATAAGGGCAGGAGTGGAAGCTTGAGTCAAATTCCAGGCTTCTGCAGATGGGTGTGTGGGATGATGCTGGTTGTGAAGAGTAGCAATCACTTGATTCCAGATACTTAGGTTTTTTTTTTCTCTTCTTTCTTTTGTGTGTGTGGTGGGGGCCCACATTCATCAGTGCTCAGGGCTTACTCCTGACTCTGCACTCAGGGATTATGCCTGGTAACTTGAGAGACCATATGAGGTGCCAGGAATCACCTTAACAACTTGCTGCGGTATCTCTTTAGCCCCTCCAGAAATGCCTTGAAAATACTACAGGATCTACTGCTAGATTTGGATGGGTGCAGGAGATATGATGGAAAGAGGTATCAGGAAAGACTTCTAGAAATTCTCATATATAGTGGGTACACAGGCAGGCAAAACTTTATCACACCAAATTGGTTTTGTTTGAGGGCTACATCCAGCAGTGTCCAGGGCTTACTCCTGCTCTGCACTCAGAAATCACTCCTGGTGGAGCTCCCAGGACCATATAGAATGTCGAGGATGGTATCCTGGTTGGCCACATGCAAGGCATGCACCCTACCCTTTGTACTGTCTCTCTAACTCCTCGTCATCACACCAATTAACATTACCCACTTATCTATCACTAACTCAGCTCAGCAACTCCTCTCTGGTTATATGCACTGAAAGAAATAGTTGCCCTTGTTTATTATTTACAAGAATGTTCCAAGTGGGGGCCGGGTAGGTGGCGCTGGAGGTAAGGTGTCTGCCTTGCAAGCGCTAGCCAAGGAAGGACCTCGGTTCGATCCCCCGGCGTCCCATATGGTCCACCCAAGCCAGGGGCGATTTCTGAGCACATAGCCAGGAGTAACCCCTGAGCGTTAAACGGGTGTGGCCCAAAAAACCAAAAAAAAAAAAAAAAAAAAAAAAAAAAAAAAAAAAAAAAGAATGTTCCAAGTGAGATACCAGAGAGATAGTACAGTAGGTAGAGAGCATTTGCCTTGCATGCAACTGACCTGGGCTTGATCCCCAGCATCCATTATGGTCCCTTGATCTCTACTAGGAGAGATCCCTGAGTGTGTGCAGAAGGAATTAGCCCTTAAGCACTACCAGGTTTGGACACTCCCCCAAAAAAGGATGTTCAGAACTTGAGAGATAGTAAGGTAAGACATTTGCCTTGCAAGTAGACACCCTAATTTTATCCCCATCAGCACCGAGTGATCCCTGAGGACACAGCCAGGAAGGTATAAGCTTAACCCCCACTGGGTGTGGCCCAATCCTCCAAGAATGTTAATTGCAGCATTATTCATTATATTTTCAAACTTACACAAATACCATCAAACCAGTGAACCAGTGGTGGCACTGAGACCATCTGTAATTCGCCAACAATACAGACAAATCTGGCAGTCAGAACATTGAGTAAAGAAGCCAAACACCAAAGACCAGGTGGACTGAAATACTATCAAGGTGAAGTGAAGATTATGAATCTAATGAAGCCATTAGAAGTGCTTGTGGGGGCCCGGAGAGATAGCACAGCGGTGTTTGCCTTGCAAGCAGCCGATCCAGGACCAAACATGGTTGGTTCAAATCCCGGTGTCCCATATGGTCCCCCGTGCCTGCCAGGAGCTATTTCTGAGCAGACAGCCAGGAGTAACCCCTGAGCATCGCTGGGTGTGGCCCAAAAACCAAAAAAAAAAAAAAAAAAGTGCTTGTGGTTAATTCTTGGGGGGGGGGGAATGGGGTGAAGGGCAGTGATGGCAAAAGGTGAGGGGGTGGCTTCTAGGCACTTTGATGTCAATTCTTGGTCTGGATGCTGCTTGATTACACAATTATGCTGAAAGGTGCACTTTTAAATTTACTTTTGTATGCTGGGAATCAAATCCAGGGCCTCACATATGTAAGACATGTGAAGTCACATCCCAGCTCCTTGAAATGTGCGTGTTGACTGGGTCACCTTTTCTGCCTGTTTGTGGGGTGACATTTGTTCTCTCAGAACAATTGAAACTATTTTGAAACTAGTTCTGAGAATATGACAGCTACAACAGGGGTTCCAGTGGTGTTCCCCACCAGGCACTATCTGGTAGTAATGTCTGACAACAGAAACTGTTTTTGGTTGTCACAGGAAAGAAGTTTGGTGCTGGCAGCCAGTGGGTCATCTCTGTGCCCTCGTAGCCATTTCACTGTGTCTGAGGGTGAGAATTAGAAAAATAGGGCCCGGAGAGATAGCACAGCGGTGTTTGCCTTGAAAGCAGCCGATCCAGGACCAAGCGTGGTTGGTTCGAATCCCGGTGTCCCATATGGTCCCCCGTGCCTGCCAGGAGCTATTTCTGAGCAGATAGCCAGGAGTAACCCCTGAGCACTGCCGGGTGTGGCCCCCCCACCAAAAAAAAAGAGAATTAGAAAAATAACCCCACAGCCAGAGAAAGCCAGGGTTCCAGAGGGTTTTCAGAAGAAATGCCAAGGGTGGCATGAAGATGAACAACTCTGACACACTCCGAATTCTTCTACACTGGCTCTTCAGGCAAGGTTCTCTGCTATCCCAAAGGCTCCAGCTCTCAACTCCTTTTCCCTGATGGTTGTGTGCCACTCTCTGCCCCAGACCACCATGCCTCGCTCAACCATCCCAAAATACCCCTGCTCCCTCCACCTGCTCAAATCATACAGTCCATGTTTCAAGGCACTTTGTTCCCCAGCACCCCCTACTTTTGCTCTTCCAGCCTTTGTCCTAAATACCTATTTTCTTCTGCCCCACTCTCTCACTAGCTGGGAGATTTACTCTGTGCCTCAGTTTCCTCATTTTAAAAGACAGGAGTCAGGGCCAGAGAGATAGCATGGAAGTAGGATGTTTGCCTTGCATGTAGAAGGATGGTGGTTCAAATCCCAGCATTTATATGGTCCCCCTAGCCTGCCAGGAGCGATTTCTGAGTGTAGAGCCTGAGCCCTGCCAGGTGTGACCCAAAAAAAAAGCAAAAAAAAAAAAAAAAAAAAAAAGCAAAAGAAAAAGAAAGACAGGAGTCAGGATACTGCTGACAGCAGTAGTACTTAGAAGGTAGGAGTCAATCCTGCATCCTAGGACTGCTTAAAGTTATTAACTATGACCAAGCACATAAAATGGAGCCCAGCATGTATCAGGGCAGGCCAAGGATAGAGACCAGCACTTAGCCCATAATCCAGAGTTGGCATAGCCACCTTGTTCCCAGTACTCTAGTTAGTGGCTATTTCTCTCGATGAATCCAATACAGCCCTCAGCATCTCCTATGTTTTGGTTTGTGCACACATGTGTGAGAATTGTGATTTTTAGGGCCAGTGGTTGTTGTAAAATACCCTCTCCAAAGACAGTTGGCAGGCTCAGGAAGATGTTGCTCCTTCTAGAACCAGGGCTACAACTGAGGTCATGGTACCTGGAAAACATTCCCTGGCTGTAACCATGGCACACAGTCACCTCCTTTCTCTTCCTGATGAGGGGTTATACTCTTGCCACCTTCCTTTGTGCCTCAGAATCACCTGTGAAATCAAATTGGACTCTGGATATGGTATAAAGTCTGCATTTGAGACATGTTCTGAGGAGAGTTTGATGTACCCTGATATGGAACGATCACTAAGAAGTCCTTAAGAAACTATCCACTTCATCCTTCTATGCTCAAAACCCAGCCTAGGGCCTGGGTCCATCCATGTAAAGGGGTGTGTGAAGAATAAATTCTAAACTGGCCACTTCCTCTTAGTAAATACAGCCTACCTCCCTGATAGGAAGAACTAAATGTCAATATTGATGAAATGTCTGGCACACACACACAGAGTAAGCATGCAATCCTTCAATCCATATACAAACTCGAATATGTGAGGGAAATTGAGGAAAACTATGGATTGAGAAACTGTTGACAAGGACTTACAAGCATCAATGAGAAAAACAAGGTGGTGAATATTTATGGTCACAACAAGAGGTGAAAACAAGGCAGAGACGATTTATGGGTATGAAAGTAACTGAGTCACTAGAGCATAGAAACTAAAGCGAAACAATTAATTAATTTAATGTAAAACCCTTTGTTCTGGGCCAGAATGATAGCACAATAAGTAGGACCTTTGCCATGTGCGCGGCCAACCCAGGGCCGACCTGGGTTCAATTCTGGCATCTCAGATGGTCTCCTGAGCCTGCCAGGATCAATCCCTGAGAGCAGAGCCAGGAGTAACCCCTGGGCCAGGTGTGGCCCAAAAACAAACAAAACAAAAAGCCTTTGTTTTTCAAAGCTACATCAGTCTTAACTGTGATTTTGCTCATGTAAACCTGCTTTCTTGTTTGCTCCAGCTTTTGAAGATATAAAAATGGATTGGACCCTTTGTTCAGGACTGAGAGTTTCCAGGGCTACCTGAATGAACTCTTGGTTCATGCTAATAAACTCCTTTCTGTTTCACCTGCTTTGGCTGTAATCTTGATTCTTTGATTTTCCCTAAAACATCTGTGAATGAATCTGCTCCTCTAGGCAAAGGAATCCAAATCATGGTACCTAAAAGGCAAAAAGGGAAGGGAGGGAGGGAAGGAGAGAGGGAGGGAGGAAGATATTAACTATAGAGGGAGGGAGGAAGGAAGGGAGGGAGGAAGGAAGGAAGGAAGGAAGGAAGGAAGGAAGGAAGGAAGGAAGGAAGGAAGGAAGGAAGGAAGGAAGGAAGGAAGGGAGGGAGGGAGGGAGGGAGGGAGGGAGGGAGGGAGGGAGGGAGGGAGAGGTGGAGATATCTGCATAGAGGAAGGCTGGGAGAGGGGGACAGGAGGGAAATTGGCGACAATCGTGGTGGGAAATGTGCACTGGTAAAAGGATGGGTATTGGAATATTGTATGACTGAAACAACCATCAACAACTTTGTAACTGTATATCTCATGGTGAATTAATTTTAAAAAAGAGTCCAAGAGGGCTCGGGTAGGTGGCGCTGGAGGTAAGGTGTCTGCCTTGCAAGCGCTAGCCAAGGAAGAACCGCGGTTCGATCCCCCGGCGTCCCATATGGTCCCCCCAAGCCAGGGGCGATTTCTGAGCACATAGCCAGGAGTAACCCCTGAGCGTCAAACGGGTGTGGCCCAAAAACCAAAAAAAAAAAAAAAAAAAAAGAGTCCAAGAATTAAGTTTATTAAAAAGATTATTAAAGTTATTATTATTAATTTTATTAAAAAGATACCAATAAAAAAAGATGTGAAAAGTGGGCCTTGCCCAAGTCCACTCCTCCTTGTCATCTAGATCCCCAGTTTGTAGCCAGCAAGCTGGCTCCTTCCTCAGCTGTTGGTCCACCCACCCACCCTGCAGTGTGAAAGTGCAGAACAGTGTGAAAGTATAGAACATTCTAGTTCTCAGGGCACTGTAGAAGGTCGAAGGTCACGTAGCCCACTCTGTCCACTTTGTTCACATCAGACCAGGAAATCACCCTCCAGAAGAATTCATCCTTGCAGAAGTAAGCTTTCCCTGTAGGACAAAGGGGTACACAGAATGAGCCCCCACTTGTTCCATACACATCCAAAAACTTGAGAATCAGTTCTGGAACAGCACAACAATCATCTGGCCTATAACTTACAAATTGTTCCCAGGTTCTCATAGAACCTCTCCATTTTTCCTCAAAGCCCAAGATTAGGATATTCTCCAGGGTAAAATGGTTTAGGTTGTAGAAAACAGAAGATTTGCAAACTGCAACCAACCAGGAAAGAATAGAACAGAATAGATGACAAATAAATGCAAATGAGCCAGACAAACAGAATAAGACTGTCTAGGGCAGTGGTCGGCAATCTTTTTTTTCAACTGAGCCAAATCTCGCCAAAACCACGATTGAAATTTATTTTGAGAGCCACACAGGGCGCAAACTGACAGAGGCTTGAAGCAGAGTCCTGACGCCTGGAGCAGCTGCCCGGCACACAGAAGAGCCAAATTAAAAGTGTAAAGAGCCACATGTGGCTGGCAAGCCGCAGGTTGCCAACCACTGGTCTAGGGTCTTCAATGTACAAGCAGCCTGGGCAAAAATAGAATAGGAACTCACAATATATATATATATATATATATATATATATATATATATATATATATATATATATATATATATATATATATATATATATATATATATATTGAGGCCATTCCCAGCAATGCTCAGGGGTTACCTCTGGATCTGTGTTCAGAGTCACTCTGGCAGTGCTCAAAGAACTTTATGTGATGCCAGGGATTGAATCCAGGCAGCTTCTTGCAAAATAAGTACCTTATCTACTGAACTATCTCTCTAGTCTCACAACTTTATATTTTAAGGCTGCCTTTAGATAGGCTTTGTGAAATACCCCAGCCTCTGCTCTTCATGTGCCTATTAGGAGCCAGAGTGATAGCACAGTGGTAGGGTGTTTGCCTTTGTACATGGCTGACTCAGGACGAACTAGGTTCAATCCCTGGCATCCCATATGGTCCCCAGAGCCTGCCAGGAGCAATTTCTGAGCACAGAGCAAGGAGTAACCCCTGAGCGCTGCCAGTGTGACCAACACAAACTAAAATAAAAAAAACATGTACTTAGTGAATGTTGATGTGTTGACTATCTGTCCTTAATGTCTCTGTCAGCTTCACTAATGGCTATTCTGTGGGGAGTAGCATTGACTAAATGGCATGCCAATGAGACCACCAATATCCCTAAAGTGTGGACAGTCTGTGTTTTTGTCTCTTTATGCATTTGTTTGTCTCATTCTCTGCCCTACCCTGCTGGATGAAGGTCAAAGGTGCCAATCTGATTATCATTAGACATGCACCTTCTGTGAGAGGCCCAGAGCAATAATTCAGTGGGTAAGGTACTTGTCTTGCATATGTCCAATTCAGATTTGATTCCCTGGTACCCCTCAAGCCCCACCAGGAGTCCCCTGAGCACAGAGTCAGGAATAAGCTCTGAGCATTGCTGGGTGTGGCCCCCCAGTAAAGGCCTTTTGGGGGAGACCACATCCCACACAGCCTTAGTACTGAGACATGAAGAACAAAAGGCAACTAGTGGCCACTGAGGGTGGAATCTTTTGGGCTGAGGAGACAACCAGGCACCCTAGACGAGGAATGAACTTGATATGTTCATAAGTAGGGGTCAAGGAAGATTACTTAAAGACTAGAGTACATGCATAGTATGTGGGCTCCAAATTTGAGCCCAGTCCCAAATCGGGGTATGGGCAACAAAAAAGACAGGATAGTGAGAGGATTGAGAAATTCTTTGACCTTGAGATAGGTCTGTGGGGTGACCCCAGACCTCTATCCTCCACTCTTACTCCCACAAAATATGATAAAGGCACTATATATCCTACATGACTTGGATTAGTGTGTTTGCAAAGGAGATGGTGAAAGTGAATCTTTTGGCAAGAACTTTCAATGCACTTTCTCAGTCAACAGTGAGAAGGGACATGTAATTCCTAATAACCCCCATTTTAAAGATACAAAAACTGAGGCTTCATGTATAGTACAACTTGTAATTACAGTCTCAACGTCTTTCTTCTTGCAAACCATGTGAGGAAAGAGCTTCCATGGAGGACAGGAAATCTGGGTTCTCGTTTTGGTCATGCCCTTGGGTCACTGCAGGAGGTAGGGATGCCCCCTTCCACCTCCATCAGAACTTATCTGTGCCGGGGCACTTACATCAGTCTAAGGGGATCCTGTCTTTTTGTTTAGTTTTGTTTTGTTTTGGTTTTGGTTTTTTGGGAGCCAAGGGGTTGGGAGCTAAGGGGTTACTCCTGGCTATGCGCTCAAAAATCGCTCCTGGCTTGGGGGACAATATGGACGCCAGGGATTGAACTAAGGTCCATCCTGGGTCAATGCATGCAAGGCGTTACAAGGGTAGCGCCCTATCGCCGCTGCGCTACCGCTCCAGCACTTTTTTGTTTGTTTGTCTGGTTTTTTTGGATCCTGCCTTTTTTTTTTTAATCTAGAATTTTACTTAACACTGGGAACAGAACAATAGTACAGCGGTAGGGCATTTGCCTTGCATGTGGCAGGCCAGGGTTCAACCCCCAGAACACCATATGGTCTCCTTCTCCTACCAGGAGTAATTTCTGAGTGCAAAAACGGGAATAAACACTAAGCACCACAGGATATGCCCCTAAAACAAACAAACAAAAAAAGAGTTTGACTTAACACTAAAGCAGGTTAGGAATCGAGCAAGGGTGTTATGTTTGGACAAGTAAGGAACCTCTGAATCCCATCTTCAGCCCTCACCTTGGTACCAAAAGATGTCGTGCGCATTCAAAGGCACCCCAGGGAACAGCTCGTCCACTAGGGTGGCGCTCTGGGCATCAACCTTCTGTGTCTTCAAGTCAAACCTGCAAGAAGGCAGCAAGGAGACAGGTGTGAGGCGGCGCCCGGGCTCCCCCTGCCGGCAGCCTGCGGCAGCGGCGGCGCTCACCTCCAGAAGCGATCCAGGCTGAACAGAAGCGCTTTACCCCTGCCCTGGGGGAGAACCCCAGTGACTTGGGCCACGTTGGGGCCCAAGCCCAGCTTGTCCAGACGCCTGGGTCCTAGCACCGACGTTCCTGTGTACACCCACACTTGTCGCCCTGCAGGGGAGAAGGGTCACATGTTAGTCTAAGGGGCAACGGGTGGGGGTGGGTGGGGCCATTTATTTTATACATTTCTTATTTTATATATTATTTTGTATTTTAAAATTAAATTTTACTACATATATTTTATGTATTATTTTATACATTCATTTTAAATGTATAAAAGGGGGATCCGGCCAGGTCCCTTCCCAGCTCTGCTTGTTCCAAGGGCCAGGAGCAAGGGCAGCCTCTCATGGTGAGCAACTGGGCAGCACTTAAGTATCTGTCATATTTGTTTGTTTGTTTGTTTGTTTGGGGGCCACACCTGACGATGCTCTGAGCTTAGAAATCACTCCTGGCAGGCTCACAAAACTATGGGATACCGGGGATCGAACCCAAGTCAGCCACACGGCAAATGACCTGTGCTATCCCTTAGTCCCAGTGTCAGCCAAATGTACCTGAGTGTGCTGGTCAGGAGGGGGTGCCTTTTTCTAATACAATTCTAGGTTTCTCTGCCTTTGGGATCCCCCAGAAGTGATGGGAAGGGGTGGGGTAGGGTAAAGGAGAAAACGAACCAGAGAAGAAGAAAAGCTTCTTGCTTAGTGGATCCTCATAGACAGAGTCCAGTGTAGTGGGCAACGCTGGCCAGGTGTCCTTGATAAGGAAAGGCCCCTGCAGCCTATCTCTGGTGTTTCTTGACAGTTTCCAGTACCTCCTGGGAACATGGGTACGGGGAGCATTGAACTTCCTCGGAAGGCCAGTGTTGGGGAGACAGGATGGATCCCTTCTCCAACCCCTTCCTCGGTCACCCAGCCCGGCTCTCACCCATCCCTGAAGACATGCAGATGCCCCTGGATCTCTGAGATAGCATCAAATATGTTCACTTGGCAGATCTCTTCATCAGGATCCAATGGCATAGTAGGGGCTGCTGAAGGGCCAGCAGTGGGGGGGCCAGTGGGACCAGGTGAAGGGGCACCCGTGGGCCCCACAGTGGGCTGCTCAGAGGGGCGGGCTGTGGGAGGCCCCGTAGGACACACAGTTGGGGGAGCAGTGGGCTGGGGTTCAGGTGTGATGGTAGTTGGTTGTGGTTGAGGCTGTGGTTGAGATGTAGGGCGAACACCTGAAAAGAGACCCCAAATGAAATACCCCCAATCCTGATTATCTCTGTGTCCATGTGCCATCTACTCCCTGAAAACCTATCATGAGCCTCATAACTCTGATTTTATTTTGTTTGTTAATTTTTAGCCACACCCAGCAATGCTCAGGGGTTACTCCTGGCTCTGCACTCAGGGGTGAGCTCTGGTGGGCTTGGCTTATTGGTCAGTTTGTTTTCTTGGAATCATACCTAGCTGTGCCCAGTGCTTACTCTTGGCTGTGCTTATTCTTGATGAGATGCAGGGGATACTATTTGGGCTGCCTGGGATCAAACCAAACCGAGGTTGGCCAGGTGTAAGGTAAGTGTCTTACATGCTATACTGTCCCTCCAGCCCAGTCCTGGCAGGCTTAGAGAATCATATTGCTCTGGCCCTCTCCCTGACTTTAGACCCTGTATAGCCTATCTTTCTTTGACCACTGGAAAGCACTTTATTTAACAATTTGCTTTCCAGTGTTAGTTATCCAAACCCTTGGTTGGCCTACCCCATTCTGGAAGCTCAGAGCACAGGCAGACAGGAAGTCCTCCTCCCTTAGGTTGGGAGGGCAGTGTGGTTTTATTTGGATGAGGTGGGGATTAAACCTAGAGCTTCAAACATGCACTGAGCTGTATCCTCTGGAAGTATTTTCTGAGCATTCAAATTCAGTGCCCAATGATACTGAGAGCTTTATAAAAATCAGACCAGCTCTTTTGCTTTTCAAAGAAACCCTATGACAAAAAACTCTGAGTATCTCCTCTTTTGTGGGTGTAGAAATGCTCGGGGACTACTCCAAGCTCTATATGAAGGCTGCTGTGGCAGTACTTGAGGGACCATGTGGTGCCAGGAACCAAACTCAGGCCTTAGGGCTGGAGAGATAGCACAGCAGGTAAAAAGCTGACCCTGATTCAATCCTCAGCACCTTATATGATCTTATCCCACTCTTGCCTTTTTCACTCCTGCTCCACTCACTGGCACCTGAAGTGATATTTGAGCCCAGAGCTAGGAATAAACCCTGAACACAGTGGCCCGAAAATATAAACCAAAACCAAAACAAAACAAAACAAAAGTACAAAATGCTCAGGGCCTCCTGCATGCAAAACATATGCTCAGCCCATTAAGTTATTTCTTTAGTCAATATCCTATTATTTATTTATTTATTTATTTATTTTTGGTCTTTGGGCCACACCCAGCAGTGCTCAGGGGTTACTCCTGGCTGTCTGCTCAGAAATAGCTCCTGGCAGGCACGGGGGACCATATGGGACACCGGGATTCGAACCATCCACCTTTGGTCCTGGATCGGCTGCTTGCAAGGCAAACACCGCTGTGCTATCTCTCCGGGCCCCCTATTATTTATTTATATATATTTTTTTGTCCACACCTGGCAATGTTCAGGAGTTTTTCCTGGCTCTACATTCAAGAATTACTCCTGGTGGTGCTTGGGAAAACCACCTGGGATGCCAGAGATCGATTCTCAGGTCAAAAGTGTGCAAGACAAGTGTCCTATCCACTATACTATCTCTCCCCATCCCCAATACCCCATCTTTTAAAGCAATAAAAAAAAGTAATATTAACAACAACAGAGATAAACACAATAAAATCTACCCAAAACTATTCTGATTCACTTTACTATCCACACTCCCCTATGAGACAGGTACTGTTATAGAACAGATGAGGAAATTAAGGGGTAATATTCAAGGCCGTTCAGCCAGGAAGCAGCTAAACTGACTTGTTTTTCCTATTGAGTTGTTTCTGTTTCTTTGCCATTCACTGTGTGTTTACAGAAGGTTTTTGTTTTTGTTTTGGGGCCACATCTGGGAGATGCTCAGGGGTGACTCCCAGCTCTGCGCTCAGGAATTATTCCTGGCAGTGCTCAGGGGATTATATGGGTTACAAGGGATAGAACGTGGTTGCTGTATGCAAGGTGAATGCCCAACCTGCTGTGCTATCACTCTGGCCCACAGCAGAAGATTTATCTGTCTGTCTGGGGAAAACCACACCCAGTGATGCTCAGGGACTACTCTTTGCTCAGTGCTCCGGAGACTATGTAGAGCCAGGGATTGGAGTCATTCCTCCACCTGGAAGCCAGTCTGTCTCTGGCACCATTTCCAAACACTGCTCTGGTAACAACTGGCCACATGTGCCTCTCCCTACAGATAAAAGTTAGGATACCAGTTTCCCTTTCTTCCCAGCCTCGAAATCATAGTTGGGCTTCCCCCTTCCTTGCCTCCTTCCATCCTTACCCCACAGCCTTACCATAGAGTTTCTGGATTCCCTCTACATCATCCTTATCAAGGGGGGGCTCTTCAGTGAAACTGTACATGGGGTACATGAGCGCGCTGGGCACAGATGAATGGTCCAATCCCAGTGCATGGCCAAACTCATGCGCAGCCACAAGGAACAGGCTGTACCCTGAAGGAAAAAGGAAGCCAGGATTTGGACCCTGAACCCAGCTCTCAGCCCAATTCCCATCCCCGGGACAACAAAGCCATGCTCACCTTGGTCAGGACAAAAGCCCCACTTTTTGTCTGTGTCGAAGTTTGGGGTGGTAGCACACCAGAGGAGGCCATCTGTACGGCCATCTCTGGTGCAGGCCGAGTACTCCTTGCCCAGGAAGGTGAAGGGAAAGGCACACATTTCTCCTGCTGCATTGCCACCAGTCACTATGGAGTCAACTATGGAAACCCAGAACCTCAGTTGAGTTAAAGAACCCCAATAAGAAGCTAGAAAATCTTTGGCTTATTTTATATTTCTTATTTGGAAAGGGTCGGAACCACACCTGGCAGTGCTCAGAGTGTACTCCTGGCTTTTTTTTTTTTTTTTTTTTTTGGAAGAAGCCCTGGTGATACTCAGAAGGCCATAAGTGGTGCCAGGGGATTTAAACTGGGGTTGCTGAGATGAAGACAACCTCCTAGACCAGGGGTCTCAAACTCGCAGCCCGTGGGCCATTTGAGGCCCTCCGTACAACATTTTGTGGCCCGTGGCCGGCCTTCAAATATCGCAGTATTCGCGATTATTCGCTTACCGAATAATCGCAATAAAAATCACATTAGTAAGTAAAAAAATTCGCATTAAACATTCGCATACCCCGGGCCCAGAGAGACAGCACAGTGGCGTTTGCCTTGCAAGCAGCCGATCCAGGACCAAAGGTGGTTGGTTCGAATCCCGGTGTCCCATATGGTCCCCCGTGCCTGCCAGGAGCTATTTCTGAGCAGACAGCCAGAAGTGACCCCTGAGCACTGCCGGGTGTGGCCCAAAAACCAAAAAAAAAAAACAAAAAAAACAAAAAAAACATTCGCATACCCCGAGCAGTTTCGTTCGGGGTATGCAAATGTTTAATGCAATATTTTTCGATTTTTTTTCTTACTAATGCGATTTTTTTATTGTGAATATTCGGTAAGCGAAATCCCTTATGCGGCCCTGCCTCACCCCGACTTTGCCTCCTGCGGCCCCCAGGTAAATTGAGTTTGAGACCCCTGTCCTAGACTATTTCTCCTGGTGGCCTCAAATAGACCAAGTTGAGAGCTGGGGATGTAGCTCATGGAGTATAATGTAGGGGGCGCTGTGGGGCTCTACTAAGACCTCAGACAGGTGCATAATACTGGAGACCAAAGAAAAACAAGGGTGGGGCTCAAGAGGGTTGAAGCAGATGCTTTATTTATTTTGGTAAAGGCCTTATCTGGCCATGCTCAGTACTTACTCCTGGCTCTGTGCTTAGGGATCACTCCTACTGGGTGTTGGGGAACCATATGGAGTGTCAGAAAATGAACCTGGGTCAACCACATGCGAGGCAAGAATCCTACACACAGTGTGAGCCCCTGGGTTCAATCTCTGGGTATTATGTGGTCCCTGAACACTGCAGGCATGGGCCCCCCAAAGAAAAGTTAAAAAATAAATGTATTTGGGGCTGGCGCAATAGCGCAGTGGTAGGGCGTTTGCCTTGCACTTGGCAGATCCAAGATGGACCTGGTTCAATCCCCAGCATCTCATATGGTTCCCTAGCCAGGAGCAATTTCTGAGCGCATAACCAGGAGTAACCCCTGAGCATCACTGAGTGTGACCCAAAAACAAACAAAAAATAGTATTTATTTGGGAAGGCCACAGCTGGCAATGTTCAGGAGTTACTCCTGGCAGTGTTCAGAGGACTATCAGGAAAGCTAGGTATAGAACTAGGGTAAGCTATGTGCAAGGCAAATGCCCTACCCACTGTACTATCACTCTAGCCTAAAAAAAATAAGTGTTTTTATTTATTTAGGGGAGTTTGAGTCACACTGAGCATTGTCAGGGGTTATTCCTGGCTCTGCACTCAGAATTCACTTCTGGCAGACTCTCAGCACCCATCCCAGGTGGGCTGTATGCAAGGCAAATGCCTTACTACTGTGCTATCGCTCTGGCCCCAAAATAAATGTTTTTAAAGGAAAAAGGAAAGGCAACAGTCTACAGGCCCAGTTTAGTGGATGGTAACAGCAGAAACCTAGGGTGGAGGAGAATCCTATCAATATGGGGCAGCTTTCACCATCCCTCAATGGAGAAGGGAGGAGACAAGGAATCTGAGGGTTAGGGGGCTGGAGAATGTGGTACCTCTGGTGGGGCAGAAGCCAAAGAGCTTGTCCTGGTCATAGTTGGAGGTGGTGGCACACCAGCGGTAGCCATCGTTGCGTCCAGCCACAGTGCAGGTGGAGTAGGAGCGGCCCTCGAAGATGAAGGGAAACACGCAAGCTTTGCCTTCCCCATTGCCGTACTCGGTGTAGAGTCCTGGAGATGCCAAAACATTACCCTGGAGTGCCACAAGCATGCCAGCCCTGTCTGCAGGCTCCAGACCTCTTTCCTTTCACAGATGAGGAACGTGGGTTCAGAGAACAGGAGCACCAAGTGTGACTTAGAGGCCACACAGAGTACCCGCAGTCATGAGATCATATGGCAGAGCAGTGAAAGTCTCCCTAGCACCACATGGTCAGTTTTTGGTTTTGGATCACACCCATCAATGTGCTAAGAAGTTACTCCTGGCTCTGCACTCAGGAATCACTGCTTGTGGTGCTCAGGGGTACATATGGGATGCTGGGAATTAAACTCAGGTCAGTCGCATGCAAGGCCCACCCCACTATGCTATCATTCCGGCTCCCACATGGCTCCCTTCTTTATAGAAAGTGGGCCCAGGAGTGAGCCCTACAACAATGATAAGTGAAACAAGCAACGCCCTAGGGCCCTGGACCTATTCAGGTGCACTCACTTTCACTGGGGCAGAAGCCGAACTGACAGTCTTTGTCGAAGTTGGCAGTGGTACTGCACCAGCTGAGGTCATCCGAGCGCCCATTCGTGGTGCAAGATGTATAGGACTGGCCCTCGAATACAAAGGGAAAGTGGCAGGGGGCGCCGTCTGCGTTTCCGTAGCGGGTGGGAATCACTGCAGGAGAAGCGGGGAGTCAGTGTTCATGAAGCTTATGAACAAAGGAGGCAATGGGGGCTGAGACCCGCATCTCACCAACGCCTTGGCCCAGCGTCCACAACTCATCTTCATCGAAGTGGGCATCCCCTTGAATGCCATCGCCTGGGGGAAAGGCGTGTGCCAGGAGCCCGTTCTTCCCGTCGAAAGGATACCCATCTCCGTGTTCTGAAGAGACAGAGAGAGAAGACAGTTGGCAGGGTAGGGTGGCACAGGCTGCCACTGTCCAAGTGCAGGCCGAGTGGGTAAGTGCTTGGAGGAAAGCCTACATGGTATGGGACAGGCAGGGGAGCGACAAGAGTGGAGACCGTCAAGGGAGGTCCGCATCCTTGCCCTCTTGCCCTGGGCCCAGAAAACCTCTTGGCTTCCCTCTTCTCACCCGCAGCTCCAAACTGGATGACGATGTCTGCTTCGGGGCCATAGACTCGGGTAAAGGTGAGCGGAGTCACCTCACTCCAGACCGCAAAGGCTCGGGCAAAGGCGTCATCAATGATATCCCGGGGCAAATCTTCTGAGTAGTTTTGGATCCTGCAGGAGGAAGCAGGCCGAGAGGGGTCAGCAGGGAGCGCCCCAGCCAGGCACCCCCTTTTATCTTTTTTTTTTTTTTTTTTTTTGCACCAAGCTCCTGGACTCTGTGCAACCAGGGACCCTCAACACCTTCCTCAAGGGAGCTCCTCCCAATGCCCATGTCCTCCAAGAAGAAGGAAATGCAAGCTCCAAGGTGGAGCCCCTTGTCCCCAGAATCACATCATGTCCCAAACGCCCATGGGCACCGCCCTCGCCTTGCTCTCCCTCCCCGCAGAGCCAGCCACGCACCAGTACGTGATGTTGTGGTGATGCCACTTGAGGTCGCCCTCAAATGTCTGAAATCTGCCCAGGTCTGGGACGCCGCAGCGTGGGGTTTTGATGGCCTCCAGGGTGGCACTGTCCAACTCCCCTGTCACTGGCAGACTCAGGCGTTGCTGGAGCCTCTTCAGCGCCGACCCTATCTGGTCCTGGTTCAGCTCCGCCAGGCGGGTGTAGCCATAGCGGAAGAGATACTCCTGGGGATGCAGGCCACAGACTTCATTGCCAGAGGATGCGCCACCCAGGGGAGCGAGCCATGGACACCACAGTCGGGGCACTGGCTCTGGGCACTGCCTCAGTTCCCCACAGTACCTACTCAGGACCCCTAACCTTTACCCCGCTTCACCCTCAGGCCCTGCCCACTCCAGACCCCGCTAGCTCTTCCACCGGGAACTCCCATGGCCCAAGCCAGAAACTCTCATCATGCCCTTTCATTCTGTTTGTTTGTTTTCTGTTCCTGGACCACAGCTGGCAGTGTTCAGGGGTTACTCCTAGCTTTTGCCATCAGGAATCACTCCTGGCAGTGCTCCGTAGACCATAGGGGGAGCAGGGGATCAAAGTTGTTTGGCCACACAAGGCAAATGCCCTACCTGTTCTAGCCCCTCATCAGTCCATTTGTGCCCATCACTTCCCAGACATCCTCAGAACCCTCCAGAGCTTTTTTTTGTTCTGGGGCTCAGTGGTCCTAGCATGATCATCACTACCAAAAAGCCCCCAAAGTATCTTTTCTCTGAGGCCCTCTGCCCTCCTGGCTGCTCCTGGCCAACTCCTCCAAGCACTGGACTGCCTTGCTTACCTCTGCCAGCTGCTTGTCGGTGAGGTTGCTCCGAAGGTCTTTTGGGAAGACAACCAGCCTGGGCTGGTGTGGTCTGGGAGCTGCCAAACAGCCACTCAGAGCCACGAGCACCAGGACAAGGGGTTGCCAGGGGTTCATGGTGAGGCTGGCTGGTCCAGCTGCAGCTGTCCCCAGGGGCTTTAAGGAGGTGCTGGTAACCGAATCAATAGCCCCGCCCATCCTGGGCGGGCAGGCCCAGCTGACTCAGAGAGTGGGGGCTGGGGGAGCCCCATTTTGAGAAGAAAAAAAAGGGCTTACACCAGTCAGGCATGACCCCAGACACACAGGAAACCACAGACACACAGGGTTTGGGGTTTTGCAAACTGCAAAGCTCTGAGAATTGTCTGAAAGTAAGGGACTGGGGTGAGACCTCTGGGTGGTTTTTTTGGTGGTTTTTGTTTGTTTGTTTGTTTGTTTGTTTTGGTTTTTGGGTCACACCCGGCAGTGCTCAGGGGTTACTCCTGGCTGTCTGCTCAGAAATCGCTCCTGACAGGCTCGGGGACCCATATGGGATGCCGGGATTCGAACCAATGACCTTCTGCATGAAAGGCAAATGCCTTACCTCCATGCTATCTCTTTGGCCTGCCTCTGGGTGTTTTATTTTGTGCATTTACTGATTGATTTTGCCAGATCAGGATCACACAACACAATCACTTATAGTTTCGTTCTAGGCCCTTCTAAACAGCCTTCCATCCTAGAGTTCACCAAAGAGAAAGATGCACACCCCTAGGATGGAGATGTTAGGAGTTAAAGGTAGGTTGGAGGGTGGAACCCTAGAAAGTCTCAGGTACAGCCTGAGGTAGAACCCTCAGGAGTCTCAGGTATAGTTGGGGGTAAAATGCTCAGGAGTCTCAAATACAACTGGGGGTCAGTGTTTGTTCTCTTAAAGGTCTATTTCCAGGGGGCCACTGAGTGATTCTAAGAAAGGAGGAGCAATCATGGGAACTTCTGTGTAAAAGTCCCTAAGGGAAAAGGTAGGAGACCTCTATTCTGAGCCCAGTCATCCCCTCTTCTGAGGTGCCATCCTAGTCCCTGACCCCCAGGCTCTGTCTTTTACCCTTCTCCAGGATGACTCCCTGGGACTGAAGGAACTAGGGAATTGCATGAGATACTCCCTGGATGACACATTGGACCTTTGGGGCAGTGGAGGGGATAGTGGTGGCAGCTTCACTCTCTTCCTTTGGGCCACAGGCAGAGGTCCAAATGAGTTTGCTTCCTCAGCTGTAAAGTAAGGCCCTTTGTCCCTAAATGGATGTGAAGCTAAATGAGATGGAAAGCACGAGGAATGCTCAGTGCCAAGCAAGGAGTGTGGAGGCAGGGACACAACCTCAGAGGAGGGCCTTGCTGGCCTCCACTTATTCAGGCCAAGACCTTGACTCTGACCTGTAATCTGGAGAAGAGGAGGTTTAGGCCTCAGTGGGGCTGTGGGACCCAGAGTGAAGACCTTTTTTCTTTCCTCCCTGGTCTTTGGACTCTTCAACTGCACAGTGGGGGAGGAAGCCACCTGGGTGCCCTTTCCATCCTCCCAACCTGCAGTAACCAGCGCCAACCCCAGTGATCACCAGGGAGGCCAGTAACCCGCGTCCTGCCTCCCCCTTCTCTCAGCACAGCCGATGCAGGGCAGGATCTATGCTTTATCTTCCTTGAGGCATTATCCAGGAAACACAACACAAACACCACCACAATGGTATTTAAAGGGCTTACTACGTGCCAGACACATTTCTAGCTTGGCAATCAACGAGTCCGTGAGATGGAAACGATTAACCTCCTTTATAGGAAAATGGAAGCTCTGCAGTGTACGAATGAATGAGCATTTGCCTGGGAGTCAGGCACTTCTGGTTTCCAGTCCCAGGACTGCCATTTCCCAGCTCTGTGACCTTGGGCCAATCACTTCACCTCTGGACCATAATGGTGAATTTTTGGTGCCAGGTACTCTAAGTACCTCTTTTCCTCCCCACCACCATCTGTGAAGAAGACTTAATGAATCCCCCTCCCATTTTCAGAGGCAGAAGGAAATGGAGGCTCAAAGCAGTTAAGAAAATTGCCTGTGGTGAGACAGCAAATTAATACTCAGAATTGGGAGATGGAGAGATAATACAGCACTTGTAATGCACCTACTATCCCAGGTTGGATCCCCAACACCCCATATAGTTCCTTGAGTCCCTCCAGGAGTTCTCCCTGAGCAGAAGTAAGCCAGGAGTAAGCCCTGAGCACTGCTGGGTGTAACTACCCAAAAATAAATATTGAGAACCAGGAGCTTGGAGAAATATTGCAAGATGTGAGTGCATGAAGCACCCTCGCAAGTGTACGGCCACCTGCTCCAATTCCCCAAGCCACAAAGCACTCTAGCAGCTCTGCCAACTAAACCCCTGGTGCTATGGGTGATTTCTGCCCATATTGCAGCTGTGTGTGTGTGTGTGTGTGTGTGTGTGTGTGTAAATGAGTGAGCACCAAAAAGTTGATATGACCCCTGGCAATAGCCTCAGCTGTAAAGATGTATAATCATCAAAACCCTCGGCCAGAAAGGACACACCCCTGGCATGCCCAGGCGTGAACACTGTAGAAGCCTAGGATTGCCGGTTTGGAAGCTTTTCTTCTTATCTGTGACCAGTGGGTTGGGGAGAAAAGGCTAAAGACTGAATCCCAATCTACTGCACATATAAGACCATAGAAAAGGCTCAGGCTTGGGGAGGGATCAGATCGAATTCTGCTTTAGACTGGACTGTGTAAGATCATTCAGAAGCATGTCCCAGAAGGGGGAGTAGACATTCCAATCAGGGGTCTTTGTGGCAAATCTGGGCTATAGGAGAATCCATGTGACACTCTGAGCTTCCCATAGACTGTCCAAATATGTAGAGATGTCCAAGTTCCCAAATGCAGCATTGATGCATGGTGTGCTGGGTGATTATTTGTCCTGGGCAATGCAGAATGTTCAGAGGTATCCCCACCTCTACTCCCCAGATGCCATACCCCCCTTATCCTATCAGAAGAGACCAGCAGGAGAATCCAACATTTCCAATGCCACATCCCAAATCCAGAGAGATAAAACCACTGTGAGTTGAGAACCACTGATCAAAGTGGATTTTTCTTTTAATTTTTTATTATTATAGGGGAGGGTCATGCCTGGCAGTGCTAAGGGGTTATTCCTGGCTCTGCACTCAGGGATCACTTCTGGCAAAGTTCAAGAGACCATATGGGGTGCTAGGGATCAAACCCGGTCAGCCATGTGCAAGGCAAACACTCTACCCACTATACTATCTCTCTGGCCCCTCAAGGCAGATTTTTCTGTTAGGGGTTCAGGCCTTTCTCATACACTGAAGCCAGGAATGACAGAGCTCCAGCCAGTAAGACCATATATTGTATAAATACCTGTGGGGGTATCTGGAGCAGCCACAGTCATGGTCAGATAGCTTTTGTCCCCTTACCCACAGATTAGGGAATCCAACTGGGGAGAAACAAAATGAACAGCAAAGAGCAGCAAAGGAGGCTTCTTCATCTACTCTGATTCCCCCTCAATGTGCAAGGAAGAAAACAGAGGCCCAGGGTGAGAAATCTGCTGCTTCACAATCACCACGCAAGCCATGGACAGAGCAGAGCATGTGGGCATCACTCAGGGGCTAATGTTAGATTACACCTTGCTTTACCCAAAACAAAGATCATCCCCGGTTTCTCCGCATCTGTTTGTTTACAACTTGGTTTTACCACCCCCCCCCCAGAGATTGTTTTATATGTAAACCTGGGTAGGACTGGCTCAGGATAACCTGAACTATCTATCCTTACTCCCCCACCTAGGATGGTCTCAATAGAAACAACAGTTCTGTCAGGCAGCTTGCTCTTGATACAAGGTAGAAGATTGCCAGATTACATGTGTTTCACCTTCAGCCTGGTCCAGATTATTTCATTCTGCGACCCTGCTTCAAACCCATTCAACTGGGGTTGAAAATATATGTGGGGTGGATTTAAAGGCTCCCAAGCTGTGAAAGTTCCAGTCTCAGCTCTAGCACTAACTTGGAGTGTGATCTGTAGGTGCCAAAGCCTCAACTCTCCTCTATCAAATGGGGGTGAGGATGGTGCCCCCTTTTGGATGCCTCCTGTGACATTGTTCCCAAAGAGCCTGGCAGACAGAACCCCACAGAGCAACTGTTTCAGGAATTTTTCGAGTCAAAAGCTTCAGAGACACTGTTCCAGAGATGAGGAAGGACAGCACAATGAAGGGCTCCACCTTTCCATAATTAGTGCTTACTCTCAAGATTGAGTCTGAGCTATTCCTCCTCCTTTACAGAGAGCTCCAGTTAAGGGAGATTATAGGTCACTTTTTTTTGACCACTATGTTGTTCCTCAAACATTCCTAAGACCCAGTATTTATGCATATCTCTGGTGCCTGGCTTTGCTTCTGCTATGTCTCTGGCCTTACCACTCTGCACATAACCCAGCTCCTCTTCTCCCATAGCATTGCTGGAATGAAATAAAATATCTGTGGTCATCAGTCTGAGATCTGTTCTTTCCCAGTCATCAACTGGGGCGAACATACTGAATGTACCAGGAGAATGGAAGTTGATCTTTGCTGGCCAACTGGGTCAGCACACCCCTCCATGTAGGGGGTGCAGAGGGACCTAGAGAGTGACAAGCAGTGAGGACTTGTCACTATGACCTCTACCCAGGCCAACTGACTGCCTTCATCCTGAGGAAACAGAAAGAGCACCCCTCAAGGAGCAGTAGAACTTGACCCTGGAGCTGATCCAAGTCAGAATCCACCTTTCCTCACCCACCCACAACTTCCTCCTTTCCTTGACTCCCCTACCCCCATCAAGGGGAACTCAGGAAGAATGTGGTTTTCAACACTGTGAGGGCAGGAAGTGGTTCTGATTACCACATCCCCTTTCCTGGTCCCCTTTTCCCCCAACCCATACCACAAAAGAGTTTAGCCAAGGCCCTGAGAGAGGAGGCAAGAGGTGGGTCCCAACCCAGGTGAGCCTGAGACCCCTTCTCAAGTCCCTATTAGGACTCTAAGGCCCTCACTCAGGGGCAGGTCCCCTGATGTGGGAAGGGGGATGAACTCGGGGCCCTGAGTCACCCACTGGCTCTATGACACAGGCCTATAGGCATGATTAGTAACTGAAGGTCCCCAGAATAGGATCAGCCTCACGAGGTGAGGAATGGCTCCCCCTCTCAGGCTGGGGGAACTCCAAGTCAGTTCGTGAAGACAGGATGCAGGGAAGACACTAGCTCACTCATTCTCTCGCTCTCCCTGGGGTGAGGCAGAAATGTGTGTATCCTGTAAGACATTGCTCCAGGGGACAGCATCAGTCACCTACACCCCCTGCAAATATACCTCCCATCCTTAGCCCTAAGGGAGGGCAGGTGGCAACTCTTCTGAGCCCCTGCTCACAGTTACATCATGGCCGCTGCTCACCTGCCTGCCAATACCTTCATTAGGAAGCTATGGGATAGAAACTTTGGTCTTGGCCCTCCCAGGTTCAACCTCAGCTCCTAGTATAGCCTCTGGCTGTGTCAACTTGGGCAAGTCACTATACCTCCTGTGCCTTCATTTATTTTTGTTTTTCTGTTTTGTTTTGAAGCACACCCAGCTCTTAGGGGTTACTCCCTGGCTCTGCACTCAAGAATTATTCCTAGAGGTGCTTGGGGGATTTGGGAATGGAACTTGGGTCAGTCATATGCAAGACAAACACCCTTGCAAGGCAAACTCCAGCTTCTCAGTGCACTTCATTTCTTTCCTGTCAAACATGAAAGAAACAGTCCCCATTTCAAAGGGATGCAGAGGTGACTATGTGAGATTGTATGTGATATGTTTTTCCACCCATATTAGCTCAGGACACAAGCCCTCTTGCTTTTAAGGCTGGGACTCAAGCTCCCAGTTTCACCTGGTGGGACCCTGCCTCGGTGAGCTGAAGAAGAAGCCCTCAGTGCAACCCCCAAAGGACAGAGCTGGGACTCC
The DNA here is from genome assembly GCF_024139225.1 of Suncus etruscus. Lineage (NCBI taxonomy): Eukaryota > Metazoa > Chordata > Mammalia > Eulipotyphla > Soricidae > Suncus > Suncus etruscus. The sequence continues at coordinate 27,189,210 of NC_064856.1, read as the reverse complement.
TTCCAGCAGGACCCCAGCACCCAGGATGTTCTAGCAAATTCTGAAGATGCCCTCCAGACTGCTTCATTCTGTGCTGTTTCCAATACCTGAAGATTGTTTTGGTTGCTATATTGTATTTTGGTTACCAGAGCTGGGGAGATAGACAAGTACAGATGTTTTGCTGCAATGCCAGGAATCAAATCCACTATATTCAACCACTGAACTGGAGCAATAGCACAGTGGTGGGTAGGGCATTTTCTTTTTTTTTTTTCTTTTTTTTTTTTTTTTTTGGTTTTTGGGACACACTCGGTGACGCTCAGGGGTTACTCCTGGCCATGCGCTCAGAAGTCGCTCCTGGCTTGGGGGACCATATGGGACTCTGGGGGATCGAACCGCGGTCCGTCCTAGGCTAGCGCAGGCAAGGCAGGCACCTTACCTCTAGCGCCACCGCCCGGCCCCTAGGGTAGGGCATTTTCCTTGCACACAGCCAACCCAGGACCAAACCGGGTTATATCTCTGTCATCCTACATGGTCCCCTGAGCCTGCCAGGAGCAATTTCTGAGTGCAGATCCAGGAGTAACTCCAGAGTGATACTGGGTGTGCCCCCCCAAAAAAACAAAAAACACTGAACCCCAAGAGTACCTCTTGATGTCCTTTATGAACCTGAGCATGTAGAACCTGTGGCATTTATGGGAAGTAAGCTGAAAACCATTTTCAAGTTGACAGGTCCAAGGTCCAGAGATGTGTTTCAAGTGTCTCATGGTCACACAGCCAGTGAATGAGAGACTCCAGGCTCAGCCTCTGACTCTGGATCCCACACTAGAGTGGGGTCACTGTGTCAGCCATTCAGAAAGTCACTGAAGGTGCAGACTGGGAGAGCAGGATTGTATATATGGTGTGAGTTCAGAGGATGAAACTTGTGTGTATGTGTGCATAGGGAAAAAGCAAGGGAAGAGAAGAAAGAAGAAAAAAACTATATAGTACATTGATATATAGTACATATATGTAGTACATTTGCCTTGAATGCCCAAGCCCAGTTGGTTTTTGTTTGATTTTGTTTTGAGGCCACACCCAACTATGCTTAGGGATGTCCTCTTGGCTTTGCACTTAAAATTACTCCTGGCAGTGCTCAGGGAACCATATGGGATGCCAAGAATCAAGCCTCTGTTGGTCATGTGCAAGGCAAGTGCCCTATCTGCTGTTAGTACAGCTCAGCCCTGACTGAGCCCGGTTTGATCCCACACAAATAGTCCTCCAAACACTGCCAAGAGTCACCCCTGGGGCCCGGAGAGATAGCACAGCAGCGTTTGCCTTGCAAGCAGCCGATACAGGACCAAAGGTGGTTGGTTCGAATCCCGGTGTCCCATATGGTCCCCCGTGCCTGCCAGGAGCTATTTCTGAGCAGACAGCCAGGAGTAACCCCTGAGTACTGCCGGGTGTGACCCAAAAACTAAAAAAAAAAAAAAAAAAAAAAAGGAAAGAGTCACCCCTGAACACAGAGCCAGGAATAGTCTCCAAATAATATCATGTGTATCACCACAAAACTAAATAACAACACCAGCAAAAATGAAAGACTAAGTGAGCTAGAAGGGTCAGGGGAAGGATCATGTGGCATTCCTTTCAGAGAAAAGTCCATATCCATAGAAGGGGGGCTATGGAGAATGATGTGTACGTTGAGGGAAAGGAGGGGCCCTAGGACCAACTTTTTTTTTTTTTTTTTTGGTTTTTGGGCCACACCCAGCGGTGCTCAGGGGTTACTCCTGGCTGTCTGCTCAGAAACAGCTCCTGACAGGCACGGGGGACCATATGGGACACCGGGATTCGAACCAACCACCTTAGGTCCTGGATCAGCTGCTTGTAAGGCAAACGCTGCTGTGCTACCTCTCCGGACCCAGGACCAACTATTTTAGCATCAGCATGAAATTGTTCGCTGTCAGGGGAAGTCTTAACTTGGATTCTTAGCAAAGGCAGACCCCAAATGTGCACTTACCAGAACAGGGGTTGTGAGTGAATATAATAAGCTCACGCCTTGCATGTTTGCAGACCTGGATTTAATCTAATCCCTAAAACAAAAAGAAATGAGTGCATGAATAATAAAATGGAATGGATTTCTTTGCTTTTTTTTTTGTTGCTGTTGTTGTCGTTGGCCATACTCAGAAGTACACAGAGCTTACTTACTCCTGACTCTGCATTCAGAGATCACTCCCAGAAGGGTTCTGGGGGCCATAGGAAGTGCTGGCAATCAAACCTGGGTCAGCTGCATGCAAGACAAGAGCCTTCTTACCCATTGCACTATCTCTCTGGCTTCCAATGAGTGCATATATATTATATGGGATATAATATATATTAGCAGTTTAAGGTTCACAACAAAACAGAGGGATTAGAGCTAAAGATATAACATAGCAGGTAGAGCATTTGCCTTGCATGTGGTTGACCCAAGTTCAATCCCTGGCATCCCATATGGTCTCCTGAGCACCACCAGGAATGATTCCTGAGTGCAGAGACAGATGTAACCTCTGAGCTTCATTGGTGTAGCTCCAAAATATCAAACCCCTAAAACAAAACAATTAAGATAAATTAGAAAAACAGGGAAAGTACTAAGGTGTCCCATGTCTTCCTATTAACCCCCCACGCACACGCACATACACATACAGGGCCCCTGCTATCAACATTCCCTACCAAGGGAGGGTCCATCTGACACACTGATGAGCCTATGGGAACACATTGTGAAAACCCCTAGTCCTAAGCAGAGATCAGAACTCAGGGACCTTCCTTTGGAGTTGTACATCCAATTGCTTTGGGCAAATGTGTAAGAACAATACTCCCCACCATGGTGTTGTCATGAGTAATTTCACTATTTCCAGACTCCTCTGTGCTGTTTACTCATCTATCTTTCCACACCACGAAGATTTCTTTTCGTTTTTGGGCAACAACCTGGCAATGTTCAGAGGCTTCTCCCAATGCTGTGCTGAAGAGTTGTTCCCAGTGATGGTCAGAGGACAGGTGGTGCCAGGCAAAGCCTCACTCAGCACAGATCTCTCTCTGCAACCCCCATGAATTGTTTTTTATTTGTTTGTTTGTTTGTTTGTTTTTGCTTTTAATTTTTTTTGGGTCCACATCCAGTGATGCTTAGGGCTCATTCCTAGTGATGCATAGGGGACTATATGGGATGCTGGGGATCAAACCCAGGTTGGCCATATGCAAGATAAATGCCCCACCCACTGTATTTTAGATCCACAAAGACTGTTTTTGAAACTTGAATTTTTTTAAATACCTCTTTTGGGACAGGAGAGATAGCACAGCAATAGGGAGTTTTCCTTGCATGTGGCTGACCTGGGAGGGACAGGTTTGGTTCCAGGCATCCCATATGGTCTCCAAGCCTGCCGGGGAGCAATTTCTGAGTGCAGAGCCAGGAGTGACCCCTGAGCACCACCAGGTGTGGCCCCAAAACCAATCAATCAAAGTTTTTTTTTTAAATACCCCCCTTACGGAGAGATAGCACAGCGGCGTTTGCCTTGCAAGCAGCCGATCCAGGACCAAAGGTGGTTGGTTTGAATCCTCGTGTCCCATGTGGTCCCTGTGCCTGCCAGGAGCTATTTCTGAGCAGACAGCCAGGAGTGACCCCTGAGTGCCGCCGGGTGTGTCCCAAACCCCCCCTTTTTTTTTTTTGGTTTTTGGGCCACACCCAATGTTGCTCAGGGGTCACTCCTGGCTGTCTGCTCAGAAATAGCTCCTGGCAGGCACAGGGACCATATGGGACACCGGGATTCGAACCAACCACCTTTGGTCCTGGATCGGCTGCTTGCAAGGCAAATGCTGCTGTGCTATCTCTCCGGACCCAAATACCCCCCTTTTTAAGGGGGGGCTACACCTGGCTGTGCTACGGGGTTATTCCTGGCTCTATGATCAGAAAGCATGCCTAGCAGTGCTCAGGAAATTGAACCTGAATTGGCCGCTTGTAAGGCAAGCCTCTGTTGTATTATCTCTTTACTATTCCCCTCAAACCCTCTAAAAAAAACAAACAAACAACAAGCAAGCCTCAAAGCAGTTTTTTATTGCTACCAGAGTGATAATATAGCAGTTATGTCATCTGCCTTGCATGTGGCTGTCCTGGGTTCAATCTTCCATACCTCATATTGTGCTCGGAGCCCTACCAGGAATGATCTCTTAGTGCAGAGTCAGGAGTAAGCTCTGTGTACCACCAGGTACACAGAAAAAACCTGAAAACTTCCAAGAAAAATATAAAGTAAGTTCGATTTTTCCCTTCAGGGAAGACTTGGCTCTGACATCATTGTTTCAGGTCAGCGCAGTTTCACTTTAAGGGTTCATCATCTCTGCAGTCATGTCTCATAAGGGTTCTAACCTGTTCAGATTAGGGGGATCCCCTAATCTTGGGGTGGGGTTGGATACCCCCATGTGAGCTATTTGAGGTCACCCTGGCTGAATGAAACAGATGAGCCAGGTTTCCCAGGGTGTGGAGCTGGAGAAGAGGGACCCACAGCCCTGCTTTCCTCACTTTCCTCACTGCCCCTTACTGGAGCTGAGCTGGGACCCCGCCCTGTCAGGCACCTTCTTGTTCTCTAGGTCCCCAAGCATAGTAAGCTCCACCCAGAAACTGACGGAAAGTGATATTTTTTCCAGAAGAATATTTTGTTGTTACTGTTTTGGAATCATACCCAGTTGGTGCTCAGGGTTTACTTCTGACTCTGCACTTAGGAATCACTCCTGGTGGTGCTCAGGGGACCCTATGGGGTGCCAGGGATTAAACCCAGATCAGCTGCATGCAAGGCAAACATCCTACCTGCTGTGCTGTTGCTATGACCTGAGAAAGATACTTTTTTGTATTTTTGTACCCCAGCAGAGGTGCTGGGGATTGAACTCAGAAACTCCCACTGGCAGAACTCCTAGGCAGAGCTGTAGAGCCAGGTCCTGGGGTGGGGCGCAGCCACCTTCACCTCTCCCAGACCTGCCGAGTGATTCTGAGCACTTGATTCTGACTTGTTCTTTCCTCCCTTTCTCCCACAGTTCTCCCATCCATTCGGCAGTGGTACTTGAATGTTGTTAGCAGTGGAGCTGGCTGGCTGGTGGCTGGTGGCTGGTGAGGGTAGGAGGCCCAGCTCAGACCTTGGTGCTGAGGTCCATCATCAACAGTGCACCAATCTTTGAGAGTTGCTGTCATGCCCCTTTCTGTGGCATTGCACTTTCTGTGCCATTGCTATCTGAAATCGCTTCCGGCCCTGTTTCAAAGACAGTGGTACATGTGGTATCCCCAGGATTGAACCGGTGGTGACATGAGAGGAAGGACCTTTGAACCTCATTTCCTCATGAGGAAATTGAGGTGCAAAGTGATGAAGTTACTTTTCCCAAGTCCTGTCGCTAGACCCCTGCCCGCCCTGCCTCCTAAATCAGGCAGGGTCTAGGTCTCTGCCTGGAAAGCTCATATTGTCTGCTCCTCATCCTGTGTCATTATCAGAAGGCAGGCTGGCGTACAGAGAGTTAACCACCACCCAGAACTCACCCTGGCCAAAACTGATTTGGTCCAAGGAACCCAAATAAGCAACGAAATGTTTTTTGTATAAGGGGGGGATAGTGATCAAAGGGGGTCATGTGTAGCTGATTAACCCTTTTGTTCCTGGATCACACTTCTGGAACCTAGAAAAAAGATGGCAGGGCCTTGGGAGCACTTGGGGGTCTAGCAGCACCGGTGCTTAGTGAAATTAGTCAATATTTAATGACTGGGGTTTCTGTATTAGAGCATAGTGATGGCCATCCCCTTCCTATAACGAGGCCCTTGGCTCTGGGCCCACAGGTGGAGGAGCCAGACCTAAAGCCCCCCAAAGAGCAGAGGGCTAATATGCTGCAGGAAAATAAATTCCTGCTCAAATAACCACACAGGAACTCAGCTGGGAATTTCTTCTGAAGAGGAACTGATGGGGTGAACCTCCAGCACCCCCAGTCCCTGGAGATTCTGCTGGAATTTCCATGACTGGAATGCTGCCTCAGTACTGGAGTTGTTTCAAGTCCCTATGATTCTGCCATGTAGGCAGGGAAGCCAGCCTGAATGCCATCCCAGGGCCCCTGATGCAGGGCACACCTCAGTGAGGGCTCCATTCAGCTCATCTCAAGGCTTGGGATTTATTTGTTCAAAATGCAGCTTCTCAAGAGACAGGTTCAGTAGTCATCAGTGGGGGCCAGAACTGGATGTTAGCAAGCTCCGTGGTTTAGAAATCAGTGGCAAGGACAGTCCCCAAGAGGCAGACTGAGAGAGGCTCAGACATTCTACCTCCTTCGCTCCTCCCTCCACCCCCCAATAGCATCGAAGCACTTGACAACATTTGCCAGGAAGTATCCAGAACCAATTTCTGCAGCTCTTCCTTCCCCTGCGCTGCAGAGACATTGCTTCAAAGAACACGCTCTGAACCCTCCCTGGAGAGCCTTTCTGGCTGTGCCTCTGCGAGCCTCCGAGGCCCCGCTCTGATTGCCTTTCTCCCCCAGAATCCTGGGACACCCTCATTTAGAAGCGATCTGCATACATTTGCATACTGAGTTCCAGTCCTTCCCTCTGTGCCTCTTGGTGGTGGTGGGGAGGAATAAAACTAATGCATTCTCATAGCCTGCTAAGATGTGTCGTAGTCTCACGCAGCGCTGGGACTTTGATTCACCTGAGGCCCAGCTCTGGCTCGAAAGGAGGCTGATACAGGGTCGTTGTGGGGGGTGGGAGGGGTGGGAAGGAGGCGCCCATTCCAGCCCGACCTTGAGAAACAGAAATGTGGGAGTTCATCAGGACAGCAGGAAAAATTCCTTCTCAACCCACAGCTAAGGCTCTCTCTCCCAGCTGAACTCTGGCTGGGTGGTATTAGCTAGATGAAAGGGTCTGGGGCAGAATATCACCGCAAGCCAGATCTCAAACTATGAGAACTGACTACATAACTTCTGCTTTCCTCCAACCCTGGCCTTGATTTTCCTCCCTGAGCCTCAGTTTCCACATCTTTGCAGTAGTGCTGTGTGTGGCTTCAGAGGTACTGCATCTGGTCAGATGCGACTAAGCCCCTTCTCAGAATTCTCTGGCTCAATAGGTGAAGCAATTGGGGGATGGGGGATGGGGGTGGGGGTGGCTGTTTCAGTCTCTGTTCCCACAAGACACAAGACCACAAGTGCCTTTTTCAAGCTCCTGGGAGGTAACTTGGTGGTCGAACCTATGTTGTTTGTGGATGAGGCCTATGATTCAAGCCCCAGCACCAAAACCAAGCAGAACAACTTGGTCTCCTGGACTCAGTACTGCCAGCCTCTTCCTCTGACCAGGGAGGAGGCCTAGTGGTAGAGGAACATAATAAGCCTGACCTGTGTGAGGTCCTGATACAATCCCTGAGATTCTCGGCACTTCAACCATTAAAGATGTTGTTCCTCGGGCCAGAGAAATAATAGTACAATGAGTAGGGTGCTTGCCTTGCATGCAGCTGGCCTGGTATGATCCCTGGCATCCCATATGGTTCAGGGTGGTCACTGAGTACAGAATACAGAGTTATCCTGAGCTCTGTCGGTGTGACCCCAAAAACAACAAAATAAAGACACTCGTCCCTGGCAGGCACAGGGGACCATATAGGATGCTGGGATTCGAATCACTGTCCTTCTGAATGCAAGGCAAACGCCTTACCTCCATGCTATCTCTCCGGCCCCAGACAAAAAAAAAGTCTTGTTCTTCTCCTCCAACCTTCTCCAATGCCTGGTGCCTCAATTAGGGACATAGAGGGGCTGGAGAGATAGTATGGAGGTAGGGCATTTGCCTTGCATGCAAAAAGATGGTGGCTTGAATCCTGACATCTCATATGGTCCACCAAGCATGCCAGGAGCGATTTCAGAGACTAGAGACAGGGGTGACCGCTGGGCACCACCAGATGTGGCCCAAAAACCAAAATTTAAAAAATTAGGGACATAGAGGGTTTTGCTGACATTCGAGCCTCTTAAATATGATTTTTTTGTTTTGGGTTCTGCCTCTTGGGCTCAGCACAGGGAGTAGTAGTACAGGCAAGATTAGCTAAACCCCAGAGAACAGAAGAAGTTTATGCACTCCCTTTGATCCCACTGAGGGACCCTAGGCTTTGCTCCTGAAGCCAGATTCTTCCAGTCCCAAACCTACTCAGCTCACCTGCTCCACCTTTTCCCTCCCACAGCCTTTCAGCCTACCCCTTCCCTCTTGACACAGACTGGTCCTGAGTGGATTGGGGAGCCCTTTCCTGGGGATGAATCACCAGCTGTCTTTGCTGGACAATCTGATCAGTATCTGGACAGCAGCCCTCCTCGGCCCTTCTCTCCTTCCTCACTGATTTCATTTATGGCTCCAAGTTCCCAGTGTCCAAAGCAGAAGCGGTAAGTTGTCTGAAGCCCACAGCCCACTCACTGTCCACCAGAGGGAGAAAAAAAACCCACCTCTCTATAGAAGGACATCGAAGAGCGCAACTTTCTGGAACATTCAGGAGCAAAAGGCAGCATCCTATGGGGACCTCCCTGGGCTTCAGGACCTTGGGGGATGCAGTTAAGCCAGGGAGAGTCTCTCAAGTGCTTCCCTGAAACCAAGGACCTGGGCTGGGGAGGTAACATGAAGATTAAAGCACTTGCCTTGCATGTGATCAATCCTAGTAGTAGGCTCCCCAATACCACATAAGGTCCCCTAAGCAGTGCCAGGGAGGACCCTGAACATGAAGCCAGGAGTAGCCCCAGAACACTGCTGGAAGTGACTCTAAATGTCCTCCCTGCAAGAAAGAGAACTTGGAAATCCTCCAGAGATTCGAAGGAGGCAGGGGGTGGCATTGGAAACCACAGCTCTGAGAGTCCCCATGGGCTATCACCCTAGACCAACCTCACAAGCCAATGCTAGGTATGTCTCATTCCCAAAAATGAGGAATATGTCTAATGCACAAATGAAGATATTGAGCCAGAGAGAAGAGAGTACAGGAGTTAAGGCATGTGCTTGGCACATGACCAACCCTGACTGGATCCCCAGCATCACATATGGAGTGATCCTAAGCACAGAGCCAAGAGTTAACCCTGAGCATTGCCAGTGCCCCAAAACCAAAAATAAATAAATAGATAAATGAAATTTCATGAGGGATGAACTGGTGGGAAAGCCCGGTTCTCTTCTACTGTTGCACCCAGAAAACTCTGCAAAGACTCTGCATCTGAGTGCAAGGTGAAGGGACATTGAGACTGTGCTTGTCACAGACCTGGAGGAAGGCAACACAGTACCCCGGTGCCAGGGTTCAGGCCCAGAGCACTCCCACTTAGTTCAGCTTCTGGTGTTGGCCTCTAAGTGTTGCTTTCTCGACTCCCCACTGTAAATCCTTCCCACACTTCCCCCCTCTGGTGAGGTCTTATTCATCTTTCAGATTTCAGCTGACAGGTCATTTCTTCCAGGAAAGCACTAGTGACCTTCCCAACCTGGGAAGGGGGCTCTTCTGAACTCCCATGACCCCCCCCTCCTTAGCTCACCACTTCCCCTCTTGTGGCACTTGACACAATTCAGAGTGAATTTCCTGTTTATTCATCTCTCTGACCCCAAAGGCCCAGGCCTGAGTACAGAGTGTTTGCATCCTGTGCTGGATCCACAGGTATTTCTTTGGCATTGAGGACAAATGCAGCGCAACCCAGCTTGCTTTTTTGCTTCCTCACGCATAGACCAGGTGCCAACTCCCTCCTACAGAGTTCTGTACATTGATTCTTTCACCCCCTCAACTCTGGGGGTAGGGTGTGTGACTCTTTCCTCCTGTCACAAATGAGGAAACAGAGGGAGGCTAATGTGCTAAGATTATGCAGCTTTGCTTTGCTTTTTTCAAAGAGGTGTTCCTGAGTAGTGTTTAGGGGCTATGGGGTGGGGCCGGGGGGGGGGTGGGGGGTGGGGGGTGGGAGGCACTCCTGGCAACTGGATTAGATGGTTCATAGTCAGAGGGTCTTCACAGCTAAATCCAATGGTACTGAGGGTGGAGATGTGGTATTGGGGTACTACAAACCCTTGAGCTATCTCCCTGGGCCCCAATAATGCAGATACTAAGTAGCAATATAGGAGGAATTCAAGTGCAGGCACAGGGGCCAGAGCGGTGGAGCAAGTGATAGGGCATTTGCCTTGCATGTGCTAACCTAGGACGCACTGCAGTTCGATCTCCAGTTGTCCCATATGGTCCCCCCAAGCCAGGGGCGATTTCTGAGTGCATAGCCAGGAATAACCCCTGAGTATCACTGGGTGTGGCCCCAAAAAAACAAACAAAAAAGTAAACAAATCCAACAAATCAAGTGCAGGCAGAATGGCTCTGGAATCTACACACTGGAAGAGGAGGAGGTGATTAATTTCCCGGGGAGAGGTCAGAGGTCAGGATAAACCAGCTTAAATAATAGCTGTGCAAGGTTTGGATTTGGTTTTTGTTTGTTTTGTTTTGGGGCAACACCTGGCAATACTCAGGGATTACTCCTGGCTCTGCACACAGGAATCACTTCTGGCGATGCTAAGGGGACCATATGGGATACCGGGGATCAAACCCAGGTCAGTTTGTGCCAAGGCAAGTGCCACTATCACTGGCACTGTTTATTTGTTTTCTTGAGAGGAGATTATGAGCCCTCAGATCCTTGTGCAGTCCCAAGTTTACCAGAGTTACCACCAGTAGTGCTTAAGGGAGCATGTGATGCCAGGGATTAAGCCCAGGGCCTTGCACATACAAAGCCTGTTCTTTACCATTTGCGCTACATCCTAGCCTCCTGGGTTGCATTTTGAAGGATAAATAGGAATCTACTACGTGCACAGGGAGCAGGTTTTGATCTTGGCCACCTCTAAGCTGAGCCTCTCCTATCGGTACAACAGCATTTTCCAAAGGGCAATGGATAGTCAGACTCTGGGAAGGAGGCCAAGCCGGGGGTAGGGGATGTCATAGACAGTGCCCCATTTCAGCATGAATCACTCCTAGATGGGGCAAAACGGGTTCTACACTACCCTGGGCTCTAGATCTTGGGGCCCTGCGTGGGTGCAACAGTACTTCTTTCCTTCATGTTCTGAGGCTTCAGAACTTACTCCTAAACCGCACCCATTCCTCAAGACAGGTGCAGACATGGGGTATGTGAGGAGAGTGCGGCAATTCCCTAAATCCACACCAGCTGACCTCAGGCCAGTCACGCAAACTCAGAATCTGACCCAGCTCAGGAACCCCTGGGTTTGGAAAGTCCCAGAGTCCTTTAAATAAACCACATCTACAGGGAGCCCCAGTGTATCAAACAGATTAAGAGGAGGCCTGCTGTGAGGCTTCTTATCTCCCTTGATCCCCCTGTGGGGCCCAAAACTTTCATTTAGCCCAATCAGCAGGACCCAGGGCCTCATACACACCAGGCAAATGGGCTCCCACTCAGTCACCTCCTGGGCCCGTTTTCCTGCTGGGAAACAAACCTTGACGGGCACGGTGGTGTCCAGAGGCAGCAAAGCTCTCTCCTCCATGAGCAGAATCATCTATCCTGTCAGGGCCTGGCCTGGCCAAGTCTGGAAGACTCTCAGGGCCAGAGGGATAGATAGTACAGCAAGAGGGGCATTTGCCTTGCATGTGGCTGACCTGGATTTGATCCTCAGCATCCCATGTGATTCCCTGAGCACTGGCAGGAGTGATCCCTGACCACAGAGCCAGGAGTAAACCCTGAGCACTTCTGGATGTGGCTCAAAAACAAAACAAACCAAAAGATTCTGGCCTCCCCCAAAGCACACAGACTTGTTATATTAAGTCCTTCCAGGTTTGGGCAATTTATCAGAGCAGCAATGGGACATGAAAATAGGTGCTGTCACTTAAAGAATATACATCAAGCTCCTTATGTGGGTCTCTGTATTTGTTACCTTCTCTGAAACGTACTCAGCATCAAGCTAAGACATTCTACTACCATCGTTCATCTTTGATTTCACAAATATTGGCACCAGAATCCCCAGGTCCATCTCGGGTCCTCTGCATGCAAGGCAAATGCTCTACCACTATGCTACGGCACTCTCCCCCCACCCCCAGGAGTTTTATAAACTTCAGTTCTGGGCCAGAGAGATAGTTCAGAAGTTAAGATATTATTTGCCTTGCATATGGCAGACCCTGGTTTCAATTCCCATTACCAAATATGGTCCCTTAGTACTACCTGGGGTCACTTCTAAAGACAGAGACAGAACATAAGCACCAATGGGTGTGTGGCACAACTTATCCCATTTCCTGGCATGCATGTGAGCATACATGATTGTGCATGTACACATGCTCATGCACATACACACATACACACACACACAATTGTGCTGACTTCATTGGTCACAGATAGCTAAGGAACCCAGAAACATAACCAAGCAGATGAGAATTAATGTTAAAGGGGGCACTTTGAATGGGAGAAGAACAAGTTACTCAATGTGGTGTTTGTTCATAGTTTTATTTCCACCTTATTCTAATCACCCAAATCAACTCCAAATGCATGATTTTAATCGAGAAAAAAAGGGGGCCCCAAATGCATGATTTTAATCAAGAAAATAAAAAAAAAGAGGGGCTGGAGAGATAGCACAACGGTAAAGCATTTGCCTTGCACACAGCTAATCTAGGACAGATGGTTAGTTTGAATCCTGGCATCCCATATGGTATGGTCCCCTGTGGAGTAACCCGAGTGCTGCCAGGTGCTATCCAAAAACCAAAAACCAAAAACTAAAAGAGAAGAAGAATCCTAAAAGGACTATAAGAGAATGTGCTTGGTGCTCGAAGACCAGACGGTGCCAGAAGTTGGTGCATACAGACTGACTCCTGGGTCCCAGAGATCAGTGTGGAACAAGTATTCCTTCCAGTCACCAGACCTCTTCAGTACTATAACTGTTCGTTTTGGGCTCACACCTAGTGGTACTCAGGGCTTACTGCTGGCTCTGCACATATGGGGTCATTCCTGGCACTGCATTCAAGGATCACTTCCTGGTGGAGCTCAGGGACCATATGGGATGCCAGAGATCAAACCCTGGTTTGTGGTGTGCAAGGCACACCCACTGTACTATCTCTCCAGTCCCAAGTACTACAATTCTTATTCAACAGCGCATGTACACCTATCACTGCAGGCTGCAGCACTCCCAAGACTGAAACCTGAGTCCTAGACACTTCCAGCTTCTCACTGCCCCCACAGCTTGCGGCTTCCTTCTCCATCTCTGCTTTCCTGCTTGCTGCTTCTCCACTGCTCTTGTGGGTCGCTGGTCTCCTGCATTTCCACTTTCTTCCTCTCCTCAACCACTACTCACTGAAGCTTTAGTCTATGTTTATAAATATTACCTATCCCTGACTTTTGCTATCCCACTTATGTAAGATTTAAAAGAACAATTGAATTCTCAAGATGACTCACTTCCACCCTAACACTGAAGCACCTGCTACACATGGGAGCCACATCCTCACCCTCCTTTTACCATCTGGGGGAGGGGGGAGTACCTATTCTTTTTTTTTTAATTATCTTTATTTAAACACCGTGATTACAAATATGATTGTAGTTATATTATTACAGTCATGTAAAGAACACCCCCCTTCACCAGTGCAAGATTCCCACCATCAATTTTCCAGATCTCCCTCCTCCCCACCCCACCCACACCTGTACTCAAGACAGGCTTTCTATTTCCCTCATTCATTCACATTGTTATGATAGTTTTCAGTGTAGTTATTTCTCTAACTGCACTTATCACTCTATGTGGTGAGCTTCATGTCATGAGCTGCACCTACATGGGAAGATGGGGGGGGGGGGAGAATAAGGGTTGGGACTGAGGCAGTAAAAGATTAGAAATGAGCTTAGTAGGGCAGTATCAAGGTCACAATACAAGATGGATATTATGCATATATAAACTATATGCATACAATACTATCAATAGGAGACCAAGGAGAAAAAATTTCCAATGACTGTCCCAACATAAACCAGTGCTAGAATGGTCCGCCCTCCTCCCAAAGCGAATTCCTATTAGTGTAGGGAGAGGTAGGGGGAAAGCCTGATGACCCCTATAGAGTCCACCTGGACCGGCACCCAGGGAAGGCCTGGAGTCCAGGGGAGAAAGAGGGGGACGGCTGAGGGCCTGCCAAGCCTCTCAGCACTCCCCAGGCTGGGGAGAAGGCCTCCGGCATGGGGACTCCCCAGACCCCATACCTGGCAAGAGCTGGCCTCCAGAATCAAAGGGGAAACCAGAAGCCAGATATCTGCCCAATCTTCTCCCCATGCACCTCCCCCCTGGAGTATGGAGGGAGGGGGAAAGCCTGAGGACCCCTAAGAGTCCACCTGAACCTACTTCTGGCCATCTGAGCTGGCACCCAGGGAAGACCTGGAGTCCAGGGGAGAAAGAGGGGGACGGCTGGGGCCTACCAAGCCTCCCAGCACTCCCCAGGCTAGGGAGAAGGCCTCCAGCATGGGGACTTCCCAAACCCCATACCTGGCAAGCGCTAGGCTCCACAATCAAAGGGGAAACCGGAAGCCAGATATCTGCCCAATCTTCTCCCCATGCACCTCCCCCCTGGTGTACGGAGGGAGGGGGGAAGCCTGAGGACCCCTAAGAAGCCACCTGAACCCACTCTGGCCATCTGAGTTGGCACCCAGGGAAGGCCTGGAGTCAGGAGGGAAAGACAAGGATGGCTGGGGGCCTGCCAAGCCTCCCAGCACTCTCCAGGCTTGGGAGAAGGCCTCCGGCATGGGGCCTCTCCAAACCCCATACCTGGCAGGAGCTGACGTCCAGAGTCAAAGGGGAACCTGGAAGCCAGATGTCTGCCTGCCCTCCTCCCCATGCACCTCCCCCCTGGAGTACGGAGGGAGGGGGGAAGCCTGAGGACCCCTAAGAGTCCACCTGAACCCACTTCTGGCCATCTGAGCCAGCACCCAGGGAAGGCCTGGAGTCAGGGGAGAAAGAGGGGGGCAGCTAGGGATCTGCCAAGCCTCCCAGCAGGGAGTATTCTTTTTTTTTTTTTTTTTTTTTTTGGTTTTTGGGCCACACCCAGCAGTGCTCAGGGGTCACTCCTGGCTGCTCAGCAATAGCTCCTGGCAGGCACAGGGGACCATATGGGACACCGGGATTCAAACCAACCACCTTTGGTCCTGGATCGGCTGCTTGCAAGGCAAACACCGCTGTGCTATCTCTCCGGGCCCCTGGAGTATCTATTCTTTTTTTTTTTTTTTTTTTTTTTTGGGCCACACCCGGTGACGCTCAGGGGTTACTCCTGGCTATGCGCTCAGAAGTCGCTCCTGGCTTGGGGGACCATATGGGACGCCGGGGGATCGAACCGCGGTCCGTCCGAGGCTAGCGCAGGCAAGGCAGGCACCTTACCTTTAGCGCCACCGCCCGGCCCCTGGAGTATCTATTCTTAAAGCTGCAAACTTCTCTCCAACTTGGGGCCAAAGAGGTACCCAATGTGGGTGATGCCAGATCAGTGTTCCTAGGTTGAAGGATTTCACTAGTCAATCAGTCCTTCAAATGCTTGGATGAACTTTTAAGTAATTAACTTTATGTCATGTGGATTTCACTTAAATCTAAAATAAACAAGGATTGCAGTGATAGTGCAGTGGGTAGGTGTTTTGATTTGCACTCAGCTGACCTGGGTTCAATCCTTGGTATCTTATTTAGTCCCCTGAACCTGCCAGAAGTGATTCCTGAGTACAGAGCTAGGAATAACCTCTGAACACCACCAGGTGTGGCCCCCAAACACCCCCGCTGAATAAATAAAATGCAATTTGTTTTGGTTTTGGGGCCACACATGGCCATCTCAGGTGCTGTTCTTGGCTCTGTGGTCAAGGATCATTCCTGATCGTGCTTGGATTGGTCGTGTGCAAGGCAAATGCCCTACCCACAATACTATCTCTCAGGCCCAAGATGATGAACTTTTAAGTGATTATGTTGTGTGGATTTCACTTAAATCTAACAGAAGAAAATAAAAGTACAATTTGTAAAAGCAACTGAACCACCCTCCAAGGCCCCACAGGGAAAAGTGTGCAATACAAAAGGCAAAGAATCCACTTCCCATATATACAAAGATGTCAGTGGGAGAAAGTGAATTTTCCTTGGCAAGTTAGTTCTTGAGAATTGTATGAAAGATTCACAGACTAACTCCGGAGCTAAAGAAGTTAGGGTTTTGAACATTGGCATAATGATTTGGCTTAGGCCTCAGAAGAATGGGCATCGCCCACACACACCCGAACAATGGATACCATCTATGGAAACAACCACAATTGTCTATAACATTACCAGGATTCAAGCCTCTACCAGGGAAGACCTACCACTGCTTTGGCATTGACTTACTCCAAAGAGTGCTCTCAACACCCAGACGACTCAGCAACAGTCTGCTTGCAGGGCAGATAGCTCTACATTTAATGGTATGCTGAAACTAGAGGATGCTCCAGATCAGCCTGACATTGATGAAAAAAATGCACAGAATTCAGAGTCTTTAAATATAAAAATCTGATACCAACAATAGCTAAAGTGTGAAAAAGTTTCACTGGGACCACGGAGAATGACTCAGGTTGGACAGACTGGTATGCCTGGAACCCAGAGTTGGTCTTATGCCAATAAACTTCTGGGGTGAGGCCTTTTTGTAATCAGGTCAAGGATTTTTTTCCATTTTCCCCATTTTTCTAAACCTATGCAAACAACGGCGATTGCCACTATCACACCTTTACTATATTTTTTTTACTCTTATCCTTTAAGGAAAAAAACTACAATTTACTGAGCTTAAAAACAAATAACTGAAAAACAAACAAACAAACAAACAAATAACTGGAGTAGAATGCCTGTCTTGAATACAGGCAGGGGATGGGAAGGGGGGAGGGGTAATGTTACACTGGTGAAGGGGGGTGTTCTGTTTATGACTGTAACCCAACTATGATCATGTTAAATAAAATAATATTTTATTATTAAAATAATAAATAATAATAAAATCACCTAAATAAAAATATATTTAAAAAAAGAAGTTAGGGTTTAAGGCTGGATGGATAGAACAGTGGAAAGGATACTTGCCTTGCATGAAGCTGATCTGGTTTCAATCTCCAGCATCCCATAGGTTCCCCAAGCACTACCAGGGAGAGGAGTAACCCAGTATGGCCCCAAACCAAACCCAAATATAGTTTACTGCAAAGTTTGAGCAGATGGATCTGGCTCCCTCCCCAAATACCAAC
This sequence comes from Suncus etruscus, assembly GCF_024139225.1. Classification (NCBI taxonomy): domain Eukaryota; kingdom Metazoa; phylum Chordata; class Mammalia; order Eulipotyphla; family Soricidae; genus Suncus; species Suncus etruscus. The sequence goes on along the minus strand of NC_064856.1, from coordinate 27,172,080 downwards.
CCTCTCCTTTAACTCTCTATCACCTCACTCCTGCCCCTCAAAGTTTGGGCCATTGTGTGGAGTCTTAAATCTTTTTTTTTTTTTTTTTTTTGGTTTTTGGGCCACACCTGGTAACGCTCAGGAGTTACTCCTGGCTATGCGCTCAGAAGTTGCTCCTGGCTTGGGGGACCATATGGGACACCGGGGGATGGAACCACGGTCCGTCCAAGGCTAGCGCAGGCAAGGCAGGCACCTTACCTCTAGCGCCACCGCCCGGCCCCTTGGAGTCTTAAATCTTGTCCATCATCATCAGTTCCCCTCCAGTGTATAATGGCCTTTTTTCTACACCATTCTCTATCCATTGTATGCCATCACAGTCGAAATCTTGTTGCTAAGCCTCTTTATACTGTGCCCAGTAATTCATAGAGAGAGACAGAGAAGGACTGGGGGAAAGGGTATATGGGGGGGGGGAGAGATTCTGGCGAAGTACAATTTGCATGTGGAGAGAGAAAAGAGAAAGTTTCTGGTGAAGTATAATTTGCATATGGGAGGCCCAAGGTTGAATCTGGCACCTGGCACCACTACTTCCATTATCCCAAGACTGGATCATCTAAAATGGTGTCACTTTATATGTATGTTTATGCATGCTTGGGAAAAGGCTAACTATTTGGGAAGGGGGTGGGAATAAAAGAAGCTAAAACTGATCGAGAAAGTCCATGCACAATAGGGAGAAGGGGCATGGTACATCTGCATTCTGGCCTTGGACACTTCCACGCACATATTTCCAATTTCTTGATGTGTCAATTTGCTCTTCCACTCACCATTGTTTTGCTTTGTTTTTGTTTGAGGTCACACTGACTATGCTCTCGGTGGGGGAATACTTTCTCCATCAAAGTGCTGTGGGGCTGCCACTCCAAGACATTATTGGGAGGCCAAGCTGTGCAAGGGATGTAACCTGGGCACCCCTTCATATTCTACAGTCCTTTGAAGTCTGTCTAGCCCTTCAACACCATGTTTTTCAGCATTATCTATGAGAATATAGTTCCAGCTTATTGATCTTCACTCATAAATGTTTATTCACTAATATATTGGTTGGGGGCCACCCATCCTCAAATAAACCCCTCAGGCTAGCTTAGATGCTTCAGAAGCTCATATGGTGCTTGGGGGAATTGCAAGGTGTCAGGGATGAAATATGGGCTCCTGTATGCTCAGTCCACTGAACTCTCTCCCATCCAATATTTCTTACCCAGTGGGTAAGGTATGTACCTTATATGTGGCCAACCTGGATTAGATCCCAATCACACCATTCCGTCCTCAAAGCACTTTCAGGAGTCACCTCTGAATTCAGAGTAAAGAGTAAGCCCTGAGCACCCAAGTGTGGTTAAAAATAAAAGTTTCAGATCTCAGGCTCACCTAGAAAATTCTGTGGTAGGGAGTGGCTGAACAAAAAAAAGCAAAGCCTCTGCAGTGGCATCTTCTAGATGTTGCATCAAATGCAGTGAGCAGCAAGTTCCAGAGCCTCAGGAGATAAGCCCCTCTCCCAGTGTCCCTGAAAGAGTCCTTGGGCAGGGTAATAGTGTCACTTTGTGCTGCCTCTCTGTGTAGTCCCCAAGGTATGCCTGGAAACAGGGCACATCAGCTGGTTAAGTCTGGGTGGGCAGGTGGCAGCAGCGGGCGCCCTCTGCTGGACACAAGCTTGGGCTACAGAGATAGGCAGATAGGCCGTCTAGTTTCTCTCTCTTCCCCATGCCTCACCTCCTCGGTTCTAAGATTTCCTTTTCTTGAACACTTTCTTTCTTCAGCCTGCAGCCATTTCAACGTCTTCTCTCATCACTCCCACTTTTTGTTTTGTTTTGTTTTCTGGGGCGTCACCCAGTGATGCTCAGGGGTTACTCCTGGCTATGCTCTGATTAATCGCTCCTGGCTTGGGGACCATAAGGGGCACCGGGGGATGGAACCGGGTCAGCCTCGTGCAAGGCAATCGCCCTACCACTGTACTATCTCCGGCCCGTCATCATTCCCACTTTTAAAGCACTTACTGGGAATGGAGGCAGAAGTGGAGAATGACCTTCACATCCTGCCTCTAATCCCTGGAATCTCTGAATATTCCAGTTTATTCCTCCTGAATAAACTGTGACAAAAGTATCACCTGTCTCCTTAGGACTGCTTTGGAGAGTCAAATGGGATGCATTTAAAGTTTTCCTGGCTAGCAGAACTAGGGATCTCAGAGGCAAACCTTTGCTGACAGACTTCTCCCAAGTACCATACTTCTTCAAGGCCATGATGGTTGCACCCTTCCTCTGGATCCACTTCATTACAACCCCAAGAAAAAAGGGCTCATACTCCCCATCTCACCTGGGAGGGAACCAAAACAGGGGGGACAAGCCACTTGCTAAAAGCTTACAGCCTGTTCTAAGTGGTGTAGCCTGAGTTGATTCCTGGCAATTGTACTCGAGTCCATACTTAAAAAAAATCAGGTATTGGGGCTGGAGAGATAGCCCAGCAGTAAGGCGTTTGCCTTAGATGCAGAAGGATGGTGATTCGAATCCCGGATCCCATATGGTCCCCCCAGCCTGCCAGGAGCAATTTCTGAGCATAGAGCCAGGAGTAACCCCTGAGCGCTGCTGAGTGTGACCCAAAATTAAAAAAAAAAATCAGGTATTGCTTTGGGTGAGTGGAGGGGAGGAATGGGCCCACACATGGCCCTGACATGGACTGGGGAATCATATGTAGTGACAGGAATCAAACTCATGTTAGCCACATGCAAGGCAAGCACCCTCTGCACTGTGCTATCACTTACTTTGTGACAGTAACATTAATTTTTTTTTTTTTTGGTTTTTGGACCACATCCGGTGTTGCTCAGGGGTACTCCTGGCTGTCTGCTCAGAAATAGCTCCTGGCAGGCACGGGGGACCATATGGGACACTGGGATTCGAACCAACCACCTTAAGTCCTGGATCGGCTGCTTGCAAGGCAAACGCCGCTGTGATATCTCTCCAAGCCCTTAATATCTTTTTTTTTTTTTTTTTTGACTTTGGGCCACATTCGGTGACGCTCAGGGGTTACTCCTGGCTATGTGCTCAGAAGTCGCTCCAGGCTTGGGGGACCATATGGGACACTGGGGGATCGAACCTCGGTCCGTCCTAGGCTAGCGCTGGCAAGGCAGACACCTTACCTCTATCGCCACCGCGACGGCCCAGTAACATTATTTTATAAAGAAACTTTTATTCAGGTGCTGGAATGATAGCACAGCAGAAGGGCATTTGCCTTGCATGCAGCTGACCCAGGATGGACCCAGTTCAATCCCTGGCATCCCATTTGGTCTCCTAGCCTGTCAGGAGCAATTTCTGAGTGCAGAGTCTGGAGTAAACCAAGCATCACTGGGTGTGCCCCCCCCCAAAAAAAAAGGAACTTTTATTTTAATTTTTTTTTTAGGCTATCACTCCTGGTGGGACTTGGGGAGTCATATGGGGGTGTTAGGGATCAAACCTGGGTTGACCACATACAAAGCAAGCTTGCTCCCTTGAGTCTCAGTTCTTGTTTTCTCATCTTGTTCTCGAGGCTTTTTTATTTTTTCACACTTCTCCCCTTCCCCCGGCTGACGCTGCTGAGCCAACGAGGTGCTCATGCTTGCTGAATGCTGGCTGCATCTTAGGCATGGAGCTCACACTGGTGGAGAGTTGGAGTCCTCTCCTGTTTGGTGAAGCTTGTGCACACTTGAACATAGTGTGGTCACAAATCTCTGCACCAGACTTGCAGATAGCAGATTGGAACTGAGCCAAGGCCAAAGCTGATGAGCTAAGTCCTTTAACTAGGCAAAGCCTTATTTTTTATTTATTTATTTATTTATTTATTTATTTTTTGGCCACTAGTTGTGCTTGGGGCTCACTCCTGGTGGTGGTTAGAGGCTATATGTGGTGCTGGGGTTCAAATCCAATTTGGCTGTGTGCAAGGCAAGTGCCCTACTACTATCATGGGTAAGCTTCTACCTTAACCTGCCACATGTTCATGACAAGTGTTGTGTGTTTTTTATTTATTTTTTTTGGGGGGGGGGAATTCTTGGGCCATAGCCAGCGACGCTCAGGGATTACTTCTGGCTCTGGCTTAGAAATCGCTCCTGGCAGCTTGGGGACCAGATGGGATTCGAACCTGGGTCTGTCCTGGGTTGGCCAGGTGTAAGGCAAACACCCTGTGGCTCCTGCCCCTGAGATCAAACACCACAGTAGGACAATGCAATGCTAAAGGGTCTGTACATCAGGGATAGACCAGCTCCACGAATGTTCAAGCCTAGATTTTTTTTGGGGGGGAGCAGTGTTGATAATCATAGCCAGGAGGTTCCCACATGGAAGAGATTTGCTCTACCACTGAGACTCTTGGCTTAACCTTTTTTTTGGGGGGGGGGGGTCACACCCAGTGATGCTCAGTGCTTACTCCTGACTTTGCTCAGAGGTCATTCCTGATGCACTGGGGACTATACGGGATGTCAGGGATTGAATCCTGGTAAACTACATACAAGGCAAATACCCTAATCACTGTACTATCTGTCCAGATCCTGTTTGTTTTTTGGGGGAGGTGACCACTGCATCAATACATGGGGGCCCAAGTTATACTCCCTGTGACATCTGGTTCAGATGTGTTTATCTGCTAGTTCTGTGCTTGGTCCCAGCTATGCTGGTGTTGGCAGGATCACCCCAGAGGTGCTTGGGGGTGTAGTGGTCATGTGGTCCCAGGGGTTGAAGGGGCTCACTCTGGCCCCTGAAGTCATTTCTCCAGCCCCACTGCTGAGCTTTCTGGACCAACTATAGGTCTGAACTGACACCAAATCCCAAGTTACTCCTACCAAGTGCTTAGTCATTCAACAACCATTTTCTTGCCAGCAGAGAAATAAATCAGACCCTGGTCTGGCCTCGAGAGGATCAGTCTTCTGAGGAAGAGGTTAGAGGCAGTATCAAATGGTGAAATGTGCTGTGACTGAGGCAGGCAGAGCATGCTTGAGAAACTCACAAGGGAGACAGCAACTCTACAGAAAAGGAAGGCTTCCTGGAGGGGGTGAAACTTAAGCTTGGCAAGGGAGGACTAAGAGGGACTACCTAGATTTGGGACTGCCTGATCATGCACATGATATGGCCCTTCCTGGGTCAACTTGGGCAAGTTCTTTGTTTTGTTTCCAATCTAGTCTCTGTCCTCTTGCTCTTCTCCATATGGCATAAGTGGAGCCTTCCTGGGGTCTTCTGCCAATGGCTTCTGGTGATGTGGGCCAGGGGAAAGACAGGCCTGGGCAATTCAGAGGAAAAGAAGGGTGGAAGGGAGGTGCCTTTAGCAGACAATCTCCCCTGCACTAGCAGCTCCTGCCAGAGAGGCCCCTTGCTTTTCCACTGCTGTCCGGTGGCCACCGTGCCTGTCCTCAGAGTATCAATTCTTGTGACTTCTGAAAGTTGCTAATCTCAGGTTTGCCTCAATTTCCCTTGCTTTTCTTTCTGCGCCCCCCCCCCCCAAAATGCTTAATCATTTTCCACATTAACTTCCCTATTTAGAATCTTTTCTTTTTTTGTTTCCTGGGTAGACCCCAGTTATCTTCTCTATTTCTCTGTCTAGAAAATATGGTTTTGGAGGCTGAAGAAAAGGTACAGGTAAGATATTTGCCTTGCATGTGGCTAACATGGGTTCAATCTGTGGTACCCCGTATGAGCCCCACCCACTTAAGGTGACCCCTAAGTGCAGAGCCTGGAGTAAGCTCTGAGCATTGCAGGTTGCCTCCCAAAAAAAAAAAAAAAAAAAGAAAAGAAAAGAAAAGAGGACTATTCGTTTGTTCCCTGAGCAGACATTCAGTATCTACTGCAATCACAAACCCGTGCTGGGAATCTTGCAAAAAAAAAGAGGTGAGAATTCAGGTAGCCAGAAACAGACATTTATATCAATGTTCCCACTGCCCAACACTGGGTCTACTAGTGCTCCTTGAACTTCAGCATGTTTCTGAATTCCAGGGTTCTAAGTCTAACCCTTTCCCCTACCAACTGCCCTACCTCCCTCCAGAATTCAAAGATTTAGGACAAATGCAAGGAAGCCTTAGTTTACACCATGGGGAGCCAACTTAAAGGATTCATTATCCCAAGTGGTGGTAGAGTTTTCAGCTATAAATAGGTCTTTAAGAACAGGTTTAGCTAAATCCATAGAAGGCAGCGGCACAGAGAAGCAAAGATGAGCCGGAGATGCCACCTGCCTTCAGCATCCGTCTGCTTGGGGTGAACCACAGGGGAAGAGGAAGGGTTGGTGGACCAGTAGTCAGGAAGCCAGGGTTCAATCCCAGTTCTGTTGACTGTCAAGTGTATATATATCCTTGGAAAGTCACTGCAGTGTACTGAGTTCTGTTTTCCAAAGATAACATGAGAGCACTGAGATCAAAGCTTGAAAGGATAGAAGGAAACATGGACAGGACCAGAGACAGTAGAGAAGGGAAGATGTTTACCTTGAAACATCAAACCCAGGTTCAACCTTTGGCACTATGCAGGTCCCCTGAGCACTTCCAGGAGTGATCTGAGCGGAGTCAGAAGTGTGGACCTCAAAACAAACAACAAAAAAAGGGGCTGGAGAGATAGCACAGCAGTAGGGCATTTGCCTTAGACGCAGAAGGACGGTGGTTCAAATCCCGGCATCCCATATGGTCTCCTGAGCCATCCAGAAGTGATTTCTGAGCATAGAGCCAGAAGTAACTCCTGAGTGCTGGCAGGTATGACCCAAAAACAAACAAACAAAAATAAATAAACAACAACAAAAATACCACCACCGAAAAAGAAAAGAGGGGTAAGCATGGACAGAGCCCCTAGTGCAGTCAATTGCAGCCCCTAATGCAATCCTTTCTGGGACCACAGCCCTGCTGTAGACCAGAAAACCTGCTGTGTGATCCTGAGACAGCTACTGCCTCCGTCTGGGCTTCATTGTCCTCCCCTGTAGAATGGGCAAACAATAGCCATGTGGTCTCTCCCAGGGAGAGTACAACTATAGAGGAAGTAGACTCCAGGGAACCATCAGACACCCAGAACACCAGTTCAAGAAGGCCTGATTTTCTGCCACAACAACTCTGGGTAGTCTGCATATCTGCTTCCTCAAATACAAAGCGGAGATGACAGCTACTTCATGGAGTGGTGAAGTGTTTAGTGCAGTGACTGACAATGTTTCAAATGTAAGATGGAGCATGCATCACAGATTATCTGCTGCTTGGGCTTTGGCATCAGACCCATCTGCTTCAAGCTCAGGTCTATGTGACCTTGGAAAAAACTGATTTCCTTCTCTGAACCTCCTCTCCCTCCTCTCTACAGCAGATGATAACAATTCATTCCTTAACCAGGATGCAGGGAAGTGGCTCAAGAGAAGGGCACAAATTGTCCATGTACAATCCTAGGCACCATTTCTGGACCCCTGGCACTGTATGGCTCATGAAGACTGTGGGACATGGTCCTCCAGTGGGAAAAATAATGTATGTACGTGTTTCAGGATGCAACAAAGAGCTTTCACAGTGCTCAGTATGTGGTAGTGCTCATTAAAAATGTTCCCTTATGGGGCCAGAGAGAGATAGCATGGTGGTAAGGCATTTGCCTTGCATGCAGAAGGATGGTGGTTGAAATCCCAGCACTCCATATGGTTCCCCGAGCCTGTCAGGAGTAACCCCTGAGCAGTACCCGGTATTACCCAAAAAAAAAAAAAAAAGTTCCCATATGATCTCCCACACACACACACCAGAGCATCACCAAAAATAATTACTGGGGCCGGAGAGATAGCATGGAGGTAAGGCGTTTGCCTTGCATGCAGAAGGACAGTGGTTCGAATCCTGGCATCCCATATGGTCCCCCGAGCCTGCCAGGAGCGATTTGAGTATAGAGCCAGGAGTAACCCCTGAGCGCTGATGGGTGTGACCCAAAAACCAAAAATAAAAAAATTACTGAATGCAGAGCCAGGAGTAACCCCCTGAGCATCACTAGTATAGCACCCCCCTCAGAAAAAAAATTATTCTTCCCTTCTCCATGCCCCTCCCCCATACCTTCTTCAACATCCCTTATGTCACTTTAACATTCTTCTGATTCAGAGCTCCTTCGCTGCTTCCAGAGGTCTCCCCATCAATAAAGCTAGAGCTACAAACTGTACCTGTTGGTGAAACTGATTAGCAGTTTGAGTCCAGGGCTGGCGCTTATCCTCACAAAACAAGGGGACTGCTTGCTGCATCCCTAGAGCCAGAAAACCCAGCAGATTTTCTTAGGTCCCTCTTAAGTTTCAAATAAGGCTGTTACAGTGTATGCCTTGTTATCCTGTAATTATATTTGTAGTCTGTGACTTGTGGAGCCTTACTGGGGTGGGATGCAGGTAAACACCCTGGTCCTTAAAGAGGGGACCTGACCATAGCTGGATGCAGCCCACTGGAATAAGGTGGAGTTGAGGGATAGAATTGGACCCACAGGATCCCTTAAGAAAACTGTCCTGGGAGTGTCAAACCAAACAGCAGTCTAGGGTGACAGCTCTCGAGCTAGATGGGAGGAAGATGTGAGAGGCGCTAGACTCATACAGAGGCTTCATGTATGATTGCCCCTGCATCCAAGAAAGATTCCGGAAAAAAAAAAAAAAAACAATAATAATCCACATGAGGGCCAGGTAGTACAGCAGGAGTGTTTGCCTTGCAGGTTGGCAGAGCCGAATTTGAACCCCCAAATCCCATGTGGCACCCTGAGACTGTCAGGAGTGATCCCTGAGAGCAGAGCTAGGAATAAGGCCTGAGTATTGCTGGGTGTTGCCCAAATGGCATCCCTAGCCCAAAATTTGTGTCAGGAGCACACAAACTGTAATAACTCAAAGCACCCTCTAGTGGATATTTTGAGTTGCTTCAGCCCATTAAGCTCTTTTTGATCCACCTCCATCTTGTTATCCCCTGCTAGGAGGCTCTTCTCCGGAGATACACAGGGAACCAGGTGTTAGAGATCCATGTGGACCTTAAACATGCAAAGCTGGCTCAGCCCATTGAACCAACTCTCTGGCCCACTCTGTCATTTTGAATATTTATTTTTGTCTGGCTGGTTGGCTTTTTTTTTTTGGGGGGGGGGGCACACCTGGCAACACTCAGGAATAACTCTTGGCTCTGTGCTCAGAAGTCACTCCTGGCAGGCTCGGGGGACTATATGGAATGCTGGAATCGAACCCAGGTTCGTCCTGGGTCTGCCACGTGCAAGGCAAACGCCCTACTGCTTTGCTATCTCTCCAGCCTCATCTGGTTGGCTTTTTTTGGAGGGGAAGGGTTTGAACCATACTCAGGAGTGTTCATGTAGTGCCAGGGGTCAAACCCAGGCTGAGCCCATTGATCCATCTCTCCAACTCTACATAGGTTCTCTGTATATGAAGTTTCTTTTGTTCTGGGGCTTACTCCTGGCTCTGAGCTCAGGACTCACTCTTGGCAGGCAGGGTTCAGGGTACCATATGGAGTGCTGGGGATCAAACCTGTGTTGATCTTGTGCAAGGCAAGCACCCTACCTATTGTACTATCTCTCTGGCCCCTCCATAAGAAAATTTCAATTCTTTCCCAAACCTATTTTTCCTCTTTTTTAATCCCCCTTTTTCCTGTTGTTGCACTGACCTGTTGTATATGCTTTCATAGTGGTGCTGGCACAGTGCTCATCAGGCACACGGTGCTGACAGGGGACCCCCAACAGCAGAGCAGCTGAGAAAGGGCAAGACACACACAGGCAAAACCTGGGATGGGGTGCAAATGCCACACCTGTAAAGCAGCTGTCGCCACTAAGATACCCCCAGGTTCCCAAACTGATTTTTCTATTGAGGATTACAACTGGTGCAACAACTTACAAATTTAGGGGCAAAACAGGACACCAGATTCTCTCATCAAAAGGCGGCACGGATGGGGCCGGGCGGTGGCACTAAAGGTAAGGTGCCTGCCTTGCCTGTGCTAGCCTTGGACGGACCGCGGTTCGATCCCCCGGTGTCCCATATGGTCCCCCAAGCCAGGAGCAACTTCTGAGCACATAGCCAGGAGTAACCCCTGAGCATTACCGGGTGTGGCCCAAAAAAACCAAAAAAAAAAAAAAAAAAAAAAAAAGGCGGCATGGGGTGGGGCGATGCCTTAATGGCTGGGAGAGATAATACAGCAGGTAGGGCTCTTGCCTTTTACATACCCAGGTTTGTTCCCCAAGCATCCCATGTAGTCCCTCAAGTGTTCCAGGAGTTATTCCAGAGAGCAGAGATAGGAGTAACATGAGCTCCTTTAGGAGTGATTCCTGAGTGCACAGGAGTCAGGGGTAAATCCTAGACAGTAACGTGTGATTCAAAAACCAAAGGAGCAAATTATGCATCTGCAAGAGGGAAGCAGGTCGCAGGATGTGGCCCAACTTTCTCCCCCCCCCCAAGGTCACATTTTGGGTGCCAGGAGGAGGATAAAGCCTTTTTCATCAGGTTACATACCTTGAAATGGGCTGCCTAGAGAGCAGAGGACAACTGCCACAGCCCAGCTCTACTCAGGTGACAGATATATGTGTATATATATGTATGTATTATATGTATATGTGTGTATGTATATATGTATACATATACATATATACATACACACATATGAAGGTCAATAAGATAAAGCTACTGAATTCAGTCACCTGACTGGACTCTCTTTATTTAATGCGACCCTGGTCCAAGTCACGTCTCATCTTCCAGTCGCAGTTTTCTCATCTGTACAAGGAGTCTATCCTTTCCTCTTCCCGGGACAGAAAACTTGAACGGGAAGACTATGTTAAGTTTCCACAGGTTTTTCTTTGCAAAAAGTCAATGGAGGGGCCGGAGAGATAGCTCAGCGGTAGAGCGTTTGCCTTGCAGGACCAAAGGTAGTTTGATCCCGGCATCCCACATGGTGTCCTGAGCCTGCCAGGAGCGATTCCTGAACGGGAGAGCCAGGAGTAACCCCTGAGCGCAGCAGGGTGTGGCCCTAAAACCAAAAAAATAGGGAAAAAAGTCAACTGAACGCCAGGCCTAATGGCCTATCTTTTTTTTTTTTTTGGGGGTCACACCCGGCAGTGCTCAGGGGTTATTCCTGGCTCTGGCTCTACGCTCAGAAATTGCCCCTGGCAGGCACAGGGGACCATATGGGATGCCGGGATTCGAACCACCGACCTTCTGCATGAAAGGCAAACGCCTTACCTCCGCGCTATCTCTCCGGCCCCATTTTCATTTTTTTTATTTAAAATATGGAACGCTTCACGAATTTGCGTGCAGTTCTTGCTTTGCAGGGGCCATGCTAATCGTCTCTGTATCGTTCCAACTTTAGTGTATGTGCTGCCGAAGCGAGCACCTGTCTACCATTTTCACCGCTCTCCCGCCAAGCCAGGCCTCCAGGTAGTTAGTTTCACGCCGTCCCGGATCGGCTCGGGAAGGGGCGTGGCCACGCCCAGGGGCGGAGCCTTCCTCGCTACGCCCAGTCCCGCGGCCCAGGAAGGGACCCAGCGATGACGTCACACCTCACCTATGTAACGTTCCGCCGCAGAGGAAAGTAGTCCCCGGCCCAGAGCGAACCCCACTGCTGCAAACGGGCGGTCTGTACAACTCCATTCTCTCTCCGGACTCGCTAGGGTTTCGCGGCCTCGGGGAGAGATCTCCCGGCCCACCAGGGGACCCCGACTTCCTCCAGCGGGTCGGCGCCGAAAGTAGTTCCGGTCGAGGTAGACCGATGGACCCTTCCGCCACGAGAGCCAGAGGATGGCGACCTCGTCGATGCCGGAGTCGGAGAGGAACGCGGCTACGGAAGCATCGAGTGAGTGTCGGGTAGAAGCAGGTCTCCCCCCCCACCTCCGGATCCGGGTGTGAAATGAAGCGGCCACGATGCCGGGGGATTTCGGGGCCGCGGTCGTCCCGGGCCGGCGGGGCTGTCCGAATCGAACAGGGGCCCCGGGGTCTCAGGCCCTTTAGTCGCTCTCGCAGTTGCCTGAGCGGAAACCGGCACCGCCGCAAGATGGCGTCGGGCCTGGAGCGCAGGCAGCGCCGGGGACAGCCCCGAGCCCGTCAGGCCCCGAGCCCGTCGCTGTCGGCCCCCTCCTAAGGCGAACCGGAGGGGGGGGGACGCGAGCCGCTGACCCCGGGGGCCTCGGGCTCTACCACTACCCCGCGTCCGGGGGGCGCTGGGGAGGTGGATCCAGAGGACTGAGCCACTGTCCTAGACGGGGGCCTTCAGTGCGAACCGCTCTGTTGGAGCCCTGCGAGGGAGGGAGGACTCTGCAAAGGGTCGAGGCTCCTGGCCCTCGATCACCCCACCCGCCGTCCGCCCTAACCCCCCCCCCCAGTGTTGATTGAAGGCCCCGAGCCTGGGAGCCCAGGCTTTCTGCAAAGCTCCGCCCCCATCGGAGGAGACTCAGTTTTTGCATCTGCAAAATGGGCACACGGGCTCAGCTAGGCACGCCGCGGTTGCAGGGCCTCGGGGGTAGGCCCACGACCCGTACCAGCCCCCGTCACCTCTTCTCACAGAGTGAAGGCCCCAGACTCTGCTCCCCTCTGCCAGGCGTCCCCCCAAGCCCATGGAGGAGAACGAAGTGGAGAGCAGCAGTGACGCAGCCCCGGGACCTGGCAGGCCCGAAGAGCCGTCTGAGAGTGGCCTGGACGTGGGCACCTCGGAAGCCGTGTCGGCCGACAGCAGCGACACGGCCAGCGCCCCAGGTCCAGCAGAAGCAGACGACTCCGGCGTGGGCCAGAGCTCCGACCTCGGCAACAGCTCTCTGGTATGGATTAAGCAGGCTAACCCACGCGAGTGGAGGCAGACATGCAAGTGGCAGTGCAAGGCATTAACTTATTTCTCTAAGACTCATTTTTGCTATCTGCTGTCAGCCAGGCACCAGTATCAGGGCCCTGGCATGGCTTTTCTTCCAGAAAGTTGATACTTCAGGTCCTGACACCCTTTACAGACCTAGAGCAGGCTTCAGACCTAAACTATGGACCCCAGCTTCTCACTCTCGAGACCCAGGTGTTTTCATTAATTTTCCTTGGGAGACTTCTTTGAACTTAAGTCTTCGCCTCTGAGGATGAAGCAGTATCCTGGGTAGAGGGGTCACAGCCCAATGGTAGGGGAGGCTTCTCCGAGAAGTCAGCCATGGTGCCAGCCAATCAGAAGACACTGAAGGCCCCTTTGATTCAAAATTCCACTGAGCACCTCCTGGATGTACTCCAGAGTAGGGGATGTGTGGCCCCTTCCTTGGAACTTGCTCTTGGGGGGCTTCTGTGACTAGAGGGCTGAGGGTTGGGTAACTCCATTCACCTTGGCCTCACTTTGAGATGAGATGATCGAGCCAGTATATGGCCGCCTGCTCTGCCCCCTCCCTGACTTCTCTCTTGTTTCCTTCTCCCAGGCGGAGGTATCCGAGAGCAGTTCAAGCACAGATCTCCGGCCCCATGGCTACCTCCCTGATTCATCTTCTGTGTCCCGTGGCCCCGAAGCCAGGGTGACCGCTGGCCCTCCAGCCCTAGTACATTCTAGTGTGCTTCCCGATCCCAGCATGCTGATAGCAGACTGCACAGCTTCATCATCGGACTTGGGCTCAGCCATTGACAAGATCATTGAGTCCACCATTGGACCTGACCTCATTCAGAGTGAGTTGAGTAGAGGACTGGAGTCATCCCCTCCAGGGGACCCTTCAGGGTCAGCTGGACCACAGGCTACACCCCAGCTAGCATGAGTGGGCAAATAACTGACCACTCTGGCTCTGGGACCTGGAAGCAATAAATCTTAGTGGTAGGTGGTGGGAGACTTGAGTGCATAGCCCCTGCCAAGTGAAAAATGCTCAGTGACAGAGAACTGGTAAGCTTGCCTCTGCCCTGGGCTTTTCTAATCACCCGTATGCAGCGACTCTTTTAGTCTTCCCCCAGAAATGCCCAGAGACTGATATATTCCTCACACAGATGAGGATCTGTGACCAGAGATATATAGGGATTTGCCCTCTGACGCCAGCAAATGATGGGCAGGAGCTCAGACAGTCAGTCCAGGCTCAGGATTTCCTACCCCTGCTCTGGTACTAATGAGACACCTCATAGCTCAGCACCAAGACAGCCAGGTGGCTGAGAGAGCTAGCCCGAACAGTGGTCTACAGTACAAGGCTGGGTTGTGGGGAGCTCAGAGAGAAGAAGAAGGGCTCTCCAGCTCAGTGTCATAGGTGAGGCCCTGAGTGGCTGTGGCAGCCTTGAGAGTGACCAGAATAAAGCTTTGGAGATGTGGAAAGTCGTACAGGTGAGCCAGAATGCGGGTAGGGAGGACAACTGGCAGATCTCCCCCTCTCCACTCAGGCTGTATCACTGTGACCAGCGCTGAAGATGGTGGTGCAGAGACCACACAGTACCTCATCCTGCAGGGCCCAGACGATGGTAAGTTCACTGTGGGTAGGGGTGGCCACATGCCAGAAGTTCCTTGTCCTTTCTCGCTGAGGCCACAGTGCCTATTCTCATGGCCTGGGTGCTAGAGTCCCTGGGCCTGCCTTAGGGGTTGGGGATTCGGTAGCTCCCAACCTATTTCTTCCTCTGTTCCCTTACCTGTCCCCAGGTGCGCCCATGGCATCGCCCATGTCTAGCTCCACCCTGGTTCACAGCCTGGCCACCATTGAGGCTCTGGCTGATGGCCCCACCTCTACCTCCACATGCCTGGAGCCCCCTGAGGATGTGCGGGCTGGGCATGGCTCCCTGGCTCAGTTGCCACCAAGCTCTGATGCTGAGGAGCTGGATCTGCAGAGCCTGGAGGCCATGATGGAGGTGGTGGTGGTGCAGCAGTTCAAGTGCAAGATGTGCCAGTACCGGAGTAGCACCAAGACCACGCTGCTGCGCCACATGAGGGAACGGCACTTCCGCCCCGGTGCGTCCTCCCTGCGGGCTTTACAGGCAGGGCAGGGTGGGGAGCTGAGCCCAGGCCTGGTAAACTCATTCTTCCAACAGCGGCGGTGGCAGCTGCAGTTGTTAAAAAGGGGCGTCTGCGCAAGTGGGGCACCTCAGCCAAAGCCCAGGAGGAGGAGAACCCGGAGGACGAAGACGACGATGACATCATGGATGCTGGTGCCATTGATGACCTAGAGGGTAGGCTCCGAGGCTCCTGGCCTGCTAGCCCCCTCCTTTGGCCCGCAGGAGCACCTCAAGAGGACTTTCTGGAGGAGACCGTGGGGTGGAAGTGGGTTGGCCTTATCCTGGGGGGCTGAGCAAAATGTCAGGGCCAGGAAGGCAGCCCCAGCACTAATAATGCATCTCTTTCTACTTTCCCACAGAGGACAGTGACTATAATCCAGCAGAGGATGAGCCCCGGGGCCGGCAGCTACGGCCTCAGCGCCCCACTCCCAGCAGCACACCAAGACCCCGAAGGAGACCTGGCCGCCCCCGGAAGGTGCCTCGGCTGGAAGCCTCAGACCTCCCCAATGGTGAGCCATATACTCAGGAAGGGCAGGCCTCTAGGTCAAGGGGAAACACAACACCTCCGCACACACTTCGCCTCCCCCAGGTCACGTTTGAGAAACCAAGCCTCGGGCTTGGTGACAAGGCTTTGCCATGCTTAATTGTGGTCCAGGGAATTTGTGCCTGGGTAACTGAATCAGTCTACCAGTGCTTCAGTGACAACAGCCTTGGGGCCTCATACTGTCACTATTGTGTGTCTGCCAGGCACTGGCTTTCCACATTCTAGGCTGGGTAAAGGCAGGACTCATGAAGGGTGGAATGAGCCGCTGCCACCATTAGGGTTGTTTTAAGGCTTCACTATGCCCAAGAGGTACACAAGTGGCTGGTTCTGCACATGTAGTTGTTGGGCCTCCTTTTTTTTGGGGGGGGGGGCCCACACCCGGTGGTGCTCAGGGGTTACTCCTGGCTGTCTGCTCAGAAATCGCTTCTGGCAGGCACGGGGGACCAAATGGGACACCGGGACTCGAACCAACCACCTTTGGTCCTGGATCTGCTGCTTGCAAGGCAAATGCCGCTGTGCTATCTCTCCGGGCCCTGGGCCTCCTTTTTTAACATCACACGACTAAAATCACCGTGTATGTGAGGTGTGTGGATGCAAAGTGGGCACATGTAACTTGGCTGTAAACAGCTAAACATACCTGCTAAGATGGCTACAACACCAGCCTTGTCCGCATCACTTTTTGGTTTCTAGAATATTGGAGTGTCTAAGTGGGTAGGACTTTCATAATTCATGGTGGCCGTTTGTATGTGTTGGGGTTGCTGTTGTGGGGATCTGACCCAACTGTCTCACATCTACTTGGCTGCTGAGCACTCTCCAAACTGTTGAAGGGGTTTATATGAGTACAACCTGTGATCTATCCCTGTACCTTTGGTCAGACCTCCCAGAGGACTGCCACAGCTGCCTGTGCTGCCCACACCCAAGTCTTCTGAGGCACTGGAGACCTTTGTGGGGGTTGACCAGAGGCGGGGGAGTGGCTCTGCCTGATGAGGCTACAAGTCTAGGGAGGACTTGGCTGGCCTCCAATACCCTAGACCTCTGGTTACTGTGCAGACTCATACCAGTAAGCATGTGTTGGGAAAGTGTCTTAGCTGCAGAGGTGCCCATGCTGCTCATCATCTGGCCCATAGCCAAATGCAGTGGGGCCCCCTGGCTCTAGGAGTGGGGGTACTGGCAGCCCCTGGTGCCCCCCCTTTCAGAGCCTCTCTGTGATATGCCCATCTTGCCAGGTACGGACAAAGGGCCTGTTGTGAGTTCCCAGAGCCCACAAAGCCCAGCGGAGCTACAGGACCCCGATGCACCCAGTTCATCTGGCCCAGGACACCTGGTGGTCCCAGGCCAGACCTCTCAGGCCCCCGTTGAACCTGGTGTGAGCCAGTCAGAGACCGAGAGTGCCACCCTAGCATGCCAGGAAGAGCCTGACATGCCACCCCGCCGTCGAGGGCGGCCCTCCCGACGCTTCCTAGGCAAGAAATACCGCAAGTAGGTGGAGCAGAGTTGGGAGCTTGGAGGACAGCCTTCCAACTCCGGCCCAGCCAGACACCCCTGATCTCCCGGCAGGTACTACTACAAGTCCCCCAAGCCCCTGCTGAGGCCCTTCCTGTGCCGTATCTGCGGCTCCCGCTTCCTGTCCCATGAGGACTTGCGCTTCCACGTCAACTCGCATGAGGCTGGGGACCCCCAACTCTTCAAGTGTCTGCAGTGCAGCTACCGTTCCCGCCGCTGGTCTTCGCTCAAGGTATGTGGTAGAAGCCTCTGGGGGAAAGGGCAGGAACCCTGTGGGCACTAAAGGAGGGTGGTGCTCATGGGCAGGACTGGACTCCTGTCTGGGTTGCTGGAACACAACACTGGAGCTGGGAAGAGGCTGCCCCAGCCTGTGGGAGGCATCTTTAGGGAACAGTTCAACCACTTGCAAGAGAGCTGGGTTTTTCCAGTTCAGTTAGGAAATTTCCCAGCAGTGGGGCAGTCACAAGTTTCCAGAAAGAGTTTCCTTTATCTTATCTATATTGTGGTGGTCCTTACCTGGTAGTGCTCAGGGGCCAAAGCAGGCAAGGACCTTACCTGCTGTACTCTCTGACCTCTAGAACGGGGCACCTTTTACTTATATACCCAAAGTATTGTGTGGGGTTGTCCACCTTTTCTGGAAACTTCCCAGTACTGGAACATGGTGCTCATCATATGAAGCACATGCTTTGCTGCTCACTGCCTCCCTGTCCCAGGTCAGCCCATCTTATCCAGTGCTCATGCCTGCAGGGCACCCCAGTTCTCAGGCATGTGGGGAAGGCCAGCTGCATCTAGAGCAGCAGGCTGGCCTGGTTGAAGGAAGTGTGAGAGTCAGTCACAATTGCAGCTCCAAGGCCCCCTGTGCAGTGCCCACTTCTCCCAGCCAGTAACTCTGGGCCTGAATGCTGAGTCCTGGAGCCCTGGTAGAGGAGGTGGCCCTGAGGAAGGGGAGTGGGCCCAGTGATCCTGAGGAAGAGCCTGGGAATGGGGAGCTCGATGCAGCCACACTGTGGGCAAGTTGTTTAACTCAGAGCCTGTTTCTATTTCTGCCCAATAGTGAGTTGGCCCTGTGAGGTCATGTTCACAGGCCTTCATCCTACCATCCACGCCTAGGCTAGGGCACGGGTTGGCATGGGGTAAGCATGGGGGAGGCTCGGTCCCAGTATTCAGACCTGTTGCTCCCACAGGAACATATGTTCAACCACGTGGGTAGCAAGCCTTACAAGTGTGATGAGTGCAGCTACACCAGCGTATACCGGAAGGACGTCATCCGGCATGCAGCTGTGCACAACCGGGACCGGTCAGTGAATGCGGGGTGTGGGGTGAAGTGGGGGCACCTGACTCCCTTTCACTGGGCTTTAGAATCAGATGAGCAGGGCCTGTCTCCTCAGCCTTGAGGAAGGAACAGGGATCCTCCTGAAAGAAGGTCATTATTGTGGGGACAGAGGTTGACCATGTCCCTTCAGGGGCTCAGTGAGTGATTGAGAGGGCCTAGACTCTCGGCTCCTGTTCCTCACTCTCTGAGAGACTAGCATTGGACAGGGTGAAAAGTTGATGTTCCTGTGCTCTGTATAGCCCCTAACCCTGGTCCCACTGCTATATTAAGGAGCCCCTTTCTTGGAGAGGTGGGGGGAGGGCTGTAAACAGCCAGGAGGACAACAGCTCTCAGGTTGTATTTGGGTGAGCTGATTCTCTAAATGTTGGCAAGGTTTCTGTGGAAAAGGGGGGCAGTCCTCTGTGAGATTAGGGACACCGGGCTGAACCAGGGATGCCTTGGCTCTTTCCTTCTCAGGACCTTTGGTGTATGGCTGAGCCAAAGTCATGTGCCAAGACCAGAATAATCATTCACTGTCTGCGAATATTCTCGCTGTTCTGATTTTGTCATAATCAGGACAGGCTAAACATTCGCTATATTAAGACCATGCATGTGTCCCCAGGCCTAGTTCTTTACTCACCTAGGTCTGGTCTTAGAAATGTTGGTGATAAGTTTAAAAAAAATTTTTTAATTGAAAAAATAATGTGTTCACTGTGTACCTGCAGCATTTTCCCTAGACTGCCAACCTACCTGGGAAATCTGGCCCAGAAAAAGGAAGCTTGAATGGGGATTAGGGGTGTTCAGAGTTGAGGCAGGGCTGGGGAAAGGGGTGGTTTGATACTTGTGTCTTTCTCCACAGGAAGAAGAAACCAGATCCTGTAAGTCTGGGGCATAGCCTGGCGGGTGGGACAAAGGCAGCTTTCGTGTGGCTGTTTGGGCAGGCCCCTCTGCCCCTTCTCCATGCATAGAGCATGTCCCTCTACAGATCCCCAAGCTGAGCTCCTTCCCCTGCCCCGTGTGCGGCCGTGTATACCCCATGCAGAAGAGGCTCACACAGCACATGAAGACACACAGCACTGAGAAACCCCACATGTGTGACAAGGTGGCTAGGGTGGGGCTGGACTGGGTGGGCTGAGGCCGAGGCAAGGCCCCTGTGTCACCTACCTCCCCTTTCCCAGTGTGGAAAGTCCTTTAAGAAGCGCTACACCTTCAAGATGCACCTGCTTACGCATATCCAGGCTGTTGCCAACCGCAGGTACGGCTTAACATAGGCCTGGAGGGTGGTGCCCGCCCCAGCTCCACCTTCTGGACCCCACCACTGAGCTGCCTCTGACCACCTCCAGGTTCAAGTGCGAATTCTGTGAGTTTGTGTGTGAGGACAAGAAGGCACTGCTGAACCACCAACTCTCCCATGTCAGTGACAAGCCCTTTAAGTGCAGTTTCTGTGCTTACCGCACCTTCCGAGAGGACTTCCTGCTGTCCCATGTGGCCGTGAAGCACACAGGTTGGGCCTGCCTGGCTCGGGGCCCATCCTCACCAGTCCTGGCAGCGGGGGCTGCAGGATTCTCATCTCAGGAGTCCCCTGTAACAAGAATCTGGCAGGGGGGTCACTCTAACCTCCACCTGGGAACCCAATCCACCACTGTGTGGCCTCTCAGGATCCCTCAGCCATGGGGTGTGGAGCGGAAGTGCTCACTTGCTGAAAGATGGCAATGAAGCCTGGGTGTGCACTGAACCACTGTATGGGTTGAAAGCTTGTGCTCTGTGGCAGGGAAAGGCGCTTCCTTCTCTTCCTGGGTACCCTGCCTTGGCAGGCCCACTGGGAAAGACAGAAAGCAAACCAGGGGCCCCAGGTATGCTTCCTCCTCCAGGGGAGCATGTGGCCATGTGGCCTAAGGCTTATAGCAGGGAGAGCACTGGCCTGGTGCGTTGCTGGCCCATTGTGTGCATGAACTGCTGGGAGAGGTGCCTGGTCTGGGAACACCTGTGGGAATTGTGGTCCAGTACCAGCATCCCTCTGTACCTGCCTACAGGAGCCAAGCCCTTTGCCTGTGAGTTTTGCCACTTCAGCACCCGCCACAAGAAGAACCTGCGCCTGCATGTGCGCTGCCGGCATGCCAGCAGCTTTGAAGAATGGGGACGGCGTCACCCCGAGGAGCCCCCCTCTCGCCGTCGCCCCTTCTTCTCCCTGCAGCAGATTGAGGAATTGAAGCAACAGCACAGCACAGCGCCCGAACCACCCCCCAGCTCCCCAGGACCATCTGAAGTAAGTTTGGCTGGGGCCAGGGTGATCAGGGCACTGATGTTCATCTTTCTCTGCCATTCCCTCCCGCCCCCAGTCAGGGCTCACCCTTCTTGGTCTGGTTCCAGCCCTCCTAAGCTTGTGCCTTGGTTGGCTGCCTCATGGTACAGCATAACTCCAGGAGCTTCAGCTTTCTTAGCTATGTCTCAGGCAAAAAAAAAAAAAAAAATAGAGTAAGGGTCAGGTGAAGGAAAAAATGGTTATCTTATATCTATCCATTTTCTTTGTGGGCTTTGCCAGAGGCTTGGCTTAGCCATCTGGATCACTTTTCACAGTTACCAGGAGGTTAAGAAAGAGGCCTGTGGCAGAAATGTTGCTCACTGCCCATGCCTGCCTCTGTGCTAAAAGAGCCCCAGGTGGGCGGGCGAGCGGGTCGGGCCTGGGGTTCTGCTCTGTTGCTGGCTGGCTGCGCTGGTCCTGGACCACTTGTGTCTCTGAGCCTCTGTCAGCTCTTCTCTAGCACGGCACTGGCATTGTCTTGAATATGAGGCTGAGAGGTACACTGGGGACTTGGTTCCTGGCACTTGAGTCCAGATGGTGCCCTCAGTCGTGGCCATATTCCCTCCCTAGGCCCCCCTAGAGGCAGTCCCTTTCCAGTCATCAGAGACATCCCAGCTGCTGTGCTCAGACTCCCTGGGTGGTGCCACTGTCATCTACCAGCAAGGTAACATGTGGATGGGCTCAGGGCATGTATGGGGGGACTAAGAGTGGGGAACAGGTAGGCTCAGGGCTCCTGAGCCATCGAAGGCTGGGGAGAGGGAGAGTTTGGGGCCTGTGTGGGGGCCTAAGACTGGGGAGAGGGTGGCCTTAAGGTGCCTGAGGGAACAGAGGCTGGGGCAAAGTGGGCTCAGGGTCCATGTGGAGGGTCTAAGGCCAGTCTCCAGCCCTTTGTGAAGCTCAGGCCCCTCCACTCAGGAGCTGAGGAGTCCACTGCAATGGCCACACAGACCGCCCTGGACCTGCTGCTGAACATGAGTGCCCAGAGGGAGCTGGCGGGCACTGCCTTGCAGGTGAGAGAGACAGATACAGATATGTGCCTGAAAATCTGGGGGTTCCCCACCCTTTCCCCTTTGTCAGAGTCCCAGGGCTCAGCCCTGCTGAATACCACTATTCCTGGCAGCTCCATGACTCCTAATTTCCTCTCAGCCCACAGAGGCTCCTTTGGCATCACAGGCTCTGAACGGCTCCATTTGCCTGGTGTCCTGGTGACCTCCTCCCACACACCCCTCCTGTCCCCACACCTGAGGTGTCACTCTAACACACCCTCACCATCTTTATTCCGCTCCTCCCCAGAAGTAGAGCGTTTATTTCACCTCTGGCTGTCCAGCCTGAGAAGATGTAGTGAATATGAGAGACTTTTCCAGAACTGGAGCTGCTCCTGGGGGCTGGGCTCAGAGAACTGGGAAAGGCTATGGTGCTTGGGTGTAAAGTGGTAGCAAGCATCCATCTTTTTTGGGCCATAACCAGTGACGCTCAAGGGTTACTCCTGGCTATGCACTCAAATCATTCCTGGCTTGGGGGAACCATATGGGACGTCAGGGGATCGAACCAGGGGTCCATCCTGGGTCAGCCGCATGCAAGGCAAATGTCCTACTACTGTGCCACTGCTCTGGCCTCAACCATCTGCCCTTATTGTTTTTCTCCTTGGTATTATCCCTGGAAAGGCCTTTGCCAGTACCACTGTAAGACTTTATCATCATCACTTGTGTTTTCTTCTGGGAGTTTCTTTTCTTATGCTTAAAATTTTTTTGGTTCCTGGAATTTCTCTTTAGTGTACATGGGAAGGTAGGTGCAAACTCAGCAGCCATCACAGCTGTGTTTCAATTGTTCCAAATGGCTCACCTTTATTTGGAGGTTTCCATATGTGCAGGAATCTTAAAAAAATCAAGTCTTGTGTGCGATGGGGGGAGGAAACGACAAAAACATAAAATATCTTGAAAAGTGTCCTAGGGCAGGGCTTCTCTTATACTGTTTCCACTACCAACTCCTTTTTGCCTGAGAAATTTTCTTTTTTTCTTTTTGGTTTTGGGCCACATCCAACAGTACTCGAGGTCTCTGTGCTCAGGAATCAGTCCTGGTAGGCTTGAGGGGACTTATGGAATGCCAAGGATCAGCATGAGCAAGGCATGCACCACACTCATTGTACTATCACTCTGGCCCCCAAACATTTTATTTTTATTGAGAACATTTTAATGAAATGGGAAAATTAAGGCTTACTCTTGGCTCTGCTCAAGAGTCACTCCTGAGGGTGGTGTCAGATAGTATATTCAATGGTTGGCAAGCTGCGGCTCTTTACACTTTTTAATGTGGCTCTTCTGTGTGCCGGGCGGCCGCTCCAGGAGTCAGGACTCTGCTCCTTAGCACTGACAAAGGCTAGGAGCAGCTCCTGGAGTGGCCACCCAGCACACAGAAGAGCCGCATGCGGCTCACGGCTTGCTGACCACTGGTTTGATCCTATGACTCAACTTTTGTGCTTTCTCTGGTCCCTTGCCTGAGAAATTTTCATGCAGTCCTCATTGTATAGCTATATAAAAGTGGATATTTTGCTCAGACATTAATACTAAATCAATATCCTAAAGCATTGGCTTAAAGCATATTTCTAGGGGGTGAAGTAATAGCATAGCAGGTAGGATATTTGCCTTGCATGCAGCCAACCTGGGTTTGATTCTTGGCATTCCCTATGGTCCCTGAGCCTGTCAGGAGAGATTACTGAGTGCAGAGCCAGGAGTAACCCCTGATGCTCCTGGATGTGGCCCAAAAGGGGGGGGGGTTTTTGAAGAGATAGCATGGAGGTAAGGCGCTTGCCTTACATGCAGAAGGATGGCAGTTCGAATCCCGGCATCCCATATGGTCCCCTGAGTGCTGCCAGGTGTGGACCCCCCCCCCAAAAAAAGGGGGGGGCAAATTTCTTTTTTTTTACCTTTATTTATTTATTTATTTATTTTAAATTACTTTATTTATTTTTAATTTATTTAAACACCTTAATTACATACATGATTGTGTTTGGGTTTCAGTCATGTAAAGAACACCACCCATCACCAGTGCAACATTCCCATCACCAATGTCCCAAGTCTCCCTCCTCCCCACCCGACCCCTGCCTGTACTCTAGACAGGCTCTCCATTTTCCTCATACATTCTCGTTATTAGGACAAATGAGGCAAATTTCTAAGGAGTTGTGGCCTGCATATTGGGTGGACCCACGATGGTAGAAAGAACTAATAATAGGGGCTGGAGAGATAGCATGGAGGTAAGGTGTTTGCCTTTCATGCAGAAGGTCATCAGTTCAAATCCCAGCGTCCCATATGGTCCCCCGTGCCTGCCAGGAGCAATTTCTGAGTATGGAGCCAGGAATAACCCCTGAGCACTGCCGGGTGTGACCCAAAAACAAAAAAACAAAACAAAAAAAAAAAAAAAGAAAGAACTAATAATAGACACGAGGGCCCCTAACAGATAGTCAGATCTATCAAGCCTTCTTGTTCCTGAAATGCTACTCAGGGCAGGGCCCACCTGCCTTTCCTTCACTCAGAAATCCAGCTGGCACACAGTACCACCCATGGCTAGCACTCCTGTGCTCAGCCTAGGGCCAGTTTCTCAGTAACTCCAGGCAGCTCAGGCAAAGTCTGACAAATATCCAAGCATGTGCTTAGTGTTTAAACAGCATCACCCTAGGGTTGGAGTGGTAGCCCAGTGGGTAGTACACTTACCTTGCTTGCACGCAACCAACATCAGTTTGATCCTCAGCACCTCTTATGGTCTCCCAGCCCTGTCAGGAGTGATCCCTGAGCACTGCTGAGTATGGTCCAAAACCAAGTTAATAATCAGATGCCATCAGACTAGAAGTGGAGTTGGCAGGGTCATAGGTGAGGCGCCTCCTGGGAAGGTAGGACTGGTTTGTGCAGGCGCCCCCAAGGTGGTTCCTCCAGCCTCAGCTGCTATCACTTGGCCTCTAGAGGCTTAATTAGCAGTTAGAGGTTAGCTATGTGTATGAACGTCTGTGAAGTTCACGCTTGTGGTTGCCAACACACTTCTGGCACCTGAGTCCGCT
Source organism: Suncus etruscus (assembly GCF_024139225.1). Taxonomy (NCBI): domain Eukaryota; kingdom Metazoa; phylum Chordata; class Mammalia; order Eulipotyphla; family Soricidae; genus Suncus; species Suncus etruscus. Next base: position 27,147,494 of record NC_064856.1, on the reverse strand, counting down.
TCTCCGTACTCTCTCCTGGACTCTGAACCAGCCACCCTCCTTTCTTCTCCCCAGGAAGCTGTGACCCATCGCCCACCTCTGCCCTCTGCCCTTCGTAGGGTGGGCAGTTTTGCTGTGACTTTAGCATCTTAGTCAGTCATGATTAGATCCTAAAAATACACATTTGCATTTTCTTCAGAAATAGAAATTTATTTGTTTAAATTTTATTCTTTACCCATCATTAGTAAAGTCAAATTCCAACCTGTTGTTTCCCCTAAATGGCTGCTGTAGCTCTTCCCCAATGACGGAGTGGCAAGCGTGCGTGTGTGTGTGTGTGTGTGTGTGTGTGTGTGTGTGTGTGTGTGTGTGCGTGTGTGTGCTCGCGCGCGCGCATACGTGAGAGAGAAGATTCACCCAATCTTTACCCATACAACCTGCTGCAGCTGGGATTTGGGAAGCTGTGTGGGTTTTAGGCCTAGCTAGTGGCTGGAGTCATGTCAGTGGGAATGGGAGGATAGTGGGTCTTCTAGAACACAGAGAATTGGCCAGTGCTAAGGCTGAGCGGGACCTCAAGCCCCAGAACATCATGCCGGTGCCCTTGCAGGTGGCTGTGGTGAAGTCAGAGAACATGAGCACAGAGTTGGCATCCTCTGGCGGGCAGCCATCTTCGGCAGGTGCTCCCCAACAAGTGGTAACGCTGCACGTGACAGAGCCCGGGGGAAGCGTGGCAGCTGAGAGCCAACTGGTTGCTCCTGACCTGCAGCAGATCACCCTGACTCCAGGAGCATTCAGTGGAGCCGGCTATAGTGTCATCACAGCACCCCCGATGGAGGAGAGTACTTCTACTCCTGGCACCCCGTACAGGTGAGCCATTAGTGAGCCCACACCTGGCACTGAGGAACTGGCTATAGGGACGCGTACTTGGCTGGCAGCTGCTTATTGTCCCAGCTGGTTCATCATGGCCTAGCAACTTGCAGTGCAGCACCCTTCTAGGAAGGTTTTTCCTTTCCTCTGATTTCCAATTTTGGACCACAACTGGCCGTGCTCAGGGAACCGTATAGTGCTGGACATGGAATCGAGGGCTCCCATGTGTTCTGTCCACCTGGGAAGACAAGCCTGGGATGCAGCCCAAGATATTTCATTGGATGGCCCTGTAGGTGCTGCTCGGGGCAAACTCAAGCTACTTCTGGGCAACAGACCTGGCCACCAGCAGCTGAGAGCTTGTCCAGTTGGCAGCAGTCACTTTTGCTGACCATCCTCTGTCTTGTATTGTGGAAGTTGCTACATCCCTGATAGTCTGGGGAGCTCTGAATCCAGAGACACCATTCCAGGTTCCCAGGAGCCCCGTTTCCTGGGCTCTGGTGTGCAGGCCCCTGTCAGCCGTCTGTGCACTGAGGGAGCTAAACTTACCACTCAGCATGGGACCCCTCACTGGATCACCTGAGACACTGGTGTGAAGGGCAGAACCACTACTGGCTCCACAGGCCTGTGATTGCCTCTTGGGGTATGGGACTCCGGGCGTGCTCAGATTCACCCAGAATCCTACTTTACCCTACCCGTCTCTTGTCCTTAGTGAGGAGCATCCTGGGGAGGCAGCCCAGGCGGTGGTAGTGAGCGAGCCTGTGAAGGACACTGGCACCCACTTCATCATGACAGCTGATGGCACCCAGCTGCACCACATAGAGGTGAGGCTTGGGGTCCCTCCCACACCCACTCTTACCCATCCCCTCCTCTCAGTGTCTCCTGCTTCCCTGTCTTCACAGCTGACTCCAGATGGCTCCATCTCCTTCCCCACCTCAGACACCCTGGCCTCTGGGGCCAAGTGGCCCCTGATTCAGCCCACGGCACTGCCCAGAGACAGCACCGAGTCCCCATCTCCATCTAGGACCCAACAGTTGGGGGGTGCCCAGAGCTCTGCCTCCCCGCCTCCTGCAGCCGGCAGAACCCTGGGCCTGGCTGTCCCCCCTTCTCCACCCTCAGCAGCTACAGCCTCATCTAAGAAGTTTTCCTGTAAGATCTGTGCAGAGGCCTTTGCGGGCCGGGCAGAAATGGAGAGTCACAAGCGGGCCCATGCAGGGCCTAGTGCCTTCAAGTGCCCTGACTGCCCTTTCAGTGCCTGCCAGTGGCCAGAGGTCCGGGTAGGTGCTGACCCTCTGGTGCTGGCCCTCCTGCAGGCGGTGTGTATTCATATGCATGGTGTGTGTTGAGGGACAGGGACTGTAGTGGACCTGACGCAGCCCTTTCCAGGCACACATGGCGCTACATGCGAGCCTACGGCCCCACCAGTGTGGCCAGTGCAGCTTTGCATCCAAAAACAAAAAGGACCTACGGCGGCATATGTTGACCCACACCAACGAGAAGCCTTTTGCCTGCCACCTCTGTGGACAGCGGTGAGGCATGAGGCCAGGGCCACAGGCCGAAGGGCACAAGTGGGGAGGGGCTGCACGCCTGAACCACTTTCCTTTTCTCTCAGCTTCAACCGGAATGGGCACCTCAAGTTTCACATCCAGCGGCTGCACAGCCCTGATGGGAGGAAGACGGGAACACCCCCATCCCGGGCCCCTGCCCAGACCCCCACGCAGACCATCATCCTCAACAGTGATGAGGAGGCCCTGGCCACTCTTCACAGTGAGCCAACTGAGGGAAGGGGTTGCTGGGGTCTTCCGGGGTTCCATAGGACCCAGCGAACTTCTTTCTTTCCCTGTCAGCCACCCTTCAGTCCAGTCATGGGGTGCTGGGCCCAGAACAGCTCCAGCAGGAACACATCATCGTGGCCCAGGAGCAGACAGTGACCAATCAGGTGAGAGCCTGCGGTGCAGGGGCGGGGCGGAGGCGGGGCTGAGAGCTCGGAGGCTGGAGCTGGCCTGGCCCTGCAGGAAGAAGCCACCTATATCCAAGAGATCACCACGGCAGATGGCCAGACCGTGCAGCACCTGGTGACCTCAGACAACCAGGTGAGCTGTGCCTGCTTTCCTGCTTCACCCCAGGCCCTAAGGGGTCAGAATCACGTTTGCACCTCCCACTGGTGGCAGGTGGGGGCAGGGTGTCCTGTCTTCCTGGCTGAGCCCCAGCATCTGCCTGCTCCCCACCCTGTTGCAGGTACAGTACATCATTTCCCAGGACGGAGTCCAGCACCTGATCCCCCAGGAGTACGTCGTAGTTCCCGAGGGTCATCACATCCAGGTAGGGCTGGGTTGGAGGTGGGGAGGGGATGTGGGGAGGGCTCGGCTTCAGGACTTGGCTTCCTCCCAGGTCCAGGAGGGCCAGATCACACATATCCAGTATGAACAGGGAGCCCCATTTCTGCAGGAGTCCCAGGTAAGCCCCCCAGTGATCAGGGAGCTGGGCTGATTCCCAGGGTCCCCCTCTCATAAGTGTCTCCCTCTAGATCCAGTATGTGCCTGTGTCACCAGGCCAGCAGATCGTCACGCAGGCCCAGCTTGAGGCTGCAGCACACTCAGCCGTCACAGGTATGGCGTGTTGGGCTGCAGGGGCCCGGGGCACAGGTCAGCTCCGGGGTCCCCAGCTCACCATCCTTTCCCCTCCCCTGGCAGCAGTGGCTGATGCTGCCATGGCCCAGGCCCAGGGCCTCTTTGGCCCTGAGGAGACAGTGCCTGAACATATCCAGCAGCTGCAGCACCAGGGCATCGAGTACGACGTCATCACCCTGACCGATGACTGAGCCCCAGGTCCAGCACAGACCATGGAATTTGGGCCCAGCCCTGTGGGAGTGGGGGCCCCTAGGACAGCTCCCATTTATCCAGGGTGCTCAGTTCAAGACAGCTGACCTCCTATCTCCCTGAAGAGCTGGTCCTGTGCTGCCAGGTCCAAGGGGCCAGCCATCGGCTCCTGCCCAGACATGCTGGGGGGCGCAGCCTGCAGGCGGGCTTTGGAAGAGATTTATTTTTGTTTGGATGGACCTTCAGTCTCAATAAAGGGCCTGGAGTCCAGCTCTGGCCAGCTTACTGCTTCCCCTTTGCCACATCCCAAATCAGGCAGGGTATGGGAGCAGAGGTGCCACAAAAGGGGAAAGGTACCATCTGGCCCCCACATCTTGCCATCTCTGTATGACAGCCTGGAGCTCGGGACAGGCCTGATGCAGGAAGAATGGTGCTTGCTGAGATCCTCCTGGGCTTCAGAAGGTGGGTGCAGCCAGGTGCCTGTCTACCTGTGTGAGGCCTGGAGTCCCTCCTCCCCGAGTCTCAAAGGACAAACACACTAGGATGTTCATGTGCTGCAGAGGCCCAAGATCAGCAGGCCTGTTCCTCACCCTCTGCAGGCAGATGGGGCAGCATTGTAAAGGTTTAGACAGGAGCCAGGGGACAAGGGGCAGAGGTGCTCAGGTTCCTCAGCCTACTCTGCCTGCAAGACCCTCAGACGTACAGGAGTGGGCGGCGTCTGTATTTTCCTTTACAAATGAAACAGGTGGCAGGAGGGGCAGGCATGGGGTCTATTTACAAGGATCTTGGAGTGAGTCTGAGGTGGGAGTTGGAGACTGGGGCAGGGAGGGGAGTTCGGGCAGAACCATCGTCTTCCTATGTCATTGGCAGCCCTGTCTTGCTGCCAGCCCAGGGCAGGACCCTGAGTCCCCAACAGTCCACATTAGCATCCTGCTGCTCCTCCTCCCTGCAGGCTATGCTAGGTTGGATGAGGTTCACGGCTCGGGCCCTGTTCTCGGCCTGAGTCCCGGTCCTTGGCCTCTGAGGAGGAGGAGGAGGAGGAAGATGAGGAACTGGAGCTATGGTTGCGGCCTGACTGCCTGTAGGCGGTGGTCAACTCCTGTAGCCTCTCAGGTGTCGGCCCCCATTTGGCAAAGCCCGGTTCATTCTGCAGGAAGATCACCGCCGTGCCGTGGACAGCCTTGTAGTGCATCTCCTCTCTGTGGGCAAAGGCAGCTGCTCAGCATAGGGGCCCCAGGCCAAGCCACCCACCACACACACACCCATCTTTCCTGGCACCCACTTCTTGCAGATGTGCTGGGAGCCACTGCGGTACTCATGCTCAAAGGCGGGCAGGATCAACTGGTGGCGTTTAAAGCGGCTCTGCTCCATGCGGGTGAGCGCCAGTGTGGGAGGCTCCCGCCATTCAGGGATGAACACAATGAAGGACAAGGGCTCCAACGAGCTCTCGAGCAGTCTCTGCGGGAGTGCATGGGACAAGTCAGGGCTGCTCCTACCTGCGAATATTTGCTCACAGCCACCCACCCCAGCACCTCACCCCTACCTCAAAGTGAGACACCATGGCATCCATGAGCTCCTCGCAGAAGGGAGGGTTGGCCTCAAAGGAGCCACTCAGCGGGGAGAAGTCCAGGCAAGGCCTGGGAACAGACATGGATGTTCTCAGTCCTACCCGCCACCCTGCCTGTCCATCCCATGGCAGCCACCTTCAAAAAATGAGCTGACCACATCTACCCTTGATGGGACATGTATAAGGAACTAACTGGTAGGCCCATATATCACCAAGCATATCAGACTTAACTGCTGCTATAAGGCCTGACATCACGCTCCCTCCACCTGGCCCTCCTCAACGCTTTTCTCAGCACCTACTCAGGGTCTGGACCCAGGTGCTCCTCACTCTGAGAAACCCTAGGCTGGGTGAAGAATCCAACATGGTAATGGACAAAGATAGTTACATCCAAGGCAGACAACTCTGAGGCTCAAAATCTTGAGAAACGGCTGCCACGGGCGGGATAATATGAGCTGAAGGGCCCAGCAGTCCCAGGCTCTCACCCTCTCGAGCCAAAGTAGCCATCAGTATCAGGGAAGGCAGAGCAGTACTGGCGGAAGTAGCAGTTGAGGGGTGAGGCGAAGCACTCAAAGCTGACCCCGAAGAGCCGGTGGAGGGTCTCGAAGATGTGCACAGGCAGCGAGCCCTGCAGGCCTGTCCCCTCATAGAGGCCCACGCCAAACATCATCTGCAGAATGGCACTGTCAGCCCCTGGGCATGCTCCCCTGCTCCCAAGGGACCCTCACTGGTAGCCTCAGGCCTGTACCTGGTACCTCCGGAGAAGACACCAGACTCGTGGTAGGAACCTCTCGAAGGCAGAGTCATCAATGCAGCTATAGCGGTAAAGGAGCCACTAGAGGGAGAAAGTGGTGACTGCAGACGCCTATCTCCCTCCCTGGTTCAGGACCACCCCCAGCCTCTCCACCTACAGGGCCCCAGTTCCTGCCCACCAGCTCTTACCAACTTGCTGAAGTAGTTTCGGCTGACCTTGACCATCTCGCCCTTATACCGGATGCAGACAACATTGTTTTCCATGTGCATCTCCACATTGGGCATTGGGGGTGCAGACACAGCCAGCCGGACAGGATAGCAGTACACCAGACGGGGGTCCACCTCGGGAGCCTCCACCTCCTCTGTGGGCAAGGGAAGCAGTGAAGGTTTAAGCTAGTTTTGCCACTGAGCAGTCTCAGGGCCTAGTGGATGCCCTCCCAATGCCACCTGAGGTAATGTGTTTCATGCTATGCCGAGCTTTAGAGAAGCAAATAGCTAGGCTAGCAAGTAGGCAAGAGAACAAGTTTAACCATATCAGAAATCCAGTGAGCCCCGTGTATTACACATTAGGAGGGTGGATAGGTGGATTCAAGTATGCGGGGCCTGCTTCACTGGGGGCTGATGAGCGCTGCAGGACACTACTGAGTTAGTCCTTCAATGCAGGTAGGGAGCATGGCCCATCCTGCCCTAGGTACTACCAGGAGCAGTGAGTGTCCACAAAACAGCTTTTGGCCTTGGGGTTCAGTTCCACTGAGTCTTGGACACAGTAGAAAGCATGCCAGTCAATGCTCCCTACCTGAGATGTTGTTTTCCTTGAGGATGGCCAAGTGCTTCTCTCGGATGCGTTTGACGTACTCCAGGGAGATGTGGTAGATCTTACTGCAGATGCCTTCTACGGAGTCCTTGGCAGCAGCTGACACGTGCGGGCCACACTGCCTCCGCAGGTGCTCCAGGCGGTCCTGAGGAGGACACTTGATGAGCCCTCACTCGCTGCAGTGTCCCATCACAGACCCCCTGGCATCTGTCTCAGACCTCTCGGCTGTTTAGGAACTCAAGAGTCTTTCCCCAGTAGTGCAATATGAACAGTAAATATGCTCATCCTGTTGTTGGCAAACCAAGTCCAGCCTACAGGGAGTGACTATTGGGGCTACCGTGTCCTGATAGTTGTAGAGGAGACAAGCAGCAGTCCTAGCTTAGAAAGCATTTGCAGTTTGCTGGGATGAGATCATGACCAAAGGAACTCCATCAATCACTGCAGATTTCAAAGTGGAGTACTTCACACTTGTAAAGTGAGGCGTGAAGCAAGGCGCTCCAAGTCAAGTACAGTTAGTATCATGAAGCGTGGGACCCTGCCTAAGAAAGCGCAATACTAGTGCTGGCAGAAAGCTCAGGAACCAGAATGGTTTTAAGACACGTTCAGATGAGAAATTCAACATAATAGTGACTTAAGAGTGGTAATGTGCATGCTGCACCCCTCATGGATACAGTGTGTTCCCCTAAGTCTACCTAAGGGAGACAGGAGCACTGCAAGGCTAAGGCAACTATCAGGGTGTGCTGCCGAGCACAGGCTTTCCCAGGAGCCCGGACCAGCCTTTCTGTACCCAGTGTGGGACCAATGCCAAGATCCACTGTGAAGCATGAAAGCAACCTGCTTGGAGGAGGTAGCAGGTAGCCTCAGAGCCTATTCCCTGGCTTTCGGCCCTGGGGTCACTCAGCAAGTAGCCCTCTCACCATGTAGTCCTCTTTGGAGGCCGAGTGGTCCTTCCGAAGCCAGCTGAAGGTGTCTTCCACATTCCACTTGACCACCTTCCGGCTGTCAGGGGATGCACTCCTGCAGGCACGGGCAGAGAGCAGGTAGGACCAGCCTGCTCGAATCCTGGCCCCCGTCCCTTCACCTCCTCTGGGAACCAACCCCACTTCTGCCACCAAAAGCCTGGGCAACCCCACTTATGAGCCAAACCTGGACTCGATGAGTCTCCTGGCTGCCTCTGCATACTTAAAGAGCAGGCGCTTGGCTTCCTCCCGGAACTTGATTCGGGATAACCTGGAATAGAACAGTGGCCTAAGAGCCCTGAGTGTGGGTACAGGAGCCCAACAGCCACAGAAGGGACTGTACCTGATGGGAATGTCGTTCATGATTTCGCGAAACATGGATGGCGACACAACTGGATCGCAGTCGCTTGGCAACAGGGGGTCAGTGCCTTTGTCCACAACTTTGCGCTCCAGCATCCAGCGGTTAAATGATTCCCGAGGGGGTTCAATGCCTACATGACAAATGGGGCAGAAGGTAATGACCTGGATCTTGTCCATTAACCATGCAGCCCAGCAAGGAGGTGCCTCACCCAGCACTGGTGGGTGTAACAGCTCATCTCCCAGGAGATAGTCTCCCAGCACTTCCTGCTAGCAATGGCTTCAGGGAGAGCTAAAATAAGTGCTGCTCGGCTATATGGGACAGGGGAAACCACAGTCAAGGCAGCTTAGTGGTATATTCACCGGCTAATAAAGGCTATAACTCATCACATACCCAGTCCACTTAAACAATCAGCTACAAGTCTGAAGCACTTTTTTTGTTTTGTTTTTGTTTTTGGGTCACACCCGGCGGTGCTCAGGGGTCACTCCTGGCTATCTGCTAAGAAATAGCTCCTGGCAGGCACGGGGGACCATATGGGATACCAGGATTCGAACCAACCACCTTTGGTCCTGGATCGGCTGCTTGCAAGGCAAACACTGCTGTGCTATCTCTCCGGGCCCTCTGAAGCACTTTGAAGTGCTGACCATTATTCCTGTCTGCTGCTTCTGACCCCAACCCTGCCATTGTCCTTGGGAAGAAGCCAAGAGTATAGAAAGAAATGATCTTGAGCCCACAGAGCCAGCAAACAGGACTGTCCCTCCGTAGTACATGCCCTTGCCATGGGCCCCATGTATATGCCCAGCCCACCTGGACAGCCCTCTGCTCTGTATCAGGGGTATCCTGGGAGCCATTACCCTCTCGCTGCTGGCACAGCTCCCGGTAGTGCTGCCGAAGCTTCAGGATGAGATGGGAGCGGAGCAGCTCCACATCAGGATGAGGGGGCAGTGCCTCTGAAGGGCCCCGGTGCTTGATGACAGCATTGGTCTGGATGTCCAGGTCCCAGTACACTCTGGGGCACAGACAGAATAATGAGCCAAGCAGAGCAAAGCAGGCTGGCAGAAAAGAGGCTGAAGTGCAAGAAGTCAACGTTCAATCCCTGGCAACACCAGGAGCAGTCCCTGAGCATATAAAAAAGAGGAAAGATAGGAACTCACTCAGTGGGCCGGAGGAGGGCTGCCTGCTGTTTGTCCTCAGGAGACGTTCCCCAGATCTTCAGTGTCGGGGTCCCCGGAATGCTGGGGGAGCTGGGCACTGATGGGGCTGTGGGTGTCACAGGCATTTCAATCTGTAACAAGAAGGGTCACAGGTTGGCGGGGCTGGCCTGTGGCTCCCACACTGCACGCATCTGTTCCCGGGCCACCCACTGACCCCAGATGCTGCAGCCGCTCACCAGCCAGTTCCTTCCTGTGCACCCACCACCACTCACCTTGGGCTTCTTCACACCATTGCCACTTGGCTGCTCTTCCGAGAGCTGCCGCTTGCGGGGTTTGTTCTCAGTCGGCGGGGGGGTCTCCACCAAGCTTGACTCTTGGGGCAGTGGGGTCGCATTCAGCCCCAAAGGGTCCGACTGGTGAAGGGAGACCAGCAGAGCTGCAGCCAGGGCCAGTGACCTCCACGTCCTAGCACTGCAGATACTGTCACCCTCACACACCCACTCCCCTTCTGACTCCTTGGGAGAAGAGCAGAGGGGACTGTGGTGCACAGAACTCTAGGCTCCACTGCCATTAGCTACTGGGACCATGTGCCCCCAAATGAGCTCCCCCCTTCCTTGTTCCCTCACCAGCTAAGACCACATCACAAAGATGATATAATGAACCAGTATTCGGGCCCGGAGAGATAGCACAGCGGCGTTTGCCTTGCAAGCAGCCAATCCAGGACCAAAGGTGGTTGGTTCGAATTCCGGTGTCCCATATGGTTCCTCGTGCCTGCCAGGAGCTATTTCTGAGCAGACAGCCAGGAGTAACCCCTGAGCACTGGCCGGGTGTGGCCAAAAAAAAAAAAAGAGCAAGGTCCAGTGGCTGAATGATAGAACCAGGCGTAATAGAACAATGGGTAGGGTGCTTCCCATGCACATGCTGACCTGGGATCAATCCCTGGCATTCTATATGGCTTCTTGAGCACCGCCAGGAAACCTGAGCATTGCAGGGTGTGACTCCCCCAAACACACACACACACACACCCAAAAAAAAGAGGAAGGCCAGAGACTAGAACTCTTTTTTGTGTGTGTGTGTGTGTTTGTGGTTTTTGGGTCACACCCGGCAGTGCTCAGGGGTTATTCCTGGCTCCAGGCTCAGAAATTGCTCCTGGCAGGCACGGGGGACCATATGGGACGCTGGGATTCGAACCGATGACCTCCTGCATGAAAGGCAAACGCCTTACCTCCATGCTATCTCTCCAGCCCCGAGAGTAGAACTCTTTTGCTGGTGCTGACACATGCATGGATCATAGTGGGTCCTCGGATCACATCAATCTTGCTCTGCCTAATTTAGACTGTAAGGTTAGTTATTTCCCCTCTATGGGCCTCAGTGTTCTCATCTACGAAATGGAAATTGCCCACTGGCGAAAGGTAGTCTGCCCAAATGACAGACCTGCACTGCCCCTCAGTCTGTAACACACACAGCCTTCATATTAGGCCCCAGAATATACTTCTCTACACCTCATCAGTTCCATCTGCCTGACCTCAATGCAAATTCAGAGAAACTCCCAGTCTTCTCCCCTTTCTCAGACCTAAAGCTATGCAGACAGACAAGTGCCCCATTGTAATCTTGTTGGCCCCAAAGCGAGAGGCATGAGCAAGTACTTCTGTCTTGGTCCCAGCCACCCACAGGCCATGTCCCACACGTGGTATAAGTCAACATCACACACTGCTGACTCTTGGCTTGCAATATTGCCTCTCCTGGAGTGCTAGTTTCCCGGGGTAAGAAAGGACTGGGTCTTCCCTGTCACTGCATTCCTAGGTCCCACAACAGGGGGAACAGGGGGAAACCTTGGCACTCACAATCACGTCATGCTGGCCCAGCACGGGCATCTCCCACAGGGACTGGTTGGTAAATCGGTTGAAATAGTAGGGACGGTTCTCCCTCCTGCTCCAGCACTTCTCCCAGCCCGCATGCACCAGCTCCTCTGCAAACAAGCATGGCATCCAGCCCAGGTCAAGGCTGCTCTGGGGCCCCTTCCTGTCCCGCCACCCCCTACCATCCATCCCCAGTACCTGGGAGATCCTGCACCAGGCGGGTGGGCTTTGGAGAACAGGGTTGGCTCTGATGGGAGGTGCCTGGGGAATGACTCAGCAGGGACGCCTCCTCCCGGGGGCTGCCATGATTCTCATTGGCCATCTCAGCAGCCACACGGGACCTGCCACACAGAGGACCAAAGGGTATCAGAGGCTGCAGGTCACGGCAGTCTGTGCCACCACCAACCCACACCCACCAAATACAATCAGTTTTGCACCCACTGACCCCTGCAAGGTGACCCAGGAGCTAGGGGAATCCAAGTTGCAGTTTCCTCAACTGCCAGAGGGGTGTGCTCTTGCTGCTGCCTTTCCCTTTTCTCTGCCTGGCCTTCCGAGGCTCAGGCCATACAGGAAACCTTGCGTCTAAGCCAAGAGTCCACAGGCCCGTGAACACATCTAGTGTAGCACTCAAGACACGCGGTCAAACAACAGGGTTGTTTCTCCATTATTCTGTCAGAGGTCCCAGCACTAAGAAATGGGTTTAAGAAACCTAACTGGAGTTCTGTTCATTCTCAAGTATTTACAAAGCCCTAATACTGGCTAAACAAGACCAATAGAACTTGCTCTTGAAAACTAAGAAGGAATAGGGAGTCATCTGCTCCTGCCCAGTGTTCTGTGTGCAACAAAGCAGCATTGATCTCAGCCTGACCACATTGCTGGGTAGAAAGCGCTGTGCTGGGGAAAAGTCCCACTGGGCTGGAGCCCATGCCTCATACAGGGCCCCGGGTTCTATTCCTGGCAGCAAGGGCCTTTCAAGCACTGCTACGGATAGCACTATTGCAGGCAAGTGCCCCCACACACCCCACCCTCATCAATGAGTTTCAATAAAGGCCTAGTGAACCTGAGGATTATCTAAGTCAGTCCTCAGACTTCCCAGGAAAACAAAATAACAAGTTCAGCTCTCCTAGATTTCTATTGCTAGCCCCACTCCTTACCCAAAGCACACCCAATTTAAGCCTCCAAGGCCACAGAGGTTCCCACAGGGGGCTGAGAAGACTCCTGGGGAGCCTGTTGAGATCAGTCAGATTCGTGAGGCTCAAGTGGTTTTCCACGTGTCACAACACCCCAAAGGAAATCAAACATTTACTCACAAAAAGACCACAAAGGCGCGATAAAACATCGGTTATCTTTGCTTGCTGAAATTTTATCAACTCATTGTGGTCACATTGATTATCTCATGCTGATCAGAAGCTCTGATTGGTTGTTGACAACATCATTGGAATCATGGGACATAGATTTTATTGTACATTCAATCATAAATCTTTGTTAATTTGGAAAGGGAAGAATGAATGGTTACTTCATTGGTACAATCTCACAGAGAAAAATGCAAGGAGCAAGAGAACATATTACAACAGAGAAGGGGCCATGGTAACAAAAAGATTTGGAACCAATGGCCCAGGAGAGAAAAAGCTGTAGTTAGTTGCCTTGATTCTCTAGGGAGGTGGGGTTCTCAGTGCCTTGGGGGCTGAGCCCATAGGTTTCAAGGCAGAACGAGGTCCCTCTTTTCTCACCCTCTTGGGTCTGCAACACAAGCATGAGAGGGTTTTCTTCTCCAGTCGGCTGGACCCCCCACGTCACAGGGTCCCTCAGAAGCACAAGGGAGCCTGTGGATAGGCGCAGCACAGGTGGGTGAGCTGGTCAGCAGTGGAGTGGACAGGGGCCCAGGGAAATCCTTGCATCAGTAGCTGCAGAGCAAAAAGAAAAGAAGAGCATGAGATCTGTGAAGGCTACAGTGCAGGGACACAGCAGGATACACTGAATGCCCAGGACAGGACACACAAGGGAAACCTGGGGACTCAGATAGAAAGCTGTACTCAAGCTTTCCAGGCAACAGGTTCTCCTTCAGGCTCTTGCAACCTGTAGGATCCCAGAGGAGCACTTGGTTTGATTCTCTGTTCTCAGTCTTGATTATCCAGATATATATTTGCAATGTCAGATAAAACTCAGGGCTTTATAGACATAGGTAAGGACAGTCAGCTCTCTACCAGTAAACTACGTCCCCAGTCAATTTTCTTCTGCCTTATGGTAATAAGACAAATCCAAGGCCTTACACAGGCAAGGCATGTACTCTACTACACCTGCCCAGCTGTGTTCAGAAACTGTTATTTTTGTTGTTTGTTTGTTTGGGGGCCACATCCAGCAGTACTCAGGGGTTATACCTTGCTCTGTACTCAAAAATTACTCCTGAAGTACTTGGGGATCATATGGGATACTGGGGATTAAACCCAGGTCAGCCGTGTGCAAAGCTAACCTACCTTCTGTGCTATCTGGTCCCCCAGGAATTGTTCATTTTGTAACAAGGGAACTTTTTTTGTGTGTGTGTGTCTTTGGGTCACACCTGGTGGTGCTCAGGGGTTTACTCCTGGCTCTGTGCTCAGAAGTTGCTCCTGGCAGGCTCGGGGAACCATATGGGATGCTGGGAATCGAACTCAGGTCCATCCTGGGTCGGCACCTTGCAAGACAAACACCCGACTGCTGTGCGATCTCTCCAGCCCAGGGCTTACTCTTGGGGGGGGGGGGGGTTTAGGGGAACATATGTGATACTGGGATGAAACCCAGGTCAGTCATGTACAAAGCAAGTGCCCTATCCACTATCCTATCACTCTAGCCCCAACTACAGTTGGACTTTCAAGTAATATAACACTGAGGAAAGAAAAAAGCGAATATATAATTATCGCAGATCGGGGATTACAGTCCAAGATATCCAAAGATACTCTCTGAGTTGAGTAAAGAGCAAACATGCAAGTATGAGATATAACAAACACATTATGTTCATCTTTATTGAAAAATTCCCCCCCTCAATATATTGCTGTATCAGATACGAGACAACACCGCAGAACAGCTGAATGACACCCAAAGGGAACTTCTGCAGATACCTTGTTCTAAAAAAAATGTTCAGATTCCAGGTTCTCAATCTTAATCATCAGAACTAGAGGGAAATACACAGAATTTATATTTTTAAACACAAGTAAGAAAGACCACTTTAATTTTTTTTACTTTACATCATATTAATCTTTACCAGCATTTACGGTTACCATTAAAATAAAAACTTTAGTTTTCCAGGTGAGCTGAAAAAAATAACAGGCAGGACAAGTAATGAATGGTCAAAGTGCCAGCTCTGGGATCTGGGAGATATATATATATATATGATATATATATATATATCATATATATATATATATATCATATATATGCCAACTCAGGTTCAGATTTTTTCTGCCGCTTTTTATACACCCGCATGACTCAACCTCTAGGATCTCTCTAAACGTAGAGACAAGTAGAGTGAACACTCAGTAAGAAGCAACTTCCATTAACTAGAACATTTTATTTATTTATCCGGTGGTTTCCAGGGGGCCACGCAGAGGGCCGAGCTGCTTAAAAAGAGAAACAGTAGGAGCCGGAGAGATAGCACGGAGGTAGGGCGTTTGCCTTGCATGCAGAAGGACGACGGAAGGCGGTTCGAATCCCGGCATCCCATATGGTCCCCCGAGCCTGCCAGGGGCGATTTCTGAGAGTAGTAGATAACGCCCGAGCGCTGCCGGGTGCGACCCAAAACCAAATAAAAATTAATAATAAAAATTAAAAAATAAACTAAAATTAAAAAAAAAAAAGAAACTATCGGTGCAACCAACCAGGGGGAAGCCACCCCCAGGTCAGGAGATGCAGTTCCAAGATTGGCGGGAGATAGGGCGGGAGCATCTCTAGGATGGACCAATCAGAAGCCTCCAGCCCGGTGGGGAGGCGGAGCCAAGGACTCGGCCAAGTGCGCAGGTGCGAAGAGGGGCGCGAAGGAGGGGCGGGGCGGAACGACCCCCGGCGCGCGCGCGCACGCGCCTTCCCCACCGCCCCCTACCCGGCGCGCGCGCTCCCGCCCCTGCGCCGGGCTCCGCCCCCCGCCCCGCCGCGCGCTCCCGCCCCCGGGCTCAGGCGACTCAGAGCCCGAGCCCGACAGACACAAAAGCGGTGGCGGCGGCGGCGGCAGCGGCGGGGCCTCGGAGGCCGCTCCGCCCGCGCTCGCCGGGCCTACCTCGCTCGGCCGGGCCCTCGGGCCTGCCGCCCGGCTGCGGGCCTAAGATGGCGGCGGCGGCACAGACAGAGCGAGCGAGCGGCGGGCCCCGAGCGGAGAGCGCCGGCGGAGGCCGCCCGCGCTCGGCTTCGGCTCCCCGGACCCTGGCGCGGCTCGCGGCGGGACCGAGGCCTCCCGAGGCCCTTACCTGCCCGCAGCGGACTCGAGAGGATGCGGCTCCGCGTCGCGTTCGCCTGCCCGTTTGGCCGCCTCCGCCTCGCCCTCCCCAGCGCCGCTGCCGCCATCTTGTGTCCCGGGCCGGCACTCCGCGCTGCGCATGCGCAGGCCCCGCCTCCGAGGGGCCGCGCCGCGGTCGCGCCGCCATCTTGAGTGTGGCAGGAGAGGCCGCTGCTGGGACCCTCCTTGCTGGCGGGCGCGCTTTCGGCCCCCTCCCCTCCCGCCTCCTGTGAACGCCAGGACGGGAGGCTGCTTTCTCGGGAGGGGGGGGTGATGTGCAGTGAGGAAGAAACCACAAGCCTCACCCTTGCCTCAGTTTACCCACCCACAGCGGCCCGGCAGAATGGGGCGTGGGTCCGTTTGGCTCTATGGGAGACTTAGACTTAGACGCCGACCCGGGGCGGAGTTTCCTAGTGACGTGGACTCAAAGGAAGCTGGGACTGGGTCCTAGCCAGCCCCCCCAGGCTCCTCCAGATCCGGTCCCCGAGTTGCCCTCTCTGGACCTTGACCTTCCCCAGTTACTAGCCTCAAGCCCAGGCCGCGTGCAGATGGAGTCGAGGCAGCACAAGAGCTAAGGGTACTTGAGCAGAAGCCAAGACGCAGCGGGATAGCTAGAGCTAAGGATGGCTTTGGGAGAACTTAGGAAACATCTAAATGCTACCAGGGGCCCGGCCAGTTCTCATCGTTTCTGTGGCTCCAGTGACCATAGCCGTGCAAAATCTCCTGTCTCCCCACTAGCTGTGGGCCTGGCTCCCTGGGATGCTATAACCCCCACCTGGCCTCCTTCCTCTGAAGACGAACATTTTTCCCCCTGGCACTCCGTGTGGAATTCCCTCCAGACTGCAGGTTTCCTTTCCTGGGCCTCAGCATGTAGGTGGGAGCAGGGCCGGGTAGCATGACCACAGTGGTCACTTCATAGTGGAGGCAGTCGTATGAATAGGTATTAACCCAAACGTTCTCTGCAAGACTACAAAGGGACCAGCCAGCCTGGGATGCTCTTTTTTGGGAGGGGGCGCGAAAGAGGCACACGCGGCATCGCTCAGGGGTTTCATCTGTCTCTGCACTCCGAAATCACTCTTGGCAGGCTGGGGGTCCATATGAGATGCCAAGGATTGAACCGGTGTGTGTAAGGCAGCGCCCTGCCCTCTGCTATCGCTCTGATTCCCCTAGGGATTGTTTTATTTTCTACCAGTGGAAAAACAACGTCTGCCTACCTTTGAAGGTTTGGTGAGGGGCTGCGTGCAGGCAAGCAAACGTGAGGTGAGGTTCCTGGCACTGCAACAAAAACATGCTCTACTAAAGTACTGACACTTAATAAATGTAAACCCTCACCTGGTAGGAGTGTGAGGATGGCTTCCCACCCTCTCCCCCAAACAAGCCAACTCGGAAGACACTACAGGTGCCACCACTATGCTCTCAGCTATGTGGGAGGCCTAGTCGCAGTGGGCTGGGGCCTGTGCCCTGCCTTCCCTGGGAAGGTCTGCCACAGCGCCATGAACGTGGCTTCCAAAAGTCAACAGCACTAGAACTCCAGTTCTCCAGAGAATTTTTTTGGTGCTTACTGGGTGACTATGCTCAGGGAACCGAGTGGTGGCACTGGGTGATGGGTTGGAGTAGGTCTCCCTCTTGGAAAGTATGTGCTTATCCCTTGAAGCTACTTCCTAGGCATCTGCTGAATTTATTTTTTTTGTTTTTGTTTTTCGGCCACACCCGTTTGATGCTCAGGGGTTACTCCTGGCTAAGCGCTCAGAAATTGCCCCTGGCTTGGGGGACCATATGGGACGCTGGGGGATCGAACCGTGGTTCTTCCTTGGCTAGCGCTTGCAAGGCAGACACCTTACCTCTAGCGCCACCTCGCCGGCTCCCATCTGCTGAATTTTTAACTCTTCTGCTCACTCCTAACATTTGCCTGTGTTGATAACCACCTGTGTTACATTTGGAGCTAGTCAGAAAAATCAACTAGGAGCAGCATTAGCAGCTGGTGTGTCTCCACCCACCCACCTCCAAAGCCTAAGTAGACTCCGCTGGACTAATCACGCCACTCACCACCCCTCTCTGCTTTGCCAACTTCCTTCACCAGCCTTTTATAAACCTCAGGCCCCAGCCTGAATCAATTGTTTTGGTGGAGCAACTGTATGTGAACCTCAGCACATCCCAACCAATAATAGGGGAAGGGAAGTGGTCAGGGATTTATTTTTTTGGTGGGGGAGAGAGGGTTTGGGGCCACACTTGGCAGTGCTCGGGTTAGTCCTGGCTCTGCACTCAGGAATCACTTTTCTTTTTGCGTTTTGGGCCACACCCAGTGACACTTAGGGATTATTCCAGGCTATATGCTCAGAAATCGCTCCCGGCTTGGGGGATATGGGGCATCTAACCGCAATCAGTCCTAAGCCAGCTGCTTGTAAGGCAAACACCCTACCGCTGCACCACTGCTCCAGCCCTTCTGGAATCACTCTTGATTGCTTTGGGGACCATAGAGTGCTAGAGGTCAAACCTGGGTCTGTGCTCTTGACAGCCCTTCTTATCCCCAGGACCCAGGTGGATGCGTGTTCTTAAATCTAGTGGGGAAGGGGCCGGTGAGATAGCATGGAGGTGATGCGTTTGCCTCCCATGCAGAAGGACGGTGGTTCGAATTCCGGCATCCCGTATGGTCCCCCGTGCCTGCCAGGGGCGATTTCTGAGTGTAGAGCCAGGAGTAACCCCAGAGCGCTGCCGGGTGTGACCAAAAACAAAACAAAAATCTAGCGGGGAAGCACTTCCTGTCTTTTTATTTATTGTTTCAGTTGATTTAAAAAGAAAAAAAAAATACCCGGGGGTGTTAGGGAGGCCAAGGGCGAGTGGGTGCCAGCTCTGGAATGTTTTTCTGAGGGTCCAAAATAAACTATTTTGATAAGCAAAAAATAAAAAAAGTGCCTTATCCACTGTATTACCTCAAATGCTTTTTGAGGAAACTCATCCTGTGTCCTGGTTTGCACAACAAATCACAAAGTCCAATTTTAACTAATTCCCTTCTAGCTCCTTAGGTTGGAGCATAAAGCCTACCACATAGTGATTCTCTGTTCCTGTTTTTGTGTTTCCCAAGTATCTTGTTTTATGTTTGGGGCTCATACTTGGCTGGACTCTACATCATGCCTTGGTAGTTCTTGGGACTATATGGAATGCCAAGGAATGAACCTAGTCATCTGTACAAGGCAAGACCCATACCTTGCTGTACTATCACTAGTCCCTTTCTTTTCTTTCTTTTTTTTTTTTTTGTTTTTGTTTTTGTTTTTGGGCCACACCCGGTGACACTCAGGGGTTACTCCTGGCTATGCGCTCAGAAGTCGCTCCTGGCTTGGGGGACCATATGGGATGCCGGGGGATCGAACCACGGTCCTTCCAAGGCTAGCGCAGGTAAGGCAGGCACCTTACCTCCAGCGCCACTGCCCGGCCCCACTAGTCCCTTTCAATATTGAAATTCTTGACAATAACTCTCACCAAACAACCCAAATATCTCCTTGTCCCTCAGTCTTTCCACATAATCCTCTGCAATAAACCTGTGGGTAGGATTCATTCACCTATGCACAGGAAGATACTAAGGCTGGGTTTGGGGGAGGTGAAGTAAGTTTTCTAGATTCACACAGGAAGTCACTGAATAGCTTTGTTTTTGTTTTGACACTCCCCTGGTGGTGCTCAGGGCTCTTCCTTACTGTACTCAGAAGTGACCTTTGTGGTGCATAAGCGATGGATGGAAAGTGATTACCAGGGATACAGCTAGGGTTGGCTGCCTACAAGGCAAGCATCTTATCATCCTCTATTATCATAACAAGATGCTGAGATTTATTTTTCTTGTCCTTATCTGGCAGTGTTCAGGGCTTACTCCTAGCTTGTGCTCAGGGATCTCTTGTGAGGTTCCAGGAATCAAACTGGTGAGCTGCAAGGCAAGCACTTTACCTACTGTACTCTCCAGTACCCAGAATGGGATTTTAAGCTCCAAGTCTCCAACATTAAACCCATGGCAGGTTTTCATCAGCTCTTTTTTTTTTTTTTTTTTTTTTTTGGTTTTTGGGCCACACCCGGCAGTGCTCAGGGGTTACTCCTGGCTGTCTGCTCAGAAATAGCTCCTGGCAGGCACGGGGGACCAGATGGGACACCAGGATTCGAACCAACCACCTTTGATCCTGGATCGGCTGCTTGCAAGGCAAACGCCGCTGTGCTATCTCTCCGGGCCCAGGTTCCTTCAGCTCTTACTGACTTCTTTCTCTAGTGGAGGAGCAGATTTGGGCCAATAGGAAGTTAACATGCCTGACCCCAAACATTTTTATTTTGGTATTTTGCCAGTTTCTCTTTATCTGCTTCAGAACTCATCCTTAGGCCTATAGATTCTCATATCTCTCCTCACTTTCCACACAGTCAAAATCACGCTGCCTGCTCACTCACTGCCTGGTACCTTAGAACAGCCTCATTTTTTTTTAACCTTTTTGAGGGTGGAAAGGGCTATTGGCTAGGGATCAAGACAGGGTCATAAACATGCAAGGAAAGCACCTTACCTTCTATACTATTTCCCTGGCCTCTCCAACTTATTAAGAATAGCAGACTCGGGGCCAGAGCAATATCACAATAGGACGTTTGCCTTGCATGCAGCTGGTCCAGGACGGACAGTGGCTCGAATCCTGGCATCCCATCTGGTCCCTCGTGCCTGCCAGGAGCGATTTCGGAGCGCAAAGCCAGGAGTAAACCCCGAGTGCTGCGGGTGTGACCCAAAAAGCCAAAAAAAAAAAAAAAAGCGCAGACTGGAGGACTGGAGCATTAGTACAACAGGTAGGCTACTTGCCTTGCACAAAGCTGACCTAGGTTTGATTCCTGGCACCCTATATGGTCCCATGAGCTCTCTGAGAGTGATGCCTGAACACCACTGTAGTAAAACAGATTAATTATGGAGTGCTGGATGGAGGATGATGCCTTTCTCCTCCAGTTCGGACTACGCACCTGCAACTCTCCAGCTGGCGGGACTGAGGGTTCAGAATAGCTGCGAGGAAATGATCCACAGACAGTCAAGTTTCAGGAGACATGAAGCTTTATTCAGGCCCTAGCCACCACACGTGTGGCCTATTATAACCTTTCAAGCGAGCTCCATTATTAGCCCTGCAATCAAACCTGTCTCTTCCCTGATCCTCCAAGCTTCTTCTCTCTAGCTGAATCCCACTCAATCCTAGAATCAATCCCCTTCTTGTCCCTGAGGCAATCCTCTTGTTACCTACCAGGACCCCTCCCAGAAATGGGCAGGTCTTACCTTCAGGTAAGGTTATGCAGAAGCTGGGGGTGGAGTGATCACCATCAGTAATGACCCCAGAGTACAGCCAGATATGGCCCTAGGACAAACAAAAAGTGCCAGGCTCTCCTTTGGCCCTGCCTTTGCCTCTGCTGGTTGCTCTCACTCCTTTCTTTACCTAAATCAGCTCCCTGAGTTTAGATGTCATCTCCACCCAGTAGCCTTCTACAAGCCCTCCCTTACAAAAGATAGACCCTGTGGGCCCTTCTGTGTCCCTTGGAGGCCTGTGCTCACTGTGTCCACCTGAAGCTGAAGCCTCATGCCTCAATCCCAAGGGATTGGGGAGACATGGATCTGGGAGCAAATGCTGACACAGGAAATAATCCACAAGAATAAAGGCAATAACATTGGTTCAGGAAAATTCCACCACAAGCTTTCTACTAGCAAGAAATACTAGCAAGCAGATCGACTAGATCTGGAAAGCTGAAACCACAAGCAGTTTCTCCCTGAGAACAGAGGTCTTTATTGGGAAGAAAAAGACCATCCCCCCAGGGTGGAGAAAAGGTAGGGTAAGGAACCAATCCAGGGTACTTCTAGTCCATGAGTGACAAGCATCTTCAAAGAAGAATTACCTTGAGCAGGTTGAAAACCAGGGGCCGGGAAGGTGGCGCTAGAGGTAAGGTGTCTGCCTTGCAAGCGCTAGCGTAGGACGGACCGCGGTTCGATCCCCCGGTGTCCCATATGGTCCCCCCAAGCCAGGGGCGATTTCTGAGTGCATAGCCAGGAGTAACCCCTGAGCGTCAAACGGGTGTGGCCCAAAAACCAAAAAAAAAAAAAAAAAAAAAGAAAACCAGTTACTTCAACATCCACCCGCTTTCTTCATCTGTGGACTGTCTGAGGGTGATGCCTACAGCCCCCAGGCCCACCTCTATACCTAAGACTGCAAATATTGTTGACTACAGATGATCACACTGTGTTGACTTATTTGGATGTCCCTGTTCCTATTCCAAGCTCTGGTTTCTGTGGTGGAAACACCAAGGGAGTGCCCTTTGGGATGCCAGGAAAGTCATGGCCCTGCCAGCCAAACCTAGAGAGTGCTCTGCAACCCACACAGAAAGGAACATGGGCAGGGTTCCTGAGATTTGGGGGCTCACCATCAGCTGCTCAGACCAAGAAGCCTGTCAGGAGAGCAAGGTCAGGGTGGGACAGAGGGGTGGGATGAGCAAATCTATCAGAAATGCTCTCATGACCACTGGGTACTCCAGTCTCAAAGCAGGACAAGATCCAACCTCCCCTACACGAGAGCAAAGGAGGCCTCCTAGCCAGGCCCGCTGGCCACACACCTTCCCAGCACAGCCATTAATGTGGCTAGAACCACACTTGAGCCCCTGAGGGATCAGAGAAGGGAAATTCCTGTGTGATTTGGTCTCAGATGTCCCCACCCAGTTGTGGCCCAGCCCAGGGTCTATACTTTAAACCCTGGTCATTTTCCAAGGTGGGTGAATCAGGCCCAGGAATGTTCTGGAAGAAATACTTTCCCCACCCCCTCTCCACCCTGCCCCCCATCTGTGGTTTCCACAGGGAGTAGCTTCCAACCCACGGTGGAACCAGATGGGAGAAGTTATTTAGGCCAAAGATAGTAGACAAGGGCCGGAGCTGTCGTGCAAGCGGTAAGGCATCTGCCTTGCCCGAGCTAGCCTAGGACGGACTGGGGTTCGATCTCCCGGTGTCCCATATGGTCCCCCAAACCAGGAGCGATTTCTGAGCTTAGCCAGGAGTAACCCCTGACCATCACTAGATGTGGCCCAAAAACCAAAAAGAATAGTGGAGGAGCCTATTAGCATCGCCTCCACATGCCAGCTCCATGTATGTCTCAGGTGATGGAGTGCTTCCTTTATTTCCAAGATGTTAGTGAGGCCTGTCCCAGAACCTTGGGGACTGGGTTCTCAGGGATCCCTCTGAGGACTGGGGGAATGCTGACCTACACAGAACCCTCTGCGGTGGAAGACATAAGGACCACTTATCTGGACTGCAAACAGGGACCTTTCAAAAAAAGAACAGTGTGGAGTGGAATCTTGTTGAGAGAAGAGAATTTTCCAGGAAGGCAGGGGCACTGGTGGAAGTGACTACCTGGATGAGTTCAATGACCCCTGAGAGAGTAAAAGTCAGGCCAAACCAGGGCCTCAGGAGCCAACCAGACTTAGGATCCACCAGATAGATGTTGGAGGTATCTCAGGTTGGGGAGGTTCTGATTCAGGATAACCATCCCTAAACCTTCCTTCATGCCCAATTTCCTTTTCAGAGCAGAGTAACCAAGAGTTAGGAGGTTTGCACCCCATAGGAGCCGAGTCTGCAAGATTGACCCTAGACTTCTCTAGAACAAGCTGTCAGCTGCTGGCAGCCTCCAGAAGGCTGAGGTCAGAGGGAACTTTGGCCTAGAGAGGCAGGAAAGCAGCTCAGCTTGGCTTCAGGCCTGAAGGCCTCACTTTTCCTTCCCCTCCCAGTCTCTTTGTTGTTATCACAACACCCATGGGCTATGTTATTCTTTACTTCCTTTCTTTTAATTAATTTCTTTTAATGTAAGCACTACGATTTATAAAGCTGTTGATAATGGAGTTTCAGGCATTCCACCATTCGGACTTCAAATTTACCACCAGTGTCAGCATCTCTCCACCAGTGACTCAGGGCCTCCTTCCTCCACCACCCTGCCTCTTCAGCAAATTTCTTTTTTTCAATATACTTCTTATAGTCTGTGTCACATGCTTACACTAATGTTGACTCTTGTTTTTGATGTACATAGTTAGTTACCCATAGCTACATTTCAATGATGTACATAGTTAGTTACCCATAGCTACATCATTGAAATGTCCAAGACCCTAAATTATCCCCTTTCTGCCCCTCCATTCTCTCACTCCCTCCACTCCTTGCTTGGCATTCTTGTTACTTTAATACAGGACCACGTGTTTGCCATCATTCAAGACTTTTATTCTTTGTCTCATTACTCTATATATCACAGGTATATGAGAATATTCAGTATTTACTTCCTCTCTAACTTACTTCTCTTAACAATTCCCCTCCACTTTACTCTAGATTATAGAAAACTTCATGATGATTTTCTCTTTATATAGCTGCCTAATATTCCAGTGTGTCTCTAGACCACAACTTCTTTATCCATCTATCTGTCCTGGGACATTTGGGTTGTTACCATATCCTGGCTATTGTGCTAAGTGCTACAACAAACATGAGCATGTTTTAATAAATTTTGTGTATTTGGGGCCCAGAGAGATAGCACAGCGGTGTTTGCCTTGCAAGCAGCCGATCCAGGACCAAAGGTGGTTGGTTCGAATCCCAGTGTCCTATATGGTCCCCTGTGCCTGTCAGGAGCTATTTCTGAGCAGACAGCCAGGAGTAACCCCTGAGCACAGCTGGGTGTGGCCCAAAAACCAAAAAAAAAATTTTATTTGTGTGTGTATGGGGGGTCTGGTGGTAGATTCCAAGAAATGGAATTGCTGATCATATAGGAGCTTTCATCTGAGGGTTTTTTTGTTTTTGTTTGTTTGTTTTGTTTTGTTTTTTGGCCCACACACGTCGGTGCTCAGGGGTTACTCCTGGCAGGCTTGGGGACTATATGGGATGCAGGGAATTTAACCCAGGTCTATCTTGAGTCAGCAGCATGTACGACAAATACCCTGCCATTGTGCTACCACTCCAGCCCCTTGTTTATTTTGTTTTGAGAAATCACCATATTGTTTGTCATAGTAGTTAAACCAGACACCAGTCACAATGGTAATGAGTGAGGGGTCCTGACTCACCACAGCCCCACCAACATTGGCTGTTGTAACAGGTGTTACACTATTTCACTGCACTGCTCACTGGGAAATACTGCTCACCTGGACTGCACACCTTAGTGCTTATACACACCTAGTTGTGCACTGGAGATCACCACATTCTCTAATGGTGTTAGGGATGGGGCCCTGGTCCAGATGAAAAGGGACTGGACTTAGTGCCTTAGGGCAGCATCAGGAATTGAACTCATGCTCACATTCACTAAGCAGATTCTTGTGTGTGTGTGTGTGTGTGTGTGTGTGTGTGTGTGTGTGTGTGTGTGTGTGTGTGAATGCATGTGTTTGGGGGGGGGGAATTGGGCCACATCCAGCGGTGCTCGGGTTACTCCTGGCTCTGTGTTCAGGAATTACTCTTGGTGGTGCTTGGGAATCCATATGTGATGTTTAGAATTGAACCCTTATTGGCCATATCCAAGCCAAGCACCTTACCCTTGTACTATCACTCCAGCCTCAGAAGCATGTTATTTTAGCTCGTGAGCCATCCTCTAGGTCCATCTTCTTGACAGGAAGAACTTATTGGTTGGGGAGGGTGGACAGTGGTTTCTAGGAATTGAACCCAGACTGTCAGACATCAGATGCACTTATGTTCCCACTGAACTCTATCATCACCTGGGAGGTTAAAGAATTTTTTGTTTGTTTTTGTTTCTGGGCCACATCCAGTAGTGCTCAGGGCTTACTCATGGTTCTGTGCTCAAGGATCATTTCTGATAGTACTTGGGAAATCATACAGGGTGCTGAAGATTGAACCTTGGCTGGCTGTGTCTAAAGCAAGTGTCTACCCATTGTACGATTGCACCATACCTTAAAGAACTGCTTTAACAGCTCTCTTGGGTTCTAATTCACAACCCACGAGAATCAGCTTTTTCCAGCATCCACTTGGTGGTTTTTAGCGAAGTAACTGTGTGGTCATCCCCCTGACTCAGCTTTAGAGTATTGGGACTGTATCTCTGGATAGAGAGACATTCCAAAAGGCTAAGCACATGCTTTGAGTACAGGAGACCTTGGTTGGTCCTGGATACCAATATGGCCTCTTTAACTGGTTGGGCTACAATGGGGAACAACCCAAGTACAGAGCCAGATGTAGCCTCTCAGCACCAGCAGTTTCTAAAACAAAACAAAGACAGAAACAAGAAAAATATTTTTTGGAGGGGAGGAGGCCATATCTGGTGATGCTCAGGTTTTACTCCTGGTTCTGTACTTTCAGGAATTACTCTAACCAGGCTGGGATTTCTTATGGGGTGCTGGTTGGTCACATGAAAGGCAATCTTTCTATCCTCCATGCTCTTACTCTGCCCCGCCCCAAGAATATTTTTGTTACTATAAAGCAATATCTGGTGTTTAGGCTAGAGTAAATCCTGAGTACTTCTGGGTGTGGCTCAACCCTTTCCCCAAAAGATAAAATTATGCCTTCTGGGGGCCAGAATGATAACACAGTGGTAGAGCATTTGCCTGCACACAGCTGACCCGGGATGGAACTGGGTTCCATCCCTGGCGTCCCATATGGTCCCCCAAGCCTGCCAGGAGTCATTTCTGAACAGAGAACCAGGAGTAACCTCTGAGCGTCACCGGGTGTGGGACAAAAACAAAATAAACAAAAAAAACTTCTGTAGCAAAATGGAAGGAAGGAACGTAGGATTTTGCAAAGCAAAAAAAATCAGAATTTAAAAGAAAGTATTGGATGACCTCCCCTTTGTGTTAATATAAAGATATAAAATTGATAAACAAACAAAAGTGAATTGAAAAGAAATGTGGGTTTTTGGGCCACATCCTGCAGCTCTCAGAGTTTACTACTGGCTCTGTGCTCAGGAATTACTCCTGACAGACTTGGGAAAGGGACAGAGGGGGGCTAGGGGATATGGGATATGGGATATGGGATATGGGTCAGCCTCCTGCAAGGCAAATGCCCTACATGCTCTACTTGCTATGCTATCATAGTGGGCCCCAATGAATGATCTTTTTTTTTTAATTAAGAAAAATGTTAAAAGGATCTCTTTCCTTCCTGGTAGCTGGGAGCTTTTGCCAGCCAGGGGAATGGCAGGCCTCTGCCATGCCAAAGGCCATTTTAACCAGGCCTAGGAGGGCTGCAGGGCTTGGGTCACCCCAGCACCCTTCCACTTCCTTCTTCCGGAACACCAGGGCTACCCCTGGGCTGCATGCCCAAGGGGCCAGTGAGATGGGTCCCAGTGAAGAGTTTAAAGGGTACCCCGGGCTTTCCCCATTTCCCACCCAGCTCTGGAGGAGGGAGGGTTTAGTTGGGGGTGGTGAGCTTCCGGGCTTCCAGCCCTTGAAGGATCTTTTTCCTTCCTGGGAGCTGGGAGCTTTTGCCAGCATGGGGAATGGCAGCACAAGAGGTGCTGCCTTAAGGAAGTCCCAGGCAACTTTCCTTCCTACCCCTGTCCATTCTGAAACCGCGTGGCCCCCGCGC
The DNA here is from genome assembly GCF_024139225.1 of Suncus etruscus. Taxonomy (NCBI): domain Eukaryota; kingdom Metazoa; phylum Chordata; class Mammalia; order Eulipotyphla; family Soricidae; genus Suncus; species Suncus etruscus. The sequence continues at coordinate 27,120,391 of NC_064856.1, read as the reverse complement.
GGAAATATGGACAATTATTTGGATATCATTGGGTTTAATCTGTTTGTCATATACAGAATGTTTATGTTATATACTTTCCTTCCCCCCTTGGCTCACCACCCAGTAGCTCATTTTTAGTTCATTACTCCCTCAATCTCACCACCAATTACCCCACATTTAACCATTTTTACACTCAGTTCTTGGCTCCCCACGAAGCACATCATTATCCCCACCCAAGCTAGCTGCCAAACAGCTACCAAATTGGAAAAAATAGACTCTCAGTCTGAGAAGAATCTAGTACTTTGTTCCTACTTATCTACTCTCAGAGGCCTCCTGTCATCCACCTTCCTTCACTCTGTAACTGTGGTTGCTACCATACTAGGTTTCTGATTAGTTCTCACTCAAAGGCATTTCCCAATATGGAACTGCTGGGAGTCATTTTGCAGACTCCAGTAGTCAAATCAAACCAAAGTGGCATCCAGGATCCAGCACCCTCCTCCCGACTATTTCTAGTGACATAAAAAGGACATGCATATCTCCTTTGAATATCCTAGATGTATTTCCTTAAGCACTATAACTCTTATTGACTATCCCCTTTCACAGTGACAATTGTGCCCACTGTTTTTTTGTTTGTTTGTTTTTCTTTCTTTGTGATTAGTTTAACAAGGAATTCTGGTAGAAGAGTCTTTTTCTTTAGAAATCACATTAGAAACAAGGGGGTTGCTGGACTTGCTCCCTTGGCTCCCCAGAGGCACTAATAATACATTGTAGCATTGTTCCTCCTTTGCATAGGCTCATTAAAATGGGAAAATACTACATATGCAAACAAGTTATCATCTAATAGAAATAGGAACACAAATTTTGTAATGCAGGTAGGTCTTATACCTTGAACACTGGCATAATGACTTGGCTCAGGCCTCCAAAGAATGGGCATTTCCCATACACCCCTGAACCATTGACCATCTACGGAAACAACCACAATTGTCTACAACATCACCAGGAAGCAAACCTCTACCGGTAAGACCCTACTGCTACCCTGGCATTGATTTTACTCCAAGGAGTGTACCCTTAACACCCAGATGACTCAGCAACAGCAACAACTTGCTTGCAGGGCAGGACTCCCTGCATCTAATGGTGAGGTGAAACTAGAGGACTCTCCACATCCTGACTTTGATAAAATACAGAAACCAGAATCTTTAACTACAGAAACCGGACACCAACAACAAGTAATGTGTGAAAAAATTTCGACATGACCACAGAGAATGATTCAGGGGTTGGACAACCTAATATGCCTGGAACCCAGAGTCAATCTTATGCCAGAAAACTTCAAGGATAAGGTCTCTTTGTATTTAGGCTAAGGCTTTTTTTTTTTTTTCATTTTACCCATATTTGCTGGGCCAACGTAAACAACAATTGCCACTCTCACACCATTATTACTGTATTTTTCTAACTCTTATCCTTTTTTGTTTTGTTTTGTTTTGTTTTGGGCCACACCCTGTGACGCTCAGGGGTTACTCCTGGCTATGCGCTCAGAAGTCACTCCTGGCTTGGGGGACCATATGGGACGCCGGGGATCGAACCGCGGTTCGTCCTAGGCTAGTACTGGCAAGGCAGACACCTTACCTCTAGTGCCACAGCGCCGGCCCCTAACTCTTATCCTTTAAAAAAAAAAAAAGAAGAAGAAGAGCAGAGCGGGGCCGGAGAGATAGTATGGAGATAAGGCGTTTGCCTTGCATGCAGAAGATTGTTGGTTTGGATCCCAGCATCACATATGGTACCTCGAGCCTGCTAGGAGCAATTTCTGTGCGTGGAGCCAGGAGTAACCCTGAGGGCTGCTGGGTGTGACCCAAAAATCAAAAAATAAATAAAAAATAAAAATAAATTAAAAAAAAAGAAGAGCTTACTAAGCTTTCTGCTGGTGCTTCAATGAATTCATTGTGAGTCAATAATTTTCAAAAATATTCTTTCCTTTCTTTCTTTTTCTTTTTTTTTGGTTTTTGGGTCACACCTGGCAGTGCTCAGGGGTTACTCCTGGCTGTCTGCTCAGAAATAGCTCCTGGCAGGCACGGGGGACCATATGGGACACCGGGATTCGAACCAACCACCTTTGGTCCTGGATCGGCTGCTTGCAAGGCAAATGCCGCTGTGCTATCTCTCCAGGCCCTAAAATGCATTTTCTTTAAATAAATTAATTTTAAAAAACTGTAAAAAAAGAAAAGAAAAGAAAAGAAAAGAAAAATGTTACAGGGACATAGCATAGCAGTAGAGCATTTGCCTTGCACATGGCAGACCCAGGACTAATGGTGGTTCAAATCCCGGTATCCCATATGGTCCCCAAAGCCTGTCAGGAGTGATTTCTGACCACAGAGCCAGAAGCAACCCCTGAGTGCCTCTGGGTGTGACTCAAAAACCAAAAATAAAACAAAGAAAGAAAAAGAAAAAAAATGTTGGGGCTGGAGTGATAGCACAGCAATAGGATGTTTGCCTTGCAGATTGGCCTGCAACCAACTGGGGTGTAAACAGGTTCAATCCCCAGCATTGCATATGGTCCACAGAGCCTGCCAGGAGTAACCCTTGATTGCTATCAGGTGTGGCAAAAGGAAGGAAGAAGGAAGGAAGGAAGGAAGGAAGGAAGGAAGGAAGGAAGGAAGGAAGGAAGGAAGGAAGGAAGGAAGGAAGGAAGGAAGGAAGGAAGGAAGGAAGGAAGGAAGGAAGGAAGGAAGGGAGGGAGGGAGGGAGGGAGGGAGGGAAAGCAGAAAGAGAGAAAGAAAGAAAGAAAAGAAGAAAAGAAAAGAAAAGAAAAGAAAAGAAAAGAAAAGAAAAGAAGAGAAAAGAAAAGAAAAGAATGGCTGCCCAAACTTCCCAGGTACTTCCCAGGTAGTCTAATCCAGGCTGATACCTCTATGGCATTCTCAGCCAAAGTGGACAAATTCTCCTTTCTGTACAGCAACCTAATGCCACTACCTATATCTTCCAACAGAAAAGGGTCAAGGTCCATGACTTAACCTTATCAAACTGCCACACCATTATAAATTAAGGACCAACGCCTTAATATTTTGTAGTAGCAGCCCAGTAGCATCCCAGGAAATCTAATGGGAAAGTTACATAGTAATCTACCAGCTTCAGTGAGCCTAACCAGCACAGAAGTTTCAACTAGCACCAACCAAAGTCTAGAAAATCCTTAGACATTGACTTGAATAACACCCTGGAGAGATCATTTCAGATTGACCCTTGTTGATCTAAGTTTTGATCATTCCAGTTACTTTTGTATTGTAACAAACAGTATTGAAGTAAATGTATTTATGCCTGCACACAGGCATTTTATGGTGATGGATGGGAAATTGGGGGCAAGAGTGAAAGAAAGGTCACACTGATGGTGAGATTGATGTTTGAAAAAAATTTTTTTGTTGTTTGTTTTTTGTTTGTTGGGTTATACCTGGCAGCACTCAGGGATTACTCCTGGCTCCATACTCAGAAATCGCTCCTGGCAGGCTTGGGGGACCATATGGGATGCCAGGATTCGAACCACTGTCTGTCTGCAGTAAAGGCAAACGCCTTACCTCTATGCTATCTCTCCGGCCCCTGATGTTGGAAAATTGTTATGCCTGAAATGACTGTGTATTAGAAACAACTTGATAAATCATGATGTTATAAAAATTAAAAAGAAAAAAGTCAGTGGCCACTGGCAATAGAATGAAGGCTGCTGAGGACACAGTGGGAGTAGGAAAAAGAGAGGCAAGAAGGAAACCAGAGTGATAGCACAGCAGGTAAGACATTTGCCTTGCAAGCTGCCAACCCAGGTTCAATCCCCAGGATTCTATATGATGCCCCATGCACTGCCAGGAGTAATTTCTAAGCACAGAGCTAGGAGCACAGTCAGGTGAAACCCCACAAAAAGAAAAAAGGGGGGGGCTGGAGCGATAGCACAGTGGTAAACTGTTTGCCTTGCACACAGCCAACACAGGACAGACCCCCAATTCAAATCCCAGCATCTCATATGGTCTCCTGAGCTTGCCAGGAGAGACTTCTAGCCAGGAGTTAACTTCTGAGCATGGCCAGGTGTGACCCCAAAACAAAACAAAACCAAAAGGCTGTGAACTTGGGAACTAGTAAGACACCTTGCATTATTCTCCTCTTCCCTACCACCAGGAAATAAATAAATTCTGGTGTGGAAATCAGGACACCCCTCTCCCAAGAAGGCACATGTTGGGACCCAGGGCAGAGATGCTTGTTGGATGATGACGGGGAAAAATGCTGGGCTCAGCTGAGATGATGAGGGTGCCCCTCTTGTGGCCCCCCACCTCAGGGGGTTGTTAGCCAGTGCAGAGATTAGAAGCTATGTAGTTCCTGATTGGAGACTGGCGGGGCATCTGAGTGGTGCTAGAGGGAGCAGAAGGTGCTTAAAGGCTCAGAGGATTATGTATGACTATACAGCCTTGCCAGACACCCCCTGCTCTGCAGTTATTTGGGGATACCAATCACCCCCCACTTTCCATGTGTCAGACCCTGTGCTGGGCACTGGATGCTGGGAGCTACTAGAAATTATTCTCAGGCTCTTACTCTATGGAAAGTCCAATCTGTGGAAGAAACAGCTAATAAAACTCAAAAATAAAAGCTAGGACTGTGGCCTGAACACAAAGGTCGTGTTTTGCATGTTGGAGACCCAGGTTCCAAGTCTGGCATGGCATGATTCTCTGGGTACCACCAGGAGTAGTGACTCTTGTGCCTCAAGGGGAGAATAGCCCCAGCACTGCTGGATGTGACTGTCACACACACGCGTGCACACACACACACACACACACAAACACACAGCAATAGCAGGGTATGGCAAGCAGTGGCCCCTTGGAGTGAAAGGTCTGTGTGACTGAACAGGTCTGTGTCCCCAAGTGTACTGGTAAAGGGAAGAGCCTGAGGAGGCTGAGCAAAAGGAGTTGGTATATTCTAAACACTGCTATAGAGGACAAGAGGACAAAGATAGAGGACAAGATAGAAAGGAGTCAGATCCCTTCAAATTTTTCAGGGGTTGATGTCAGATTTGAGGGCTTTTTTTTTTTTGGGGGGGGTCACACCCGGCAGTGCTCAGGTGTTACTCCTGGCTCCATGCTCAGAAATCGCTCCTGACAGGCTCAGTGGACCTTATGGGATGCCAGGATTTGAACCACTGACCTTCTGCATGAAAGGCAAATGCCTTACCGCTGTGCTATCTCTCTGGCCCCCCCCCTTTTTTTTTTTTGTTTTTGTTTTTGTTTTTGGGCCACACCCGTCGGTGCTCAGGGGTTACTCCTGGCTGTCTGCTCAGAAATAGCTCCTGGCAGGCACGGGGGACCATATGGGACACCGGGATTTGAACCAATCACCTTTGGTCCTGGATCGGCTGCTTGCAAGGCAAACACCGCTGTGCTATCTCTCTGGGCCCTCTGGCTCCTTCTTTGCTCTCTCTTTTTCTTTCTCTCTCTTTCTTTATTTCTTTCTTTCTTCCTTTTTTTTTTTTTTGTTTTTTTGTTTTTCGGGCCACACCCGTTTGATGCTCAGGGGTTACTCCTGGCTAAGCGCTCAGAAATTGCCCCTGGCTTGGGGGGACCATATGGGACGCTGGGGGATCGAACAGCGACTTCTTTCTTTCTTTCTTTCTTTTCTTTTTTTTTTTTTGGTTTTTGGGCCACACCCTGTGACGCTCAGGGGTTACTCCTGGCTATGCGCTCAGAAGTTGCTCCTGGCTTCTTGGGGGACCATATGGGACGCCGGGGGATCGAACCGCGGTCCGTCCTAGGCTAGCGCAGGCAAGGCAGGCACCTTACCTCCAGCGCCACCGCCCGGCCCTTTCTTTCTTTTCTTTTCTTTTCTTTTCTTTCTTTCTTTCTTTCTTTCTTTCTTTCTTTCTTTCTTTCTTTCTTTCTTTCTTTCTTTCTTTCTTTCTTTCTTTCTTTCTTTCTTTCTTTCTTTCTTTCTTTCTTTCTTTCTTTCTTTCTTTCTTTCTTTCTTTCTTTCTTCTTTCTCTTTCTTTCTTCCTTCTTTTTCTTTCTTTCTTTCTTTCTTTCTTTCTTTCTTTCTTTCTTTCTTTCTTTCTTTCTTTCTTTCTTTCTTTCTTTCTTTCTTTCTTTCTTTCTTTCTTTCTTTCTTTCTTTATTTATTTCTTTCTTTCTTTCTTTCCTTCTCTTCCTTCCTTCCTTCCTTCCTTCCTTCTTCCTTCCTTCCTTTTCCTTCCTTCTTCCTTCCTTCCTTTTCCTTCCTTCCTTCCTCCCTCCCTCCCTCCCTCCCTCCTTCCCTCCCTTCCTTCCTTCCTTCCTTCCTTCCTTCCTTCCTTCCTTCCTTCCTTCCTTCCTTCCTTCCTTCCTTCCTTCCTTCCTTCCTTCCTTCTTTCTTCCTCCCTCCTCCCTCCCTCTCCTTTCTCTCTTCCTTTTTTTTTTGGTTTTTGGGTCACACCTGGCATCGCTCAGGGGTTACTCCTGGCTCTACACTCAGAAATCGCTCCTGGCAGGCTCCGGGGACCATATGGGATGCCTGGATTTGAACCACCGTCCTTCTGCATGCAAGGCAAACACCCTACCTCCATGCTATCTCTCTGGCCTCAGATTTTTCTTTCTTTCTTTCTTTCTTCCTTTATTTCTTTCTTTCTCTCTTTCTTTCTCTCTTTCTTTCTCTCTCTCTTTCTTTCTCTCTCTTTTTCCTTCCTTCCTTCCTTCCTTCCTTCCTTCCTTCCTTCCTTCCTTCCTTCCTTCCTTCCTTCCTTCCTTCCTTCCTTCCTTCCTTCCTTCCTTCTTTCTTTCTTTCTTTCTTTCTTTCTTTCTTTCTTTCTTTCTTTCTTTCTTTCTTTCTTTCTTTCTTTCTTTCTTTCTTTCTTTCTCTTTCTTTCTCTCTCTTTCCTTTCTTTTTTCTCTCCTTTCTTTTCTTTCTTTCGTTTTGCCTTTGAGTCATACCCAGAGCTGCTCAGGGCTTACTCTTGGCAGTGCTCAGAGGACCATATGGGGATGCCAGAGATTGAACAAAGGTAAGCTGCTTGCAAGACAAATGCCCTGCCTGCTGTACTATCAATTATTTCTCAAAGTTTTCTGTTCTGTGCCAAGGGGAACAATTTGTTTTTTTGTGTGTTTGTTTTGGGGAAACACCTGGAAATACTCAGGGCTGACTCCTGACTCTGCAATCAGAAATTACTTTTGGCGGTTCCCTGGGGACCATATGGGATGCCAGAGACCAAAGCCAGGTTGCCTGTGTACAAAACAAGCACCCTATCTGCTGTATTATCTCTCCAACTCTAGACAATGGAGGATATTTGTTGTTTTTTTGATATCTTTATTTAAACACCATGATTACAAACATGACTGCAGTTGAGTTTCAGTCACAGAAAGAACACCTCCCTTCACCAGTGCAACATTCCCACCACCAATGCACCCCATCTCCCTCCGAATGGAGGATATTCTGTATTTTTGGTGATGCACTCAGGCAGAGTTTAGGGAGTCTGGGAGTGTTACTACCAGTGGTACCCAGCCACTGAGCCATTCTCTGATACATTGATACAGTGCTCTGGCTCAGCAGTGCAAGGATCCACCAGGACAATTTGGTGGTATTGAGGGCCATACGGGCTGTGGACACCAGTGGTACTCAAAGCCTTCAGAGCCATCCCAGCTTGCTATGCAGTGCTAGGGTGGATCTTGGAGCCTTACATATCCCAAACTTGTGTGCCAGTCCTTTGCATTCTCTTCTGGGCCTTATTTCCATGCTCTTGACCTGAGTGTCTCAGTGAAGGATGAAGAAGACTGGGAGGATGTAATTTGGCCCCAGAAACAGAGGTACAGAAGAACAGACCCAGCTGGATGGAGAAGTGATGTTGCAAGAACCTCAACTGGCTGGGACTTTTTCACTCTTTTTTTTTTTTTTTCTTTTTGGTTTTTGGGCCACACCCAGTAACGCTCAGGGGTTACTCCTGGCTATGCGCTCAGAAGTTGCTCCTGGCTTGGGGGACCATATGGGACGCCGGGGGATCGAACCGCGGTCCGTCCAAGGCTAGCGCAGGCAAGGCAGGCACCTTACCTCTTGCGCCACCGCCCGGCCCCGACTTTTTCACTCTTGTTCTATCACAGTTCTTATCTGCTGGGCCACGGAAGCTGTAGTATTTCAGCATCATGACAAGAGACAAAATGCTGGGGCATATTGGGCACACTTGCCAACTGGAGGATGGCCCTGCACAAAAGAGAAACTGAAGCTGAAGACATCCTGCTGCCATCTAACATCAATATCTGGGGATTTATTACTAAAGACATATTATCAGAGTCATCATACAACAGGGCTCTTGCCTAATATGTGGTTGTCCAACTTTTAGCCTCAGCATTCCATATGGTCCTGTCAGGAGTACTTCCTGAGTGAGAGCCAAGAGTAGCCCCTGAGTAACACCAGGTGTGCACGCGCGCGCGCGCGCACACACACACACACACGCACACAAATAATGAAGAGAAGAAGAAAGGGACTGGAGAAATAGTACAGCAAGTAAGGTGCTTGCCTTGCATGAAGTCAGCCCTATTTCCATCTCTGCTATCCCATATGAGCATATCAGGAATTACTCAGAGTGACTCCTGAGCACAGAGCCAGGAGTAAGTCCTGACAACCACCAGGTATGCCCCCCAAACCTAAAAAATACAAGAAAAGGAAAAAAAGTAAGAAGAAAAAGATCAGGGCATGGTTCAAAGGCTGTGAGCTAAAAGCCAAAACCAAACAAAGAGTAGATTTTCAGTCAGAAATGGGCAAAGTCTACCCACAGCTTCATTCTGGATGAAAAGCCAGACATTTCCCTTCTTTGCTCCCCTTTGTTCAGTGTCTAGTTCCCCTGGGACTAGACTTTGGGGGCAGTAATGTGTCCAGCTGATTTCTGGAAACTGATGGCCTTATCAGTCTCTTGGGGAGAGGTACTCGGGGTCTCCTGATTTGGCATCTTTCTCTCCTCACTCTGTCTGGCTGCCGGTTCCCATTGTTGCAGGCATGGACACAGGCTCAGCACTCAGGGCCCCAGTGGTGGAGAAAACTCATGGGAGTCATTTCCTAAACATAGCTTGGGTGGGTGTGAAGAGTGAGGGTAGGTAAGGAGGAGATGGACTGATGCAGCTGCTCCAAGCCAAGCAGGGTTCCAAAGCAAACACAGCTGTAGGTGAGCCCTTGGGGGAGGACATGACTGTGGTTATCTTAGGCAGAAATCCAGCTTGGTATCCTATGGTCACTGAAGCTGGAGTTAACTAGCTGCAACCAGTGACTCCCTCCACACATCAGTTTGTCCATTTGCAACACAGGGACAATAAGAGCTATCTCAGGGGCCAGAGAGATAATATAGGAGTAATGAGCTTGCTTTACATAAGGTCAACCAGTGTTCTACCTATGGTTCCCCTAGCATGCCAGGAGTGATCCTCAATGCAAAACTGGGAGTAAACCCTGAGCATCCCTGGGTATGGCCCCCAAAAAACAAATAAAATGTAAATAAATAGAAATAAAAAGAGCTGATTCAGAAGGTTGGACTGGATTGACTTGTTAATTACTTCCCCCTCTTTAAGCCTCAGGTTTTTAATCTATGAAATAGAACTAATCCCTATTCTGTTTTAATCTGGGGAGGGGGGGAGCCAGCCCACAATCAGTGATGTTTAGGAAGCCATGCAGTACTGGGGATCAAGTCAAGACTCCTGCCCACAAAGCATGTACTCGGGGGCCAGAGAAATAGTAGCTTAGGACACAGGTTAAAGCATCAGCTTTGCATTGCATTGTGATTGAATTTGGTTCAAATCTCTGGGATTGGGGCCAGAGAGATAGCAAGGAAGTAAGGCATTTGCCTTTCATGCAGAAGGTTCGTGGTTCAAATCTCAGCGTCCCATATGGTCCCCCATGCCTGCCAGGAGCGATTTCTGAGCATAGAGCCAGGAGTAACCCCTGAGTGCTGCCAGGTGTGACCCAAAAACCAAAAAAAAAAAAAATCTCTGGGATTACATATAGTTAGTTACTTGAGCACCTCCAGGAGGCACTCCTGAGCACAGAGCTAGTAATAATAGCTGCTGAACACCCTTTAGTATTCAACTTCCCTCCAAGCAAAAAAACAAAACAAAACAAAGCAAATATTTCATTTCTTTGAGTCACCTTCCCAACACAATAGTATTTATCTCATAGGAGATTATAGGGCTTAGTTAATATTTAGTTTTTTTATTTGTTTTTCGGCTCACCTAGTAGTGATCAACCCAGATAGACTGCATGCAAGACAAGCATCTTTCCTGCTGTACTATCACTTCAGCCCTGAGACAAAGCATTTATTATCTGTTAGACAATGAGTTGATACTAATAACCAGAGACATCTTTGGAATCTTTGCTGTGACAGGAAATAAGCTTCTATGATTTATGTACTTTCTCTTATTCATGTCTTAAACTCTCACTCAAGGAGATTTGTTGCAAAGTACTTAATTATCCCATTTTTCTTTCTTTTCTTTTTCTTTCTTTTTATTTTTTATTTTGGGTCACACCTGGCAGCACTCAGGGGTTACTCCTGGGTCTGGGCTCAGAAATCGCTCCTAGCAGGCACAGGTGACCATATGGGATGCCGGGACTCGAACCACCATCTTTCTGGATCTAAGGCAAACACCCTACCTCCATGCTATCTCTCTGGCCCCTCTGGCCCCTTTTTATTGGTTTATATAACTCACCTGTTGTTTTCTCTCTGCCCCACATCTGAGTGATGTTAGATGGTGTCTGTCTTCCTCCACCTGGCTTGGGACACTTCGGAGAAGGCCCTCATGGTTTCATCATGAGGAGCAAGTGGAAAGAGTTTCAGCTGAATAGTATTCCATGGGGGTCTCACCACACTTGCTTGACCCATTCAGCAGTAGATGAATATGCAGGTTCTTTTCACTTTTTTTTTTAGCTGCTGTAAATAATGCTGCAAAATATAGATTCTCCCTTGAACACGTGTGTCTCTTGCTTGTTTCTATGTCTTGCTTTTTCCATCCTGGAGAAACCTGTGTTGTATTTTTTTTAGTTTATTTGTTTGTTTGGTTGGTTGGTTTTTGGGTCACACCCGGCAGTGCTCAGGGGTTACTCCTGGCTCTATGCTCAGAAATTGCTCCTGGCAGGCTCGGGGACCATATGGTATGCCGGAATTTGAACCACTGTCCTTCTGCATGCAAGGCAAACGCCCCACCTCCATGCCATCTCTCTGGCCCCGAGAAACCTGTGTTTTCTTTTGAACACATACTTCCTCTTTTTCTCTTGTCTCACATCTAGTTTCAATAGAAACTATCTCTCTTCACTAAAACCAAACGATTTTTTAAAATTCTAATAACCACAAGGAAGTTCATATATCTCTGTCAATTTAAGCTTTTGTATTTTGGGGGCAAAAACTCAAAATTGACGGGGCCGGAGAGATTGCACAGTGGTAGGGCATTTGCCTTGCACGCGGCTGGCCCAGGACGAACGGTGGCTTGAATCCCAGCATCCCATATAGTCCCCCGTGCCTAGCAGGGGTGATTTCTGAGTACAGATCCAAGAGTAACCCCTCTACACCACTGGGTGTGACCCCCCAAAAAGCCTCAAAATTGGGATAGTTAAATGATACTGAATTTTTTTTTCAAGGCTTACTCTTAGATCATATTCGGGGATTACTCCTGGCAGAGATCCATATAGGATGCATGGGATTGAATCTGGGTCCACTGTGTCCAAGGCAAGTGCCTGACCAGCTGTACTACCTCACTGTCCAGCCCTTTTATTTATTTTTGAGGAATCCCAAACACCTAACTATTTTATTTTGTTGGGCCACCGCTGATAGTGTTCTGGGGTTACTCTTGGTTCTGCACTCAGAAATCACTCGTGACCGGGTTCGGAGAACCATATGTAGTGTTGGAGATTGAAACCAGGTTGTCTAAGTGCAAGGCAAACACTTAACCACTGTAACATCTCTATGGCCCCAAATACTCATCTTTTTGTTTTGTTTTGTTTTGTTTTGTTTTGGGACTGAGAGGTGTTCTGGACAGACTCCTGGCTCTGTACTCCAAGCTGACTCCTGGTTCTGCTTAACTCATAACTGCTTTGCTCTGCTGGCTTTTGCAGCATAGCCATGGGACTATTTTTGCAATTGAGTTCTTTCTGTTTCTGTTTTGGTTTTGGGAAACCAAGAATGAAAATGAAAAGGGGGTTTCTGGGAGCCAGAGAGATAGAACAGCGGTAGGGTGTTTGCCTTGCATGCAGAAGAACGGTGGTTTGAATCCCGGCATCCCATATGGTCCCCCGTGCCTGCCAGGAGCTATTTCTGAGCTGCTGGGTGTGACTCAAAAACAAAAACAAGCAAAAAAAAAAAAAAAACCCTAAAAAATAAATAAAAGGGGGGCCGGGCGGTGGCGCTGGAGGTAAGGTGCCTGCCTTGCCTGCGCTAGCCTAGGATGGACCGCGGTTCGATCCCCCGGCGTCCCATATGGTCCCCCAAGAAGCCAGGAGCAACTTCTGAGCGCATAGCCAGGAGTAACCCCTGAGCGTCACAGGGTGTGGCCCAAAAACCAAAAAAATAAATAAATAAATAAATAAATACATAAATAAATAAAAGGGGTGTTCCCAGAGTGATACAGAGTGATACCCTACAGCAGGTAGGATCCTTGTCTTGCATGAGGCCAACCTGCGTTAAACCACATTTGTGTTACTGAGCCTGCCCTGAGTAAGCCCTGAGCATTTGCTAGATGTACTTTAAAAACTCAAAGTGAAAAAGAAAAAGTGGCAAGAAAATTGGGGGTTCTGCAGGTTTGTTTTTAATTTTGTATGTTATTTGTTTTTGGTTTGGGGCCACACCCAAAAAGTGCTTCGCAATTGCTCTGGCTGGGTGCCCAGAGATTGAACAGGCAAACAGAGCTTGCTCTTGCTCAGATCAGTGCCCTGTGTCACTACACTATTTTGGGAAGCTGCCAAAGCCCCTTCTGTGGCACATCTGTCAGTAGTACTCTGAAGTGTGAGGGTTGAGTGCATAGTTCTTTTCTTTTTTTCTTTCTTTTTAAAAAATAACTAAATTCTTTAATTGAATCACAGTGAGATATAGGTACAAAGTTGTTCATGATAGTGTTTTAGTCATAATGTTTGACAATGTTCAACACCTGTCCCCTTCACCAGTGCACATTTCCAGCCACTAGAAACTGTTGTTTGCAATACTGTTACTAAAAGGGTATCATGCATACCACTTTATCTCTTTTTAGCACCCAGTTCTTGTCCAGAGTGATCATTTCCAAGTATCATTGTTATAGTGGTCCCTTCTTTGCCCTAATAGCACTCCCTTGCTATTTGGGGCAAGCTTTCTACCATGGACTGGTCCTCCTTGCCCTCATTTCTATTGTCATTGGATATTAATACCATACTACCTTTTTTTTTTTGTTTTTTTGTTTGTTTTGTTCTTGGGTGGCCCTCAGAGGTTACTCCTGGTTCTGTGCTCAGAAATCTCTCCTGGCAGGCTCAGGGGACTATATGGGATGCCGGGGATCAAACCTGGGTTCATCCTGGGTTGGCTGCATGCAAGGCAAATACCCTACCACTGTGCTATCTCTCCTTTTTTGATGATGTTAGGGTCTTTTTGTTGTTGTTGTTGTTGTTAGCACCACACACATTGGTGCCCAAGGTTACTCCTGGCTCTGTGTTATGGTGTGCTCCTGGAGGAGCTGAGGGGCCATATGAGGTGCAAATCTGAGGGGCGGAGAGTCAAATCTGGGTTGGCCATATGCAATGCAAATGCCTTTACTATCCATGGAATCATACATATCCAGCAGTGCTCAGGGTTTTCTCCTGGCTGTGCATTCAGGAACAGTGCACTCCTGGTGGTGGTCAAGGTACTATATGGGATGCTAGAGATCAAACCCAGGTGGGCCTTGCAAGGAAAGTGCCATACCCACAAGAAAAGTGCTATCTTCTGGCAAAAAATGTACTCCAGCCCTTGGAGCATCTCCTTAGCTATATTACTTGTCACAAAGCTGGGGCTCACACTCAGGGCATCACCCAAGCAGGCATGAGCTCTACCACTGATTCCTCAGCCCCAATCCCAGAGGCTCTGAACAATTGTAAACCCATCCTATCATTCAGCAAATATTTATTTTTTCTCATGTGTTCTTGTGTTTTGGGCCACACCCAATGGCACTGGGGGTTACTTCCTGTTCTGTGGTCATGAGGTCATTCCCATCGGATTTACAAAGCCATGCAGTACTGAAGATGAGCCAGGCCCCCAGCACCCTCTACCCTTTGAGCATTCTCCCCAGCCCCAGGACTGCATGGAAAGCCCACTGGAAAGTGGATGCAGGGAATTAAAACCTGGTGACCATGTATTCTTAATATTTTTTTACTCATGACCCCTTTCACATAAGAACATTTTTAGAAGTTTTAGGGTCACACCAAGTGATGTTTATGGGCTACTCTGGCTGTGCTTAGGTCACTTTCAGTGGTGTTATGCTTAAGGGACCATGTGGTGCCGGGTATTGAAATAGAATCAGCTGCATGCAAAGTCAGTGATTTTTTTGTTTTTGTTTTTGTTTTTCGGGCCACACCCGTTTGATGCTCAGGGGTTACTCCTGGCTAAGCACTCAGAAACTGCCCCTGACTTGGAGGGACCATATGGGGGATTGAACCATGGTGGAGATCTTTCTTTGGCTAGCACTTGCAAGGCAGACACCTTATCTCTAGCGCCACCTCGCTGACCCCAAAGTCAGTAATTTAACTTCTGCACTATCTCACTGGTCCCACCTGCAAAATTTTTTTGGTCTTTGGGCCACACTAGGTGCTTCTCAGGGTTTACTCCTGGCTCTGTACTCAGGAGTCACTCTTGGCAGGACCTGGCATGTCCCTGGTCAGCTGAATGCAAAGCAAACACCTCACCTGCTGTACTATTTCTCTCAAATAGGCTCAAAAACAAAACAAAACAAAAAAAGGGACCAGAGAGATAGCACAATGGATGGGCGTTTGCCTAGCACGCAGCTGATTCAGGACTGATAGTGGTTCGAATCCCGGTATCCCATATGGTCCCCCATGCCTGCCAGGAGCTATTTCTGAACACAGAGCCAGGAGTAACCCCTGAGCACCACTGGGTGGGACCCCAAAACAAAACAAAATAAAATAAAAAAACACACAAAAAAGGCTATTTTGGGGGTTGGGCACACCCAGTTATGCTCCTACTTCTAAGCTGAGGAATAACGTTTTTGTTGTGTTTTTTGAAGGGCCACACCCATTGATGCTCAAAGGTTACTCCTAGCTCTGCACTCAGAAATCACATCTGGCAGGATGAAGGGATTATATGGGATGCTGGGGATAAAACCCGGGTCTGTCCTGAGTTGGCCGCATGCAAGGCAAATGCCCTACCGCTGTGCTATCACTCTAGCCCTAGGAATAACTTCTGGCAATGTGGGGGTACCATATGGGATATTGGGATCAAACTTTTACAAAGTAAAAAAGTAAATGCCCTACTCACTATCATTCAAGTCCCAAAAACAATGCTTTAAAAAGTTATATGACGGGCCCGGAGAGATAGCACAGTGGCGTTTGCCTTCCAAGCAGCCGATCCAGGACCAAAGGTGGTTGGTTCGAATTCCGGTGTCCCATATGGTCCCCTGTGCCTGCCAGGAGCTATTTCTGAGCAGACAGCCAGGAGTAACCCCTGAGCAATGCTGGGTGTGCCCCCCCCCCAAAAAAAAAATTACATGACTTCCTATAAGGCACATTTTGTTGTTGTTGTTGTTGTTGTTGTTGTTGTTGTTTTGGGGGCATACCTGGTACTGCTCAGGACTTACTCCTGGTTCTGCATGCAGAAATTATTTCTGGCAAGCTGGGAGATCATATGGGATGCTGGAGATTGAACCCAGGTTGGCCATGTGCAAGGAATATGCCTATTTGCTGCACTGTCACTCCAACCCCTATAAGGTAAATTTGAAGAAGCTAGGCTGTAAGAAATAAGGATTTGAAGTGAAGCTTGCCTTTCAATTAGGGAAAAGAAAAGTCACAGCCACCAACTTTTCTGGTGAAGCAAGAGGTGGGGGTTACCTGAGTTCAGAGGCAAGCAGAGCACTTTCTTTCTGGATCTCTGTTACTCTCTGTTCTGTTTTCTCCTTTCCTCTGTCTGCCCCCCCTTTGCTTGCAGTTTGTGTCCTTAATTTGAGTAGCTAGTATTATTTGCCATCAATAGTGGTACCATATCATATTCACAGAACATACCATTTAATCAAATAATCAATACATTCTCCCTTTTTAAAGTTTTTGACCATATCTTCAGTGTTCAGGGCTTACTCCTCGTTCTGTGGGTAGGGATCACCCCTGGAGGAGCTCATATATAGTACCTGGGATTAAACGGGGGTTGGCCACATGCAAGACAAGTACCTGATTGCCATACTATCTCTTTGGCCCCATTAGAACTATTCTTGAATTCACCTTAAATTGTTTCTATGATGGGAATGGGTAGTACTTCAAAAAGTTGGAGTTCTGGGGCCAGAAAGATAGTACAATGGGTAGGGCACTATCTTTATATGCAGTCAACCTGGACTTGATTCCTGACACCACATATGATCCCCCAAGTCTTGCCAGAAGTAATCACATAGCCAGGAATAAATCCAAAACACCACCTGGTGAGGTCCCAAAACAAAACCAAAACTAGAAAATTAAAGGGTTAGAGTTTAGGCTTTGCACGCAGGAGATGCTGCATGGTTCATGACCTCTGCGGGTTTGTGCTGGATTGTGGCCCTCCAAAAACATGATCTGTTTGTCACTGAGACTCTGCTCAGGTCAGAAGTCCTTTTATGTTTGTCTTTTGGGGACCACAACTGGTGTCACTCAGGAGTTACTCCTGACTCTGTACTCAGAAGTTATTCTTGGCAGGCTTGGGGGACCATATGGGATGCAGGGGATTGAACCCAGGTCTGCCACATACAAGCCAAATGCCCTATCCACTATGCTATTGCCCTGGCCCCTCAGGTTAGAAGTCCTACAGTGAACAGTGTAGCATTTGAACCCGGGTGGGCAGACACAGAGTTTCACATCCTTCCAGGAAATATCAGTTCCCAATAGCTTCTGATTGTCCACACCTTTGGCTTTCTGATAAAGAGGGTTTATAGTACCAAATTTATCATAGATCTTGGAGAAGATTAAATTAGTTCACCTAGGGGTTGGGACAGTGATTCAAATGGGTAGTGTGCCTGCTTTGCATGTGGAAGGTTTGGGTTCACCTCAACATCTCATAGTCACCCTTGGGCATGCAAGGGGGTGTGCTCTCCAAATGAATGAGTTAGTTAATCTAGCTCTAAGGTGAACACCATCCTGGATAGCTTGGCACTAGAGACTCTGAGAAAATGACATTTCATTTGAAACGGAGGACAGTCCTGAGCAAAGTTGTCCTTCGTGGGAAAGTACTTGGTACTAAGTTTGTGCTCACAGGAGAGTCATTACTGATTCTTCTTCATTTGCTTGAAAACAAAATTGCTCTGGACCAGTCCTGCTCCCAAGGTTGACCCCAAAACCCACAGTCAGGGCCCAGGAGATAGCCTTTCTTTTTCCTTTATTTCAGTTTTTGGGTCACATCCAGTGGTGTGCAAGGCTCACTGCTGTCTGCAGCCAGGATCATTCCTGGCTATGCTCAGGTGACGGTATGTAGTGTTGAGAATTGAACTTAGGTTGGCAGTGTGCAAGGCAAGTACCCAACCATTGTACTATCTATTGCTTTAAAAACTGTTGCATGCAGGAGGCCCAATTTTAATACCTTATTTCAAATACCTAATTTCAATTCCTGAGTATTGGGGAGAGTCACCCAATCACAAAGCCAGGAGCAGCCCTTGAACATCACAGGATGTGGCCCCTGAGCAAAACAGAAATAATTAAATTAAATAATACCATAATCCTCCCTGGGGAACCCCCACACCTCCTTCTGGGGTCCAAGCGCTTGTTTGGGGGGGCATGATCTCTAGGGTGAGGGTGGGGTACAGATCCAAACTTGGCGGGAGACTAGATTGTGGTGGAAGGAAGGAACAGGATCCTGGTCATTCCTATTATCACTCACAGTTCCTGGCCTGAGGACACATCCTGGGGAAGTTAGTGACTAGCCCGGGATCACATCGGATTCCGAGCCAAGGTGCCAGGGACGCGAGGGTGGCTCGGGTTGACGCACTTCCCTCCCTCGTTCAAGACAAGGTCCCCGACTTGTCTTGACAGCGGCCAGCCCGGTCACGGGGCTCCAGACACCCGCCCGCTGCCAGCGACCCGCCCCGTCCCTCCCAAGCCCCGGGAATGGAGGGGAGAGGGGAAAGGGGAGGGGGAGTCCAGGGAGGCCGGATTTATAAAGGCGGCGGGGCCAGAGCGGAGCTCAGACCCCGCCGTCCGGAACCGCAGCGCGCCCTGGCCCCGGCTCCCCTGCACCGTGAGTTGCAACGAGTCCCCCAGACCTCGCAGGGACCCCGAGCGGCCCGGGGCGCAAAGAGAGGCCCTAAAAAAAGGAGGGCGCTGAGCAGGGGGAGGGAACAGGGCAGGTGGGGACCTCCAAGGCAGGGATTTTAGGACCCGGGAGTACGAGGTCGGCCCCATCGTGGCTCTTTTCCTCCCGGCGCGGGGCCTGGGAGACCGTGAGCCGCCCCCCAAGAATGCGCTGGCAACCGGACATCCGTAGCCATGGTAACGCGCCAGCCTTGCCGGCCCTCCGCTGAAGAAGTGGGGGTTCTTTTTTGTTGTTGTTTTTGTGTTTGGGTCACACCCGGTGGCGCTCAGGGGTTCTTCCTGGCTCTGAGCTCAGACATCGCGCCTGGCAGGCTCGGGGGACCCTCTGGGATGCAGGGATTCGAATCAGCTGCGTGCAAGGCAAACACCCTTCCCGCTGTGCTATATCTCTCCGGGCCCAATGTGTGGATGGGGAGGGGGCTCTTGTCCCCCCGGAGGCCCACCGGAACCGTCCCATGGTGCTTGCTTACACCAGGGAATCAAACATCAAGTCCTCTGGGAGCCGGAGCCCAATCCTATGTAACCTCTCTCTTGGGCCTCAGTTTTTGCATCTGCCCAATGGAAGCGCTGGAACGGGTTCCAGCTTCCCGCGGAGTCCAGTCGAGGGTGATGGTCCCCGGTCAGCACCTCCACTCTCCCCCTCTACTGGTTGGACTTCGGAAAAGGAGTGGGTCTTAGCGACCAGATAGATGACTCCCGCCACCTCACCCTGTACCCCTAGGCTCGCCGCCAGCAATGGCCCTCTTCGCCACCCTCTTCCTAGCGCTGCTGGCGGGCGCGCACGCCGAGATCCCCGGCTGCAAGATTCGTATCACCTCCAAAGCCTTGGAGCTGGGTAAGACCGGGCAGCGGGGTTGGGTGTGTTTGCGGAGTGGGGGCGCCCAGGAGTGGACACCGGAGCCACAGGTCTCACTGCTGCCTTCCTTAGTGAAGCAGGAGGGGCTGCGCTTTCTGGAGCAAGAGCTGGCGAACATCACCATTCCGGACCTGGTGGGCCGCGAGGGCAACTTCCACTACAACATCTCCGAGTAAGGGGCCGGCCTTGGAATAGCGGGCCCGGGACCGGCGGCAGGGGCGAGGCCAAAGCAGGGGTGGGGGTGAGGGTGTGCACGCTCACAAAGGCGGGGCCTAGGAGATGGGGAGATCGCAAGAAGGGCTGGGTGGCGTGCTACGTCTGCGGGAGAGAGGCTGGGGTTCACTGGCCTGAATGCTACCAATCGGGGTTCTAATGCCCAGAATTCTAATTAATGGTCCCTTGAGCACAGCTAGGAGTGATTTCTGAGTGCAGAGCCAGTAGTAACCCGTGAGCATAGCCGGGTGTAGACCAAAAAGGGCAGGAAATCGGAGAGGAAGAGGACACACACACACACACACACACACACACACATACACACACTCTGATTTCGAGTGCTGAGCCAGTAGTGACCCATGAGCGGGTGTGAGCCAAAAGGAGTAGGAAGGAGGAAAGGTTGAGGGACACACACACACACACACACACACACACACACACACACAGCACAGAAAACATTCCTGAGAATGATAGCGGGATGCTGAGGTCCGACGTAGAACTAAGGGGTGAGATCAGGGGAACAAAGCATGCAACTTAGAATATAGAGGCACAGGGAAATTGGAATGGGTATCTTCACAAGACTCGGATGAAGGCTTAAAGCCCTTGCCTTGCATGCAGCCAACCAGAGTGACCCCAAACATTGCTGGGTGTGCTGCCCAATTAATCAATCAATTAATTAATTTAAAACAGGCTTTAGCATCCTCAGTGTGGGAGGAAAAAAGGGGCAAGTAACAAGACTTAGAGTTGGGGAGAAGCTCATTTTGGGGGGGTATTTGGTTTTGGGCCACCGCTTGGAGACACCCCCAGCCTAGCGGGAGGGGAGTACATTAGGCCGGGATGGTGCCTTCTGCCCAGCGCTTCAGCTCTTTGAGCCCACTTTTCGCACTTGGGGACCTGATTTGCTGAGCTCTTGCGGAGACCATGGTAAAAGTTTTTCCTAGCCCCCGCAATTCTTTTCCCCCCCGCAACTTTTTCCCCCATGCCTGGGCAAAAACAGGAATTCCCTGTGGTTGAGTGGGGCCAGTCTTGGTCTGGAGTTTGACACCTGGCCTCCCGCAGGGTAAAGGTTATAGATTTGCAGCTGACATCCTCCGAACTCCATTTCCAGCCTGAGCAGGAGCTGCTGCTACAGATCACCAATGCGTCCTTGGGGCTGCGCTTCCGGAGACAGCTTCTCTACTGGCTCTTGTGAGAAATCACCAGCTCCGGGTGGTTGTGGAGGGCGCCAGGGATCACTAGGACTTTCTGCATCTGCTCTTCAGCTCTACCCGGAGGGCCAGGCTATGCTTCAGACCTGCGGATTGCAGAAATCTAAAGAGGGATCAGATGCCTAGAAAGAGGCAGGGGCGGCAGCGGGGTGGGATCAGTAAAGACTCAGTAAGCTCCAAAGTGGGGTAAACATGAAGCACCCTCTCCCTTGGCAGCTACGATGGGGGCTATATCAACGCCTCTGCTGAGGGCCTGTCCATTCACACTGGTCTGCAGCTCACCAGGGACTCCACTGGCCGGCTCAAAGTGTCCAATGTCTCGTGCCAGGCCTCCGTCTCCAGGATGTATGCAGCCTTTGGGGGGACCTTCAAGTAAGTCATGTTGTATTCAAACATATCCCTTTAGTAAGAAATGTTGAAGGTTACAGCCAGTGGTGCTCAGGTCCGTTCCTTGTTCCATGCTCAGGGATCACTCCTGGCTAGGTTCAGGGAACCATACGTGTGCTGGTAATAGAACTCAGGTCAGTTGTGTGTAAAGCAAGTGCACTGCTTAATATACTCTCGATCCCAGAACATATATATACACACATATGATAACACAGTGTGTGGATGGGCCGAAGAGGTGGCGTTAGAGGTAAGGTGTCTGCCTTGCAAGCGCTAGCCAAGGAAGGACCGTGGTTTGATCCCCAGGCATCCCGTCCCCCCAAGCCAGGGGCAATTTCTGAGCACTTAGCCAGGAGTAACCCCTGAGCATCAAATGGGTGTGGCCAAAAAAAAAAAAACCCAAAAAGAAAAAAAAAGACATTGTGTGGACTTTTTGTGCTAATAGATATAAACACTACCTGTCCCTGTGGACACACATTGATCAGTCCCTGGCCCAAAATAAGGTGGCTAGGCCTTTAGGTAGAGCAGTTGTGAGGTTGTATACAGGAACTGGATTCTTGATAATTGGTAACTCTTACTACTACTAATAAAATGAATGACATGGCTCCAGGTTTGAGAAGGAGCCTTTGCTCTGGTGCAGGAATAGTAGATGTTTAAAATATAAATAAATTATTTAATTGAATCACTGTGAGATACACAGTTACAAAGTTGTTCATCCTTGCCAGTAAGAATGGTGGATTTTATGGTCTGATACTGGTATATAATGAATTTTGTGGAGAGAGTCAATATCAGTAGTGCTCAGGGGCTGCATCCAACCTAGTGCTTAGGGCATCTTGCAGTGCTGAGGACTGAAATCAAGGTGTCTATGTGAAAAGCATGTGCTTCTACCTTTTGAGCCATCTCTCAAGGCCTGAAGTTTTTGTCTTTGTTTTTGGGCCACACCCGGCACTGCTCAGGGGTTACTCCTGGCTCTGTGCTGAGAAATTGCTCCTGGCAGGCTCAGGGGATCATATGGACTGCCGGGGATCGAACTCTGGTCTATCCCCGTTTGGCCGTATACAAGGCAAATGCCCTACTGCTGTGCTATCTTGCTCTGGCCCCTCAAGGCCTAAAGTTTTTATGTTCCCACAAAGTATATGCTGCAGAAATCAGAAAGGAGCTCAGAGACTAACAGCAGGGACAAGCACCAAGAATATACTTGGGGTATTCATAAGCAGGTAATCTGGACAGTCTGACAAACTGCCTGAAAGACAAGGCATTCAGTTCTCAGACAGGGAAATAAAGAGCAGGAAACTTAAGTGGAGGGACAGAGGGCAGGAATAAGCATATGGAGTATGATGCTCAGTACAGCTTTGGTTGGTTCCAGTGACTGGCCAGGAGCAGAAAGGACGCTTAAGAATGTTCTGGGACCGGAGAGATAGCATAGAGGTAAGGCGTTTGCCTTGCATGCAGAAGGTCGGTGGTTCGAATCTTGGCATCCCATATGGTCCCCCGAGCCTGCCAGGAGCGATTTCTGAGTGTAGAGCATAGAGCTAGGAGTAATCCCTGAGCACTGCTGGGTGTGATCCAAAAACAAAAAACAAAAAACAAAAAAAAAAAAGGAGGGGCCGGAGAGATAGCATGGAGGTAAGGTGTTTGCCTTTCATGCAGGAGGTCATCAGTTCGAATCCCGGCGTCCCATATGGTCCCCCGTGCCTGCCAGGAGCAATTTCTGAGCCTGGAGCCAGGAATAACCCCTGAGCACAGCTGGGTGTGACCCAAAAACCACAAAAAAAAAAGGGGGAAAAGAAAAAGAAAAAAAATGTTCTGAAGTGAGGATTTGGGCCTGAGTCAGGGAAAAGCCCACTGAGGTGTTAGTAAATCTGGCTAAAGCTGAGAGGGATTTCCTCATCTCTGAGCCAAATTGGGGAGGGCATGGAGGGTCGTGGCCTCACCAGCCTCTCCTCCCTTCTCCTCTCCTCACAGGAAAGTGTATGAGTTCCTCTCCTCATTCATCACCTCTGGAATGCGTTTCCTCCTCAATCAACAGGTGGGCTTGTCCTAGGAGGTTGGGAGTCGGACAGTCAAGAGATTGGGACAGTCAAGGGGAAAGCCACTGACCCTGTCCCTCCCCCCCAGATCTGCCCAGTGCTCTACCATACAGGCACAGTGCTGCTCAACTCCCTTTTGGACACAGTGCCTGGTGAGTGGATAGTGCCGCTTTGAGGAGGCTGAGGGGTGAAGCCTGTGGGTAGTAGCAGACTAGCACCACAGACTAGCCCTCCCAAACTCTGCTCTAATGGAGTCTCAGGCCCCCAGGAAGCCCTAGGAAGTTCTCTAGGGGTTGGCTGGCCATGTGGCCACTGGGACAGCTGTGAGAGTAACTTGGGGCACTTGTCAAGGTACCCTTACTCATGGTCTGGTGTTTATGACTAGGTGCTCAGTTCATGTGTGTTCCCTTGGCTGAGTCAACTGAGAATCCCTGCAGTTCATACACAGGGCACGGAAGGGGAAGAGGGGGCAGAGGATGTCAATGACAGATGGTCACTCACTTCATTTACTCAAGCTGCACTGTTGGGCCATTGTGATAGGACAGCAATTAATATACTTGCTTTGCATGCAACTGTCCTAGTTTTGATCCCAAGTGCCACATATGGTCCCCTGAGCCCCCAAAGGAGTGATCCCTGCATGCGGAGTCAAGAGTAAGCCCTGAGCACTGCCCCCAAACTAATAATACTAACAATAATAATAAAAGCTAAAATTGTGGGCCTGGAGAGATAGCACAGTGGCGTTTGCCTTGCAAGCAGCCGATCCAGGACCAAAGGTGGTTGGTTCGAATCCTGGTGTCCCATATGGTCCCCCGTGCCTGCCAGGAGCTATTTCTGAGCAGACAGCCAGGAGTAACCCCTGAGCACCGCCGGTGTGACCCAAAAACCAAAAAAAAAAAAAAAAAAAAGCTAAAATTGTGGTACTCCATTCCTGCATTCCAGGCTATGAGTGCTTCCCATATCAGACTCAACAACCCTATGAAACAAATATCATTATTCATTTTTCTTTTCTATTTTATGGCCATACACAGAAGTCCTCAGGGCTTACTCATAGCTCTGCTCTCTGTGATCACTCCTGAAAGTTTCTTGGGACTTTATGGGATACCAGGGCTTGATCCCAGTTTGGCCACATACAAAGCAAACATTCTATCCATTGTACTATCTCACTGGCACTATGTTATTCCATTTTTATGGACGAGAAACTGAGGCCCAGAGAAGTTCAGCCTATTGCGTAGCATCAAACAGCTTTGCGTGATGTAATGTCCCTCCCCTCAGTGCGCAGTGCAGTGGACCACCACGTTGGCATCGACTATTCCCTTCTGAAGGACCCTGTGGTCTCCGCTGGCAATCTGGACATGGAGTTCCGGGTGAGCTCTCCTGCTGGTGTGTACCCCATCTCTCTAGCCAGACTCCTTCCTTCTCCCTACATTGCCTGTTTGTGGGGGGTCAAATACTTAGGACTACTTGTCGGGGATCATGCAATGAGGAGGACTGATCTTGGGCTTCCTACATGAAAAGCTTGTGCACAAGTACTTGAGTTCTCGCCCTGTCCTGCATTGTCTGTTTACCTTCTTGCAGCAGAGGCTTCTGCAGAGGCCACTTCTTGTGGAGCAAACAGTAATTCACAGAATTAGTGTCAACCTCCGTGTTTATCTTTTTTTTTTTTTTTTTTTTTTCGGTTTTTGGGCCACACCTGGCGTGCTCAGGGGTTACTCCTGGCTGTCTGCTCAGAAATAGCTCCTGGCAGGCACAGGGGACCATATGGGACACCGGGATTCGAACCAACCACCTTAGGTCCTGGATCAGCTGCTTGCAAGGCAAACACCGCTATGCTCTCTCTCCGGGCCCAATATCCTTTATTCTGACATTAGAATAAAAGTTCATGTAATTTTTTTCTAAGTTGTTTTTTTTTTTTTTGGTTTTTGGTCCACACCCGGCAGTGCTCAGGGGTGACTCCTGGCTGTCTGCTCAGAAATAGCTCCTGGCAGGCACGGGGGACCATATGGGACACCGGGATTCAAACCAACCACCTTTGGTCCTGGACCGGCTGCTTGCAAGACAAACACCACTGTGCTATCTCTCCAGGCCCCGTGTTTATCTTTTTTTTTTTGTTGTTTGTTTTTTGGGTCACACCCGGCAGTGCTCAGGGATTATTCCTGGCTCTCTACTCAGAAATCGCTCCTGGCAGGCTCGGGCGTCCATATGGAATGCCGGGATTCAAACCACCATCCTTCTGCATGCAAGGCAAATGCCTTACCTCCATGCTATCTCTCTGGCCCATCTCTATTTTTCTAACTTTATCCTGCTCTTTCTCAGACCCCAGGACCTTTGCTCATGTTCTGCCTGTCCCTCTTGCCTCTCTTTCCCAGAAGGACCTGCACACATGACCTCATTTCATTACAACCCAACTCATGTCCTTTGCTGCAGGATCTAAAGCAAATGACTTAATCTTTCTGTGTCTTCTCCTTATTTGTACATGGAAATAGGGTTGGAAGATATGCTTTGGGCCAGAGAGTTGACTCAGCTGCCTTAGTGTAACTGGATTACTAAAGTAACTTGTTGTTGTTATTGTTGTTGTTATTTTTGGGTCACAACTGGCAGGCTCCAGGATTACTCCTGGCTCTATGCTCAGAAATCACTCCTAGCAGGTTCAGGAGGACCATATGGAGCCGAAATTCAAACCACTGTCTTTCTGCATGCAAGGCAAATGCCCTACCTCCATGCTATCTCTCTAGCTCCAATAATCTGAGAATCTTTTTTCTTTGTTGTTTCTTGTTTTTGGGTCACACCCTGTGACACTCAGGGGTTACTCCTGGCTATGCGCTCAGAAACCGTTCCTGGCTTGGGGGACCATATGGGACTCTGGGAAGTGAATCTTGGTCCGTCCTAGGCTATCGCTAGCTTTACGCCCTGTGCCACCGCTCTGGCCCTGGAGTAACTTTTGAACGTGGAGCATGGAGCTAGGAGCAGTCCCTGAACGCTGCTGGGTGCAACCCAAACTTCCCACAACAAAAGCCAAACAAAACAAATAAACAAAACCTAAACATGTGCCTCATGGGGGTGACTTATGGGTTAAAGGTGACTTATGGCCAGGACACAGAAGGTTCACTATGTCTATGGAAGCAGCATCCGGCCTTGAAATACCACTGAAATACTTGGTTCCTGAAACCCTTTCCGGAGTCTACCTTCTCCAGTCTGATGTGGTTCCCTCATAGCCCACACACACAACTATGCCCTTTCACTCTTGCATACGTCACAGCAGCAGCTCATTCTGATTCCCCACCAAACTACCAAGTGCCTACGACTGACACTGATATCTGGTGAGCCTTGGGTACTGGGCCAGTCAACTTCTTGTTAGTTTGTTTTGCTTTGGGGCCATACCCAATAATCATCAGGACTTATTCCTGGTGGTGCTTGAGGGACCACATGCGGTACTGGGGATCAAACCTGGTTGGCCATGTACTATAGCTCCAGCTCCATAAGCCAGTCAGCTTTGGCCTTGCCTCTGCCTCAACAGGGTGCCTTCTTCCCCTTGGCTGAAAAGAACTGGAGCCTGCCCAATCAGGCTGTTGAGCCCCTGCTGCAGCAGGAGGAGCGGATGGTGCATGTGGCCTTCTCTGAGTACTTCTTTGACTCGGCATTGGAGAGCTACTTCCAGGCAGGGACCCTAAAACTGTCACTGGTGGGAGACAAGGTATGTCAAGGCTTGCATGTGGGATAGGAAGAGGGAATCTGAGAGTGAATTCCTGGTGGTATCGCTCATTTTATCTCCCTATGTAGGTACCCCACGATCTGGACATGCTACTGAGGGCCTCCTACTTTGGGAGCATCGTCCTATCGGTGAGCGTTGGCAGGAGGGAGGAGTGACCAGGCATACATTTACACTCTAATGGGAGCATCAGGGAGGGGTCTGGAGGAGGTCTCTTGATGTAGACCAGAGGTTCCCAGGCATATTCGACCTAATGCATCCTTTTCAGAAAAAAAAAAAAAAAAAAAGGGCCCAGAGAGATAGCACAGCGGCGTTTGCCTTGCAAGAAGCTGATCCAGGACCAAAGGTGGTTGGTTCGAATCCCGGTGTCCCATACGGTCCCCCGTGCCTGCCAGGAGCTATTTCTGAGCAGACAAGCCAGGAGTAACCCCTGAGCACCGCCGGGTGTGACCCAAAAACCAAAACCAAACCAAACCAAAACAAAACAAAACAAAACAAAACAAAACAAAAAACAACCCTGCTATCCTCCCCCTCAATTTATGTTCTTTTTTGTTTGGGGTCACATCCGGAAGCTCTCAGGGGTAACTACTGGCTCTGAGCTCAGAAATTGCTCCTGGTAAACTTGGGGACCATATGAGATGTTGGGGATCAAACCCAGTTCTGTCCCAGGTTGGCCGCAAGCGAGGCAAATGCCCTACCACTGTGCTATCACTCTAGCCCGTTTTCTTTATTTCTTTTTTTTTTTTTGGTTTTTGGGTCACACCTGGCAGCGCTCAGGGGTCACTCCTAGCTCCACACTCAGAAATCGCTCCCGGCAGGCATGGGGAACCATATGGGATGCCGGGACTCGAAACAATGACCTTCTGCATGCTTACCTCTCCTTACCTCCATGCTATCTCTCCGGCCCCTAGCCCCTGTTTTCTTGAAGTCAACTAGGCTAGTCAACTAGCCTCCAGTCCTTCCAGTTGCTACTCTGTGCTCCCTTACCCACTATCATTCCACTATCCTCAGCACAACAATATCACCCACTTTGGGAGATTCTGGTGCAAATGGAAGGACTTGCCATAACTTGCTGTGTCAGTTTCCACATGCTCCATCTCCTGGAGCTAGGCCTAAGCTACAAAAGTGTGGGTAAGACTGGGGGTCCACGCTGACTTTTCTTTTTGTGTTTGTTTCTCCTTATTTTTTACCACACCCAGTGGTGCTCAGGGCTTACTTCTGTCTCTGCACTCAGGGATCACTTGGGAGACCATCTTGGGTATTGAGAACTGAACCCCAGTCAGCTGTGTGCAATACAAACCTACCAATGTTCTACCCAATGTACTATCTTTTTGGCCCCAATATCATGACATGTTTCTGCTTATTTCCTCTTGTTCCCTCTGTGTGTGTGTGTGTGTGTGTGTGTGTGTGTGTGTGTGTGTGTGTGTGTGTGTGGTGTATTTTAGTAGAAAAGAGAAATGTTTCTGTGATCACTAAAGTACTCGGTTCAATTCTGTATATCCATCCAGAGCTGGGATTTGAGCATGAACTTGATCTGGGTGATTCCGCATGATCACAAAGACTTCTCTACACCATCCCTCAATGGGTTGGCATAAGAATGAAATGAACAAAGCATATAAAGGCATTAGAAAGTACCCAATAAAGGCAGAGCTCAGAAGCTATAGGCTATCATGCTATTACTATCATCACTGTCATTAGACTTGACTAACAAGCACTCTCTGTGCTGTCCCATGACCTAGTTTGGAGTCCAACTCTAGAACTGATTACACAGTCACATATGCTGTAGCTTGACCCGTCTGTACCTGTATTTCTCCACTTCAAAACTGAGCATGACTCCCTCCCAAGGCAATGGGGCGATTGAAATGAGCTCATGTACATGGAAATGTGTGACAGAGAGGAAAGCACTTGGTCAGTGATGAAAGACTTAATTGATCCTGGTAATCATCATAAACTAACCACAGTCTCCAGAATCCACACAGCGTTTAGAGAAAGGGAAGGTACATGGAGGTGGGATAAGTAGTTAGCAGGGACTATATCCCAAGGTATCTGCTTGGAGCTTGGATGTGAAAGGTGAGAATTTAAGAAAACAGGAGGAATTAGAACGGTAGTAGAGGCCCGGAGTGGTGGCACAAGCAGTAATCTGCCTTGCGCGCACTAGCCTAGAATGGACAGCATTTTGATCCCCCCTTGGTCCCCCAAGCCAGAAGCAATTTCTGAGAGCATAGCCAGGAGTAACCCCTGAGCATCACCAGGTGAGGCCCCCAAACAAAACAAAACAAAACAAATAAACAAAAGGTAGTAGAAAGGGTAAGGTGCTTGCCTTGAAAGTAGCTGACCTGGTTTCAATCCCTGGTATTCTGTATGAGCCTGCCACGAGTGATCCTTGAGCAGAGAGCCAGGAGTAATCCCTGGGCACAGCCAGGTATGTCCCCTCTAAAGCACACACACACACACAATAGAAAAGAAAGCAGAGATTGCAGGGTGATAGCTTGTAGGCCTAGAGTGATTGCATGCCAGAGGACTGGGTTGAATTTAGCAGCTCCTGGGCTTCTGAGCCCTTCTGGGGAATGACTAAGTAGAATTGACCAGTGACACTGAAAACAAACAAAAGAAAAAGGAGAAAGACATTCTGGTGCGAGTGAAGAGAGGCTGCCTGCTGTTCTAGGTAGTTTAGGAAGTCACCCCAATCTTCACACTTGAGGCTTCTGAGTGACCTCAGCTGGGACTTGTTCCCAGACCCCTGCAGTGCTCGACTCCCCATTGAAGTTGGAGCTCCAGGCCATCGCACCTCCCCGCTGCACCATCAAGCCCTCAGGCACCACAGTTGCTGTCACTGCCAGCGTCACCATCTCCTTGGTCCCGCCCAACCAGCCCGAAGTCC
The DNA here is from genome assembly GCF_024139225.1 of Suncus etruscus. Lineage (NCBI taxonomy): Eukaryota > Metazoa > Chordata > Mammalia > Eulipotyphla > Soricidae > Suncus > Suncus etruscus. The sequence continues at coordinate 27,090,693 of NC_064856.1, read as the reverse complement.
AGCTGTCCAGCATGATCATGGTGCGGGTGTGGGCACCAGATTGGGGCTGCCGAGGGTGGGCTTCGGGTGTGCGTCAGGATCTGTGGGAACACCTCTCCCTGTCTCTTCCATGCAGGACGGGCGTCTCAATGCCAAGATGGCCCTGCGTGGGAAAGCCCTGCGAACACAGCTGGACCTGCGAAGGTAGGTGTCATCCCTTCACCTCCCATATCTGCACATGATGAGCCTCAGTGTCATCAGGACAATCACTCTGGAGAGCTAAGAACCACTCAGCTATGGGCCGGAGAGATAGCATGGAGGTAAGGCATTTGCCTTGCATGCAGAAGGTTGGTGGTTCGAATCCTGGCATCCCATATGGTCCCCTGAGCCTGCCAGGAGTGATTCTGAGTGCTGCCGGGTGTGACCCAAAACACAACCAAACAATCAAACAAAAACAGTCCTCAGAGGGGCAGGGTTGGGTGTCTCAGTAAATTGCCTTTATTAGAATATATTAGAGCCTTTATTAGAGCATAACTTTGCTACACACTACAAAGAAGCAAGTGAATCGAATAAACCTGGTTAAATGTCACTGTCAAGGTCACAAACCCACTGCTGAGCATGAGAACATAAGCTCTGGGGGCCAGAGAGATGACGTAGAGAACTGAAGTACATCCTATGCATGAGATTCCCCTAAGCACCACTGATGCTCAGAAAAGGACAAAGAATCTGGGCTTTAGCAGAAATTGTATAGCTTTGTTTTGTGATCTTAAAGCCTAGTCACTAATCTTTCAAGTTCCATGTAAATGTGGCATCTACTTTCTAGAGCTATGTTATACTATATAAGATTATCAGCCATTATTCCTCATTGTCCCAGCCATGTTCCTACATCTTCCTGGATCTAGTGATTATGCCTAGATACATTTTGTTGTTGGGATGGGGGGATGGTGGTGCTCAGTGGTTACTCCTGGGTCTGTGTATTTACTCAGTAATTACTTCTGCGTTGTGTGTGGGACCATATAGGATACTGGGGATTGAATGGGGTCGGCCATATGCAAGGCGAACACCCTACCACTGGAGTATCACTCCAGCCTGGATACAGAATATTTTACTGATAGTCCAGTTGGACAATTGTTTGAAGACAATATGGAGTAGTGGTTACAAGTCTATATTCTGGGGCTGGAGAGATAACACAGCAGTAGGGCGTTTGCCTTGCATGCAGAACAGTGGTTCGAATCCCGGCATCCCATATGGTCCCCTGAGCCTGCCAGGAGCGATTTCTGAGTGTAAAGCCAGGAGTAACTCCTGAGCGCAGCTGGGTGTGTCTCAAAAAGCCAAAAAAAAAAAAAAGTATATATTCTGGGGGCTGAGGTGATATGACAGTGGGCAGAGCACTTGCCAGCCCCACCAGGAGTAATTCCAGAGGAGCTCAGGGCCTGAGCACTACTGAGTGTGGTCCAAAACCCAAAAAGTCTCTATTTTGGAGCTAGTCAGATAGTACAGGAGGAAAGGCATGTACCTTACTTGCAGTGGACCCCAGCCTGAATCCCTAGCATCACATATTGTCCCCTGAGTTCCCCAGGAGTGATCCCTGAACACCACTGGAATAAGCCCTGAGCAGCACCGGATGTGTTTCCCCCACCCCCAAAATTACATTCTGGTACTTGCATGTTACTTCTGTGCTGGTCCCTTGAGAACCGCCAGAGGTCACTCCTGAGCAGATCCAGTAGACCTGGAGCATTGCCAGGTGTGCCCCTCTGCAAATATCCTCTCAGGGGCAGGGTTTTCTGTTTCCCAGCTGTTTACCTCGTCAAATGGTTTAACTTTTCAGGGTCTCATCTGACGCATCTTTAAAGTACAGACATTAGGGCCCGGAGAGATAGCACAGCGGTGTTTGCCTTGCAAGCAGCCAATCCAGGACCAAAGGTGGTTGGTTCGAATCCCGGTGTCCCGGATGGTCCCCTGTGCCTGCCAGGAGCTGTTTCTGAGCAGACAGCCAGGAATAACCCCTGAGCAACGCCAGGTGTGGCCCAAAAACCAAAATAAAATAAAATAAAATAAAATAAAAAAATAAAGTACAGACATTAACAGTACCTCTTTTCAGGGTTCTTATAAGGATTAAATCAGTAGGCATTTTAAAAATATTTTAACATTTGGGGCCGGAGAGATAGCATGGAAGTAAGGCATTTGCCTTTAACGCAGAAGGACGGTGGTTTGAATCCCGGCATCCCATATGGTCCCCTGTTCCTGTCAGGGGTGATTTTTGAGCGAAGCCAGCAGTAACCTGAGCGCTGCCGGGTGTAAGCCAAAAAATAAAGAATTGGGGAGGGGTCAGAGTACAGTGGGTACGGCATTTGCCTTGCACATAGACGATCCAGGTTCAATATTGGCATCATATGGTCCTTTGAGCACTACCAGGGGTGATTTTTTTGTTTGTTTGTTTTTGGGCCACACCCGGCGGTGCTCAGGGGTTACTCCTGGCTGTCTGCTCAGAAATAGTTCCTGGCAGGCACAGGGGACCATATGGGGACGGATTCGAACCAACCACATTTGGTCCTGGATTGGCTGCTTGCAAGGCAAACGCCACTGTGCTATCTCTCCGGGCCTCAGGGGTGATTTCTAAGTTCAGAGCCAGGAGTAATCCCCAAGCGTGGCTGGGTGTAGCCCAAACACTGCCCCCAACTTTTTTTTGGGGGGGCCACACTTGTTTGATACTCAAGGGTTACTCCTAGCTAAGCGCTCAGAAATCGCTCCTTGCTTGGGGGAACCATATGGGACGCCGGGGGATCGAACCTCAGTCCTTCCTTGGCTAGCGCTTGCAAGGCACACACCTTACCTCTAGCGCCACCTCACCGGCCCCTGCCCCCAACTTTTTAAAATTGTTTCGAGGCCACACCTGGTGGCTTTCAGGGGCTATGCCTGCATGCTGCTGGGTCAGGACTGTTCCTGGCAATGTTCAGGGCTCACACAATGCTCGGGACCGAATCTGGGCTTTCTGTACACAACTATAAAGGCTGCACTCTAGCCTTTATAGCTTTCCCCTGGAAGGCTCCTATACCTACAGCCACCAGCATGATGCCCATGCAGCAGTGAAGAAGTGCTCAGTCAATAACAGCAGCAGTCTGGGGCCTGGCAGAACACATCTTGTTCTGGGGTTCCATTCCTAGCATTCCCCTGTCCCCACCTCATCCAAAATGGAGAAAAGGAAACAACAGGAAGGAGAAAGGACTGCCCCGAGAATACATACCTGGAAATGTGTACAATGGCTAAGACATTTAAGACCAACTTGGGGTCCTTGGGCAGGGGAAAGTGGAGTTCCAAATGCATCTTTGTCTACACAGGTTTCGAATCTACTCGAACCAGTCTGCACTAGAGTCATTGGCAGTGAGTAGGGAATGAGTGTTGGGTAGCAAAGGCCAGGCTCCAGGGAGTAGCCAAGGGGAAGCCTTGATCTCACACTTGTTCCCTTCCAGCTGATCCCACTGCAGGCGCCACTGAAGACCATGCTGCAGATTGGGGTGATGCCCATGCTTAATGGTAGGTCTGTGGGTGGTGGATTTGGGAGGAGGGGAGGTAAGAGGCTCGATTCAGGATGACCAGCTGTCATATCTCCCCTCCCCAGAGCGGACCTGGCGTGGAGTGCAGATCCCACTGCCCGAGGGCATCAACTCTGTGCACGAAGTGGTGACCAACCATGCAGTGAGTGGGGTGTGGGGAGAGAGGCGCCTTCCCCTTCCCCTTCCCTTACCCCCAACATCCACCTCCCAGCTCCTCTAAATCAACCTTCTTAATTTTTTTGTTTTGGGGCCATGCCCAGTGTTCAGGAATCGATCCTGGATTGGCTACATGCGAGGCCAAAGTCCTACTCGCTGTGTTATCATTTGGGCCTGTCCTTCCCATTTTAATCTTTCATCACTCTTCTCGGTTCTTTGCACAGATTATGCCCTCTCCTAGGTACTTACTCTTAATTTTTTTTTTGCCACACCTGTTTGACGCTCAGGGGTTACTCCTGGCTATGCATTCAAAAACAAAACCAGAAGAAAAAAAGAACCACTTTGCAGGGCCAGAGATAGTACAGTGGGTAGGGTGCTTGTGTTCCAGGCAGTCTATCTGGATTCATTCTCTGGAATCACATATGGTTGCCCCCAAGTCCCCTTAGGAGTGATCCCTGACTTCTTTATTGAGGGTCCTTTGAGGTTAAGAATTTATCCGTAAAAAAAAAATAAAAATAAAAATAATTTATCCGTGGGCCCGGAGAGATAGCACAGTGGCGTTTGCCTTGCAAGCAGCCGATCCAGGACCAAAGGTGGTTGGTTCGAATCCTGGTGTCCCATATGGCCCCCCGTGCCTGCCAGGAGCTATTTCTGAGCAGACAGCCAGAAGTAACCCCTGAGCACTGCCGGGTGTGGCCCCCCCCCCCCCAAAAAAAAGAATTTATCCGTAAGCTCTGATGTCAGTAACAGAATAAACAGCATATCCTCTTCCCCTGTGTAGGGATACCTCACCATTGGTGCTGACCTCCAATTTGTCAAAGGGCTCCGAGAAGTGATTGAGAAGAACCGACCTGCTGAGCCCAGGGACCCCAGGACAACTAGTGCTCCCCGACTGTCTGTGACTGCGGCCTGAGCCCTCCCTGCTCCTCAGGCAGCCACATTACATTCAGGACTCCAGTTCCTCTCATCTCATCCCCTCTTGCCCATTCACCTCACCAGATCCCAGTGCCCAAGGAGAGACAAGGTTTAACCTGTACCCAATTTAATTCCATAATCACAATTCATCCATTCATCCATCCAAATTTAATATCTCCCTCCCAGGGCTGTCCTGAGCTCTTATTTTCCTGGGATTAATCAGTATGTTCTAAAAGCCAGGGGGTCGGGCAGGGGAAGGGGCCTTAGCCCCTTTGTCCCACCAAACCCTGAAATCAGGAATAAAGTGCCAGTTCCCCCTGAAGCTGTCTCTGGAAGCGGGGCTGGCTTGCAGGAGCATTTGCATAAAGAAGAGCCTCCTTTTGGGCAGGGGAAGGCTGGTCAGACAGCGAGTGGCTGTGGCAAGTGGCTGTCCCGGCCTTCAGTATGGCTCATTGTTCAGGAAGCGGGAGAACATGGTGAAAGCGGCATGAGGCTTGTCTGTGGGGACCATGTGTCCGGCACCCTGAGGAATAAAGCTTGTTGAAGTCTGCCCCCCACTGTCCCTTCCCTGGGTGGGAGACCTCCATTCTTCCCAGGCCCCCCTCCCACCCCAAGGAAATTAGTCCTCACAAGAACCAGGTAGGAAAGTGCAGTAGGATGGGTGGGTCCCCTTGTTCCTTTGCCAGCTCCCCTACACCCCAGCCTACCTTGATGGTGAGAAAGGAGATGTTGGAGAACTCTTTGACAAAACCACCGATCTGCTCCCCGCTGTCCTTGTAGTTCACTAGCCAGGGCCGCCGCTGGACCTCCACCTGCAAGTAGCAGGGTAGCAGACACTGAGCATCTGGGTCAGAGCCCAGGAACTCCGCCAAACCTCCAGAGACCAGCTTTGGCTCCCAACACCCAGCCTGTCCTGCTGCACCCTGTCTCACCTTCTGGTTGAGGGAGTCCACAAACCACTCATCCCCCAAGAAATTGCAAGCCATGTCTACATCTCCATTGTACAGCAGGATCCGAATTGCCTGCAGAGGACCCAGAGGTTCCCAGAATGAGTCCAGACAATGACCCCAAGCCAAGCCTTCCTCTGTGGGGTACAAGGAGTCTGCCAAACAGCATGAACCGGGAAATGCAGCCACCCGCTGAAGGTTTCCTATGTGCCCAGTACTCTGGTAAATGCTCAAAGAGTTTCACACCTTAGGAGGGAGATGCTCCCAGTTTAAGGGTTTAGGGTCACTCAAGGTCCTCAGAGGACCATGTGGGGCCATATATTGAATACTGACTTCCTGCATGCACTCCAGTCTATTCAGCCAGGGAGGCCCCAGGGAGATAGCTTGTTAGCCCTATAACACAGATGGGAAAATGGAGTGTCAAAAGTTTGAATATCTTGGAGGCACATGGCCAGTAAAGAGATTTGGACCCAGATAACCTGACCTCAGAGTCATATGCTGACCACTTGGTCTCACCTGGCTCTCCCATGCTGGCCCTTCTTGGCCAATCCACAACAGGTTCTGAACTTATATTTTTGGTTTGTTTTTGGGGGCATATCTGGTAGTGCTCAGGAGTTATCCTGGCTCTGTGCTCAAGGCTCAGTCCTGGTGAGGCTCAGGGTATCATATAGGCTGCTAGGAATTGAACCAAGGTTGACCACATGCAGGTTAAGCACCCTACCCACTGTACTATCACTCCAGCCCATCCATACACCTTCTGACTTGTTTTCTTTACCCTAAATGCTCTCTGGCTGCACTGAACGCTGATTCTCCTATAGCAAAGGACCAGAGCTGGGGCAGGAGACAGGGCTGAGTTCAGATCTTGACCCTGCCAACAGAGGAGCAAAAGACTTCACGGCTGCGAGTTTCAGCTCCCCATCTGCAGTGGTACTCTAAAGAGGTCTTCTAGGCCAGACTGTCCCTACTCACTTTTGTGCTAAGCAGCTTGAGGTATTGGGTGCTCATGCTTGGGTAGAGACGGCGATACTGAAGGTTCACCAGGAAGCTGCAGGAACAAGTGGGGCAGGCCCCACGCAGATCAGACAGGGAGAAGGATAAAGACCAGGCCAGGGGTTCAGAGAGATTGTACAGGGGTTCAAGCTTTTGCCCTGCACCTCAACAACTTGGATTCAATCACTGTCAATGCTGGATCTGGCCCAAAATCAAAACACACAAATAAAATAGAAGGGGGAGTGAAAAAAATGGGTCAAAGGGCTGGAGCACAGGTTCTGCATGTGGAAGACTGAGGTTTGATCCCACATGGTCACCCAAGGAAACTCCTGAGCACCAACCTGGGAATAGCCCATGACAAAACATTAAAGTCAGATCACTCTTTCAGCCTATGTGGCAGACACTAGTCAGGCTGATCATGGGGCTGGTGCTTCATTTGAGTATAACTGGCCAGGGGCCAAAATTCACAGGTCAATCTCATTTGGAAAGGTATTAGGGATGCTTTTTGGTAACTAGAATGACTGCAGTCAAATGGGGATCAGTAGGTATGTATATCAGCTGTCAACATGCAGGTGTGGAGAGCTGAAATGATTCCCACACATGGCTGGGTGTGGTCCCCAAACCAAGAACATGGTTTTGTTTGTTTAAACACACCTAGCCACACCTTGGAACTTACCTCTGGCATTGCACTCACTTCTGGCAGACTTGGGAGACCATATGGAATTCTGGGGATCAAACCCAAGTTGGCAGAGAGCAAGGCAAGTGCCTACCCGCTGTCTTATCTCTCTGGCCCTCCAGAACGTGTTTTAAAAGAATGGTCTGGGGAGGAGGCTCTAGCTATATGGAATCCTGCTTTGCACGTTCAAGGCACTGGCCTTCTTCAGCAGAAACAGAGATGGGAAGAACCAATGAATGTGGACTTGGGGCATTGTCAGACACCCCAACACAATACACTGTCACCCAAGTGGCCTGAGAACCCCTGGAAACTTCTCCCATGACCATGAGCCCTGTGTCTACCCCCCTTCCCCGATCCCCCACCGAGACTCACTTGCACATGGCCCAAGGCGGCAGCTGCTCAGGGATGTGCAGGGCCTCCCTTACATACGGGTTATTGAGGTAGGTAGAGGCAGCAGTGGTATTCGTGCAGGGGGGATCCATGCGCACCTTCTTTCCAGAACGCAGCAGGGTCTGGGGGACATGGGGGGATCAGGATCTGGGCTTCACTGCCCTGCTGATAGGAATGTGGGTATGTGTGGGGTGTTGGTGGGAGTAGTACCTGATGCAACACCCGCTTGAAAGACAGACGAGTGAAGAGGTTACCAAAGTCCTGGACCACTATAGTGTCCTGCTCGTACCTGTGAGCAAGGTAGAGTGGCATCAGAGCTTCCAGAGGGGGCTAGGGCTAGCTCTTGAGGTGCAGGGTAGTGGGGCCTACCTTATGTGGCCAGGCACACCCCCTGCACAGGGGGCATAGAGATTGTAGATATTGAGACCGGAGTTGCCCACGATGCGAGATACTTCCTGTAACTGCAACGACACCAGACCACAGGCTTAATGGGGGCCAACACTGCCTCCCACACAATTTGTCAAAGGCTGGCTGGAGTGATAGCACTCTAGTAGGGAGTTTGCCTTTCAGACGCCGACCCTTGTGTCCCTTATGGTCCCCCAAGCCTCCAGGAGTAATTTCTGAATGCAAGGCCAGGAGTAACCCTAGTATGGCTGGGTGTGATCAACCCCTCCAAATAGTTTGTCACAAGGCTTGTCATGCTCCCACTTCACCTTATGGCATCGCCCACACTCTCAGCTTTTCCCACAGGGAGATGAGCTCAGTGGAAAGGTATAGCAGGCCCCATCCTAATGAAACCACTGTCCACTACTGGTACTTCCTCCTGGTTGGCCCAAGGTGGAAAATGAGGGCAACACCACCTCTCCCCAGAAGTGTGGCTTGAACCGGGTAGTGCCCTTGTTCTGGGACTTGTTTAGAGTCAAGCAGGTCAGGACCAGAGCAATAATAGTACAGCAGGCAGCCTTGCACACGTTGACCCAATTCTGAAGCTTTGTATCCCATATGGTCTTCTGAGCCCCACCAGGAATGATCCCTGAGCACTACCAGGCATGGTCCAAATCAACAACAAGGGGCCGGAGAGATAGCATGGCGGTAAGGCATTTGCCTTTCATGCAGAAAAACAGTGGTTCAAATTCCGGCATCCCATATGGTCCCCAGTTCCTGTCAGGGGTGATTTTTGAGCATAGAGCCAGGAGTGACCCCTGAGTGCTGCCGGGTGTGACCCCCCCCCCAAAAAAAAAAACAACAAAAAAAAACCTCTAAGAAAGTCACAGGACTACTGGGGCATTCAGCAGAAGATAGCAAAGGATGGGATCAAAATGATGATGGGGACATGATGTTCCCCTGCCTTCAGGGAATGTGGCTCTATCCTCAGAATTGGGGAAGTCAGGGTGGACCCTCACATTGGACACACATTCTGCATCCTTGTTGTCGTAGAAGTTGCACTTGTTCTGAGAACAGCAGTGGGTCTGCAGGGAAGACCAGAGCCTGGAAGAGATCAGAGTACATGTTTTGAGGCCAGGGTGGACCCCTTATTCCTGATACCAGTGATCCTCAAGTTACTGCCCACTGTCCTCCATGCCCATCAATTCTGAAGGTTCTTTTTTTTTTTTATTTGGTTTTTGGTTTTTGGGTCACACCTGGCAGCACTCAGGGATTACTCCTGGCTGTGTGCTCAGAAATCACTCCTGACAGGCTCAGGGGACCACATGGGATGCCAGGATTCGAACCACCGTCAGTCCTGGATCGGCTGCTTGCAAGGCAAACACCCAATCTCTGTACTATCTCTCTGGCCCCAATTCTGAAGGACTTTTTGGTTTTCTTTTTCTTTTTTTTTAGGAGGGTCACACCCAGCAGCGCTCAGGGATTATTCCTGGCTCTACCAGAGCTCTACGCTCAGAAATCGCTCCTGGCAAGCTCGGGAACCATATGGGATGCTGGGATTCGAACCACCAACCTTCTGCATGCAAGGCAAATGCCTTACCTCCATGCTATCTCTCCAGCCCCTAATTCTAAAGGTTTTTTAACCTTCCAGCACTATACCCTCCCAGCAGCTTTGGTCCCACCTTGGGCACTAAGCATGGCAGGACCAGGGATATGCCTGAAGGACACACTTGACCCACTCCAACTAACACTGCCCAACTCTCCCCTTCATACCTGTTCCCCAGAAGACCGTGGTAGTAAGCAAAATATACCAGCGAGTTGTCATTCTGCTCGTATGAAGACAATCCATTGCCCACGGCCAGCCCCTGTAAACAGTCAGGGAGCTCAGCATCGCCCGAGGGAAAGAAGGCACTTCTTGTGACTTCAATCCTGAGCAGAAGCTGAAATCCTGGTGGTTTGTGGGGGTGGAGGGAGGAGACCATTCAGCATCAAGAACAGAGCTGGTGGCCCGACAAGAAAACTTCCTGTCAGGAGACACGGGTGAGCAGAGAAGGGCCTGCAAAGGGTTCGTTGTTTGCGGGGTGGAGAAGACTGTGCCAGCCACCTCCATAACCATCAGGATCCCTTCCAGCCCCACCTGAAGGTTCATGCTGGGGTCCTGCGCGACCAACGTGGCCAGGGTAGGGATATAGATGCCAGCATAGCTCTCCCCAGTTAGGAAAAGCGCGTTGTCCTTGTACTCTGGAAAGCGGCTGAAGAAGTCCTGAAGAGCTTCATAGTTATTCTGGGCAACCTAGGGTGGGCAGAAGAGAGGGGGATTAAGGGGTGTTGGTATCTGAGCTGCACAGAACCTCACGGTCAATACCAGGCACCTGTCTCAATATAGGGCAAAGTGTGTTGGCCAAGAGCATCGCACAGGGCCTGAACAGTCTCAAACAAGGATGCCACCCCAACCACGCGGCAGGCTCACCTCAGAGTCATTAGTCGCATAATACTTGTCACTGGAGTAGGAGAAACCCACCCCAGCTGGGGACTCGATGTACAACATGTTGGCTATCTAGAAAGGGTGGAGGAAAGGAGCTTGAAGAAGTTCCCCGTGTGTGGGTAAGTGCCCACATAGCCCCAATCTCCCTTGGCCCCTAGGACCCAGAGCTCATGCTATACCAAATTCCAGGAATAGGGGTTGTACTCCAGGGTGACACCATCTGGCTGGATCTGCGGAAGGAAGCGGCCTCATGAAGTCAAACACACCTAGTACTTTATATCCGGGCACGACCCAGGCAACCAGTAGTGCCTAAGAAGCAGGCAACCCTGGCAACCGCGATACCTCCAGGATATCCCCAGGTTCTTCCCCGCCTCTAGACAGCGCCCCCTTCTCTACCGAGAGGAGCACGGGAGGCTGTGGGCACGCACCAGAAAGGGTCCGTGCTCGGTGAGGAGGCCGTCCAGGGAGCTGCAGCCAGGCCCGCCGTTGAGCCAAAGCACCAGCGGACTGCTGCTCGGATTCTTCTGACATTCCACAAACCTGGGGAGCAATCAGAGCTCGGTGGGTGCGGTGAAAGGCCTTTGTGCTCCCGGAGAACCTTCGGAGCAGCACCCCACCCCCAGAAAGACGCCCCCCTCCCTGCCTTGGGTTGAGAGGCAGACCAGTAGTGGAACTTCTTGGAGTCCGAGGCTCTCAGGTAGCCCGAGTACTGGCGGAAGGACGGCTGTTTGGCCAGCCCCGGCAGGCTCCGGATCTCGTCCGAAGACGGGGCTGCCTGGTCTCGGGGCGCCCAGGAGACGAGCAGCAGCAACAGCAGCTGGAGCGACGGCGACGGTGCGGCTCGGACCATCTGCAGGAGGAAGCGGGTGTGAGCGGTTCGACCCATCGCTGCTCCTGCCGATCCGGGCGCTCTGTTCCACCCACTGGGTCTCCCAGGCCGCGCAGCCTGCCAGGGGGTACTCGGGGATCCGCGAGCCACCGGAGACCCCTCACCTCTGCTCCCGCACGTCCTTGTTCGATAGAAGGTGCCCCAGGAACGGGAAGTCATGTGAACTGGGAGTCACATGGGTGCGGACACCATGTGACCGTCTTGCCCAAGAGGGCGACCCCCATTCTGATTGGTGGTAGGGAGGAGCTAGAGAGGATCCAAGTGGGTCGTGGCCCGCGGCATCCCGGGCCATCTCTTGGGCCATCTCCTGGGTGCCCGAGGTCAGGTGACCTACTGAGGCTGGGAGGGGTCCCCAGTCTCCCGGGGTCCTTGCGAAAAAGGAGGGATGGGGGGGGGGCGAAGAGATAGCATGGAAGTAGGCGTTTGCCTTGCATGCAGAAGGACGGTGGTTTGAATCCCAGCATCCCATATGGTCCCCTGAGCCCGCCGGGATCGATTTCTGAGCGTAGAGCCAGGAGGAACTCCTGAGCGCTGCCGGATGTGACCCAAAAACAAAACAAAACAAAAGTGGGGGATGGGGAGAAAGCATGGAGGTAAGGCGGTTGCCTTAGACGCAGAAGGACGCTGGTTCGAATCCCGGCATCCCATATGGTCCCCGGAGCGTTGCCGGGTGTGACCCAAAGACAAAACAACAACAACAACAACAACAAAGGAGGGATGGTTGAGTCTCCTGCGCTAGAACCCCCTGGACTTGGTCGTCCATGGGGGAAAGACCTTATATGGTGTCCCCAGCTGTCACCAGCTGAACCCGCCACCAAAAATAGCCCGGGCACTCGCTGTCGCGGCTTCCAGGCTGGGCGATGGCTGCCGTCTCCGGCCCCACTGTTTTGGGTGTACCCCGGCGACCCGAACCTCCGCCCACCCGTTTCCACCCGGTGCACGGCGCCAACATCCGCGTGGATCCCTCCGGGATGCGGGCCACGCGCGTGGAGAGCTTCGCGCACGGCGTGTGCTTCAGCCGGGAGCCGCTGGTGGCGGGCCAGGTCTTCCTGGTGGAGATCGAGGAGAAGGAGCTGGGCTGGTGCGGGCACCTGCGTCTGGGCCTGACTGCGCTGAACCCCGCGAGCCTGGCTGCCGTGCCCGAGTTCTCGCTGCCCGATCTGGTCAGCCTCGGCCACACTTGGGTCTTCGCCATCACTCGCCACCATAACCGTGTGCCCCCTGAAGACCACCACCAGGGCCCGGAGGCAGCTGCCCCCCGCCGCCCCCCAGCCCTCCTGGAGGAACCCTATCTGTGCGTCGAGCAGTTTCGCATCCCCCGCGACCGGCTGGTGGGCCGTAGCCAGCCGGGGCTCTACAGTCACCTCCTGGACCAGCTCTATGAGTTCAACGTGCTGCCTCCCACCGCGCGACGCAGCCGCCTGGGTGTTCTCTTCTGCCCGCGCCCTGATGGCACTGCCGACATGCACATCATCATCAATGGCGAGGACATGGGCCCCAGCGCCCGGGGACTGCCGGCCGCCCAGCCCCTCTATGCAGTGGTGGATGTGTTTGCCTCCACCAAGAGCGTGAGACTGGTTCAAGTGGAGTATGGCTGTAGGTACCCAGCATCTGGGAAAGCCCTTGGCATCCTACTATCCTACTCTGGGGCCTTGGTCAGTCCCACATTAATATCCACAAGTTGAGGGGTCCGGAGCAATAGCACAGCGGGTAGAGCATTTTTTTTTTTTTTTTTGTTTTGGTTTTTGGGCCACACCAGGCGGTGCTCAGGGGTTACTCCTGGCTGTCTGCTCAGAAATAGCTCCTGGCAGGCACGGAGGACCATATGGGACACCGGGATTCGAACCAACCACCTTTGGTCCTGGATCGGCTGCTTGCAAGGCAAACGCCGCTGTGCTATCTCTCCGGGCCCTAGAGCGTTTGTTTTGCACGTTGCTGACCCGGGTTTGATCCCCGGCATTCCATATGATCGGTCCCCCAAGCCTGCTAGGAGCGGTTCCTGTGCACAGAGCCAGAAGTAACCCCTGTGCCCCTCAAACAAAACATTAACAAGTCAGGAGATCTAACTTCAAGATTTATTAATTGATTTTTGGGCCACAACCGGTGTTGCTCAGGGGTTACTTCTGGCTCTGTGCTTAGAATCGCTCCTGGCAAGCTTGGGGGACCATATGGGATGCCAGGAATTCCAGGTCAGTCCCTGGTCGGCAAATGCAAGACAAATGCCTTACCGCTGTGCTATCTCTGGGCCCCAGGAGATCTAACTTCAAATTCCACCTTGCTTATGATTTGGACAAGCCACTCCTTGGCTCTGGGCCTTAGTTACCTATATTGGGTGTGATTGATCAGAATATCCTTCCCTATTTTTATTCTATTTAAGAAATTTATTTATTTCACTCCTGGTGGTTTTCGGTGCATGTATGGGAGGGCTGTCAGGGATTGATCTTGGATCAGACACGTGCAAGGCAAGCACATTTTGCCTTATCTATTACTATTACTCCAACCTTGATTACATTTATTTTAACCTTCTACATGCAAATCATGTGCTCTACCATTGAGCTCCACCTACCACCCTGAAGTCCACTGTCTTGTCTGGCATAATAAACAGGGCAGAGGTTCTAAATCTAATCTTAGATCAGGGGCCTCTGAGAATTGTGTGATCTTTGAGCGAACACAGGCTTCTGAATCAGGCATATGCAGCAGTTAACAGGCATCAGGAATTCCAGGTGGGGTTTTTGCTTGGTCCCAAGGTCTCATTCATCAGATGTAAGATGATACCAAGCTTTGTAGATTTTTATTTTACAATCAGAGTCTTCTTAAGCCTCTATTGAGTTACATTTTATACCTTCAGTGAGCTTGATCCCAGCCCTCTAAGCCTGAGGTGGAGACTGCTGGGAAATTAGATCCTGCACAGGCCTCTAGGTGAGGGGCCGGGGAGTATGTGAGTGTTGTAATAGAGTTGCAGTGTAGTAATCCATATTATTGTGAAAGACACTATTAACTGAAGCACGTGAGAAGCACATGGGGGCAGGCAGGGTCTGGAGAGGGGTTTGCCTAGGGAAAGGACTTGTTCAGGTTAATGGCCTAGGGGACACTAAGACCTAGAATTAATGGGATCAGAGTGATAGTTCAGCACATAGGGCCCTTACTGTGCACACAGTGGACCAAGGTTTGGTCGCTGACATCCCTTATGCTCCCCTGAGTGCTGCCAGTAATATTTCCTGATTGCGGAACAAGAAGCAACCCCTAAACACTATTGGTCATGGTCCCAACTCCTTTCCCCCAAGACCTAGAATCTCCTGGTCTTCACCTCCTCTTCCCTCATCCTGTCCCCCCTTGCCCTCTCTCCACAGTGCCCTCCCTGCAGACGCTGTGCCGCCTAGTGATCCAGAGGAATGTGGTACACCGCTTGGCCATTGATGGGCTCCACTTGCCCAGAGGACTTAAGGATTTCTGCAAGTATGAGTAAAGGCCTCCAGCTACTCAGGGCTGTCTCTGAGGTACCTCACCGCTGCCAATTCTGAGGAGAAATAAATGGCCAGTACTGACATTGATTCCTTATTTTTTGGTGGGGGTTTTGGGCCACACCTGGCTCTGCACTCAGAAATCACTCCTGGCAGGCTCTGGGGATCATATGGGATGCCAGGGATCGAACCGGGTTTGGTCCCAGGTCGACCATGTGCAAAGCAAACACCCTACCACTGTGCTATCACTCCAGCCCCTGATATTGATTCTTGAAGGGTCTCTTTGCCCGTGAATCCTTGAGATGCATTATTTTGTTTGGGGACTACAGCCAGTGGTGCTCAAGGCCACTTCCTGGCTTGCTGCTCTAGGAGCCATGCAGTGCTGGAGATAGAACCTGGGCCTCCGACCTTCAAAGTATGTTCTCTAGTCTGTTGAGGTTTTCCTCTAGCTCAAGGGGCACTTTTTGAATCATTGTGGTCCTGCAAGTTAAAACATCTGAGATCTCACCTAGACTTATGGCTCCTGACTAGTCACTAGTTTCTGGGACACTTACAGAGCACTGAGCCCCTCTCCAAATTCTCATTTGTTTTATTGGTGGTTAGATGTAGATATTATTTTTTAGGAAAGCTCTTCTGGAGTGTCAAGTCAGCCAGATGGGAAAGAGTGTCCTAGAGGAGATGGCTTACTTGAGCAACTTTGAAAAGTACTAATTAGGACTAGCGAGATAGTACAGCAGGTAAGGCATTTGCCTTGCACATAGTTGACCTGGTTTGGATTCCTGGCACCATATATGGTTCCCTGAGACCTGCCAGGAGTGATTCCTGAGCATCATGTGGTGTGGCCCAAGAAGGATGGATGGAAGGAAAGAAGGAAGGGAAAGAGGAAGGATGAGAGGAAAGGAAGGAAGAAGGGAGGGAAAGAGGAAAGGAGGGAGGGAGAGAGGAAGGGAACGAAGGAGGATTAATTAGATCTGACCAAGGAAGAAATGAAGGAAAGACTAATTAGATCTGGCCCTGGAATTCAAATTTAATAGGTCTGGAATGGGGCTGCACATTCAAACTTTCAAAAATTCCTTAAAGATTCAAATGTGCACTAGACTGATAACCAGTGTCCTAGATTTAACAATTTTGTTTTGCAGACAGGAAACTGCAGGCCAGAACCAGAAGTGCTTATAATGAATAAACTCAGAGGATTTCTTCTATGTCCAGGGCACAGAGAACACTTTCCCTTTCTTGGGCTCTCTGATCATTTTCTTCCATACAAATAATCTCATTTCTCCCTCACATGGCCTGACGAGGATGTGGGCAACCATCATTCCCACCTCCCAGATAAGGATACAGAGGAACAAAACTGTCCTGGTGAAGGTGAGAACCTAGAACACCCAGTTCCTGGTCCAGTGCTCTTTTAACCCCAGCCCATTGTCATATCCAGATTCTAGAATGACATGGACAATGCAATGATGTGGGCTTCAGGTGTCAAGGGGAGGTCTATTAGGTGACATTCTAGAAGGGCAGATAGGACATGAGGTAGATGACTATTTCCTCACAAACAGGAGCATTGGAGCAGCCATGTCCCATTTCATGTCTCCACAGTCTCATCCTTCTAGTCTTTGGTCTTCTGGCCAAGGTGAGAGATGGGCTCCTGGGATTAGAGTGGGTACCACAATTTACTCTGAGAAGTTGTCTCTAGGCTTTGGGGAGGGTGGTGTGCGTGTGTGCGTGTGTGCATGCGTGCATGCATGCGCATGTGTGTGTGTGTGTGTGTGTGTGTGTGTGTGTGTGTGTTTGGGGCCCAGACCTGGAGTCAATTCTCTGAAGAAAAACCATTCTAAAATCCATGCCAACTTCTTCCCACTTGCTTATTCATTCAGCCAGCACTTTCCCAACACCTGCTCAGTGTGGGGGCCTGGGGATGTGGAGATGAGTCACATTCCTAGCTCCCAGCCCCTAGCCAATCTTCTAGAACTGGTCTTAACTGCTTCTGTTCTGGTTCTGCCCTATGCCCTGCCCCTCAGGGCTGCCTCTCCAAGCTGACCAAGAATAACATTCCATCTCCTTCCTGTCTCTGCAGGTGGGGCTGCTCCAAGTTCGTCCCTTCACCTCTCTAGTCCTATAGAGACAGCGATGGTGGCCTCTGGTGAACTAGGCCCACTAAGCCAGAAAGCTGAGCAGGTGACCCCTGCTGCCCAAGCCTGGGGACCAGTCCTGACAATGCCAGAAGCCAGGGGCTGCCCTGGGGGGGCTAGCTGGGAGCCACTTCAGCTGAAGGAGTCTGGCCAATACCGTCACCAGTTGCCCCCCGGGTGGCAGCTAGAGCCCCTGGGCCGGGAGGATGCTTGCTCCAGAAGCAGAGGTTCTCATCGGGGAGCCCCTCACAGGACTGGACCCCTGCTGCTGTGTGGAGTGTCCCCGGGGTTGCTGCCGATGGCCTCTGAGGCTAGCCCGAAGCCTGACATCTGCATCCTTACCCTGGCCATGATGATCGCTGGCATCCCCACCGTGCCCGTCCCAGGTCTGCGGGAAGAGGACCTGATCCGGGCGGCTCAAGCTTTCATGATGGCCCATCCCGAGCCCGAGGGGGCTATGGAGGGGGCACAAGCTTGGGAGCAGGAGTGTGCGCACCCTGCCCCTGGGCAGATGTCCCTAGTGAGGCCCAGGAGAGGCCAAGCTCCTGGTTCCTACTTGTAGCTGGATGAAATAGCACCAGACACAGGGTGGCTTCTCTGTATGGTTTTTGGGCAGATAGGTCATGGGGTGCTTATAGCAGGATGGGAATAGTTAGGGGCAGGTGTGTTGTCACTCTAACAACCCCCCCCCCCTCCGGGGCCTAGCCCTCAGGAGTCTCTTCCAGATACTGGTCTTCCAGGAGAGACAAGTCTTGTGTGAGTGGTTGCAATGTATATCTCCCAAGAGAGGGGTGTTTATACTCTTTGGGAACACTACCACCACTTCTAGTAGGGTGCCCTAGACTAGGTAGAATCTCTTTATCACTTTCATTTCCCAGACAGCTGAGAGCAGGTAATTGGAGTGGAAGCAGAGAAGAAAAATGAACAATAGAATGGGGGTGGGGACACATGTGCAAATGCTCACCTGGCTCTGCACTCTGGGACCACTCCTAATGGTGTTCAAGGGACCCTGCAGGGGTCCTCACACTTTTTAAATGGGGCCAGTTCACTGTCTCTCAGAACATTGGAGGGATGGACCTATGTTAAAAAAAAACACAAAACAACTATGAACATATTCCTATGCACTTTACATATCTTATTTTGAAGTGAAAAAACAGTGGTGCCAAGGGCTGGAGAGGTGGCATAAGTGGTAGGGCGTTTGCCTTGCACGTGTTAACCTTGGATGGACTGCGGTTCGATCCCCTGGCGTCCTATATAGTTCCCTAAGCCAGGAGCAATTTTTGAGCATATAGTCAGGAATAACCCCTGAGCATCACTGGGTGTGGCCCAAAAAACAAACAAAACACCCAAAACCCAAAGAAAACATAAAACAGTGGTACCAAAAATACCTGATAGACTGGATAAATGTACGCAGTGGGAGTGGACCATATGTTTGAGCCATAGTTTGAGGACACATGCCAGGGATTAAATAAACCCAGTCAACTCTATGCAAAGCAAGCAAGAGCTCTACCCGATGTATCATTGCTCCAGCCCTGGAAAATGAACACTTGAGCACCCAGCGGTGTCAAGAGCACTCACCTTCATCTTAGCCACAGAGTGGAGTTCCTACCTTTGCAGATGGACAAAAGGACACTTAAGTGAATCATAACTGAAGTTCTCCTGGATCCAGAAAAAGGCCTCAAAACCTCACCAGGGCAAGGACCCAGATTTCAGGTAGCAGCATCAGAATTCTGAGATCCTTTCTGACAGTTTTCGGATAGCCTTGGCCAAACCAAACCAAACCAATAAAATAAACTAGAATCACATGTAAGAGAGGCAACATTCAGCTTTAATGACTGCAGGGGAGGAAGGAGCAAGGCAGAGAACAGGGTGTTCTGCTGCTCCCAGCATCTCTTCTGGTTCACTCCCCTGAGATTGACCAGTAGAGTCATCTCAGATAGACACTGTGAGCCCCAGCCTCCTCTCCACCCATCTTAAGGTAGGAGGTCAGTGGTCATCAGTCAAGCCCTTTTGATGGGGGTGGTGCATGGCATGTAGCATGGGCCACCCACTTGCTCAACCACTAAAACACATCCTTGGCCCCTCAGCCTCCAGTTTTTACCTTTGGAAAGGTTGTAAACAACAATAACAAAAATCCCCCATAAAACAAAAAAAGAGGGGGGGAACGCCAACAGATAGCACAGTGGTAGGGCGTTTGCCTTGCAAGCGGTAGACCCAGGACCAATGGTGGTTTGAATCCCGGCATCCCATATGGTCCCCCCATGCCTGCCAGGAGTGATTTCTGAGCAGAGAGCCAGGAGCAACCCGAGTGCCAACGGGTGTGGCCCAAAAAAGAACCCCTCCAAAAAAAAATCCCCCCAAATCCAAGAGTTCACTCTGAGGCTGTCTATGACCAGCAAAGCCTAAAATGATGTACTAATGGGCCCTTGAGAGCGAAGGCTTGATGGTGTCTGTCTCAGGCAGTTGGACACAGATCAGATCCAGGCTGTAGCAGGCGAGAGCCGTGTCCTCCTCCCTGTGCCTATCAAGAATAACAGCAAGTGTGCAGAGAAGCGAAGGGGTAAGGTGGCCAGGCACTGATCACAGCTGGACCTGCTCATAAGGGCCAATCCAGCTGTCAGCCAGTTCTCGCAGGGTGCTATAGCGTCTTGCAAACTCCTCGGGGCTGCAGTGTTGGAGGAGCTGCCCCACCTCCTCAGTGAGGAGAGCCACTGCCAAGTGTTTGTCTAATGCCTCACTGCATTTGCTGTGCAGGATGTTGTCTAGGCTGGCAGCTTGGCCTGCTGTCCACGTAGCCGGCAGCATGTCTGGCTGGAGTACCTGCCCACGGGCACTGAGCATGGCGAGGATATGGCGGCAGGGCAGGTGGAAAACCTTGTTGAAGTAGCAGCTGCAGCTGGCCAGGGGCTGGGCCTGCACCCTGTGCTTGTCCTCCAGGATCTGGATGTTCATCTTCTCTGAGCCTGAGCCGATAAGGTGCACAGATTTCTGTACCACTGCAAGCTCACCCAGACACAGCTGGGCAGCCGGCCCTGTGCAGATGGCATTGAGGGAGTGCTGGATGCGGGCCTCCACCAACTGCCCGGGGCTTTCGGGGTTCAAGTCTGAAGGGCCATGATGCCCGGTGGGACTCCCACCAAGACTGAAGCTTGCCTTGCCTTCGGTTTTCTGCTGCATGTAGCGGAGGAGAGTGGCCATGCCTTGTTCCACAGATGGGCTGGCGCCAAAGGACAGACTGAGGACACGAGTGGTGACCTCCAGGCCCTGAAAATAGCGGCTACTCTCAGCTCGGCTTCTCCAGCGGTGGGCCAGCCAGATGCGGTCATTGAGTAGCCAGTGGGAGTGGAGCTCGGACAGCTGTGAAGGGGGGATGCAGGTGCACAGGAGCGTGTACAGCTTCCGAAGGTTGCTGGCTGTGGCAGAGCACATGGTGCTCTGGAGGGAGGCCAGCAGCACCTGCTCCACAGGCTGTTCCAGGGCCAACTGATAGAATTTGCCTTGGAGGAACTTACAGATGTGAAAGGCTGAGAGCAGGACTTCTGCTGTGGGGAACTCCATAGCCAGAGTGGGCAGGGGGAGGAAATGCGGGTCCACCAAGATGGTGCAAACTCGTTCCCACAGGGGGTTAAACTTCTTGAACACTTGGAACATCTGGGCCAGGTCTTCTGCATCCTCCTTGGCAGGTATAGCAAAATAGACTGTCCGGGCGAGATGACCCTCCAGCTGCACCTGAGGCCCATCCACCAGGAAGGTATATAACACCTTACCCCAGGGGTTGTAGGTACGATGAATGAATAAGACCTCAGGGAAACGTGCAAAGATGCCCTGCATAGAGCAGCTCTGATAGTTGAGGGTATCTAACTGGCAAGTCTTGCTGACCTGATACAACAGCAGAGGTGGGTGTGGGTCACCTACGAGGAGCTCATTTAGCATTTCCAGAGCCATGGGGGTTGATGGAAAATATCTGGAAGCCAAGGGGAAAGTACTTCTCTCTGCAGGGCTGCTGAGCAGGGGGCTAAGTCTTTCAAGCTCCAACTAAATTGAGACTTGAAGGTGATCTGTAGTTCCGGGATCTTGTTCCAAAGATAGGCCTATGGAGAGGAACAGAGGCTTAAGGAAACAGTAAGAGTTCGGCTTGGAAATGTTTATTCAGATAAATCATTCAGATGTGTTAGGTAGTTAGAACAATAAACCAGCACGGTTCAGGGGGAGATACACAATAAACATGAAAACAAAGATCTCTCAGAGAATGGCAGTTACAAAGACCACAAAACTGAAAAACAAGTGGAGTCAGAGCAATAGTATAGTGTGTAAGGCATCTGCTTAGCAGAGTCAACCTGAGTTTGATCCCCAACACCCTATATGGTCCTGTATGCACTGCCAGGAGTGATTCCTGAATGCTGAGCAGGAGTAATTCCTGAGCACCATTGAATGTGGCCTCTAAACAAAAGCAAGCAAGCAAGCAAACAAAAACTGAACAAATAAAGAGTAGTGACTTGGTGGAAGAATACGCTAAATAAAGTTTCAGCTGGAGGGAGGGAGGAGATATATCATAGCAGCTGAGATCTCCTAACAAGTCAGACACGGGAGTCTGGAGAGAGAGTACAGCACGGAGGGTGCTTGCTTTTGCATGTGCCCAACCCAGGTTTGATCCCCTGTACCTCACAAGGTCCTCTGAGTCTGCTGGAGTGCAAAGTCAGGAGTCAGTATCTGAAAATTGCTTAGTGTTCCACCTCCTAAAAAAAAAGTCACATGTGGGATTAATGAGCCCTAAATAGGGATGAAGGCCACAGCTGTAATCTTTTGGTGGTGCCACACCCAGTGGTGCTTGGGTTACTCCTGGTTCTTTGCTCAGAAATCGATCCTGCCAGGCTAGGGAGACCATATGGAATGCCTGAGACTTGACCTGGTTGGTCACTTGCAAGGCAAACACCCTCTCCGCACTGCTCACTCCAGCCCAGGTTTTGTTATTTTTTTTTTTTTTTTTTTTTTTTTTTGGTTTTTGGGCCACACCCAGCGGTGCTCAGGGGTAACTCCTGGCTGTCTGCTCAGAAATAGCTCCTGGCAGGCACGGGGGACCATATGGGACACCGGGATTCGAACCAACCACCTTAGGTCCTGGATCGGCTGCTTGCAAGGCAAACGCCGCTGTGCTATTTCTCCGGGCCCTTTGTTATTTTTTTTAAGCCACACCCAGAGGAACTTGGGGTTTCTCCTGGCTCTGCTCATATATCACTCCTGGCAGGCTTGGGGGACCTTATGGGATGCTGAGGAATCGAACCTGGGTCCATTCAAGGTTGGCCACGTGCTAGGCGAATGCCCTACAGCTGTGCTATCTCTCCGGCCCCAAGAGCTGCAATTTTTTAAAATAACATTTTCTGAGTTTGTTTTTTGGGGACAATAGGCAGTGCTCAAGGGACCATGAGCAGAGAACCTAATGCTCCCCTCACATAAAACATGCACTTCAGGGGCCAGAGAGATAGCATCCATTTGCCTTGCATGCAGAAGGATGGTGGTTCGAATCCCGACATCCCATATGGTCCCAGGAGCGATTTCTGAGCATAGAGCCAGGAGTAATCCCTGAGCGATGCCAGTGTGATCCAAAAACAAATAAACAAACAAACAAACCAAAACATGCACTTCAGCCCTTTGAACATCTCCCAGGGCCTTAAATAGCAACTTATTTATTCTTATAGGACTATATAGTTATGAATTCCTTCCTGACATCTTTCCTTTGGTGTTAGTTTTCACACTTGTTTTACCCAAAACAACGATCATCTATGGTTTCTTTGTAACTGTTTTTTTACAATTTGGTTTTACCCAAAACAAAGGCGTTTCCTAACTTCCTCTTTTGATTCATCAAGCCTAGTAAAAGTCCACCTGGATAGATTCTTTTATCTCTCACTAGACCCTCCCTCTCTCATTTAAATTTGAAACGGTAAAGACAGTTGTGGTTTTGGCAGGCCCAGAGAGACCATGAGGCAAGATGCTTACCAACTTCATGATTTTCTCCTGACTGGCTTTGTTATTACCATATTTTTTGCTCTATAAGACAAACCTGACTATAAGACGCACATAGTTTTTAGAAGTTCTCCTCCCCTGTACTCAGGCTTCAGCTCCAGGCTGCATTTGCTCCATAAAAAGCACGGGGGGAGGGGCGGGGGGGAGTGCCAGGCTCGGGTTGGAAATACAACGTGGGTATTTGTTTTACACTTTGATCCTGGGCTTTTTATTTGTTCTTTAATTTGGACCAGATCTGACTGTGCTCTAAGAAACACATGGGGTACTGAGAATAGCGCCCAGATTGTGTGCCAAGTGCCCTACCCACTGTATTATCTCTCTGCTCCCCCTTAGTCCTGATTTATAGGAGAGCACTGAATGGCAAGGTAGAGACTCTTATAGTTCCATCCCTTCGAAACCACAAAACGAGGCTAACAAATGTGCAAGTTCGTTTTATTTTGGGGCCACATCTGGTGCTGCCCAGGACTTACTCAGGACTCTGTTCAGAGATCACTTCCAGCCGTGCTGAGGGGTCATTTGTGGAACAGGGAGAAAACCCAGGTCAGCCTCATGAAAGGAAAACATTCCATTTTATTATCTCTTCATCCTCAACTATAAAACTTCTTCATAAAATTTCTGCATTTATTACAGTACTCTGTTCAAATATTTCTCTCCATTTGGTCCCAAATCTGGCTGTCCCCATTTTACAGATAAAAAACTGAGGCTTCTAGAGGTTAAGGGGCTTGCCCACTCTGGCGCGACAGTTTCAGCTGCAAACTGATGGCATGGCTGGGGAGCCTGGTAACTTTCCACCGTACCTGAGGTCCAGAAACCTGGGACAGCTAAGGGATGTGGCCTCTGACCTTTCACCCTTAACCCAGGCGGGAAGATGTGGATGTCTGGCGTTCCTACTCAGAGCCAGAAGGGAAGTCAACCTCCCACCCCTCTGGGAGTTGTCATGGCAGAACGCCACCATCAGATGCTTCGCACCTCCACCCCTTCAGAAATCACTCACCCACGGCTTGGCTCCGTCGCCATCTCTCCCTATTGGACCCTGCCTCTGCTTCTGACTGACCCCGGCGCTCACCAATCCGGGCACCGGCTTCGCAGTGACTCGAACCAATGACCTCAAGAATTCGCTTTAGGGCTTTGGGGCCAGCGACCAATCGTAGCGCAGAGACTCGTGGGCGGGCCATGTTACCAGCGTTACAAGGGGCTCGGCTGCAACAACCAATGAAAACCTAAGGTTGCCGGGACCCTTTCAAATGTGAGCCTTGAGGTTGGAACTCGAGCTTTCTTTCTAGGGAACTAGCTACAGGAAGTGTGTTACTATGGAAACTCCTTCAGAAGAGAAGGAAAAGAAAGAAAGAACAGGAATTTCACCAAATTTCTTTTCTTTTCTTTTTCTTTTTACTTTTGGTTACATTTCCAATCCCCAGGGGATCAGGACAGGGTGCCTATGTAGAATGTTTAGTCTTAGGAGGAAACTAAGACCCAAGTCTCAAAATATAGTATTTTTTTTTTTTTTTTTTTTTTGCGGGGGTAGAGGGGTTGTACACTGCTTTGGGACCAGATACAGCAGGGGGTTGAACCCAGGCTTCTATTGCACCTCCTTTATGGGGGGACTTGAGGGGGGTCACACCCAGCGAGAGGGGGGAGGGGAGAGGGGGAGGGGAGAGGAAGGAAACGGAAGCTGATAGGTGGCAGCAAGCGGCCTTGGTTCTTCAATAATCTGGTAGCTAGACGATCACAATGACAAACTAAGAGTGACAAAACTCAGTGTTGATGTTCATATTAGCAATGAAAATATTTATATAGAAGGGAAATTGGGATTAAATCAGTCAACATAATTCCCAGTACTGCAGAAAGCAAAAAATACAACCTAACACTATGCAGATAAGATGAGTGGTAGAAAAAATTATGGATTTTTGGTTTGGAACTGTAGTATGGGTATAGGGCACTTGCCTGGCATACAGCCAACCTGGTTTTGACTTCCAGCACCTTGCATGGTCCCTCGAGCCCTGCCAACGATGATTCCTAAGGGAAGAGCCAGGAGTAACACTTTGAATCTCACTGGGTGTGACTTCCCCCCCCAAATTATGGGTTTTAGATGCCTGAGGCAGTCTGAAATCTGTTGAAGACTTGGCTGCTAAGAAGACTTAAGAAATGTGTGGTGGGGGCCCCAGAGTGATAGCACAGCTGCGTTTGCCTTGCAAGCAGCCGATCCAGGACCAAAGGTGGTTGGTTCGAATCCCGGTGTCCCATATGGTCCTCTGTGCCTGCCAGGAGCTATTTCTAAGCAGACAGCCAGGAGTGACCCCTGAGCACTACCGGGTGTGGCCCCAAAACCAAAAAACAAAAAAAAAAAAAAAAAAAGAAGAGAGTGTGTGTGTGTGGTTTTGGGTCACACCCGGCAGTGCTCAGAGGAAACTCCTGGCTCCAAGCTCAGAAATTGCTCCTGGAGGGCACGGGGGACCATATGGGAAGCCAGATTCGAACTGATGACCTTCTGCATGAAAGGCAAACACCTTACCTCCATGCTATCTCTCTGGCCCCACTAATTCTGATCTTACGCATTTTTGCTTGTTTGTTTTTGGTTCACATTCAGCAGCGCTCAGGGGTGATCTTATGCATTAAAGCTTATGCTAGGGGCCGGAGAGATAGCACAGCAGTAAGGCATTTGCCTCACATGCAGCGGACACAGGAAGGACTGTGGTTCAAATCCAGGTATCCCATATGGTCCCCCGTGCCTGGCAGGAGTGATTTCTGAGTGCAGAGCCAGGAGTAACCCCTGAGCACTGCTGGGTGTGACCCCCCCCCAAACAAAAAAACCTAAATCTAATCTGATCTTCTGCTACAGACTCACTTGTCTCCACAATCCCAATTAGATTCCTTTCTTGTTCAATCAGCACACATTTCATCCTGCTGGTTCAGTTTTATTTAAAATGAAACAAGAACCGCTTTTATTTAATATGATAAAAATAGATGTAAATCACACAGATTCTTTGTAAAGAGCAGCAACATTTAAGGATCACCCACCTTCCCTTTATCCCTGAAAGCAGGCCCTTGCACCAGGTCCATTTCATCTCACCCTTTCCTGGTACAGAGGCTTGTCTCTGACGGATGATCTGATCTCGGGAGCCAGGGATGGGGAAGAGGGATGACTTTTCAGCACGGAGATCACTTTGGCACTGAACAATGAGTGAAACTCTGGGAGAATACCAAGGACAAGGCAGAGGAGAGGGAAGGACTCGGGGCTTCCTCCTCTGCCTGTTGGAATGGTTTTCCTAGCAGTTAAAATGCTAAACCCTCGCCTGTCCTACCTCACTCTGAGCTCAAACCTCCCCAGTGAGGGGTTGGTGGTCCAAGGTGTCAGTCAGCCTGGGGGGTCAATTGTGAATCATGGCTCCCACCTGAGGGAGTCCTTCCCCTTCCTCCTGCTTCCCCCAGAGAAAAGGGAGGAGGCCCACATCCTTAACGTCACCTGGATGCTGAGTGGGTTCTAGTGACTGGCATCGATTAGCCCAGATGTCCACAATTTTGCGCAGGGTGGAGCAGCGCTCCTCCAGCTCTGGTCCTTCACTCTGCATTAGCAGGTTTGCCAGCTCCCTGCTTAGGTCCAGGATCATATCGCTACACCCTTGCTTCCCAGGCTGGCCCATGTTTGGAAACACAACAGGGTCCCGAAGCTCTCCGTTGGGCTCGAGGAGGTGCTGGTACCTCTTCTGCCACCGACGGCACACCATGGCTTCACCTACGGGCTGTTGGTTGGTGTGCAGCAGGGCCAGTACATGGCGGCAGGGCAGGTGGTAGCACTGCTGAAAGGAGCAAGTGCAGCTGCGGCCATCTTTGCTAACCTGGTGGCAATCCTCCAGCAGCTGCACGGCCACAGAGGGACCAGCCAGGTCCACCAGGTGGGAGGAGTTCTGTACTACCTCCCACTCATTGTGGCACAGCTTATAGGCCAGTTTGGAGCCACTCTTGTGCAAGGCGTCCAGCATGTCTTTCTGGAAGGTCTGTTCCAGTACTTGTGGCTCTGGCTGTGGCATTTGTGGTTCTGACTGTGTCTCTTCCGTTGGGTGTCTGGTCAGGCTCCCTCCACAGGTTCCAAAGGCCTTCTTGGACTTGGGGGACAGCCCCGCTAGCTGGGATCTCTTTAACCTGGGATGTGCTGCGGGCAAGTTCTTCAAGCCTTTGGTATTAAAGAAGTCTATGTAATCCACAAAGCGGAGGATGCAGTCCAGTAGGGACTGCTGTTCTCGGAAAAGACTTGACACCTTGCTGGTGACCACATCGAGGCTGTCCATGTAGGTGCTGCATGCATGCAGACCTTTCCTGACATGCATGTACCACAGCAGCTCACAGGAGAACCAGTGGGCCTGCAGGAAGCCAAAGAGCTCCTCATCAAGAAGGGACTTCGACATCTGGCAGAGGTTCTGCAGGCTGGTGTCAGAAGTGACAAACACTGCCTCCCGGAGGGCTTCCTTCATCAGCCTTTTAAAAGGCAGGTCTACAGAGCTTCGATGCAGCTTTTTCTCTAAGAGTCGGGTTGTGTGGTAGATGGAAAGGAGGATGCGGGCGGCTGGGAAGATTTCCTGGAGGGTGGCTCTATGAAGAAAAGATGGGTCCACAAAGACCACTTTGACTTTGGGCCAATCAGAGTTGAACTCAGTGAAGATACTCAGCATCTTGGCCATGGAGGAGGCCGTCTCATTCTTGAGCACAGCAAAGTGCACCACACGACTCTCCCGCTCCTTGTTCTCCACCAGAAAAGCATAGAGGATGAGCCCTAGCGTGTTCTCCACTCGGTGTAGCAAGAGATTCTCTGGGAAGCGGATGAACAGATCACTCATTTTGCTGCTTTGGAAGCTGAGCCTGTCGAGGTCTTGGCTATTTCCTACACTGAGAGAGGCCATGGAACCTTCATCCATTTTGAGGAAGTTCTTCATCACTTTAGCTATCTTTGCCAGGTCAGAAGGACTGACGCCCTCTTGTTCTGTTTTCAAGGGGGTCTGGGCCTCCTCGAAGCAAAAGGTTGTGGTGGCCAAGGGCTTTTCTACCAGCTCAAGGTCTTCCTGGGTCGGAGGTTGGGCAGGCTGGGGTTTCTGCAGGCACATTGTCGTTTGAGATTTTCCAGGGTCATCTCCTCCAGGCACCATGGTTTTGGAGCCCATATGGGTATGCTGGGTGTTGAGTTCACTGATAAACAGTCTGTCCAGCTTCTCGTTGTACTGCAGGAGCAAGTATGCAGGACATATATCCGCCTCAGACCTTCTCTTCCTGTTTGACTGGCTCCGAATACAGACAAATTTCACCTGCATATATCTAGGAAGGTAGAGGTGACAGTGAGAAAGGTGCTGACCATTCTTTCTTATAAGACAAGATCCTATAGGATCTTCCAGTGGATGGTATGTTTCCTGGAAATTACAGGGTCAGAGAGGATATAGGGAGGATGCATATTCACTTCCCAGTCTCAAAATGCCCAGCTCTGAAGCCAGGTAGTATAGTGGGTATAAAAAGCTTACCTTGCATGCGGACAACTTGGGTTTGATCTCTGGTATCCCATATGGTACAAAGAGCCCTGCCAAGAGTGATCACTAAGGACTGAGTCAGGAGTAAGTCCTGAGCACCACTGGGTGTGACACCCAAACCAACCAACCAACAAAGCAAAACCCTTAACTCATTCTCCAAGATCCTTTGCTCTCCAAAGGAAACGCCTTTTCCAAAGGAAAAGCCCATTTGTGTCTATGGGCTCTAAACACCAACTCCTTTCATTCATTCTGTATTGCCCACTTATGCATGTTAATAATTCTATCCAAGGCAAGGTGCAAAGGAAAACAGTTAAGAGACAGCAGTAGAGGGGCTGGAGAGATAGCACAGTAGTGGAGCTGCCCCAGACTGCTGGTGGTTCAATTCCTGGCATCCTATATGGTCCCGTAAGTCTGCCTTGGGCAATTTCTGAGCATAGAGCCAGGAGTAACCCCTGAGTGCCACCGGAGGGGGGGGAGGGAGGGAGAGAGAGGGAGAGGGAGAGAGAGAGAGAGAGAGAAAGAGAGAGAGAGAGAGAGAGAGAGAAGAGAGAGGAGAGAGAGAAGAGAGAGAGGAGAGGGAAAGAGAGAGAGAGAGAGAGAGAGAGAGAGAGAGAGAGAGAGAGAGAGAGAGAGAGAGAGAGAGAGAGAGAGAGAACAGTAGAGCTTCCCAACTGGTTACTCCTTGTTTTAAAAGGGTCCATTCATTGGGTTGAGCACACACTTTTTTTTTTTTTTTTTTTTTTTTTTTTTTTTTTTTTTTGTTTTTTGGCCACACCCGTTTGACGCTCAGGGGTTACTCCTGGCTATGTGCTCAGAAATCGCCCCTGGCTTGGGTGGACCATATGGGACGCCGGGGGATCGAACTGCGGTCCTTCCTTGGCTAGCGCTTGCAAGGCAGACACCTTACCTCCAGCGCCACCTACCCGGCCCCAGAGCACACACTTTTTCTGCTTTTTGACTCAGTTCCAGTGGTACTCAAGGCTTACTCCAGGCTTTGTGTTCAGGGATTACTCCTGGCAAAGCTCAGGGAACCATAGCAGATACCAAGGATTGAATCTTGGCTGGTACGTGCAAGGTAAGTGCATTGCCTGATGTACTATTTCTCTATCCCAAGCACACGATTTGCATGTAGGTAGACCCTGGATTCCACCCCCAGTCCTG
The DNA here is from genome assembly GCF_024139225.1 of Suncus etruscus. Taxonomy (NCBI): domain Eukaryota; kingdom Metazoa; phylum Chordata; class Mammalia; order Eulipotyphla; family Soricidae; genus Suncus; species Suncus etruscus. Next base: position 27,061,049 of record NC_064856.1, on the reverse strand, counting down.
ATTAAAAGAAAAAAGTTCACGTCCTCCAAGTTAGAGAGCTTGTGGGTTGCAAGATCTGCCCACTGCTAGCTTAGCCATTCTTAGGTTGCATGTGGAGATTCCAAGAATTATCATTAAATGGACTCAACTTGTTCTTTTTCTCTCTCATTCTCCATTCAACCGAAACCTCAAGGCCCCAATCAGTTAGAATCAAGAAACCTCTTTGTGGGACAGAGAGACAGCATAGTGGTAAGGCATTTGCCTTGCATGTGGCTGACCAGGGGCAGACCTGGGTTCAATTCCCGGCATTCCATATGGTCCCCAAGACTGTCAGGAGTGATTTCTGAGTGCTGGGAGTAACCCCTGAGTGCTGCTGGGAGTGCTGCAAACCCTCCCCCCCCAAAGAAACCTTTATGTGCTCAAATCATAGTAATTTTCCTTTTCCTGAATCAAAACCAATTACATAAACTATAATGCATAGGACTGAGGGTGGAGCTCAGTGGTAGAATAAATGCTGGGCATTCATGAAGCCTTGAGTTTGATCAATGATTTTTTTTTTTTTTTTTTTGGTTTTTCGGGCCACCCCGTTTGATGCTCAGGGGTTACTCCTGGCTAAGCGCTCAGAAATTGCCCTGGCTTGGGGGGACCATATGGGATGCCGGGGAATCGAACCGCAGTCCTTCCTTGGCCAGTGTTTGCAAGGCAGACACCTTACCTCTAGCACCACCTTGCCGGCCCCTGATTAATGATTTTATTTGCAAAAATACATAAGATTGCAGCTGCAGAGATAGTACAATAGGTAGGATGATTTTTGTATGCTACTGATCCAAGTTTGATCCCCAGCATCCCATATGGTTCCATGAGTACTGCCAGGAGTGACCTCTTGGCATATCCAGGTGTGTTTCCCACGCCCCCCCCCCCACCAAAAGACAAAACAGGATCTGGAGAGATAGTAAAGCTAGTAGTAAAGCTATATAGTAGTATTAGTAAAGCTAGATAGTAAAGCCTTGTATGTGCCCAACTTAGGTCTGATCCTTGGCATCACATATGCCCGTCCTTCCCCCAGCCCTGCCAGGACTAAACCCAAGTGCAGAGCCAGGAGTAATCCCTGAACATTGCCAGGTGTGAGGCACCCATTCACCCAATAAAAAAGATGAAACTGCACCAGAGTGGTGGTACAAGCAGTAGGGCATATGCTTTGCATGCGCTGACCTAGAACGGACCCTGGTTCGATCTCCCGGCGTCCCATATAGTCTCCCAAACCAGGAGCGATTTCTGAGTGCATAGCCAGGAGTAACCCCTGACCGTGACTGGGTGTGCCCCCCCCCCCCCAATAGATGAAATAAAAGGTCTGACAGATTCTCTGGGTGGCTTTGTAGCTCATTGTTTTTTTTTTTTTTTTTGTTTTGGTTTTGGTTTTTGGGCCACACCCGGCATTGCTCAGGGCTTACTCCTGGCTGTCTGCTCAGAAATAGCTCCTGGCAGGCACGGGGGACCATATGGGACACCGGGATTCGAACCAATCACCTTTGGTCCTGGATTGGCTGCTTGCAAGGCAAACGCCGCTGTGCCATCTCTCCGGGCCCTTTGTAGCTCATTGTTACACAGCTGGAGACTGACTACACACACCTCAATCCAGTTTCCCACTTGAGATTTGCTCATCTGATCTGTTTACGCCCAGGTACATTTTCTCATTTGTGAAACAAGAAAAGTGAGAAGGATTGTGGTCAGGATGGAATAACCCACAGTGATAATACTTAGCTCAAAGCATGGCTGTTTTTCACTGATGCTAAAACATATCAGGTACTGATGTTACAGGTCCTATGCTTTGTGACATTTTTCAATGTGGGAGGTGAGGGGGGAAATCAAATCTAGAACCTCCTACCTCTGAGGCATGTGCCTGGCCACCTAGTTCCATGTCACCCCCTGGAATATTCCATGGGTGTTTATGTAGTGCCTTTCCTACTGGGCCAAGCTTCAAGAGACTAACAACCATGAATGTGTCCTGAACCTGTGACACAACACTGCTACCCAGCAGATGCTCATCAGAGAAATGTTGGATGGGTGACTCAGGGACCAGCCTGTGGGCAGGACAGTCTCACCACCTCCTCCTTCCCCGGGAGCCTCTCAGCTCAAAGATCAGAGGTGGGGGAATTTTTTTTTTTTTAGCTCTAACATGAGCTGACCCAACCTGGATATTTCCTCAGTCCTTGTCCAAATACCTGTTTGTTTACCTATGGTGCAAGATCATAGAAGCAGGGTTTGTCAAACCACAATAATAGGGTGGAGGGGCCCTGAACTGAAAATTCCAGCACCTGTTGTGGAATTTTAGGCTAGGCAGTGCAATCCCTAGCTTAGGGCCAGGAAGGGACTGATGCAGCCACCTTGTAGGATTACATGACAAGTGAGGAGTATGGAGACGCTTCCACTCATCTCTCCAGTCTTGTATTTGTGTGCCCCAGAGAGGCAAAAAATCTGCAGTTCACTGTCCTGTATCTAATTCCTGTGCCTTTTTTCATGTTTGTCTCTATCTGGAATGTTCTTCCCACTTGTTTTCCTCACAGGCTTACTTATTCTCGTGGGCTATGTGCACCATCATCTCAGGGAAACAAGCTTTCCTCAAGCCCTGGTGCTAGCTCAGCATTTTGGCAAGGTTTTTGGTCACCAAATTATATTGACTTTCAATACAGATTCATGGTTATCAAGGAAGAAATAGTGGGAGTGTCAAAAGTCTGTACAAGATTGTAAAAGTCTCTCTTCCTTTCCTTTTTTTTTTTTTTTTTTTTTTAAGTTTTCTTGGGTCACACTGGCAGTACTCAGGGGTTACTCCTGGCTCTGTACTCAGAAGCTGCTGCTGGGGGGCTGGAGAGATAGCATGGAGGTAAGGCATTTGCCTTGCATGCAGAAGGTCGGTGGTTCAAATCCCGGCATCCCATATGGTTCCCTGAGTCTGCCAGGAGCGATTTCTGAGCATAGAGCCAGGAGTAACCCCTGAGCACTGCCGGGTGTGACCCAAAAACCAAAAAACTGAAGTTGCTGCTGGCAGGCTCGGGGGACCATATGGGATGCTGGGATTTGAATCGGGGTATGTCCTGTGTTGACCGCATGCAAGGCAAACGCCTTACTGCTGTGCTATCATTGCCATGGTCTCCTCTCTTCCTTTACAATCTTTTTTTTTTTTTTTTTTTTTTTTTTGGTTTTTGGGCCACACCCGGCATTGCTCAGGGGTTACTCCTGGCTGTTTGCTCAGAAACAGCTCCTGGCAGGCACGGGGACCATATGGGACACCGGGATTCGAACCAACCACCTTTGGTCCTGGATTGGCTGCTTGCAAGGCAAACACCACTGTGCTATCTCTCCGGGCCCCTTCCTTTACAATTTTTAAAGCATTTTTGTTTTTAGGGGTCATACCCAATGGTGCTGGGGAGGCCTATTCCCAGTGTAATACACTGCTAAAAGGAAAAAGAGCCAGTGAACAAACTGTGGTTTCTGAGGGCAAAGCACCCTCCGGCTTTCTGAGTCCTTCCTCCAGTAAAGAGTATCTATGTTCATTCCTCCTTTCCTCTTTCTCCATACAAATCTTTTAAATTCTTTCTTATGGGGATGGAGCTAGATAGGCAAGCTTATGATGCATGTGGCTGACCCAGGTTTGATCCATGGCATTCCATATGGTTACCCTGAGTAATGCCAGGAGTAATTCCTAAGTGCAGAGCCAGAAGTAACCCCTAAGCATCACCAGATGTGCCCCCCCAAAAGAAAATAAATTCTTTTTATACTAGGGTTGGAGAGATAATACGGTGGGTAGAGTGTTTACTTTGTATATAGCCCACCCAGGATCAATTACCAGACCTCCACATGGTCCCTTGAGCCCTGCCAGGTGTGGCCCCAAAACAAAAATAAATAAATAAATAAATAGGAGCTAGAGTATAGCACAGTGGTAGTGTTTGCTTTGCATGTGATTGACCTGGGAAAGACTTGGGTTCGATCATCGACATCCCATATGGCAGGGGTCTCAAACTCGTTGCCTGCAGGCCGTTTGGGCCCTCCGTACAACATTTTGTGGCCTGTGGCCGGCCTTCAAATATCGCAGTATTCGCGATTATTCGCTTACCGAATAATAGCAATAAAAATCGCATTAGTAAGAAAAAAATCGCATTAAACATTCGCATACCCTGAGCAGTTCCGTTCGGGGTATGCAAATGTTTAATGAGATTTTTTTTCTTACTAATATGATTTTTTATTGCGGATATTCGGTAAGCGAATAATCGCGAATACTTTGCGCCTAGCGCAGACGTCATTTCCGCTGCTCCTGCCCCCGCTGCTCCTGCCCGCTGTCCCGTGCATTATTGGAGGCCTAAGGGAGAGAAGGGAGAGAAGTTTATTACAGAATTAGATTTTGTCATACCTTCATCATGACTTCATCAAAGCCTGCAGTGAAGAGAAAGATTGATGATGAGCACAGACAATTTCAGGAAAAGTGGTAGACACAGTATTTCTTTGTGAGCACAAGGGCATCCCCACATGTCTTATTTGCTCAGAGAAAGTTGGAGTGCACAAGGAATACAACTTGAAACGCCATTATTCAACTAAACATGCTGAGGAATGTACAAAATATCAAGGAAATGAGAGAGCCAAGCGGGTTGCCAGTCTTAAAGCATATCTAATGAGGCAACAAGATTTCTTCAAACAAGCAACCAAAGAGAATGTTGCATCAGTCGAACCTAGTTACATAGTTAGTGAGATGATTGCTAAGGCAGGGAAACCATTCACAGAAGGAGAGTTTGTTAAAAAAAAAAAAAAAAGCATGTTAAAAAAAATGCATGTTATAGGCTGCAAGTATTATCTGTCCGGAAAAGAAAGATCAGTTTAGCAAAATCAGCCTTTCTGCCAACACACCCGGCAGTGCTCAGGGGTTATTCTTGGCTCCAGGCTCAGAAATTGCTCCTGGCAGGCACGGGGGACCATATGGGATGCCGGAATTCGAACCGATGACCTCCTGCATGAAAGGCAAACGCCTTACCTCCATGCTATCTCTCCGGCCCTGCTACACTTCCTTTCAACCCCTGCTAAGCACCAAACAATATACTAGTTGGTCTGAAGGTTACAGAGACTAAATAAACAGTCTGTCCTCAAAGTCTAATGAGCAGAGAGGTTATCATACAGATGGCAGTGAAGATTAGGTAAAAGCTAGCTGGGTTAATAATTCAAAGGTCCAGAAAACAGAAAAAAATAAAATAAATAAATAAAATAATTCAAAGGTCTGGAGTGTGTTCTCTGTTTATGGGAGTACTGGATTTGATCTCCAGCACTGCAGGGTTCGTCCAGGCACTTTTGGGAGCAACAGCAGAGAGTTGGGAGCACCTCCTGGCCTACCACAATGCTGAGTGTGGCCCCAAACCCAAAGAAACAAAATGTTTGTATTCTTGGTTTTTGTTTTTGTTTGGGGCCACACTCAGCGACATTCAGGGATTACTCCTGGATCTGCACTCATGGCAGGCTCAGGCACGATACGGGATGCTGGAGATCAAATCTGGGCTGGCTCTTTGCAAGGCAAATGTCCTACCCACTGTGTTATTGCTTCAGCTCCAATGTTTATATTTTGTATGTAAACTGCACCTTAGATGGTAAAGAGAATTATTTATTTATTTAAAACTAAATTTTATTAAGAAAAAAATTTTTTTTGGTTTTTGAGTCACACCTGGCAGTGGTAAGGGGTTACTCTGGCTCTAGGCTCAGAAATCGCTCCTGGCAGGCTGGGGGGGACCATATGGGATGCCGGAATTTGAACCACCATCCTTCTACATGCAAGGCAAATGACGCCCTACCTCCATGCTATGTATCTAGCCCCTAAGAAAATATTATTTTTGTTTGTTTTTTGTTTTTTGGGGTCACACCCGGCAGCACTCAGGGGTTACTCCTGGCTCTATGCTCAGAAATCGCCCCTGGCAGGCTTGGGGGACCATATGAGATGCCGGGATTCAAGCCACCATCCTTCTGCATGCAAGGCAAATGCACTACCTCCATGCTATCTCTACAGATAGGTCCCAGAAAATATTTTTAATACTAAAATAATTGAAGGATGGGAGCTTTACCCAACCTGGCAGTACTCAGGAGACCATATTAAGTGCCAAGACTTGACCCAGGTCTGGCAACATACATATGGGAGTAGAGTCTAAAAATATAGATACATTCTAGAGACAGTAACAGTGTTTGCTTTGCATGCAGCCAACCAAGTATTGCAAGAATTGGTCCAAACACTGCCACCCCCACAGACAATCCTTAAAAGGTAAATTTTTCTTTAATTAATTAACTTTTGGTTAATTTGGGGATCATACTTGGTACTACTCAGGGGACCATGCGGTGTACCAAGGATCAAACCTGGGCCTTTAGCATGTAAAATACATGCTCCAGCCTGTTGAACTAACATACCCTGGCTCATGAAAAGGACTTTAACAATGGAGTGAAACCACTTTAGATAACATAGCTAATTAGGAATGAGAATTGAGAAAACATGAATTAAATTTCCAGCTCTAGGGACCGGAGAGATAGCATGGAGGTAGTGAGTTTGCCTTGAATGCAGAAGGCGGTGGTTCGAATCTTGGCATCCCATATGGTCCCCTGAGCCTGCCAGGAGCGATTTCTGAGCATAGAGCCAGGAGTAACCCCTGAGCACTGCCAGGTATGACCTAAAAACAAAACAAACAAACAAACAAACAAAATTCCAGCTCTAGTGACCTAAGAGATAGTATACCAGGTGCTTGCCTTTCACATAGTCAATGTGGGTTAAATCCCTGGCACCACTAGCAATGACCCCTGAACACAAAACCAGAAGTTAACCGGGAATACAGCTGTATATAGTCCAAAATACACACAGAAACAAACACACACACACACAGAGAAAGAAAAGAAAAAGAAAAGCTTGTTATGAGACAGAGAGATAGTAGAGGGGGTAAGACACTTTCCTTGCTCACTGCCAATCCAGAGTTCAATTCCCAGCACCCCAGATCCACCAGCGGTGATCTCTGAGCACAGAGCGGGGAGTTAGCCCTACACACCACTAGGTGTGGTTCAAATAATAACAAAAAAAAAGGCAGCTCTACATTTAGTAAACTGGATAGATCACGTTATTTCCTGGGGGTTAGAACAACAGTGCAGTGGGTAGAGAATTTGTCTTGCACAAAGCTGATCTGGGCTCATCTTTGGCACCCTAAGTGGTCCCCTGAGCCTACTAGGAGTGATTCCTGAGCATTGCTGGGTTGCACCTCTCCAAATCACTTTATTTTTTTCTAAGATTCCAGTTTCCTCTTCTTGTTTTGTTTTTGGGTCACACCTGGCAGTGTTCAGGGTTTTTTTCTGGCTCTATGTTCAGAAATCACTCCTGGCAGGCTCAGGAACCATATGGGATGCCGGGACTCAAACCACCGTCCTTCTTCATGCAAGGCAAACACCCTACCTCCATGCTATCTTTCCGGCTCCCTCGTCTTCTTTTTTAATAAATAGTGATGGGAATTGAACCTTGGGTCTCCCGCATGTAAGGCAGAGTTACTTATCACTGAACTACATCCCTGGGCTATATATCCAACTTCTCACCCATAAATACATTAGTAACAAAAGTACCATACTATGAATAATCAGTCTCTGATCCAAGAATAATCAGTTCCACTAAAAGCAGATCCACTTAGGGCCAGAGAGATGGCTGAATGGGTTTATGTGTCTATTTTCCATGCAGGAGAGGAGGACTAAGCTTGATCTCTGGCATCATGGATCCCCTGAGGACCACCAGGAGGAGCAGCCCTTGAGCAATAAGATAGGAGCTCCTGCATAGCAACAGGAGTGGCCCCATCCCACTCCCCTATAAAGTGAATGTATTTAAAGGCTGCCATAGACTCTGTCAGTTGCTATTGCAACATCCATTAGTGCTCCCCCTTTATTTTTTGGTTGTGGGACAGAACTTCGGGATCACACATAAGAGCCTTGTGACTGATGAGTCACATCCCTAGCCCCTTAATTCCCTTCTTTTCCTCTAAAAGGTCAGTTCCACACAGGTTACCATTCCTCTCCCACACAGTTAAGTGCTTTGAGCTTGTCTAAGCCAATTAAGGAAATCTCACTGGCACAGAGCATATACCAAGAAGCTTGCCCAGGGATCTGAAGAAACAGGCAGCTTTTCCTTCTGGTTGGGACTACTGCCTCTGTGCCAGGTAGGGAGTCATACTGCAAGCTGAGCCATGAGAATGGCAGGAAAGCAAGACACCACGGAACAAGCACATTGTTCAAAGGCTCATCTCTGTGTCTCTAAGTAAAAAGTCATTTTCTATCTGTATTTTCATTAATTTCAGCCAAAAGCATTTCAAAAACATTTCACAGTAAGTAGTGGCAAATAATACTGGAGCAGTATTTTAGCAGGTACACAGGTACACAGCTATAGCAGGTAGCACATTTGCCTTGCATGCCGCTGACTTCCTCCCATAGCTGGGCCCAACTCCCCTCTCCCCGAAATGTATATATGTGCATTATACATATATACACATGTGAGACTTGAATTTGAAAAGAAGTATAAAGCAACGATATTAATATTACATCTAAGAAAATGTAGTGAGAGTGGTGACTTTGTGACAATGACAATTCCTAAAATAAGCAAAGACTGAAAGTATCAGAATATTAGTTTGTGAGGCCAGAGCTATGGTACAGTGGATAGGGTGCTTTGCTCCTGGCTTAGGGGACCCTATGGGATGCCGGGGGATTGAACCGCATTCCATCCTAGGTCAGCTGCATCCAAGACAAATGCCCTACCGCTGTCTCACAGCTCCGGCCCCCTTTTTGTTTTTTTCTATTATTAAGCTGTGTTCAGGATCACCCTGACTGTGCTTAGGAGGCCATATGGGCTTTCAAGGATCGAACCTAGGTTAGCCACATGCAAAGCAAGTCCTACCTTCTGTACTTCTCTCCAGTTCCCTTTGTGTTTTTCTTGGCATAATTTCCTCCAAACACTATGTCACTTTATTTTCTGTCTCATTTTTGCAGAGAAGATCAACAAGGTCAGTTACACTAATATGTTCCTGTGTGGGGCCAGGAATGTAATTCACTCAGTGTTAAAGCACATGCTTTGCATGTATGGAACACTGAGAATCTCTTACCCTCTACACTCCTCAAAGCTCACATACAAAATATTTCTGGGCTTCATCTAGTTTCCCAAGAGCCATATTTAAGTATTTGCTATACAAATCCTGTTTTTCTTTCTTTCTTTCTTCCTTCCTTCCTTCCTTCCTTCCTTCCTTCCTTCCTTCCTTCCTTCCTTCCTTCCTTCCTTCCTTCCTTCCTTCCTTCCTTCCTTCCTTCCTTCTTTCTTTCTTTCTTTCTTTCTTTCTTTCTTTCTTTCTTTCTTTCTTTCTTTCTTTTGGTTTTTGGGTCACACCCGGCAGTGTTACCTGGCAGGGTTACTCCTGGCTCTACGCTCAGAAATCACTCCTGGTAGGCTCCGGGGACCATATGGGATGCCGGGATTCGAACCACCATCCTTCTGCTCGCAAGGCAAACACCCTACCTCCATGCTATCTCTCCGGCCCCACAAATCCTGTTTTTCTTTTCTTTTCTTTTTTTTTTTTTGGTTTTTGGGTCACACCCGGCAGCGCTCAGGGGTTACTCCTGTCTCTACGTTCAGAAATTGCTCCTGGCAGGCTCGGGGGACCATATGGAATGCTGAGACTCAAACCACCGTCCTTCTGTATGCAAGGCAAACGCCTTGCCTCCATGCTATCTCTCTGGCCCCAAATCTTGTTTTTCAAGGTCCTGTCATATCATAACACTTGAGGATTTCCTTTTCCATTTGTGCACTGGTATATGTTAGAGGTGATGTAAGGGGCTCATTATCATAACTTTCAAGGGCCTGGCCTAGTCCTATTGCTCTGGGGAGATGAGTAATATCAAGTTGCAATCTGTTCATTTGTATCATATTAGTGCTGACCACATCTACTTGTGAGCCAGAAGCTGCCTGCCAAAGCTATCCATGGGACTGGGAAGGATAAGCAGGAAGTAATGACTAAGGGGTGACTAATTTTTTAAGTGGCTAGTTCATTAGCAAGATTTTTATAACATGACTTTTGTTTTTCTACAGACTTGTGACTATGGATACATAGAATGAAAACTTAGATCCGAAAGCCTGGTTCAAAGGGTATAATGAGAATTAAATACGATAATATGTTTAAAATTCTTTAGCACAGACAGGATCTGAACCATGTTTCCAAAATTAAAAAAAAAAAAGTCCTGGGGCTGGAGTGATAGCACAGTGGTAGGGCATTTGCCTTGACAACCCGCAACAGACCTGGTTTGATCCCTGACATCCCATATGGTCCCCAACGTCCGCCAGGAGTGATGTTTGAGCACAGAACCAGGAGAAACCCTGAGCACCACCAGGTGTGCACCCCCACCCCCAAATAAATCCAATCAAACCATAGGATCCCTGTTGATTAGCTTCTGGCTCATTTCAGGGTGACATACTATAGGGAGGGACTCAACAAGAATTTATTTCATCACATCCTCTTTGCTTTACAGTGCCTGAAACTGTCAAAGGTTCAAAATCGTGCCCAAATTCTAAATTACAATGATATGACTGGAGAGGGCTCTTTTTCTTTTTTTTTAAAAAGTGTTTGGGCCACACACCGGTGATGCTCAGGAGTTAATCCTGGCTCTGCACTCAGGAATTACTTCTGGTGGTGTTTGGGGACCATATGAGATTGAGCCTGGGTCAGCTGCCTGCAAGAACCTTATCTTCTGGGCCCAGAGAGATAGCATGGAGGCAAGGTGTTTGCCTTTCATGCAGAAGGTCATCAGTTCGACTCCGGCTTCCATGGTCCCCCTTGCCTGCCAGGAGCAATTTCTGAGCATGTGACCCAAAAACCACACACACACACACACACACACACACACACACAAAAGTAAAAAACAAAGAACCTTATCTTCTGTACTATCTCTCTAGCCCCACAAATGAATTTATTTAAACCAGGTCACTTCCAGTACTTGAATAAGGACTTGCACCTCTACATAACAACATACATCTTTGTTTTTTGTTTTTTTTGGGTCACACCCGGCAGTGCTCAGGGGTTACTCCTGGCTCTATGCTCAGAAATCACTCCTGGCAGACTCAGGGGACCATATGGGATCTGGGATTCGAACCACCGACCTTCTGCATGAAAGGCAAACGCCTTACCTCCATGCTATCTCTCCGGAACAACATACATCTTACTATTTTTATTAAATTTGTTTGTTTTTTTGGGCCACACTCAGCAGTACTCAGGGGTTACTCCTGGCTCTGCACTCAGAAATTACTTTTTTTTTGTTTGTTTTTGGGCCACACCCAGCGGTGCTCAGGGGTTACTCCTGGCTGTCTGCTCAGAAATAGCTCCTGGCAGGCACGGGGGACCATATGGGACACCGGGATTTGAACCAACCACCTTTGGTCCTGGATCGGCTGCTTGCAAGGCAAACACCGCTGTGCTATCTCCCCGGGCCAGAAATTACTCTTGGCAGATATTTGGAGGACCATACGGGATGCTAGGGATCAAATCCAATTTGGCCAGTGCAAGGCAAATGCTCTACCCACTGCACTATCACTCTGGCCCCAATATCCTACTATTCAAGTCACTTCTAGGGTTTGGAGCACATACAGGAGTCCTGAGTTTCATCCCCACCACCACTAAGAGTGGTCTTTGGAGCATTGCCAGGTCCCCAGCCAGGAAGGGATCCAAAACACAAGAAAATCACACAGAGCAAGTATCCAACAAGTGACTTGAACATTCCTTTTTTTTTTTTTTTCCTTTTGGGCCATACCTAGCAATATTCAAGGGTTACTCCTAGCTCTGCATTGAGGAATTAATTCTGCTCAGGGAATCATATGAAGTGCTCCCAATCATACGGGGTATTGTTGGCCCAATACGTGTTGGCAAACACGCTCCTCCCACAACCTGAGAACACTTTAGCATAACATTCCCATTCCCATTATCATCCCCATCAGCATCTGGACTAAAGACCAATCAGGAATTCAATTACTCCTACTCTAGCTCAGCCGACTTTTGTCATCCGTGATGGACACCATCACCTGCCAATCTTTGAATCTTTGCACCACAGTTCAGTGCCAAGGGACCTCTTACCAGAAGCTTGTTGAACAGATGAAGGAGAGAAAGCTGTTGTAAGTTAGTGCTTAACTAGGATAGTCAGGAGTCAGGCAGTCAGGAATCTTGGCATTTGGGCAATATGCCAAGTTGGTAAGACCCTTGAATACTGCAGAGTGAGGCCCCCTAACCCCCCCAAAAAAGCCTAGTAACAGCCAGAGAAGTGGTTTGGGGTTTCATCCTTCAACACATGCCCAACAAGGCACTGGGGGTAAAAAAGATAGAAGATAGTCAATAAAAAAGATAGAAAGGTCTTGCAATGAAATTCTAACAACCAAATGGTTTCTTTTCTTTTCTTTTTTTTGGTTTTTGGGCCACACCTGGTGTTGCTCAGGGGTTACTCCTGGCTGTCTGCTCAGAAATAGCTCCTGGCAGGCACGGGGGTACCATATGGGACACTGGGATTCGAACCAACCACCTTTGGTCCCGGATTGGCTGCTTGCAAGGCAAACGCCACTGTGCTATCTCTCCGGGCCCCCAAATGGTTTCTTACATAAGTTGTGGGTTGCCAAACCTTGGGGTGACATGCTGAGAAATGTGTCGTTAGGTAATTTCATCACAGCATGATCACTCTAAGATGATAATTACAAAGACTCAGATGGTGCAGCTCCTACATCATTTAGCTGGTACTGACATGGGCACCACTGTCCTATTATGATAGGCATCATTAAGCTAGGCATGGCCATTTCTGGAAACCTGAACTGCTTCTCCGTTCCCATATGCACTTCCTTTCTGTCACTTCCCAGTTTACATGGCTCTGACTGTTCCAAATTCAGCTTCTCTGCCTTATAACTTCTCTGACTCTCAGAAAAAGTTTTATGTTATAAATTATTTTTCTATTTTTTTAAATTGAAACCATAGTGAATTATACGTTCTTCATAGTTGGATTTCAGGCATACAGTGACAGTAAATAAGGGCCATTCCCAACATCAGTGTTGACCTCCCTCCACTAAAGTACCCAGTGTGAATTCCATCCTTAGCCCCCAGGCCTGCCAGTGTTATAGGCCTATTTTAAGTATAGATTGTTACAGTTTGGGTCTCTTGATTCTATTGTTGTTGACTTTGGCTTGGGTATTTGTTTCTGACCTTTTTTTTAATCTCCACCAATGCATCTGAGACCACTTGACCCCTGGTCCCCATCTTCTTTCTTTTTTCTCAATTTATAGAAAAACACAGAAATGAGGTGAATCTTCGTTTTTGGGCCACAGTGATGATGTTCAGGGGTTACTCCTAGCTGGCTCAGGGGACCATACGGGACACTGGGGATCAAACCTGGGTTGGCCCCATGCAAGGCAAATGCCCTATCTGCTGTTACTATCTGTTGGGACACGGTTATAGATTTTCTAATGTTTCACATGAGCTAAGTCTTGTCTTCCCCTGTCCCCTCTTATTTGTTTTTTTTGTGCTACACCTGACAGTGCTCAGGGGTTTCCGGCCCAACTCTGTCTCCTTTAACATGCCCTCCCTATTAAATATGTGGCTGTTGAGAAACAGACTTCAAAAAGAAACTCCTTTTGGAGCTAGAGCAACAGTACACTGGATAGGGCTTTTACCTTGCACATGGTCCCTGGTCACATGAATACCTTCAGGAGTAATTTATGAACACATAGCCAGGAGTAATCCCTGAGCACCACCGGGTTTGACCCAAAAAACAAAACCAATAAATAGAGGCTGGATCCACAGCACATCGGGTGTGGTGTTTGTCTTGCATGTGCCCAATCCAGGTTTAATTCCTGGCATCCCATATGGTCCCTCCAAGCTTGCCAGGAGAAATATTTGAATACAGAGCCATGAGTAAACCCTGGAAGTCACTGGGTGTGGCCCCAAAACAAAACATACTCTGCAGAGCGTGGGTGCTACTCTGAGATCTGTGAGACAGGGGAAATCTTAACTGTGCCAGGAACTGAGCCAGGGTCAGCTGCACATAAAGCATACACCCAACCCCTGTCTGTCTCTAATCCCTGACCCCAAAGAGAAGAAAGTACCGTATTTTTTGGCGTAGAAGACAACTTTTGAAACAAAAAAAGGTCCACCGAAAATCGGGGGGCGTCTTATACGCCGAGTATATCTCGAAAAATGTTTCAATATGCCGCTAAACGAAAACTGTCTGAATATTGCCACAAAACGAATTTTCCAGCTCGATCCTGCACCAACCACTGCAAGGCTGCTCGGACCACCTCTCTAACTCAGCCAATCCAAGCAGGCTTTTTATGCATGCAAATTAGACAATGTTCTGGACCCGACTCTACACTGTCAAAAGCCTGCTCAGCTTGGCCAGAGCGAGAGAGGAAGTCTATTACAGCATAACCTTTGAACCTTTGCTTGTTGTGATTGGCTCACTGTGGTACATGAGCACAGGAACACATGCAGCACAGGAACGTTCTGTCTGATACAGCGAATATAGGCCTAAACCTATGTTTCAACTGCAAAATTAGGGGGTCATCTTATACGCCCAGTCGTTTTATATGCCAGAAAATATGGTACATTTCAATGTAAAGCAGAAAGTTAGACACGATTAGTCTCCTCTTACTTTTCCCAGTTTGTTTTCTATATGCTTAATAATAATTGATACTTGAGGAATATTTTCTACATACCAGACATCATGGTAAACTCTTTACATGTATTAACTTTTTGGTTTGTTTCTGGATCACACCTGGCAGTGCTCAGGGCTTATTCTTGACTCTCTGCTCAGGGTTGACTCCTGGTGGGTTAAGGATATGTGGTGTCAATGATTGAATTTGGGTTGGTTGCATACAAGGCAAGTGCCCTATCTGCTGTAGTATGGATTTAGCTACTGTATTAACTCACTTAAATGGGGATACCAAAATTCCACTTTTTGGGGGCTTGTTTTGGTTCTTAGGCCACACCTGGCTCAGGTGTGAGAACCAAACCTCTTTAGACCTATGACCAAGGTGGTCCCAAACCCTGGACAGGTTGCAAGTTTAGGTACTTTCCACTATGAGCTAAGACAGAGGGAGTTAACTCAGAAACAATGTGCCTCCAGGAACAAGGAACTAAGGGTTCAGTGAGGTGGGAGTGCTCTATCTGATGGGGCTCCCTTGGCAACTGAAAATTTGTGTCAGAATGTCCCTGGATTGCCACATCTCACTCAGGAAGGACACACACCAATAAGTGTAGTGTTCTCCTGAAAAGGAATTATTTGCCAAAAAGGCCCGCTTAGAGCAGTCAAAATCACTTGACCCTTTGCGTGGATTGTTTGGACATAATTCCATATAGTGGCTATAACTATCTCTCTCTTTATTTTAAACCAATATTAGAAATCAGGCCTTAGTAAATTTCTTTCTACAACAAAGGACAGCAATCAATCCAGCCAAAAGTCTCCCACTTAACAGCTCCCTGTAATTTTTGCTACCTTGGCGCCTAAATCAGGTTTTTCCATAACTTAGCTCAAAACAAAGTAATTTTCAGTCCCCCCCCCCCAAAACTCTGAAACATTCCTCACATTCCAACTTCCCCATAATTACCTTTTCCTTCTGTTACCCAAAACAAAGTGAACCCAAAACAAGCTGCCTTTTCACCTTCAGTATCAGCTCTTTAATATGCTAATTTAAGCCAGGGTCTTTTCTTTCTTTCCCCAGTCTCTTTGATGCCTAAAATTTGCATCTGCCTTCCAAGCCTCTAACCTTTAAAAGTCAGCCAGCTCAAAAAATAAATTTGTCTTCGTTCTTTGAACGTAAGTCCCCATGCAATCTGCGTGGTTTCATTCATTTCTACAATATATTTCCGTCATTCACCATTCCGCGTGCCCACCTTCTCCCCCGTGGAATTTTTCCCGAACTCCACGAAGAACCTGTTTGCAGGTGCTAAAGACTGCAAACAAAATTTGGCTCACAGCACTGGATGACCAAAGTTGAGTCAGAAAATTCAGCAATTAATTAAGACATCTGTACGATGAATTAATTGTACTGGGGAATGCTTGTGACTTTTTTTTTTTTTTTTTGGGTCACACCCAGCAGCGCTCGGGGGTTACTCCTGGTTCTATGCTCAGAAATAGCCCCAGCAGACTCGGGAGACCATATGGCATGCTGGGATTCGAACCACTGTCATTGTGCATGCAAGGCAAACACCTTACGCTGTGCTATCTCTCTGGCCCCAATGCTTGTGATATCTATAAAAACTGCTTGAAGGTTTGATTCGGGGTCCTTGTCAAGACTCCCTAAGTTGAATGAGATTTGGACCTCAATTAGCCGAATAAACTCCCTTTTGCATCTTGCATTATCAGAGGTGGTCTTTGACTCTCAGCACTGTCTGGTGTCAACTCAGATCCTAACACAGGCATTACACCTGGCTCTTCACTCAGAAGCCATTCCTGGTGGTGCTTGGGGGCCATTTAAGATGCCAGAACTGAACACTGGTCAGCCACATGCAAGGCAAATGCTTTTCCCATTGTGCTATCACTCTAGCCCCCAAATTGCACTTTGATAGGTTATCAGACCAAAGATAAAGCCTGCTTTTGTAAGCAAAGCCAGAGAAACCACTATATTCCAGAAATACAAAGTCAGCTGATATTAGATTTTTGTTTTTTGTTTCTTTTGGGTCATACCCAGTGGTGCTCAGGGGTTACTTCAGGCTCTATGCTCAGAAATCGCTCCTGGCAGGCTCTGGGGACCATATGGAATGCAGGGATTCAAACCACTGTCCTTCTGCCTGCAAGGCAAACGCCCTACCTCCAGGCTATCTCTCCAGCCCCTGATACTAGAATGAACAAAATATACATAGTATTGAAACAGCAAGAAAGACCATTCACAGTGATAGAGAGGCCAGAGAGATAGTATAGAAGGTGTAAGGTAGGGGCTGGGAGTGGTGTTGCAGGGCATAAGTAGTCTGCCTTGCAAGCGCTATGGTCCCCCAGGCCAGGAGCAATTTTTGAGCTCATAGGCAGGAGTAACCCCTGAGGGTTATTGGGTATGGGCCAAACAAACAAACAAACAAATAAAAAGGTCAGGCAGTTGCCTTGTATGTAGCCTATTCCTGGAATCCCATATGGTCCCCTGAGTCCTGCCAGGAGAGATCCCTGAGCAAAGAGCCAAGGAGCAAACCCTGAACATAGCTGGGTGTAACTCCAAAACCAAAACCATTTTTTTCTTAAAAAAAAAAAAAAAAATCTCGAGAAAATACAAAAGCATTACATGCTTCTGGGGTTTTTAATATCATTCCCTCAATCTTCTCACCCCACCCATGCTGGGAATCAAATCCAGGCCCTCACATATGCAAGATGCTCATTTGCTTTACCACTGAGGTACATTCCTGGGCCAGTGGTAATATTCTTACACAAACCAACTGTCAGACAGTTGAGCAGATATGAATCTTCTTTCAACTAAGCCTTGAGGCCAGTTCCTGGGCTGACACCCTCCCCACCTCCTAAGTAAATTATGCTTAATGCATTTATGCTTTCTTCTCAAGAGCATGCGGATTTGTTTGTTTGTTTAGGTAGTGGGGAGTATGGGCCACACTCAGCTGTGTTCAGGGATTACTTAGGACTTTGTTCTCAGGGAATACTCTTGGTGGTATTCATGGGATTACATATAATTCCTAGGTGGGAATGAGCAGGCAGTTCTGGGGGGACCATATATAAGGATTGATCAATGGAACCAGAGTCAGTTACATATTATCTGAGTCTTTTTTTTTTTTTTCTTCTTCCTTCTATTTTAATTATTTCTGTTATTGGTTTATTTTTTTGGTGGGGGGGGGACCCACATTCAGCAATGCTCAGGGTTTATTTCTAGCTCTATACTCAGAAATTGCTCCTGGAAGCACATGGGGAACCATATGGGACCATCTGGGTTGGCCATGTTCATGGTAAGTGCCCTACCTGTTGTACTATCACTCTAGCCCTTCTATGATGTTAGTATAATATTTGCTTCCATGACTATAGAGATGCGGCTCCATGAGAGCAGGGGTCTTTCCAATATTCAACTTACATAGTAGCATGAAGTAAACTTACTTCTTTAAAAAATGACTGACAAAAAATTTGATTGGGGCCAGAGAGATAGCATGGATGTAGAAGCATGAGTGCAGAAGGTCAGTGGTTCAAATCCTGGCATCCCATATGGTCCCCTGAGCCTGCCAGGAGCAATTTCTGAGCGTGGAGCCAGGAGTGACCCCTGAGCACTGCCGGGTGTGACCCAAAAACAAAACAAAACAAAATTTTAAAAAATGACTGAAAATTGGGGCTGGAGTGGTGGCACAAGCGGTTGGGCATTTGCCTTGCACACATTAACCTAGGACAGACTGCGACTTGATCCCTTAGCGTCCCATATGGTCCCCCAAGCCAGGAGCGATTTCTGATCAAATAGCCAGGAGTAACCCCTGAGCTCACCGGGTGTGCCCCCCCCAATAAAAAAGAATGAAAATTAAGTAATTAAACTAACACAAAGGAGAAAGTAAAAGGCCAGAGAGATAGTAGAGAAAGACTCTTGCCTTGCATATGGTCAACCATGGCTCAATCCCTGGTACCACATGTAGTCCTCTGAGCACTGCCAAGCCTGGCCCCTGAGTAGACCTAAGAATAATACCTGAGCACTCTAAAAGCTAAAGGAACACTAACTTTTTTAGATTTTTGTTTGTTTGTTTTTGTTTTGGGGTCACACCCAGCAGCACTCAGGGGTTACTCCTGGCTCTACTCTCAGAAATCGCACCTGGCAGGCTCAGGGGACCATATGGGATGCTGGGATTCGAGCCACCATCCTTCTGCATGCAAGGCAAATGCCCCGCCTCCATGCTATCTCTCCGGCCCCAAGAACACTGATTTCTTATTTTACATTTTGGTTTTTGGATCACATCTGCATTGTTCAGGGCTCTGTGCTCAGGGACCACTCTGGGAGGGCTTAGGGGACCAGTATGGGGGGGTGGTACCAGGAATCAAACCAGGTTGGCTGCAAGCAAGGCAAGCACCTACCCACTGTCCTATCACTCAGGCCCACGTTATGTTACTGAGATGATGGCATGCATAGACTAGTATTTGAGTTAGAGTGAGCTGAGGCTGGGCCAGGCTACTCTACTCAGCAAGGGCCAGGAAGCTGAGGGTGAGGTGGGGGTTCCATATAGTGTGAAATGGAGCAGAGAGGGTGGTGCATATTATGCAACAGGAGGGGGCCTGTAGTGAGATGAGTGGGGGAGAGTGGCCCTGGAGCATCGATGTTTTATCTGACTTAGACTCTGAAGCCAGCATTCATCTTACAAGAATGTTAGGGGCCAGAGAGATAGCATGAAGGTTGGGCATTTGCCTTGCAAGCAGAAGGACGGAGGTTTGAATCCTGGCACCTCATATGGTTCCCTGAGCCTACCAGGAGCTATTTCTGAGCGTAGAGCCAGGAGTTGCCCCAGAATGCTGCTGGGTGTGACCCCTCCCCCCAAAAAAAGAATGTTATCTGCTTAGGATAAAATCTAAACACCTCAGTGGTATCTAAAGACCTTTTGCATTCTGGGACTGTCATTATAACTGCCTTCATCTCCAGCCAAGCATAGCAACGCCTATACTCTATCATGCCCCCTTCTGTCACATATCTGCAGTGCACGATAGGACTCTGGGCCAACCCTGGAAGGCTCTTAGATACCGGTAATTTATCATTGAATTCCTTTGCAATCTTCCCTGCCCGAGGGAAAAAAAAAAGCATAGTTTCTGCTTTACTCTCTTCTCAAGTTTTTTGCTCCTTCTGATTCTCTCTAACTCTCTCGTGTTTATAGAACACACCCAGCTATGCTCAAGGCCATACTACTGGCTTTGTGATAAAGGATCAAGCCTGGAGTATTTGGGGAACTGGAGTTGGCTGCAGGCAAGAAAAACACCTTAACCACAATCTTGTCTCTGGTCCCTGACTTCTCTTTTTGTTTTCTTTTGCTTTTAGGACACACCCTGAGGTGCTCAGGTGTTACTCTTAGCTCTGAAATCCTGGCAGAGTTCAGAAGACCATAAGGGATGCTAGAGATCCATAGTTTGCAAGAAAAGTGACCTATCCACTGTATTATCCCTCCACCCCAAACCTCCATCTTGACTAAGAATGCCTTCTATTTCAAAGCATTTCTTTTTTTATTTTTATTTTTTGGGTCACACCCGGCAGTGCTCAGGGGTTACTCCTGGTTCCACGCTCAGAAATCACTCCTGGCATGCTCAGGGGACCATATGGGATGCCGGGATTTGAACCAATGATCTTCTGCATAAAAGGCAAATGCCTTACTTCCATGCTATCTCTCCGGCCCCCTCAAAGCATTTCTTAGTCAATTTTTTTGGGTCCAGCACTATGACATTTTATTTTTTATTTGGTTTTAGGCCACATCCAGCTGCAGTGCTCAAGGATCACATGGTGGGGCTTGAGTATACTGGGTAGAAGTTTGCCTTACATATAGCAGACCTGGGGCACACCTGTTGGTGCTCAGGACTTATTTCTGGCTCTGTGCTCAGGGGTTACTCCTGCCAGGACCCAGGCAACCAGATGGGATACCTTGGATTGAACCAGGGTTGGCTGCGTGCAAATAAGTGCCTGACTGCTGTTCCCAGAGATGTATCACCAGGCCCTTTAAAACAAAATTTAAGAAAATCTATTAAGGAAATGGCTCAAATTCTAGCACCCTATATGGTCCTCCAGCCCAATTATAAGTGATCCTTGAGGGGGCTGGAGCGATAGCACAATGGCACGGCATTTGCTTTGCACATGATCGACCCAGGTTCAATCCCATATGATCTCCCAGACTACCAGGAGTGATTTCTGAGCACAGAGCCAGAAGTAACCCTTGAGGGACACCGGTGTGGCCCACCCCCTCGAAAACCCTAAACAAGTGATCCTTGAGGTACAGCTAGGAGTAAGTCATGAGCAAAGTTGGGTGTAGGTCTGGCCTTTAATAAATCACTCAGAGACTTCAGGGGATCACATATGGTGCCAGGAATAAAATCCAGGTTTGCTGTACGCAAGGCAAGCGCCCTACCCTTGATACTATCATTGCAGCCCTACTATGCTTTTTTAAATATGTGAGAGCAGATCTGGTAACTTGCTCTATTTATGAAACACTGGCTTCAGTATAGTGAAAAGAATATAGAGCTTGCCATCCAGGAGAGGTCCTCTAGGTCTCCCCCAGAGGTATCACATTCATATATGTACTTTTGACACGTAGGACGCAAATGATGTAAGTTCAGATTGATGCTGATTTGTGAGGGGATAGAGGAAAGTGGCATACCTGGAGATACTCAGGGTGAATGCTAGTTCTGCATTTAGGAATTACTCTTAGTGGTGTTCAGAGGACCGTATAGGGTGCCAGGGATTGAAGCTGTGTGCAAGGCAAGCACCCTACCTGTTGTACTACTGCTCTGGTTCTATTGTGCTGATTTTCAATTTCTGAAAGAAAGAGAACTTCACAGGCTTGGATTCCTGACTCCTCTTGACCTTTGTCAAGATGGTACCTCATTCTCACAGTTGGCCATCAGCTGGCACTCATGAGCTTTTTTTTTTTTTTTACTTTTTTTATTTTTTATTTTTTTATTCATGAGCTTTGAGGCCTGTTTTTTTTTTTTTTTTTTTTTTTTTTTTGGTTTTTGGGCCACACCCGGTAACGCTCAGGGGTTACTCCTGGCTATGCGCTCAGAAGTCGCTCCTGGCTTGGGGGACCATATGGGACGCCGGGGGATCGAACCGCGGTCCGTCTCCTAGGCTAGCGCAGGTAAGGCAGGCACCTTACCTCCAGCGCCACCGCCCGGCCCCTAGGCCTGTTGTTCTGGCTTTAAAAACCTGGTCTCAAGTTTATCTCAAAATTAATTTTCTCCCAGTGGAAGAACAAGCAAAGCTCTCTTATAAGGGGTTGTTTCACCAAAGCTTTGAAGACATTTGAATTTTCGACCCTTTTGTTGACTTTTGAACTCATTTCCTTCTCTGTTTGCCAAGTAGAAAATAATAACATTTTGCTCTGATTCTCCATACAACCTGAGAGGGTAAATTATGCTCAAAAGAGAAGATGCTCTTAGGAGGGACAGCCTGGGAAAGTGTTTGAAAAAACGGCTGCAAATCCCAGGGGGGAGGGGTGCTCAGGAACTATGGATAAAAATGAATGAATGAACCAACGAAGAACCAACAAATTGACTGTACCATTTCGTGCCATTCCTTTGAGAGTGATAAAGTTAATTCTTATTTTTTTTGTTTTGTTTTTAGGGGTTTTTCTTTTGGCCACACCCTGCAGTGCTCAGGGGTTACTCCTGGCTGTCTGCTCAGAAATAGCTCCTGGCAGGCACGGGGGACCAGATGGGACACCGGGATTCGAACCAACCACCTTTGGTCTTGGAGCGGCTGCTTGCAACGCCGCTGTGCTATCTCTCTGGGCCCTTATTTATTTATTTATTTTTAATCTTGTGAAGGCCATACTTTGTGAAAGGATACTGAGGGGTGTTCCAAAACAACAACAACAAAAGAAAAAAAATAAAGAAAAAAAAAGGAAGGGTGCAAACAAATTGTAGTTAGGATGATAAATAATACAGAGATGGGAGTGAAGGTGATCAAAATGGACGTGGGTGGTCAAAATGCAGAGCAAGGGGTTGTTGGGGTTGCTATCTTCTCAGGAGACACACAGAGGAATGCTCCACAGGCTACAAGGGCCTCCCAAAGCACTCCCTCCCCCCCCCTTCCTCCTCCTCCTCCTCCAGGGGGACTGCCTGGCCTCTTCCCCACCCTCCTGCCCGGCCAGTGGCCCGCCCTTACAGGATGTCCTCGCGGATGCGGGTGCCATGGTTGAGGTTGTGGAAGCGGACGGAGACGCAGTCCCTGAGGATGAAGGAGCACCTGTTCTCCTTCTTGTAGGCGCTGAAGCACTCCTTGAAGTCCTCGTAGGTCTTGAAGCAGCTGCCCAGCTCCATGCTCGGGCCCCTCCACCTTTACCTACAGGAGGCCCCCAGGGGAAAAAAAATGCCAAGGAGAGCCACCTGGTGAGATGGGCTTGGGGCTCGGGGTGCCAGAAAGGTGGGCCCCCAAATGAGTGTCCACTTTAGGGAGCCTCCTTCTGGAGGAGCTCTGGGCCAGACAGATCAAATAGATGAGTAGGGGCTGGGGTGGGTGGGTAGGGTAAGACTTGGCTCAGAGAGGGACTCTCCACGTTCTCACGATTCAATCTTGGGATACGCCCTCTCCGCCAGCACAGCCAACCACAGGCGGGAATGCTCTGATGGGCACTCCTATTATCCAATCGCTAGAGAAGGAAGGAGACGCGCTCTGTGGAAGACTGACAGAAACACGGGCCAATCAGTATGTGCGCTCCGCGCTCTCAGGGCGGGACTTCCTATCACCCTTGACAAGTTGTGGGAAGCAGCGTTCTGAGTGTGTTTTTTTAGCGCGCAGTCGCGGGCCGGTAAGCGAGTGTTCGACATGTCATTCCCGCTGGTCCCCGAGGACAAGCAGGGCGGTGACGACCCCCCGGGGGACCTCCGCAGCGTCCTGGTCACTAGTGTGCTTAACCTGGAGACGCTGGATGAGGATCTTTTCAGGTAGCCGGCTGCACAGGAGCCACCATCCCTAGCCCCATTGGTACCCGGGTTCTGGCTTGTCACCTCGCAATTGTCACCTTGCAGCCCCCCAGCTCAGGGACTAGAATGGGCTCCATCTGCGCGGGTGGCAGGCTTTGCTCTCATTGCCCGGTTGGGGTGTTTTACCTTTTCGTGTTTTTTGTTTGTTTGTTTTTCGGCCACACCCGTTTGATCAGGGGTTACTCCTGGCTAAGCGCTCAGAAATTGCCCCTGGCTCGGGGGACCTTATGGGACGCCGGGGGATCGAACCGCGGCCCTTCCTTGGCTAGCGCTTGCAAGGCTAATTAAACCTCCACTCCATTGCCAAATCCAGTGCTGACCTCAGACTTGCAACCTAAGAGCCTACCCTCGAAGGCCGTGTTCGTTCATGGAACACAGAGTTGAGCTGGTTGTAAGTTGACTCTGCTCCACCTGGGTATGTCCTGTCCCTTTTCCTCTTCCCCATCATTGCATCTGGGAGTCTAGCCGCTCATTACCTTTTCAGAGGTTTAGGCCACTTTTCCTTCCTGACACCACTACTTAATTTCTGGTCTGCAATTGAGGACTTAATAACTGTGGATGATAAAACAAACTGCCAGGGCAATAGTATAGCTGGTTAGAGAGAGAGCACTCGCCTTTCACCAGGCCTCCTGGGTTTCAGTCACCCACATTCTATATGGTCACCTAAGCACCGCCGGGTGTGGCCTCCAAATCAAAACAATCCCCAACCCCCCACATAATCCCTCCCCAAAAGACCTGCCTAATTCAAAGCTATCTTTAGTGTTAACTATGCTTACCCCACCCCACACCTCCCTTAGGAATTATGAGTGATAGCCTAATAGTATATTTGTAGTGTTATATGTATATATGATTATATATAATATATATTGTTTTTTGGGGGCCACACCCTACAGCACTCAGGGGTTGGTTACTCCTGGCTCTGTGCTCAGAAATCGCTTCTGGCAGGCATGGTGGACCATATGGGATTCGAACCACCATTGGTCCTGGGTCGGCTGCTTGCAAGGCAAACGCCCTACCGCTGTGCTATCTCTCCGGCCCCTGTAATGCATTATATTTTTAAAAAAATGCCAGATTAAAAAAAAAATGCCAGATTTGGCCTTGGCCATGGAACTAAGTCAGGCCCCTTCAAGCTCTAGACTTACAGCTTGAAATATCTTGGGTGGGGGCCAGAGTCAAGCAAGTAAGGTGCTTATCTTTTTGGGGGGAAGGGTTCGGATCACA
Organism: Suncus etruscus; assembly: GCF_024139225.1. Lineage (NCBI taxonomy): Eukaryota > Metazoa > Chordata > Mammalia > Eulipotyphla > Soricidae > Suncus > Suncus etruscus. Next base: position 27,036,164 of record NC_064856.1, on the reverse strand, counting down.
CCTGGTGGTGCTCAGAAATTGCTCCTGGCAGGCTCGGGGACCATATGGAATATCCAACCACCATCAGTCTTGGGTCAGCTGCCTGCAAGGCAAATGCTCTTTACTCTAGTAACCACTCTAGTCCAGTTCTGCCTGCTTATCAGCTTTGATCCTGTATCTCATATTGTCCTCTAAGCACTGCCAGAAGTAATTCCTGGTTGCAGAGCAAGGAGTAACTGCTGGGTGTGACCCAAAAGCAAAAAGAAAGAACTTGGGTGTAAGTGGTAGACCTCATACCTCAGACTCTGAGCTTCATTTCAGTCTGCACCTATTTTACAATGCTCTGGATGGTAGAAAAAACCCTGATTGAGTTGGGTAGGGTGTGCAGGGGTAGCAGAATTCCACCCAGATACTCTCCAGATTTGTAATGTTTCAGCTTGTTCTAGTCATTTTCTCTTTCTTTTTTTTTTTTTTTTTTTGGTTTTTTGCTCAGGGGTTATTCCTGGCTCCATGCTCAGAAATTGCTCCTGGCAGGCACGGGGGACCATATGGGACGCCGGGATTTGAACTGATGACCTTCTGCATGAAAGGCAAACGCCTTACCTCCATGCTATCTCTCCAGCCCCTCATTTTCTGACTTCAATTCTCTTTATTCAGTTTTGCTTTGAAAGCCATACCTGGTATTACTTGGGATTTACTGTGGGTTCTGCTCCAGCATCATTCTTGGCAGGACTCAGAGGATCATATTGGGTGCCAGGGATTGAACCCCAGGTTGGCTGTCTGTGAGGCAAGTGCTCTCCCCATTGTCCTATGTTCCAGTTCCAGCTCTGTGTGTTAAGAACAAGCCAGGAGGGGCCTGAGAGGTGGCATAGAGGTAGGGCGTTTGCCTTGCATGCAGAAGGACGGTGGTTCGAATCCTGGCATCCCATATGGTACCCCGAGCTGCCAGGAGCAATTTCTGAGCATAGAGCCAGGAATAACTCCTGGGCGCTGCCGGGTATGACCCCAAAACAAAAACAAAACAAAAAGAACAAGCCAGGAGTGATTTCTTAGCGCATATCCAGGAGTAATCCCTGAGCATCACCGGGTATGGCCCAAAAACCAAATGAAAAGAAAAAAAAAAAAAGAATAAGACAGTGAGTACATTATCTTTACAAAGCCCACAGTAGGGCAGGTTCCTGGTCCTGCAGGCCAATTATATGCAGCGTCTTTTTGGGAGTTTGCTTGGGGAAGGGGTTCATGCTTGCACTGGATTCTCAAGAGGCTCTAATCTGCAGACAGTCCAGTTAGCAGATCCTCAATGGAGGCTCAGTGACCATTGAGGGGTTCGACCCAGACTCCAAATGTTTTCCAATTTCCTCTTCTTCCCGTAGAGGCCGGCATTACTGGGTCCCCACAACGCAGCGCCTGTTTGGGGGTCAGATTGTGGGCCAGGCCCTAGTGGCTGCCGCGAAGTCTGTGACAGAAGATGTCAACGTGCATTCGCTGCACTGCTACTTTGTCCGGGCAGGTAAACCACCCCCTGCGCTACCCAGGACTTTGCAGGGTCCAGCTACCACTTCTTCCAGGTGCTTCGGGGCTCTGGGAGGCGAAAGGAGAGGGGAGGAGATAGGCAAGCCTTTGTTGATCCCTAGCACCCACACAGGATTACCTGCAGACTTACTGTATTTGTCAGTTGCTGAATTGCTCTCTTTGGAATGTTTCATTTTCTCTGGGGCTTGTTACTAAGTTATAACCTCCGCTAGAGGTAGCAGCCCACCTTGCCCTGGGGATTAGAATTCAACTTTCCAACTAACTAGCAAGATATTTAGGGAGGTTACTCCTATGCCTTCCCCAAGGCCTTTTTCTTTTCTTTTTTTTTTTTTTTTTTTTTGGGGGGGGGGTCACACTGGCAGCACTCAGGTGTTACTCCTGGCTCTGTGCTCAGAAATCGCCCCTGGCAGGCTCCGGGGACCATTTGTAGCGCTTACAAGGCAGACACCTTATCTCTAGCGCCACCTTCCCGGCCCCCCAAGCTATCTCTTAATGATTTTCTTTATGGTTTAGAGCCCCTGTGCTCAGGGGCTGCTCCTGGTTATGTGTTTCACGTTTACTCCTGGAAGGGTGTGAGGTGAGGATACAGCCTCATGCAAGGCAAACATTCCAGCCAATTGAGCTTTCTCCCCCAATGAAGTTTTACCTGTCTCTACTGTGGTTTACAGCCCTGAGGTCACAAAGTCAGGAGTCTTCAAATCCATGCTCTCTGGCCTAGGATATATAGCTCAGTGGTAAAGCATTTTTAGATCTTGTGTGGCATGTGTGAGACCTTGGGTTCAACCCCTGACCCACAAAAACTTTATAAATAAAATTATATTTAAGAAGCCAGAGTGGGGCTGGAGAGATAGCATGGAGGTAAGGCGTTTGTCTTGCATGCAGGTCATTGGTTTGAATCCCAGCATCCCATAAGGTACTTTGGGCCTGCCAGGAGCAATTTCTGAGTGTAGAGCCAGGAGTAACCCTGAGTGCTGCCAGGTGTGACCCCAAAACAAAACAAAAAAAAGCCAGTGATGGTATAGCTGCAGGTAGGGTGCTTGCCTTGCATGCAGCTGACCCAGGTTCAATCACCAGCATCCCATATAGTCCCCCAAGCCTGCCAGGAGTGATTCTTTAGTGCAAAGCCAGGAGTAACTCCTCAGTACCACTGGGTGTGAGCCAAAACAAAACAAAATATAAATTAAAAGAGGAGGTAGGGCCAGAGAGGTGGCACTGGAGATAAGGAATCTGCCTTGCAAGTGCTAGCGTAGGATGGACCAGGTTGATCCTCCTTCCCATATGGTCCCCCCAAGCCAGGGGCGATTTCTGAGCGCATAGCCAGGAATAACCCCTGAGCATCAAACAGGTGTGCCCCTCTCCCCCAAAAGAAACAAAAAAAAAAATTAAAAGAGGAGACCAGAGTGGTAGGGCATTTGCTATGTATGCAGCTGACCCAGGATGGACCTGAGTTTGATCCCCAACATCCCATATGGTCCCCGAGCCAGGAGCCTTTTCTGAGTGCAGAGACAGGAGTAACCCTAGTGCCGCCAGTGTGGCCCAAAAAAACAAACAAAAAAATTTAAAAGAATATGGGCCAGAAATATAGTACAACAAGTAGGATTCTTGGCTTGCTTGTAGCTGACCTGGGTTTGATCCCAAGTATCCTATGTGGTCCCCTGAGCTCAACCAGAATTGATCCCTGAGCTCGGAGCTCAGAGTAAGCCCTGAGCACTGCCAGGTGTGGCCCAAAAACCAAAAAGTAAAAAGAAATAAAAATGAAGGGTAAAGGGCCCGAAGAGATAGCACAGCGGTAGGGCATTTGCCTTGTAAGCAGCAGACCCAGGATAGTGGTTTGAATCCGGCATCCCGTATGGTCCCCAGAGCCAGCCAGGAGCGATTTCTGAATGCAGAGCCAGAAGTAAGCCGAGGGGATAGACTTAAAGGACTGGCTTAAAGGACTAGACTAGGTGCTTTACATAGAGTCCTAGACTGGATGGGCCAAGTTGTGAGCCCTAAGCAACCAGACTGAGGGGAGTAGATCCTGAGCATTGTGGGGTGTGGCCCACAAGAAACTAAATAAATATATGAAACCCATGGATCAGGAATGTAGTAAAGTGCATGCCTTGGCATCATGAGACCTGGCACTGCAAAATCAAAACCAACCCCCCACCTCTGCACTCTTTTTTTTTTTGGGGGGGGCCACACCCATTTGATGCTCAGGGGTTACTCCTGGCTAAGCGCTCAGAAATTGCCCCTGGCTTGGGGGACCATATGGGACGCCGGGGATCGAACTGCGGTCCTGATCCTTGACTAGCGCTTGCAAGGCAGACACCTTACCTCTAGCGCCACCTCGCCGCCCCTCACCTCTGCACTCTTGACAAATAAGACAATGTTCACCCGTTCACCTCTTGACCCTATTTACAGGATATATAGCCCATTAATAAAAAATTGGGGGAGAGTTATTGTACAGAGGGTAAGGGATTTTATCTTTTCATACAGCCAAACCGGATTCAGTCTCTGGCATCCCATATGTTCCCCTGAGCACCACTTGTATTGATTCCTGAGCTTAGAGCTAGGAATAAGTCTTGAGCATTGCCAGGTATGGCCTAACCAACCAACCAACCAAAAAATACATATATATATAAATAGGGCTAGAGATATAGTACAGCAGGTAGCACACTTGGCTTTGACGTGGCTGATCTGGGTTCAGTCCCTGACATCCCATATGTTCCCCAGGTACCTTCAGGAGTAATTCCTGAGCACAGCGCCAAGAATAAGCCCTGCACATGGCCAGGTGTGACCCCAAAAGCAAGCAACCAACCAACCAACCAACCAGAAAAAAACCCAAAGGATCCTGAGAGTATGAAGACCACGATGGGGAAGCTACACAGAGAGACGTAGTGATTTTTTGAAGGTCAGAGGATCATGGCAGAGCCAGGAGCTGTGTGCAAAGAACCTGGCAGCACCCTTTTGCTCTTGGCCATGATAAGCAGGGATCCCCATGAGTTAGCACCTTGGCTGGTGCCTTTGCTGGCAAGGTCTGTTCTCTCTCTAGCCCTGTTCTCAGGGTATTCTCAGGTCTTAGCTTGGAGTAAAGCCTGAGCAGCAAAGGAAGAACAAGTAGCAGGGGGTCCTGTCAAGTCTGTCCTGCTGTGGGGATGGTCAGGTCACAGGAGCTCAGCATGTGTTTGGCGCCCACTGCAGGAGACCCAAAGGTGCCCGTGCTGTACCAGGTGGAGCGGATCCGGACTGGGACCAGCTTTTCTGTGCGCTCTGTGAAGGCCGTACAGCACGGCAAGCCCATCTTCATTTGCCAGGCCTCCTTCCAGCAGGCTCAGCCCAGCCCCATACAGCACCAGTTCTCCATGCCCACTGTGCCGCCACCCGAGGAGCTGCTTGGCCAGAAGACCTTGATTGACCAGTATCTCAGGTGAGCCACCCCGAAGCTCTGAATAATTTTTTACTCCATAATGGCCACCCAGGAATGGTCCGTGAGACCCATTAATGGCTTTATTACATTGGGGTCAGGGACACAATTCTGACAGCTAGAGTACAGGCTTTGCACATGGGATCCTGGGGTTCCATCCCTGGCACCACACATTCCTCTGAGCACAACTGGGTGTGGCCTTGAAGCAAAATCTATAAATGAAGAATACAGATTAAAAGGTAAAGGGGTGGGCCTCGAGAGGTAGCACAGCGGTGTTTGCCTTGCAAGCAGTCGATCCAGGACCTAAGGTGGTTGGTTCGAATCCCGGTGTCCCATGTGGTCCCTCGTGCCTGCCAGGAGCTATTTCTGAGCAGACAGCCAGGAGTAACCCCTGAGCGCCGCCAGGTGTGGCCCAAAACCAAAAAAATAAAAAAAATAAAAGGTAAAGGGGTGTAGGGGCTGGAGCGGTGGCACTAGTGATAAGGCATCTGCCTTGCAAACACTAACCTAGGACGGACCGTGGTTCTATCTTCCGGCATCCAATATGCTCCCCTAAGCCAGGAGTGATTTCTGAGCGCATAGCCAGGAGTAACCCTTGAGCGTCACTGGGTGTGAATAAAACAAAAAAATAAAATAAAGGTAAAGATGTGTATTTTATATAGCCTAGCATTTGGTACAGGTTGTGCTCAGGGTTTACTCTGTTTCTGTACTCAGGGTTCACTCCAGGCAGGCTAAGGTGACCATAAGGGATGCCAAGAATTGTAACTGGTTAGCTGTATGCCAGTCAATCCCCCTATCTGTTCTCTTGCTCCTACCCAGTTGTTGGTTTTTGTTTTGTTTTGTTTTGTTTTGCATTACACCTGGCTTTTCCCTAGGCTTACTCCTGACTGCTCAGTGGCCACTCCTGGGTAAACTTGAGGGACCATATGGAGTGTCAGGCCCCTATAGCTTATCTTTTCTTTTTTCTCCTTTGTCCCTTCCCTCCCTCTTTGCTTCTTCATTCCCTCTTTTTCTCCCACCCACCTTCCTTCTTTTATTTTCTTCCTCTTTTTCTTAGGCTTTGGGTTATACCCAGCTAAGCTTATGACTTACTCCTGGATCCGTGCTCAGATATCATTCCTGGTGGGCTCTAGGTATCATTTGTAGTGCCAGGGATTGAACCTGGGTCAGCTACGTGCTAGAAAAATGCCTTATTTACTGTACTATCTCTCCAGCTCCTATGGTTACCTGATTTCTTTGGTCTGTTTTGGGGCCACACCTAGAGGTGCTCAAAGCTTAACTCCTGGCTCCATTCTCAGAGGTTAGTCTTGGTAGGCTCAGGGGGTACCAGGGATCAAACCTATGATAGCCATGTGCAAGGTAAGTGCCCTATCTGCTGTACTATCTCTCCAGGCCCCTATATATATTTGTTGTTGCTGTTTTTGGGCCACACCCATGACACTCAGGGGTTACTCCTACTGTGCACTCAGAAATTACTCCTGGCTTGGGGGACCATATGGGACGCCAGGGGATCGAACCGCAGTCATCCTGGTCCTAGGTCAGCGTGTGCAAGGCAAACATCCTACCGCTTGCACCACCGCTCCGGCCCCATATCTTAGTTTCTTTAACATGGGGCCAGATAGTACAGAGGATAAGGCACTTGCCTTACATGTTGAATGACCTGGGTTCAGTCCCCAGTCTCCCAACCCCCCAAGCCTACCAGGAATGATCCCTGAGCAGAGAGCCAAGGAAAGATCCCAAGTACTGTTGGGCAAGGCCCCCAAACAAAACTAATAGATATGCTCTATCCCAAGTCCCTGAATGATTCTTCTCCTCTGGGGTCACCCCTGACCTAGCAGTCTAGGAGTTAATGCCTCCTTTGCCTGAGTGATTAGGAAATATTTGGAACATCACCTGATCAATTATTTTTTTTTATCTCAGTTAACAAGTTGGGGAAAGGCTAGGGCAGGGGAAAGTAATGTGGCCCCAACTTTTAAGGGGCTTTATTCCTGCTAGCACTCTCTTGATACAAAGTGTCTGCTCCCCTGGATCCTGGGGAATGGCCTATTTTGTAGGCTGTGATGGGAAGGACAGAGGCAGGTTTTAATCTGGGAAAGGCTTCAGCTCCAATCTAGACTCTTGCTACTAGTGTGTGTGTGTGTGTGTGTGTGTGTGTGTGTGTGTGTGTGTGTGTGTGTGTGTTGTGTTAGTTTCTGTGCCAAGCCATTAAAGGCCATGTGAGGACGGAGGGAACTAAGACAGGCACTGAATGAGCTGGGTAAACCACAGTTATATCTCTGTAGACAGAGAATAAGCAGGGAATCTGAGAATGGGCCAGAGTTCAGAGATGTTTGCTGAACTGAAAGAAATGGACTGTTTGTTGGCTCCATATCACAGCCGCAGCTGGCCCACTACCAAGCCACTGGCCTGTTGACTGTATTACATCACACCCCACAGAATCAACAACACTGCCCATACTTCAAAGTCTTTATATCTATGGCTAGTGGCTGCCACAGTGGACAGTGCAGAAGTAGAATACTCCCGTCATTAGGGAAGATTCAATGGGTCCATGCCCTAAAGGACAGAGTGGTGACAATGGAGATCTCAGTGGTGAAGAGCAGAAAAAAATGACTTACACATGAAGGTACAGTTACTACTGCTGGACATAGGCACCTCAGCCGGGGACACTGTGTTCCCCATTGCTTGGGGTTAGGCTGGGAAGGTTACGTTTCAGTTAGTCCCCTGTCTAGCTAACCTGGGGCGTAGCTTAGTGGCAAAGCATGTTTCTCATCACGTGAGGCATTGGGCTCAATCTTTGACACAACCAAAGAGTGCGGTAGTGTGTGAACTAGGTGCCTGGCTGCCTCAGTCTAGATTCTGCTTTCTTCACTGCCTGAGCCACTGGGCTGCCCTGTGCTCACTTTACTGTCAGACCAGAGCTATAACTGCATCTGTCGCCTTGCGGGGCTGTGGTGAGGAATGAGTTGAAGTGCCTGGCACACTTCCAATAATTTCCAATAGGGAAGGTCGCAGGAGGGTGTTATCTTCTTGCCTGCTACATTGTCTTCTCCCTTGTTCTTTGTTTTTGGGCCACACTCAGCAGTGCTCTGGTTAGTTACTCCTGGCTCTGTGCTCAGAAACTACTCCTGGGGGTCAGAGTGTTAACACAGCAGTAGGGCACTTGCCTTGCATGCAGTTGACACAGGAAGGAACCGAGTTCAATCCCCAGCATCCTATATGGTCCCCTGAGCCTGGCAGGAGTGATTTCTAAACGCAGCCAGGAGGAATCCCTGAGCACTGCCGGATGTGGCCCAAAAACCAAAAACAAAACCAAACCAAACAAAACAAACAAACAAACAAACAAACAAACTACTCCTGACAGGCTTGGTTTACCATATGGGATGCTGGGGATGTAATCTGGGTCAATCACATACTAGGCAAATATCCCTATCTGATGTGCTATCACTTCAACCTCTTCTGTTTTTGTTTTGCGGTGCAAGATGGCTTTTATTCAGACTTACTTAGAAAGATGTGAGGGTGGTCCCTGGTAGCCGGGGCTGGAGAGATAGCACAGCAGTAGGACGTTTGCCTTGCATGCAGCTGACCCTGGACGGATCCAGGTTCGATTCCCGGCATCCCATATGGTCCCCTGAGCCTGCCAGGAGCAATTTCTGAGGGTATAGAGCCAGGAATAACTCCTGAGCACAGCCGGGTGTGGCCCCCCAAAAAAGAAAGATGTGAGGGGGCAACAAGGGATTGGTGTTTGTTTAGGAGAGAACATGGGTTTCTCCAGAGGAAATATGAAAAGAAAGAGACAGACAAGCAGGACAGACAAGTTCAAGGGAGAACATTGGCTTGAAGAGCAAACCTCCTCCAGTGTTCTTCATTAGGTGAATTACTCCTTAGATGCATGTTGTAGGTAGGGAAAAGGCTGAGATTGCTAACTTGTGCCAGGCCGTATGCCTCATTAGTGGCTTAAACAGGCCAGAGCAAAGGTACTTTGCCTTGCACACAGCCTACCCGGGTCTGGTCCTTGGCACTTCAGATGGTGGGTGCCCCTAGGAGCACAGAGCCAGAAGTAAGCCCTGAGCATCACTGGGTTTGTCCCAAAACTAAATCAGAACAAAAAGAATTTAAATACTATACAATATATCCTCATTTAACTTGGTAGTGGATTTTGTCGTTGTTGTTGGGGGTGAGGAGCTTGGTATGATGCTAGGGATTGAACCTAAGGTATCACACATACAAAGCAAGTGCTATAACCCTGAGCTACACCTGACTCCTGTCTGAGAGCTGACTTTACGCCAAAATATGTGTCTTGAGAGTAGGATTACAAATAATGTCTTTTTGCTTACCATGTACCAGGATTGCTTCTTTCTCATCAACATAAACAAAATGGCTGATGTTTTTCAAGAATCTGTCATGCAGTGCTGCAGGCATATGTTAGAGCACCCCTTCTGTTTATGTCTACCCAGCCTCTCTCCCCCCCTACTTTCAGGGACCCTAACCTCCATGAGAAGTACCGAGTGGGGCTCAACCGAATAGCTGCTCAGGAGGTGCCTATTGAGATCAGAGTGGTCAACCCACCCACCCTGAAGGAGCTACAGAAATTGGAGTCCAAACAGATGTTCTGGGTACGAGCCCAGGGCCATATAGGTAAGAGGACCCAGGGGCTGAAAGACAAATTTCTAGGGGACTTGGGTCTCTAACCACTAGTCTTATGTCCCCCTCTTAGCACCTTGGCATGCTTTTCTCTTCTATTTGAGGCACAGCCAGCAGTACCTGGGTTGCTCCTAACAATCCTTGGGCCCACCCATGAGCACTCTGCCCTGGGCTTCTTCCTTACCCCTGTGAGGGAGAATGGTTCCTCTCACAGGTCCCTTCCAGCTCCTTGAGGAAAGGACTGTAATGCTAATGGGAAGACAAAGCATCCCAGACTTTTCCATCCAGGGCCCTGTTTGCAGGGGTGGTTGTGGGTGAGGGAAGGGACCACCATAGGGAAGACTCAGGCAGGCACATTCCTTGCGCAGGGGCCATTATGCCCAGCCCCTTCCCCCACCCCCACTGTGCCAGGATGATGATCAGTCTCTTGACTATTGCAGGGGAGGGCGACATCAAGATGCACTGTTGTGTGGCTGCCTACATCTCCGACTACGCCTTCCTGGGCACTGCTCTGCTGCCCCACATATCTCACCACCGGGCGCACTTCATGGCCTCCTTGGACCACTCCATGTGGTTCCATGCCCCATTCCGAGCTGACCACTGGATGCTGTATGAGTGCGAGAGCCCCTGGGCTGGTGAGTGTGAACCCCTGGGAGTGGGGCTCAGGCCTGCCTTTTTGAGTGTTACCCCACTCTCACTTCCTGTGGGCTCCACAAGGCCACACATCCCCTACTATCCCTCTGGCTAGGCCTTGTTGTCTTCAAATGACAGAACAAGGTTCGAGGACAAGATGCCTGCTTATCTCCTGGGTTTTTTTGGGGGGAGTGTGTGGGGTTGTACCAGATGGTGCTCAGGGCTTACTCCTAGCTCTATGCACAAGGGTAATATGAAATGCAGGGGGAGTCAAAGTTGGCTATGTGCAAGGCAAGTGCCCTAACCACTGTGCTATCTCTCTAGCACCTAGAATGTTTTACTTTTTGTCTTGAGGACATTCCCAGTCATGCTTAGTTGTTACTCTTAGCTCTGTGCTCAGGGATCACTCCAGACAGGCTGGGGGGGGGGGGAGGGGAACACCATATGGGATTCCAAGAATTGAACCAGGGTTGACCATGTCAAGGCCTATGCCCTACCTATTACACTATACCTCTGGACCCAGAAAATGTCTTTGAGAAGTTACCCCAAATGACTTGACACTCAGTTTGGGTCCTGAGTTCTTGGTGATCTCTAAGGACCCTACACTTGAGCACCTCCATATAGAATCCTATATAGAATATATATATATATATATATATATATATATATATATATATATATATATATATATATATATATAGCATATAGAATCCTAGTCTAGTGCTCATCAGGGTTGAGTCATGGAGACTCAACTTCACCCCAATGGGTGAAGAGAACTCTATACTCTAGGGAGGGGCATGGCATCCCAAAGGCATGCAGGGACTGGCCACCTAAAGTTCTCTAATGTCAACTGGAAAATGGGTCCATACCTGCTCCCTGGCCCCAAGCCCTTAACATTGTCAGTCATCAGCCTAGACTTGTTTGATTTCTTTAAGAGGGGAAACTAGGTACCAGAGCAGTAATACAGTAGGTAGGGCATTTGTCTTGCACTGTGGCAGGCCCAGGTTTGATCCCTGGCATCCCATATGATTCCTTTTGTACCCCTAGGAGTAACTCCTGAGTGCAAAGCCAAGAGCAACCTCTGAATACAGTCAGGTGTGGCCTAAAATATAAAGGGGAACTGGTGGCCGGAGCAGCACTCAGTTTTTAGGACTCCTCCCAGCCTATTCTGAAGTAAGCCACATGTGTGAAAGTGTTTCTGTCAAGTTGGGTTCCTCTGGGAAGAGTGACCCCAGTGGCCAGCCACCACAGGTGTTATCTTGTGATCTCAGTACCATGGGTGGGATGTCCTGGGTAGTTTGAAGAAGGCCCTTCCCAACTCTTCTCATCCACAGGTGGCTCCCGGGGGTTGGTCCAGGGACGACTGTGGCGTCGGGACGGGGTCCTAGCTGTGTCCTGTGCCCAGGAGGGCGTGATCCGAGTAACACCCAGTGTCTCGAAGAGCAAACTGTAGCCAGCAGGGCCAGCTCAGCCTCAAGGACCTACTGGCTCACCCTCCTCTGAAGCTGGAGATGAAGGTGGGGTCGGTGCCCTTCTTCCCCTCACATTCCAATAAACAGCCAGAAACCACTAGAGCTGCTGGCCTTTAATTCTCCAGGGCCAGAACTCGGGGGGATCCTAGAGGCAGAGATCCTGGCTCTTCAATCTAGTGGCTTCAGAAGCCCCCGGGTAGGGTTCAGTGGGCACTGACCTGGGTGGGCATGGTCCCCACTGCTGACCAACCTGAATGACCATCAATCCATCCATCCTGCTTTATTCCTGCACCATCCCGCCCTGTCCTGAGCCCGGCTCAACCAAAGCAGCAGATTCTTTAGTCCACTGCAGAATCTTTGTGGAACTTCCGGGGATTCCCAGCACCCCCTCCAGATTCTCACCTGCAGTGCATCTCCTCTCCTCCCAGCCCCCAATCTGGGTGCAGCCTTTGACGTTCAGACCAGCTAGTCCAGTACCTCCTTGATGAGCAGTTCTTTGAGACTGGGCGGTGGTGTGGAGGTCAGGCCTGCCTCCTGCAGTGCCTGGAGTCGGGCCTCTGATTGGCGTTTGTCTAGGCCCAAGCGCCAGGAAAGGCGGACGTGGGCTTCCAGAAAGGGCGCCAGGAAAGGGTGAGGGGGATCTGAGTCTCCCAGCAGTTCCAAGGCCCTCTTGCAGCATGCCCGGGCCTCCCCCGGGTCCTCCAGCTCCTGGTGGCACACAGCCAGCCCGGCCAGAGTCAGCAGAGGATGGTCTGGACCCGAAGAAGTACCCAGCTGGCCCTGCAGTTGCCAGGCATTGGCCCAGAGTGCCAGCGCCTCACGGTAGAGGCCAGTGCAGGTGAGGCCCTGGGCCTGCCGCAGCTCAGGCAGAACAAAGAAGTTGTGCAGGGCTGGGGCCTGGCGCAGCTCCGGCACTGACTGGAGGTGGCCCAGAAACTGCTCAAAGGCCCGGCTGCGGCGGGCGATGGTCTCGGCAGTAAAATTCCGACGCAGGCGCTTCCGGGGGAAGGAGAGAGCAGCCATGGGACCCCGGAACTGGCGCTGCAGGTCTCGATGCAAGCGCTCAAAGTCCGAGTAGCGGCGAGAGATCTGCGCTGGCTGCATGTCTTGGGGGCCGGGCCCCATCACGACGAGGGTGTAGAGCTGCAGGGAGGGTGGGGGTCAGGGCAGGGTAAATGGTCCACAGCCCCTTCCACCCATCCCCTCCTCATCCAGCAGAGCTCCCCCACCTCTTCCCTTCATCTTTGAGAATATATCCCAGAGGGTGGGAGGTGCTGGGCCGCTGTTGGAGGGTCCAGTCCCATCTTACCTGAGGCTTGTCTGAAAGGACCAGGCCCAGGGCAGCGCAGGGAGAGAAAGACAGAGACAAGCTTCAGTGCCTTTGCCCCTTCCTGACTGCACTCCTGACAGCTCCCTCAAAAAAAGCCAGGAGCGACCTAAAATCCAGGCCAGCCTGAGCCAACCTTGAGGACCAGCCTGGAACTCTGTTCCTCTCTGGACACAAGGGCCCACCTTCCTAGCCAGGTTCTTCCACCGCAGACCTGGAGGTGGCAGTAGCATCACCGTATGGATTAATCTGTCCTAATGTAGAACACTGGCTTTGCATGCCAGCTCAGAGCCCAGGGCGGTCGGCAGACCAGGTCAGCTCCTTCCGGACCTGTGACCCTTCTGGGAATGAAGCACTGGCCCAGGTCGTTGTTTCCTCGAGGGTAGGGACAGGTGCGATGTTGGTTCCCGGGATATTGGCATGGTTTTCCAATGTCCCTCCTCTAACTTGCTTTGAGTCCTTGTGACCATAAATTGAGAAGCTCTCAGTTTGGTTTCTCAAAAGCACTTCTCCGGCCTCCAAAGATCAGAAAGTGAGTCTCTCAGGCAGCAGCAGGGAGACAGGAGTTAGCCACATGATTTCAATTTCCGGGGTCCTATTGTTAGGGTTCGCTCGTCTCTATTGCAAATGAGGTTCTCCACATACAGCAAGGTTATACAGCTATCTTTCAGACTTAAGTAAGAAAACAAGAGATTTATTGAAAGAAAAACATTAGGCAAAGCATAGTCCAGTAAGCATTCAGACAGAAGAATTGGGAAGGTAGACCAGGAGCAACCAAGGTTTGGGAAACATCCACCCATGAAGCTACTCACAGCTGAGAACCGCAATATGGATTAATCTATACTAATGCTGAGCTAATGCTTAAAAAGGGGAGAGATTAGCATGTGTTAAATGTTAAAGGCAAACTAATTCCAAACCTAGAATATTTTGCTATATTAGTGCTGTAAAACTGCCAAACTTCTAGTCATCCTGGTAGATGAAGTTTGCCTACAGAATTTCTTGAAGATTCACAGTGCATATTAGTATTAAGAATTATAAAACTGGGGGCCGGAGAGAAAACATGGAGGTAAGGCGTTTGCCTTTCATGCAGAAGGTCATTGGTTCAAATCCCGGCATCCCATATGGTCCCCCGAGCCAGCCAGGAGCAATTTTTGAGTGTGAAGCCAGGAGTAACCCCTAAATGCTGCTGGGTGTGACCCAAAAACCAAAAAAAATAAAATAAAATAAAAATTATAAAACTGGGGCTGGAGTGATAGCACAGCAGTAGGGATGGACCTAAGTTCGATCCTTGGCATCCCATATGGTTTCCTGAGATTGCCAGGAGCGACTTCTGAGCGCAGAGCCAGTCTGAGTGCTGCTGGGTGTGGCCCAAACACCCCCCCCCCCCCAAAAAAAAAGGAAAAAGAAAAAAAACCTAGAATAGTACTCTAGATATCATGTAGTACCAGTGGTTGAAACTCAGGGCTCTCATCATCCAGCCTTTAATCCAATTTCCTGACCCAAATATTAAAAATATTTTTGGGGAGGAGCTGGGGCAATAGCTTAATGGGGAAGGCATTTGCTTTTCATGTGATTAACCTGGGCTCAATCCCCGGCATCCTATATAGTCTCTTGAGCCTGCCAGGACTAATTTCTGAGTGCAGAGCCAGGAGCCTCAAGCACTGCTGGGTATGGTTCAAAAACACAAAAACAAAAAAATAATTTGGAGGGAGGTGGGAATTTGGACTACACTCATCAGTGCCTAAGAGTCCATGCACGGTACTAGGGATTCAAACCTGGGTCTAGCTGACATAGCTGTATGCAAGGCATGCATGCAAGTACCTTACTCTAGCTCCAGGATTAAAAATCTTAATGATTTTTATATAATGAGTTGGGTGAGATGCTTACTAGGCTAGATGGAGCATTTGCTTTGCATGTAAGAGGTAAGGGTTTGATCTTGGCACATAATCCCTACTACTGGGTAGAGCCCCCAAGACACTTAATCTTTTGCTTACCCATATTAAACAATCCAGATACAGAACAACAGACTATGATATACAGATGCATTTAGTACATCTATAGATAGACTCAGTCCTCCTTTGGGAGGACCTCCCAGGCAGTGAGTGCTTAAGGTGTCCTGGGGCCGCTCCTGGCAATGTCAGGTTGGTTCAGTGTTCAAGCACTCCCAGCCTCTGTGGTTACACACAGGCATGCTGAGAATCAAATCTGGGTCCTTGCATCTACCCCGTGACCACTGAGTTAATTCTGTCATCCCTAATTCCCTCTTTAAAACTGATTTTTGGGGACCAGAGAGATAGTATGTGGGTAGGGTGTTTACTTTGTATGTGTTTGATCTAGGTTCAGTCCCCGGTACTCTCTTCCCTTGTCCTTCACTCCTTGGAAATCTGAGCACAGCCAGATGTGGCCCAAAATAAAAGTAAAAATAAAATTTTGGGAGCCAGAGTGATAGTACAGAGGCAAGGCATTTGCCTTGAAAGTAACATTCGGGCCCGGAGAGATAGCACAGAGGTGTTTGCCTTGCAAGCAGCCGATCCAGGACCAAAGGTGGTTGGTTCGAATCCCGGTGTCCCACATGGTCCCCCGTGCCTGCCAGGAGCTATTTCTGAGCAGACAGCCAGGAGTAACCCCTGAGCACCGCCGGGTGTGACCCAAAAACCAAAAAACCAAAAAAAAAAAAAAAAAAAAAAAAAAAAAAGAAAGTAACATTCCCATATGGTCTCCTGAGCACCAGCAGAGTAATTCGTGAGCCAAGAGTAACCCCTGACCACTGCTGGATATGGCCCCAAAAATAATTTTTGGGCAGGAACTGGAAAGTTAGTCAGCAATAAGGTACTTGTCTTTTTTTGTTTTGTTTTGTTTTGTTTTGTCTTGTTTTGGTCACAGCTGGCAGCACTTAGGAGTTAGAGCTCTGGCTCAAGCTCAGAATTCGCTCCTGGCAGGCTCAGGGGACCATATGGGATGCTGGGATTCGAACCACCTTCCTTCTGCATGCAAGGAAAACGCCCTGACTCCATACTATGTCTCTGGCCCCCAAGGCACTTGTCTTGTATGCAACAAAGGGTTCCCTGAACATGACCCAGAAGTGATCCCTAAGCATAAAGCCAGGAGTAAGCATGGAGCACAGTTGGATATGGCACCAAAACATAAACAAAAATTTAAAATCTTGGCAAAAATTTTTCCTCAATACTGAGTGAAATTTTTTAATTTGTTTTTTTGGGTCATACCTGGAAGCGCTCAGGGGTTACTCCTGGCTCTATGCTCAGAAATCACCCCTGGACCATATGGGATGCCGGGATTCGAACCACCATCCTTCTGCATGAAAGACAAATGCCTTACCTCCATGCTATCTCTCTAGCCCCTAAGTGAAAATATTTTACAGTTCATAAGACACTTGCCAGGGTAAACCTTGGTTGAGATCCCAACATTGTGTGGTCTAGGTCACTCCCCTGAAGCACTGCTGGGTGTGACCCTCAGACCAAAACCAAACAATGCCTAATCCCCAACACTTCCTATACTTTATATCACCTTTGATCCTTACCACTGAGATAGCTCCATTAGTAGGGCACAGATCCTGAACTCTGTGCTGTGACAAGCCCCAGGATTAACCATTTAATCCTGGCAGCCTGAGAAGGAAGGTGTCTTCTCTCCAACCACTGATAATACAGGAGACTCCAAGGATAAGGGACTCCAAGCTTTGCCCTAAGTCCCACAGCTGGTTAATGGCCTTGCTTGGCATCGAACCCAGGCCCATCTCACTTTAAAGCCTGTACTTTTGTTTTGGGGCCACAACCTGCAGCACTCAGGGGTTACTCCTGGTTCTGTGCTCAGAAATCGCTCCTGGCAGGCTCAGAGGACCATATGGGATGTTGGGGATCGAGCCTGGGTCCATCCCTGCAAGGCAAACACCCTATTGCTATCACTCAGGCCCCAAAGTATGTACTTCTTGTTTCTGTTTCTGGGCCACACTGGGTGGTACTGCAGGAGGGTGGGGTGGCATGCAGAATCCAGATCTCCTGAATGCAGGCCTTTGTGCTCTCTCACTGATCGTCCTCATTACTGTCATCACCACCACCACCAAGCTTATCTACTCAGCCCTCAAGAGAAGCTGACTGGGGCCGGGCGGTGGCGCTAAAGGTAAGGTGCCTGCTTTGCCTGCGCTAGCCTTGGATGGACCGTGGTTCGATCCCCCGGTGTCCCATATGGTCCCCCAAGCCAGGAGCAACTTCTGAGCACATAGCCAGGAGTAACCCCTGAGCGTTACCGGGTGTGGCCCAAAAACCAAAAAAAAAAAAAAAAGAGAGAAGCTGACTATGGATTTAGGGTTCCCAATAGGCAAAGTTCTCCAGAGGTCACAGCATGCTTGGCCATCCTGTTCTGCATTGTCATTCTGCCCCAAAGTTACTCCACTACTTCTCTTTTGATAACTGATCTTTAGGGTGTTCCCCTGTGCTTGGCCCCTGGGGAGGCTTTCTGCCACCTGAAGATCATAGTCTATCCCTGGGCATGGCAGCAACAGAGAAGACGGGAGAGGCCCAGATGTGGGAGACGGCTCCAGGCCCCCTGGCTGCGGAGTCAGAATTGGAGGAAGATGGTGAAAGGGAGGGAATGAGGAGGGGCCTGACTTGCTGCCAGCACTAACCCGGCCAACCTGAGACTCAGTCTGGGGCTGGGGCAGGCTGACCTCATTCTCCCAGTCAGTTCCTTCAGGCCACAGCATAGCAAATAGAAGGCCCTCATGGCACATCCCTACTTTGCCCATCCCTAAATCTATCTCTTAGGACTGGATTACAGGGTGGGAGCTGGAGAACTGAATCACTGGTATACTGAGGCAGGTAGGAGATGTCAAGTATTTCAGTGTAAAAAAATAAAAAGTAACAAAGCTACCATCTTATCTAGCACTTCTCAGTGCCTGGGGCTTTCTATGTAGGGACCAAAGGAATTCCAGTTACAAGCTTCTCTGCATTCTCCCCATTGCTCAGAAGAAGAAAAGAGGTCATTGAGGTAATATAACTCAAACCTGGTCAAACAACTGGTGATTAGTAGGGGTTTGACTCAAGATTGGCTTGACTTTAAAACCCGTTCTTTAAATCACTAAGCTATGCTACCCAGGTCTCAAGTCTGACCCAGATAATTTTATATTTTTTCCTTGTAACTTGCTACAGTTTACAAAACACTGGGATGGAGGCAGGAAGTACACTCTTCTCTTCCTGTCAAAGCCAGGAGAAGAGGCAGATCAGGTCAACGAAACCTCTTTTATTTTTCGGTTTGGGGTCACTCCCACCAATGCTTGGGAGGGGACCCACGTGGTGCTGGGAATCGAACCCCGCTGGACCAATGAATGCATGCTGCCAGCCTCTGATGATAAGCCACATCATCGCAGGCATCCCTCTATGATCAGTATCAGAAAAACGAATCACTGGCCTGCAGACTTGCTCAAGTCAGATCCCCTTTGTGGTTTCATCTTCCCCAGCTGCGGAGAGGTGGGGCCACTCATCAGGACACCAGGCCCCCCACTTCTCTACTTTGTGTGGACCGGCCCGGTTCCACTCCCTGCCCCCTCACTCACCACGTACTTGGAGGGTGGGTCCTTAACCACGTTGGCACTCGTCACCTCGAAGAGGAGCCTCTGGGGTACCAGGGTGTTGCGGGACTTCTTCCAGAAATCTTGCCACTGGCGGGCCAGGAGTTGACTGCCCCGCTGGCCCTCGGACAGGGGGTTGTGGTCTGCAGGACAGAGAAAGTCACCGGTCATGGGGGGAAGGGGGGGGCTCGTGCCACTAGTCACACTCTCTCCTCCAACAGGTGACAGGCGCAGGAACCACAGGCCAGCGGGGCAGACTGTGGGCCATGAAAGAAACGTGCCCACGCCCCAAACATCGCCTTTTGCATCCCACCCCCTGTGGGGCTCAGCCAGCACAGGGTGGTGGCCCCAAATGGGCACGGGTTCAACGAGGTGCTGTGACTCGGTCAAGGTCACACGGCCCAGAAGTCAGGTGGAGGGGACTTAAAGAGGTGCGGGGCCTGAGCCCACATTCTCTGGGGCACAACTGGAGACCCGGGGCACTTGCCTGCGTCTTCTCCCGACGTCCCGTCCCCCGTGGGCGGCGGTTCGAGGCCGGCCTCGTCGTCGTCGTCCCCGTCATCCTCGTCGTCGTCGTCCTCGGCGCTGGTGAAGCTCAGGGTGCCGCTGAGCCGGGAGGACAGGCCCTCGGCATCGTCGTCCTCCAGCTCCGAGCTCTCCGGGAACTGCTCGGCCTCGGGGCTCGCCGCCGCCGCCGCTGTCCCCGCCGCCGCCTCCCCGGGGCCGTCGCCCGCCAGGACGTGGCGCAGCCGGTGCAGGAGCCGCGAGGCCATGGCACCCCGCGGGGAGCGCAGCGCGCAGAGCCCGGTGCGGGCGGGCGGGAGAGAGGGGCTGGGGCCCGTGGGCCCGTGCGGGGCGTGGCCGGGCCTGGGGGGAGGGCGCCCGGAGCCACGCCCCTCCCGGCACGGGCCCCCCAAAATCTGCGGGCAGCTGCCCCTGTCCCCCCGCTGCTCACGCCCGTAGTTTCGGACAGTCCTGTCCCTCCCCGCGTCTCGTGACGCGCCCGCGCGGCTCTGCTCCTGCGCCCCGCGGGGCACCCAGCACGCGCCGCTCCCCTTTGGGGTGACGCTGTGGTTGGTCCCCGGGGCTTGAGCGAGGCCGACCCGGTTCCCCTCGGGTCCAGGCCGCGCTGGCGCCACTCCGGCCCCTTCCTGCCACCGCCCCGCCTCCGGCTCCGCCCGCTCCCGGGAGCCGCCCCGGGAAGCCTTGGCCTTTACGCTCCAGAGAGGAATTTTGGGGAGCCTGGCTAGGCCGGAGCGAGCCCCAGTCCCCAGGGACTCACACTCAACACCCGTCCCCGAGACCAGCTGTTGCTGGCCAGTCTTGGGTTGGCCTCGGCAAACACGCCCGCCTTCTAGAACTTTGCTAAATCTTTATGCAACCCTGGAGCCAACAGGGCCCGGCTGGAATCTTGACCTTGCTGAGCCACCTCGTTTTGCTCTATGTGGAAAACTGGAGCAGTTCATGTTAGTCCTGTTACTTGTATGCCACTCTGGTAAGGGCTGGCTCGCAGCAGAAGCTGGGAATGTGATGGTTGACGTCACCGTTATTGTTTCTAGAGGGTTCACAAAGTAAAATAAACTAGAACTATTCCCTTTGCGTCTATCCATTGAAAGCAGGTAAAGGTAAAATAAAAAAGGGGGACAGAGAGATAATACAGTCGATAGGGCTAATTCCTTGCATGTGGTGGATCTGGGTTCAATTCTGGGCATCCTATATAGTTACTCATTCCTGAGTGCAGTGCCAAAAGTAAGCCCTGAGCACTACCCGGTTGGCCCCAAACTCTTCCAGAGTATAAAGGTAAAATCTGGCCCAGGGAAATTACCCCAAACTCAGAGAGTTTGCCAGACGTTTCTTTTCTTTGTTTTACTTTGCGGGGAGGGGGGGGGGGAGGGACACATACTCTGTTTTTGTTTTTTTGTTTTTGGTTTTTGGGCCACACCCGGCGGTGCTCAGGGGTTACTCCTAGCTGTCTGCTCAGAAATAGCTCCTGGCAGGCACGGGGGACCACATGGGACACAGGGATTCGAACCAACCACCTTTGGTCCTGGATCGGCTACTTGCAAGGCAAATGCCGAGGACACATACTCAACAGTGATCAGAGCTCAGTCCTGGCACTATGCCCTAACCCCCCCACCCCCAGGAAAGCGGGGACTGGTAATCTCAACTACTACTCTACAGGACTGTGTTTTATCTTTGCCCAAGGGCAGTGGTCAGTCAAGAAGGATTTATTGCTTCCTTTCAGAAGGTCTAGATATGGGTACACTGCCAGTTTGCTGTCAGAATCTCTCCCAGAGCTCCTACTTTCGCAGTCCTAGGGATCTAACCCAGGGCCACACACATTTAAAGCAAGCTGCCTACTACAGAGCCACACCCCCAGCCTTTCTGCCACTTTTTTGTGTGTGTTGTGTGTAGTTTGTTTTGTTTTGTTCTGGGTACTGCCATGAAAATAAACTGAGTATTTGGGAGAGGGGCCATGCACTCTCAGTGGTGCTGTGATAGTTGTGGGAAGGCACAGGGATCAAAATGGGGATCCTGCGGTTAGGGGTGTGCACCCCAGCAACTTTGGGCTTCAAAAAGTTTCCCCTTTTTGAATGGCACAGAAGAGGAGATGAGGGCAAGCTGCTTTGTATAAAAAATACATGCCTGCCCAGCCCTGTACAGGAGTGAGGCTCTCATTTCTTTTGGGGGTGGGATTATCTCCTAAACAGTACTTTGCTGATTCCCTGACAACTGTGGGACCCGAAGATATGGTGTTACTTGTGTCCTTCACCCTGGCAGAACTTGCAGAACTGTACCAGGGCATGCTCAAGGGACCGTGTGGTGTCAGAATTTAAACCTAGGTTGGGGATTGGTCAATGCAGGATTGATTCTGATTTAGTCCCCTAACTTCTCTCCATTCTGGCCTCTTTTTTTTTTTTTTTTTTTTTTTTTTTTTTTTTTTTGAGTAGGGGAGTTGCACCTGCTATGCTCATGGATTCCTCTTGATTCTGCACTCAGGATCACTCCTGGCAGGACACAGGGGGACCAATATGGGGTGCTGGGGAATAAAACCCAGGTTGGCCTTGTGCAAGGCAAGCATCCTACTAGCTGTCCTATCACTCTTTCCCATTTTTGGATGGGGGCCACACCTGATGGTGCTCAGGGATTATTCCTGGCTCTGAACTCAGAAATTGCTCTTAGCAGGCTCAGAGGACCATATGGGATGCTGGGGTTCTCACTCAGGTCTATCCTGGGTCAACAGCGTGCAAGTCAAACACCCTACCACTGTGCTATCACTCCGGCCCCTCTTGACAATCCTGACCTTATTTTTTTAAAGTTTCAACATGTCCTATCTACATACTGTGGTAGACATTTCACTTTGGAGTAACCCTTCACTCCCTAATCAAGCTTCTTGGGAGCTTGTTTACTGGACAATAATGGTCTGTTTTTAAGATGAGGCATGTTGAATTTCTAGAAACCCACAGCTAGGAAATGAAAGCCAACGTTTAAGACAAATTCTATAAGCAGGTAGGGCACTTACCTGGCAAGTGATAGAACTGGGTTTAATCTCTCAGCACTCCATGTGAGTCCCTAGACTTCCAGGGGTGATACTTGAGTGTAGAGTCAGGAGTAAGTTCTGAGAACTGCCAGGTGTGATCCCAAAACAAACAAGAAAAAGAGAAGAATGGCTGAAACAATAATAGCACAGAGAGTAGGGCATTTGCTTTATGGCAAATCTGATAGACCCAGATTCCATCTCCGGAATCTCATGTGGTTCCCTGAGCCTGCTATGATTAATTTCTTTTCTTTCATTTTTTTTTTTTTTTTTTTTTTTTGGTTTTTGGGCCACACCCGGTAACGCTCAGGGGTTACTCCTGGCTATGCGCTCAGAAGTCGCTCCTGGCTTGGGGGACCATATGGGACGCCGGGGGATCGAACCGCGGTCCGTCTCCTAGGCTAGCGCAGGTAAGGCAGGCACCTTACCTCCAGCGCCACCGCCCGGCCCCTTTTCTTTCATTTTTTATGGCCACACCTGCTCAGGGGTTACTCCTGGCCCTGTGCTCAGAAATCGCTCCTGGCAGGCTCAGGGGACCATATGAGATGCTGGGAATCGAATGTAGGTCCATCCTGGGTCAGCTGCATGCAAGGCAAATGCCCTACCACTGTGCTATCTCTCTGGCCCCTCCAGGAATAATTTATTTTTTTAAACTTTTATTTATTGATTGATTAATTGATTAATTTTTAAAAAATTTATTTGTTGATTGATTGATTTTTGGGCCACCCTCTTCGGCTCTCAGGGGCCACTCCTGGCTCTGCATTCAGAAAGCACCCCTGGCAGGCTGTGGGACTATATGGGATGCCAGAAATCAAACCGGGTTCCTCTCGGGTCGGCCACATGCAAGGCAAACTCCATCCTGCTGTGCTATAGCTCTGGCTCCTCCAGGAGTAATTTCTGAGTGCAGAGCCAGGAGTAAGCCCTGAGCACCACCAGTTGTGTCCCCAAAGCCTCTAATATATATTGGGTGGAGCAACAGCACAGTTTTCTACCTGTGTTCTACCTGAGTTTGATCCCCAGTAACTCATCAGTTCCCAAAGGAGTGATCCTTTGATCTCAGAGCCAGGAGTAAGTCCTGAGGTACATGTGGCCTTAAATAAAGAAAAACAAAACAAAACAAAACAAAACCCTCACAATTCTGTCATTTTAAAGCTCTAACTGCTATTCATCCAGCTTATTGGCAGGAAATAGAGCAAAAAAATGTTCCTTCATCCATTCACTCATTCGTTCACTTAACATTCACACATTTGCCAGACACTGAGTGAATCATCTACTGACACTTGACCATGTGCCTTGTGGGTACAAAGTAGGTGTTCAGGGTCAGGACAAGGGCTCAAAGCACAGGCTCTGCATTTGGGAGCTTGGGTACCATCTCCAATAACGTATGGGCCCCCAAACACCATTGATTGTTGCCTCCCCAGCACCACTAGGTGCTGCTCCACACACCCAAAGATGTGGGAGACAAAGTAGGTGTCTATAAAACACTGGGTTCTCTCAGAGAAGGAGGGTGCATCTGAGAGCTGGCCTGGAGCTTTCGTTTCTGGGTGGTCTGAGGCTGAGGGGGAAGAAGGAGCTTCCCTTGAATGGTCAAATGAGCCAGAGGTCTCTTAAGATGCTCCCCAAACTCCTACTTGTCTGCCTTCTGTGGCAAGGAGTTTGCTTCCTCCTGAGGCTGCCCAGGCCACTCTTGTTCTATCATGACTGAGGAAGTTTTTTCTTACACTGAACATCCTCTTGTCCAGTTCCCTTCTGCTTCCTTTCTGACCCCTGTGATTACTCACTTGCTTGGAGCCACAGGCAAAGGAACTAGGGGGTTCATTGGGAGAACAGGCAAGCTCTGGGCCCCTCAGAACAGGTCATGACCATGTGGTGTGCTCAGAGCTATGACGGAGTCCACAACTAGACTCCTGTAGAGGAAGGATCCTCCAGGGATTTGTTCTAAGAGTGTACTGAGTAAGTCATTATAGGAGTAAGTAAAAACTGAAAATGAGTGGGGCTGTGAACAAGATGATGGCAGGTAAAGAGAGGGAAGATGGGAGCTGCTGGCCCCTGTGAAGGGAGAGGTTTGGAGTTGGCTTTTCTAATCTTTTGTTTGTTTGTTTGTTTGTTTTCAGCAACACAGAAGGTGCTTGAGGGTTACTCCTGGCTCTGTGTTCAGAAATTAGTCCTGGCAGCCTCGGGGACCCATATGGGATGACTGCCGGGGATCACCTGGTAGGCCATGTGCAAGGCAAATGCTCTTCCTGCTGTGTTATCGCTCCAGCCCTTTCCTGATTTTGGGGGCTCAGAACGGGGGACAAACATCTGGGCCTGCCTTCTCCATGCTCCTACTGCACTTGACATTGGAGCAAGTCACAGACCTGAGTGGAGTCAGATTGGAGGTATCCAGACTAAGAGGATTCCACTGAGCACAAATCTTGGCTATTTCTCCTAAATGATTGCTGATTTCTGAGGTTCAGATTCTCTCCAATCCAAAGGGCTCCAGGAGGGGCTGGAGAGATAGCATAGCAGTAGGGCGTTTGCCTTAGATACTGAAGGATGGTGGTTTGAATCCCAGCATCCCATATGGTCCCCAGAGCCTGCTCTTGCCAGGAGCTATTTCTGAGTGTGGAACCAGGAGTAGCCCCTGAGTGCTGCTGGGTGTGACACAAAAACAAACAAACAAACAAAAAAACCCAAAGCCTCCAGGTTCCCAAAGTTTGTGTCCCCACTGTAATCCCTGGGGTGTCCTCACCCCTGTGTGCTCTGCTTGGCTGGGTTAAGCCTTATTTAGCTTGGTCTGGTTCTGCCAACCTTTCCTTGGGAGTGTCTATATATAGGGCAGAGGGCTCGTCAGCTGCCCCTGTCCATCTGCTTTGCTTCATGTCCAGCTTCTTTCATTGGCCCCATACTCTACTGAAAACTTCTGCCAATTTAGCCACCACCCATGGACACACCCGCCTGCTTCTTCACCCCTCTGTCAACACCCAGCGAGGACCCTTGAATTCCCAGGGCACTTCCCCTTACTACTTTCACTGTCCTTTCTGTAATGACTGGAACTCACACACACTTGGTGTGGAGACCATACCCCAAAGGTCCATACTCTTAGTTGTGGCTCTGAAGATTCTAAATGGCAGAGTGGCTGGGATCACACTCAGGCACGTTGTGTGGTTCTATGGATATGACATGGAGTTTCACCAGCCTCACATTTGGCAAGAAAATGCTATACTATCATACCATCCCTGGGGCACTCCTCTCAGTCCTGATCTCATCTCATGGAAGGCAGCTTTAGGAAGAGGTCTGCTGGGGCCGGGTAGGTGGCGCTGGAGGTAAGGTGACTGCCTTGCAAGCGCTAGCCAAGGAAGGACCGCGGTTCGATCCCCCGGCGTCCCATATGGTCCCCCCAAGCCAGGGGCGATTTCTGAGCACATAGCCAGGAGTAACCCCTGAGCGTCAAACGGGTGTGGCCCAAAAACCAAAAAAAAAAAAAAAAAAAAGGAAGAGGTCTGCTACAGGAACTGTAATGATAGTACAGAGGATAGAGAGTTTGCCTCATATGGGGCTGACTTGGGTTTGATCCCCAGCATCCCATATGGTGCCCAAAGCCTGCCAGGATTTCTGAGGGCAGAGTTAGGAGTAAACCCCGAGTACCACTGGGTGTGGTGCCCTCTATAAAAGAGGTTTGCTACTTCTTTACCTACTTACAATCTCCACCCTTTCCTGGGCCAGAAAGATAGGACAGTGGATAGGGCAGGGCACTTGCCTTGCATGCAGGCTGACTTGAGTTTGACCCTTGTTCCACATATGGTCTGGGAAGTACCAATAAAAGTGATCCCTGAGCACAAGGCCAGAAGTAATCCCTAGGGGCCGGGCGGTGGCGCTAGAGGTAAGGTGCCTGCCTTGCCTGCGCTAGCCTTGGACGGACCGCGGTTCGATCCCCCGGTGTCCCATATGGTCCCCCAAGCCAGGAGCGACTTCTGAGCGCATAGCCAGGAGTAACCCCTGAGCAGTACCGGGTGTGACCCAAAAACCAAACCAAAAAAAAAAAAAAAGAAGAAGAAGTAATCCCTGAGTACTGCTGTGTATGGCCCTTAAACCAAAACTAAAGTAAAACAAGCAAATGAAAAACTCTTTCCCCAAACCCTTTTCCCAAGGAAGGTAAAGTTAATGGAATAAGAATGTGTGCTAAGGGACACAGAGAGAGTACAACTGGTTCGATCCCAGGCATCCCATATAGTTCCCTGAACCTACCAGGGGTGATTCCTGAGTGTAAAGCTAGGAGTAACCCCTAGATATCACCAGTGTGGCCCCAATAAAAACAAATAAACAGAAAGATTGTGTGCCAAATACCAGAGAGACTTGCTTTGCATGTAGCTTTTGCATGTAGCTTTGCATGTAGCCATGCTCAGTTTTTATTTTTAATTTTTTGTTTTGGGGCCACTCTTGGCTGTGCACAGAGGTAACTCTTGGTTCTGCACTTCTGGACTTCTCCTGGGGAGCTGGGGGACCATATGAGATACTGGGGATTGAACCCAGGTTGACCATGTGCAAGGCAAACACCCTACCTGCTATATTATTCCTCCACCCCAGCTCATGAGTCCTTGTTTTGCATGTAGGATGCCTGGGAGTGACTCTAAGCAATGGCTCCAAGTAGTCCCTTAATGCTGTTGCACGTAGTTTAAAAAAAATGAGAGAGAGGGCCAGAGCTATAGCACAGTGGTAGGGCAAACCTGCCAGTAGGATTTCTGAGAGCAGATCCAGGAGTAACTGCTGGGTGTGGCCAAAACAAACAAATAAATACAAACAAAAGACAGAGAAAAAGACAGAAACAGACAGAAAGGGAGGGGGTGAGGGAGAAACAGGAAAAGAAAAAGAAAAGAAAAAAAAGGGCTAGAGAGATAGCGCAGGGGCAGGGTGTTTGCTTTGCATGCTGCTGATCCAGGGCAGACAGTGGTTCAAATCCTGGCATTCCATATGGTCCCCCAAGGGCTGGAGAGATAGCATGGAGGTAGGGCAGTTGCCTTTCATGCAGAAGGTCATTGGTTCGAATCCCGGCATCCCATATGATCCCTAAGCCTGCCAGGAGCAATTTCTGAGCACACAGCCAGGAGTAACCACTGAGCGCTGCCAGGTGTAATCCAAAAACCAAACCAACCAAACCCTCCCCCCCCCCCCCCCGCAGCTTGCCAGGAGAGATTTCTGAGCGAAGAGCCAGGGTTAACCCCTGAGTGCTGCTAGGTGCATTCTCCAAACCCAAAACAAACAAACAAACAAACAAACTCGGTCCCCGAGCATGCTAGGAGCAATTTCTGTATGCAGAGCCAGGAGTAACCCCTGAGCGCTGCTGGGTGTGACCCCAAAACAAACAAACAAAATGAAAAGAAAAAGAAATCCAGGGGCCGGAGAGATAGCATGGAGGCAGGGCATTCGCCTTGCATGCAGAAGGACAGTGGCTTGAATACTGGCATCCCATATGGTCCCCTGAAGGCTGGAGAGATAGCATGGAGGTAGGGTATTTGTCTTGCATGCAGAAGGACGGTGGTTTGAATCTCAGCATCCCATATGGTCCTCCGAGTCTGCCAGGAGCGATTTCTTAGCATAGAGCCAGGAATAACTCCTAGCTGCCGAGTGTGACACTCCCCACCCCTGAAAAAAAAAAAAAAAAGGAATCCAGAGGAGAAGAAAAAGAGAAAAAGAAAAAAAAAATCTGACTTCACTGTTTATTTCTCCATAGCTCATCCATCTCTTGACCCTTTCTATACATTTCTCCTGCCTACAAACACTGGGGACAGTCTGTTCCAACTTCCTGCCAGTCAGGATTGAGAATGAGAGTTGCCAGCATGACTGTGGGCCTTTCTGATTCACCAAGCTTCCCAGGAAAATGGAAATAATAATAGTTGCAGCCTCATAGGATGGACATGAGGTGAGATCATGTGTTACAGAGCTCAGCACTGTGTGTGGCATGTCAGAGGGGATGAGAGGGTTTTGTATCTTGGCTCTGCTCACTTCCCCTCTCCTTCTGGTCCCTGCCCCTTTCCAAGAGGCTGTTTCAAATTGAAGAGATAGTACAGGGTTTAAGGCACTTCCTTTGCAAGCAGCTAACCCAGGTTCAGTACCCTGCACTGCCTGGTCCATGAACACCACTGGGAGTGACCCCAGAGCAAAGAGTCAGGAGGAGCCCTAGAGCTCCACCAGATGTGTCTCCAAGAGAGGGGGGGCAAGGAGGGAGGGAGGATAGGGAGATAGGCTCTCCATTTGCTTTATAATTGCTGGAATTGGGCTGGAGTGCAAGTACAGTGGTAAGGCCAACACAGGATGAACCCTGGTTTGAATCCCGGCATTCCATATGGTCCCCTGAGCCTGCCAGGAATAACCCCAGAGTGCTGCCAGGTGTGACCCCAAAACAAAACAAAACAAAACAAAAAAACAATTGCTAGAGCTGATTCCGATCCTAGACTTGTCCCTGGGCATGCATTTGCTGAAGATTCTGTGAGCCAGGGAAGAACTCTCCCCATCTCAAGATAAGAAAACTAAAGAGGGGCCAGAGAGATAGCACAATGGGTAGAGTGTTTGCCTTGCAAGAAGCTGACCTGGGTTTGATTCCTGACTTCCTGAGCTCTGCCAGGAGTGATTCCTGAGTGCAGAGCCAGGAGAAAGCCCTGAGCCCTGAGCACAGGTATGGTCCCAAACCAGAAGGGCATGTGTGTGTGGGAGAAGGAATTGAAGCAACTGCTCAGGTACTTGTCTTGTGTGCAGCCAAGCTGCATTTGATTAACAGCACCATAAATAGGTCCCAGAGTAATGCTAGAAGAGATTCCTGAATGCAAAGCCAAGAGTAAGTGTTGACCATTGCTGGGTGTGACCCAAAAGGGAAGAAAATGGAAACTCAGAGAAGTCTAGCCACCTGCACAAAGTCATACAGCTTTCATAGTCAGGTCTGGAATCTTACACTTGCCCTACAGCTGCATTTTTTTCTTTTTCCTGTTCTGATTGTTCTTATGCTGCAGTGGGCAGTATACTTGGGTGGGTGGGGTTTGCTCATGAAGGCTTGTCTCCCAGGATTCCAGGGTGTCAAGGTCTGCCACCTGCTCTGAGCCTTCAATTTTCCAGCAAGGGCGCCTGGCTAAATTAGGTAAAGGGCCAGGAGGCCGTGAAGGGCGGGGCTCGCTGACCCCAGTTTTTGATTGGTCAGCTATCAGTCCCAAGAAGCAGGGAGGCGGGAGCAGGGGGTGCTCCTACAAATCCCAGGAGCTGGAGGGAGCCAGGGCATCCTTGGGTGGCGGAGTGCAGAGAGGTGACTTTGCATCGGGGGCTCCACTGTGACTAGCAACCATGGTAAGGACCAGCAGGATCGGTCCTTGGGCCGGCCCAATCTGGACCACTTATTGGGCAGAACTGTGGAGGAGGACCTTGGGGTTGCCTTGGGAGGGAAGGGCTGGGAGTCCCATGGACAGAGCCTTAGGACTGGCCCATTCTTTGGCAGACTATTCGAGGCTTCCAGCAACTTCGCTCATAGAACCAAGGCAGGTGTTTAGCTTTGGGTAGAGGTGGACCTTAAGGGCCGGAGTGACCCACACAGCAGGCCAGAGGCAGAACAGGCCAGAACCTCCTGGGGGGGTAGAGAGAGAGAGAGAGAGAGAGAGAGAGAGAGAGAGAGAGAGAGAGAGAGAGAGAGAGAGAGAGAGAGAGAGAGAGAGAGAAGGGTCTTTTGAAAACTGAGTGGCCTATGATGCCCAAACCAGCTGAGGCCCAAAATCCAAGTTAAACCAGGGTGCTGAGAAGGGGCAGGAGAGGGGAGACCAGGGCGAGTGACCCCACCCTAGAGGAGGGGGACTTGGACTTGGGACTGCTAGTTCCCCTTGAACTACTCCAGCCTATTTCCCTTCAAGGAGTAACTAGACCCCAAGGCCAGCTGCTGCTGCCCATACCAGACTAAAAATAACCTGGCATGGGGGGTGGCAAAGGAGAGGCCAGCGGGCAGCACACTGAAGAAGAAACTCAGTCCTTTTTGCACTGCTAGCCTTGGTCCAGGCTTGGCCAGAATATAATCAGAACCCCCATCCCCACCTCTGAAGAATCATGTTTTAGGGATTGGGGAATAGCTCAAACTAGTGGCACATGCCTTTCATGAATGAAGTCCAGAGTTCTATCACTGGCTTCCTGCATTGAGCAATGAACTATGGGCATCCACCCTCAGCTTCCCCCTCTCTAGCCTAGCTGCATTAGGAATGCCCCAGAAACAGAAAAATATCCTGCTTTACTGACCCCCATCTCCCCTTCCATCACATCCTGCCCAGTGTGGGTGTTTGTACTCCAATGACTTAATCGTAAGAAAAGCTTAGAATCTAATATGTCTTAGGCCACAGAGGTCTTAGGCCACAGAGGGCTGGGTCCCACCGAGAACTGGAATCACATGGTTTCCCTGGAACCCCAGCACCACTGGGAGTGACCTTGAGAACTGCTGGGCATGCCAGCTCAGAGTTCACTTCCTCTTGAAGAAAAGGCCTTCCTTTTCTTGGTGCCCGGCTAGGCTCTGGTTTGGAAGATGCTACGTGATGCTGTGTTGCCCCAGGATCTGAGGATGATCATTTAAGGGGTCAGAGTCATATTATAGTGAATGGAAGCTTGCCTTGCATGTAACTGATCCAGCTTCAATCCCTGGCCCCCATAAAGTCCCCCATTCCCACCAGGAATGATCCCTGAGCAAAGAGCCAGGAGTAAGCCCTGAACACTGCTGGGTACAGCCCCCTCAAAATAAATAAATAAAATAAAAACCAGAATGATTATTTCAGAGAGCACCTGCTAAAGTTCCAGGTGATGCTCAGAGCCTGGGAAACCTCACATGCATTCTCTCGGTCAAGAGCACTCAGCTCGTCCTAGGAAAGCATTTGACAAGAGGGGAGATTTCAGATGGCGCTGAGAGATAGTACAGTGGGGAAGACACTTGTCTTGCATGTGGCCAATCCAGGTTTGATCCTCAGCATCCTACATTATATCCTGAGCCTTCCAGGAGTGATCCCTGAGTACAGAGCCAGTAGTAACCCAAAGCATCACTAGATAAAAAAGGAAAACAAGGGGCTGGAGTGGTGGTGCAAGCGGTAAGGTGTCTGCCTTGCACATGCTAGCCTAGGACGGACTGTGGTTTGATCCCCTGGCGTCCCATATGGTTCCCTAAGCCAGGAGCGATTTCTGAGTGCATAGCCAAAAGTAACCCCTGAGAGTCACCGGGTGACGCCCAACTCCCTCCGCCCAAAAAAAAAAAAAAAAAAAAAAAGGAAAATAAAAAACAGGAAGGTGCATGAAATGATTCATTGTAAGGTTTGGGTAAGGGTTTTTCTCACTTGAATTCCCTTTGGCACATAATCTGTATTTCCCCCTAGTTCTTCCAAAATGGGAGGGCAGGAAGACACTGTGGCCAGTCTGGAGTTATTGCTCTTGTACACATCCAGGGTATTTGCAGAATGTGGAGGCAGGGTCTCCTGTGGGCTGCCCCTCACGCTCCCATTCCTTATCTCTACAGACTGACCAGCAGGCGGAGGCCCGGTCCTACCTCAGCGAGGAGATGATTGCTGGTGAGTGCGGGTGGCATCTGCCTAGGTAGTGTCCTGCCTTAGAGGTTCGGGGACAGGGTAGGACTCCCCCTATTTCGACCCTCCAGTTCTGCCCAGCTCTCAGTAGCCTCTGACTCTCTCCCCTGACAGAGTTCAAGGCCGCCTTCGACATGTTCGACGCTGATGGTGGTGGTGACATCAGCGTCAAAGAGTTGGGTACGGTGATGAGGATGCTAGGCCAGACGCCCACCAAGGAAGAGCTGGATGCCATCATTGAGGAGGTGGACGAGGATGGTGAGAGGGGGCCCTGGGGACAGGGAAGGGTCTGGGGCAGCGTCCCCAGGGGTTGGGGCAAGGGGCTCATCTCTTTCTCCCCCACCACAGGCAGCGGCACCATCGACTTTGAAGAGTTCTTGGTCATGATGGTGCGCCAGATGAAAGAGGACGCCAAGGGCAAGAGCGAGGAAGAGCTGGCCGAATGTTTCCGAATCTTTGACAGGTGTGAAGGGCTGGGGAAACCGACAGGTGTCAGGCCCATAGGTTCTTGGGTTAGAGCGTGAGTTGGCCAGGTCGCCTCTGCCTGCCCTGAGTCCTCCCTGCCTTGTTCCTCTGGTCCTGGTCCTGAAGGAATGCAGATGGCTATATTGATGCTGAGGAGCTGGCTGAGATTTTTAGGGCGTCTGGGGAGCAGGTAACCGACGAGGAGATTGAATCTCTCATGAAGGACGGGGATAAGAACAACGATGGCCGCATTGACTTCGATGGTGAGAGAGGCTACAAGGGGGCGCCCTGGGTCCATGGGGTGGCCTGGGTATGTCAGAATTTGGCTCTTTCCTACCATGCCCTCTTCCCTCGGGTTGGGGGAGCCCGGGAGTTTCACAGCATTGACCAGTCTGGTTTCTCTTGTCCCCTGCTTAGAGTTCCTGAAGATGATGGAGGGTGTGCAGTAAGAACCCGGCCCTCACCTTCTCTGACACCACGGTCTCCAGCCCCGGGAGGCGCGGCCCCTGCAGGCTGTGTGTCTAGAATAAAAGCAAAAATTGCAAAAGCAAGTGGCCTGTGTCTGGGGAGGGAAGAGGGGACTTTAGGACGGACTGGCCAGGGACTGGGTGCAGGGCGATACCCGACCGCCCTCTGGTGTTGGAGAAGAGCAGTGTGGCAGGCAGCAGTACCGGCACCAGCTGGGGACAGAGAGTGAGTCCTGGAGCTCCATATCCCGAAGAGGAGGAGGCTGACACCCTGCAACCATGACTGAGCCCCCATTTCCATGCTTTTTATTTATTTATTTATTTATTTATTTATTTATTTATTTATTTGTTTAGCTATTTATTTGGTTTTTGGTTCTGGGCCGCACCCAGGGGTGGGTACTCAGGAACTTCATCCTGGAATGGGTGGGTGTCCGGGACCTCTTTCCTTTTTAATTTTATCTTATTATTTTTACTTAAACAAAAATTTTTTTTTTGGTTTTTGGGCCACACCCAGTGACGCTCAGGGTTTACTCCTGGCTATGCTCAGAAATCGCTCCTGGCTTGGGGGATCATATGGGACATTGGTAATTGAACTGAGGTCCGTCCTGGGACAGGGCATGCAAGGCAAACGCCCTACTGCTGTGCCACCGCTCCGGCCCCTTTGATTTTAACTTTTTATTTTATTTTTTAATATTTTTTGGTTTTTGGGTCGCACCCGGCAGTGCTCAGGGGCTACTCCTGGCTCTATGCTCAGAAATCGCTCCTGGTAGGCTAGGGGGACCATATAGGATGCAGGGATTCGAACCGCCATCCTTCTGCATGCAAGGCAAATGCACTACATCCATGTCATCTCTCCCACCCCTAACTTTTTATTTTTTGGGGGTTCATAGTTGGCAGTGCTCAGGGGTTACTTCTGGCTTTATGCTCATGAATCACTTCTGGCGGTGCTTGGGGGACCATGTGGAATGATGAGGATTGAACCTGGGTCAGCCTAGTGCAAGGCAAATACCCTATCTACTGTGCTAACTCTCAGGCCCCTTCCTTTTTATTATTTTTTTGGGGGCCATACCCGGTGACACTCAGGGGCTACTCCTGGCTATGCGCTCAGAAATCGTTCTTGGCTTGGGGGATCATATGGGATGCCAGGGAATTGAACCGCAGTCTGTTCTAGGCTAGCGCAGAAAAGGCAGACACCTTACTGCTTGCTCTGGCCCCCGGCCTTTTTTTGTTTTTTTTTTTGGTTTTTGGGCCACACCCGGCGGTGCTCAGGGGTTACTCCTAGCTGTCTGCTCAGAAATAGCTCCTGGCAGGCAAGGGGGACCATATGGGACACCGGGATTCGAACCAACCACCTTTGGTCCTGGATCGGCTGCTTGCAAGGCAAATGCCGCTGTCCTATCTCTCCGGCCCCCCCCCCGCCCCTCCTTTTTAAAATTTTTTGGGGAGGGTTTTGGGGGCACACCAGGTGGTTCTCAGAGCTCACTCTTGGGACTACTCCCAACCATGTTCAGGGGACTATATAGGATGCTGGAGATTCCTGGCTCCCTGCATGGCATTTGTACTGACTCTCTGGCTTCTGACCAATTGCCCTTCCTAGGGATGGAGAAACAGCATAGCAGCAGGGTGTTTGTTCTGCACGCAGCCAATCCAGGGCAGATCTGGGTCCAGTTCCCCAAATCCCATATGGTCCCCCCACCCTGCCAGGAGCAATTTCTGAGCGCAGAGCCAGGTATAACCCTTGAGAGCAGTCAGGTGTGGCCTTAAACACCCCCACCCCCCAGTTTCATTTTCTTTCAGTGGTTAATTCCAGGGACACTCAGATTTGTTCAAATGACAGTGTAGAGTTGGGTATGTGTGACTGACCATGCTGGACCTTGTGACTATCTGGGTGGAGCACTAAGCACCATGGGCAAAGACCACATGCAGAGGTTTTCCAAGGCAGGTAAATACCTGTCCACCCAGCAGGGCATTTGTCTTACACAGGTAGTTGAGTATCACGAGGACTGGCTCCTTACTTCTATATCCAGCACAGCAAGGTGTGGTGACATTTAAAAAAAGAAACCAGGGGAGAGGCCAGATCTTAACTGTTGTTCCAGTCTCTACCAGCACTCCCAACCCCAGAGTAATCAGAGGCAGCAAGTAGTTAAAAAAATACAAAGTCAAAAACCAAAACCCTCCCAAATACATTTATTTAATATAACCATCACAAGGGTTGAATTTAAAATAAACAAAAACAAAACAAAAATAAAATGACAAATGGAGACATGGAGTCCTGTACAGAGAGACCAAGACAGGGAATGACAAAAGGAATAGCTGAAGGGACAGTAAAGACGAAGACAGAGGAGGAGCAGGGCAGAGATGGTCCTTCTGTCAGGGCTCTTGGCTGGACACCTGCTTCGAGTAGGTTTCCTGCAGGTACTTCTTGAAGGCTGGAAGAGTACAGACTGTGTGAATGATGGAGCTGGTAGGAAGGGAACCAGGGAGAAGTGGGATGGTAAAAGCATGGGAGCAGCTCCAGTACAAGGTTCTCCTTGTGGCCCACCCAGCAGGCCTGTTGGAAAGCTCTACTTCCAACAATACAGAAATTAGCACTTTTGCCTTCTTAAAAATCTGCTTGAAGAGGGCTGGAGTAGTGGCGCAAGCGGTAGGGCTTTTGCCTTGCTCACATTAACCTAGGACAGACCTGGGTTCAATCCCTGGTGTCCCCTGTGGTCGGTCTCTCTCTCTCTCTCTCTCTCTTTTTTTTTTTTTTTTGGTTTTTTGGGCCACACCCAGCGGTGCTCAGGGGTTACTCCTGGCTATCTGTCTCAGAAATAGCTTCTGGCAGGCATGGGGACCATATGGGACGCCAGGATTCAAAGCAACCACCTTAGGTCCTGGGTTTGCTGCTTGCAAGGCAAATGCCACTGTGCTATCTCTCCGCCCCCCCCCCCCCCACCCATCTCTTGAGCCAGGAATGATTTCTGAGTCCATAGCCAAGATTAACCCCTGAGTGTCACTGGGTGTGGCCCCAAAACAAAACAAAAAATCTGCTTGAGAGGTTAGAGAGCTCTTACAGTGTCAAAGGTGCTTGGTGTACAAGGATGACCCAGATTCAATCCTGAGTAACAATTCTGGTCCCCTGAGCACTGACAAGAGTAAGCCCAGAGTGCAGAGCCAGGAAAGAACAGTGAGCACAGCCAGGTATAGCTCTCAAACACACTTCTGGGTCAGAGGGATAGATAGGACAGTGGGTAGGGTGTTTGTATGCCACCCCAGGTTCAATCCCTGGCATCCATCTCATATGGCCTCCTGCCCCCTGCCAGGAATGATTCTGGAGCTCAGAGCCAGGAGTATCCCCTAAGTACCATGAGCACGGCTGGATGTGGCCCAAAAACAAAACAAAAATCCCCCTAAACCGTAAAAAACAAATAGAAAGAAATCTTGCTTGATCTGATGAATCTCAGAGCAAGCTGGAACTACCTAAGGCAAAAGCAGACCTGGGCTCTGGGTTGATGATCCCCTGGGGGCTGCCCACACAGCCAGAGCCCTTAAAGGACAAGGACGCCCCAGCCTCACCTGGAGGATTTTTCCAGAGCTCTGCTGCGTGCGTGTTCAAAGGGCTGTCGATGTTGGGTTCTGTGGGTGGAAAGAGAATAAAGTCAATGGCTATGAGGCGAGGGATGGGGTAGTCTCAATAGGCTCCCAAGTTGCAGGGGATGCCTGAACTCACCTCCTAGCAGGCTCTGGATGGATAGTAAGATGGTCCTGACGTCGTAGAGAGCAGACCACTTGTCTTTCAGGATATCCAGGCAGATGTTCCCATGTGTGTCCACATTGGGGTGGTAGCAGGGTGTGAGGAACTTGACTGTGGGTGCGTTGTAAGGATAGCCGCTGGGGAACTCCAGGGAAAGCTTATACCTCAGGTCCTCATAGACCTGGAGGTGGACATACAGATGAGGTTGGGGGCAGAGGGGATAGATTCCTTATTCAGAGCCTCAGAGCCATATCTGATCTCACTAGGACCTCTGCAGTTTGGGATTTGACACATAGAAGACAGTTTTGGGAGCTGGAGATAGTACAGTTGGCAGGGTGCTTGCCTTGCATGTGGCCAATCTAGATTGGATCCTCACACCCCATTTGGCCCCTTGATTTGTTCAAGGAGTGATTCCTAAGTTCAGACCCAGGTCTAAGCTCTGAGCACTACTCACTACTGGGTGTATTAAAAAAAAAAAAATCAAAAACATAAAAAGGAATGTTCTGGTGTTTTTTTCTATTTGGTGAGGACAACATGATGTTTTTCAGCTCGGGGCTGCAAACTGGCATCTTTACCCAGAGGGGCACAGGAAAGCCCCATTGAAGCATCAGTTGGTGAAGGATGAAATTCAGGGGATACTCTGATTCTGATTGAAAATAAGACTTGTGGGGCTGGAAACACCATGGCAGTCAAGGCTATGCTTGTCTTGCATGTGGCCAATCCCAATTTGATTCTGGGGACCTGATCTGCCTGTGAGTATAGAGCCAAGAAGAGCCCCTAAGCACTGTTCCTTAAGTGAGCTCTACAAAAACCACCACTACCACCATCACCACCTCCCCAGAGTTGCAGCAATGGACGCTGTAGTCTCCATTCTTTCCCTTGCTGTTTGGTCTGCTTATAACAACTTTCCATGTAGAGGCGAGAGCAAGACCACCAGCTCTCAGCACAGGAGCTATGCCATCTCGGCGCTTCCTTATAGACTCAGCCCACTATACCTTCACATTCCACTCACCGTGCCAGCAGCTCCATGGATGGTCCCTACCCACTTGAAAAGGTTGTCTGATTCAGGAAAGGCAGAAATCCCTTTGTCACCAGACATCTGGGAGAGAAAATGCAACACTAGCTATGTGGCAGAAAACACTTGCAAGAGTAGCCAGGAGGTCTGTAGGTGAGAACCCTTTCTTTAATCAAAGCAGCCAGACCAGACTGAGAAGCTTTTCTGAGAAAGTGATGAGACTTCTAGGGCCTAAATAGGTCCCTATTGGAAAGGTGTATGGGGAATAGAGGCTCCTCATCACCCGTGAAAAAGGAAGGGAGGCGCTAAATGGAAACAGCTCCCCACCCCGAGCCCTGCTGGCTGCTGGGAGCTCAATTCACTAAGTGATTGACTACAGGCCACACCCAGAGTTTGTGTGGCTTCTGGAAGTATATTTCAGAAAGTATGGAATTGTGGGGACTTGAATTGGGAGCAGAGACTATAGTGTAGAGATGGTGTAGCTGTAGCTATGTAGGGCATGGGCCGTGCCCTCTCACCCTCTCCACCTAGCAGAGTCTGAGGATGGGAAGGAAAGGATAACTTTCAGAAGGGGTGTAGGCATCTAGGCAGGGTGTCACTCACCATGAGGGTCATCAGTTCCTGCTGTAGCCTGTGAAGAGAGCATTGGGGTCACCTGGGAATGTGAGCGGGCTTAGAGTACCAGGTGGTACAGCAGCATACCCCCATCTCTGCGGGGCAGCTCGTCAAAGGAGATCATTCTGCTGGGGAGAAACATCCTCTTGCCTTGTCCTCAGTCTCCTTAATTCCTGACTCCCACAGGAAGCTTGTGGTGTGTTTAACTCTGAGCTTCCCTGGCATCTCATCTTTCCTATCCCCCATGAAGGCACCCGGGGCTCCTGTCGTAGCTAGATGGTAGGGCCGCCTGGCAGTATCTTAATCCCGGCCAACCCCCCCACTGGACATCTCTTAAGTGCAGATGGTGTAACCTCTCATTTCTCATGGACCATCCCTGTTCCTGGAAGTCCTCTAGATCTTGGCGTCAAAGCTCAGGGCACCACTAGGGCAGACCCCTAGCTCCAGGAGTGTCCTCCCTCCCCGACTACTACGCTAGTGGGAGGTGGGGATTCTCGAAATTAAACCCAGGGGCTACCAAAGCCCAATCCACGCCACTCACCTCTTCCCCACGGGGCCCCGGGCAGCGCCCCCACAGGGCTCAGCTCCTTTACGGGCAGCGGCGACGGTGGTGGCGGCGGGGTCGCGGTTTTGGGAGGCCATCCCGGCGACGACGCTCGGCAGAGGAGAGCACGGCGAACAGAAGAGCAACTGCAGGGCTGCGGGTCCAGCCGCTCGCGTTTGAATTGTAACCCTCTGGCGGTGCTGACCAATCAACGCTTCGCTTGGGTTTGATCCAGCCAATAAGACGCTCCCGAGTGCTAAGTCACCGTGCAACGGCTAGGTCCACCCATCAGCGCGCCACTATTGGGTGTGGGTACACCGGTCCTAAGAGGCTACTGGCCGGAGAGACTGTCAGTAACTGACGAATCTGTTGCTGATTGGTGCCCTTTTGGAAAAAAAAAATCGCTACCATTAAAGGACTTAGAAAAGGCCCACGTGGGATGAAATTTGAGTGAGCAAACGCCTGGTTTTCAGAATGGCAGTCCAGCCAGCCCAGCTGGATTTCTTGGACCCATCTGGGGCTGGTCTCCAATCTACAGCAGTGACCCTTCTCTCAAAATGGAGAACCCTACTCCTTTGAAAAATATATCCTGGGCGCATTTGCTGGAATTCTTGTTTCTAAAGTTTTATGTAAGAGGAAAATGAGAGCGATATTGCATAAAAACAATTCAGTATCTGTGTGTGTGTGTGTGTGTTTTGAAATGTATAATGGTGTCTCAGTTTGTCATCAGTCTCCATGGGGCTAGCTACCACATGATGCTGTTTCCATTCTGAAGCTGGGTAGGGTTTGAGAGGGCCAGGAGAGGTGTTCCACAGGTCTTCTCTCAGGTAGCTAGGTAGGATCGAAGGCTGGGTAGGTTTGGGGTCTCTGGACTGCTTTTCCTTCTAAGACCCCTCTTCAAGGGCCCCTTAATATTGTTAGGAACCCTCCTTCCCAGACCACACAGGAGGCTCAGAACCTGTCTTTATTACAAACTGTTTAATTGTTTATTATCTCAACAAATTTACAAATAAAGAACTACATGCCAGTCTGGGTGCTCTGTAATGACTCACTACAGACTGGCCCAGGCACAGCTTAATGCCACTGAGATCCATGGAGGAGCAGTCCTAGCAGAGGCGTTGGCTCTGCAGATAGGAGAGTCTTGGAGGGGGGGCTGCCACTGTGGCCTGGTGACCAGGCTTCAGGTCTGTGGTGGCACTTCATTAGCTCGATGCTCATTCTCTGTCCGTAGTGTCTCCATGTACTTCC
The DNA here is from genome assembly GCF_024139225.1 of Suncus etruscus. NCBI lineage: Eukaryota > Metazoa > Chordata > Mammalia > Eulipotyphla > Soricidae > Suncus > Suncus etruscus. Next base: position 26,996,398 of record NC_064856.1, on the reverse strand, counting down.
GCATCTTCTCTACCATCCAGGGGGGCAGGACAAAGGATTTCAGCTCCTCTAATTTCAGGTCCAGGCATCCTCTGCAACAGATATTGGGGAGGAAAGCACAGGTGTTGGTCCAGGCGATGCCCAGGGGTTACTGTCAAGTAGGTGTGGATGGGGTGATGACATCAGACCTACTGGTTTTACCTGTAGTCATCACTGGCAGCAAGGTCCCGAATATCCTCCTCAATGAGGAGGTAGGCCTGGGCAGGAGCAAAGGACAGTGGTTAGTGCTTCTGAATGATCTCAGTACAATTTACTAACACTCAATAAACAGCTGCTTAACAAAAGGGTAGGAGTGGATAGAACTTACAACTTAATAGGGGACAGAACATAGGGAAAGACTGAGCAACAGTGCCTTTGAGATAGTCTCACTCAAGCAGAAACTTTACAACTATGTAAAACGTAATCTTTAAATAAAGTAAATTATTTATTTATTTATTTATTTATTTATTTATTGGGGGGTTGGGTCACAACCAGCAGCGCTCAGGGGCTACTCCTCGTTCTAAGCTCAGAAATCATCCCCGGCAGGCTCGGGAGACCATATGGGATGCCGGGATTTGAACCACCATCCTTCTGCATGCAAGGCAAATGCCTTACCTCCATGCTATCTCTCCGGCCCCATAATTTTTTTAAGAAAGGAAAAAAATGGGGCTGGGGCAGTGGCGCAAGTAGTAAGGCGGCGTCTGCCTTGCCCGCACTAGCCTAGGATGGACCACGGTTCGATCCCTGGCATCCCATATAGTCCCCCAAGCCAGGAGCGATTTTTCTTTTTTCTTTTTTTTTAAGCCAGTCAAATTGAGCTGTGGGGAGGTTATATACCAACTTTTGTGATACTAACATTAATGATTCTGATAAACCACTGCCATCGGACCAGCCCCAGGAGCGATTTCTAAGCACATAGCCAGGAGTAACCCCTGAGCGTCACTGGGTGTGGCCCAAAAACAAACAAAAAATTAAATAAAATAAAAGAGGAAGGAATAAAAACCTACACATTTTTATGGGTAGGAGAGTAGGGATTGACTAATCTGTTTCCTCCTTCAAAGAAAAGAAGGTGGTTCGAATAAAATGGCAAGACAGCTAGCAAAATATATACAGGAACAGGAAATCAGAAGGGGAAGCCATATATTAAATCTAGGAACTAACTATGTGGCAAAAGGGAAAACATAGGCTGTTGCCTGGCAACGGCGCTGCTGTCCTGAGACTTGCTGAACTGCTTCTGTAAGATGTGGGGGTTTGTAGTGTGGAGTTCTGAGAGCTCAATGAACAGAGATTTGCCACAGCAGAGGAAAGAAAGGAGGGACACTCATTTACAAGGTCATTTGATTCTAGCAGGGGATGTCCTAGAGGTGGGATTTAGTACTCAGGCAGAAGACAGGTAGGCAGCGACAAATTGGAACACAGGCAATGCTGCCTCTAGAGATCTTTTGTTGTTGTTTATGGGCCACACCTGGTAGTACTCAGGAATCACTCCTGGCTCTGTGCTCAGGAATCACTCCTGGTAGTGCTCGAGGGACCATACGAAATGCCTGAGACCGAAAACCCAGGTCGGTTGTGTGTGCAAGGCAAGCACCCTACCCACTGTACACTCTAGCCTCTGTCCTAGAACTCTTTTAGTCAAAATGATTATGGAAGTAGTTGCCAGATGGGGCAAACAAGTCTTTCAGTGCCAAGCCCTGCATACAAGGCTTGCTGCCTGGGGTACAGTGCTGAGGAGAAGAGTACAGATGGGTCTGAGCAGAGTGCAGTGTACAGTGACCGAGTCTGTCCATGGGCACATAAGGGGTCCTATTCAGAGTGAAGTGTGGCTGTTCCTGTCCCTCTTCCTTCAAGGATGCCAGGATGATCCCCGAACTTCTGACTTGAAGGAGGGTTCTGCTTTCCACTACCTGATCCTACCTCTGCCATTCATCTGAACAGCTGATTAGTGGAAGTGTTCGGGAACCTGGGCAGAGAGCCAGATTTTCAGTGCAAAGAGATATGAAGAAGCAGGGACTCTACTTTCAACATTTAGAGGGAGATGCTTCCTGACCGAGAAGGAAGCAGTCTGGTCCTGGGTGGGCCTTTGCAGTGGCCAAGAGTAATGCTTACCATCTTCCCCCCAGTAGCCCTCATGTGATGCTGCTCGGCCAGCCAGTGCTTGTCCTGGGGATCAGCTGCATACTGTGAGGGATAAAGGCAGGAGAAAAGATGTTAACTTGGTGTGAAGGGTAATGTCACTTCTGGGCATTTATATGCATATAAAAATAGGAATTCAAGAGAGCTCTGAGCACCCTGCTCACTGCAGTGCTATTCATAGCAGAGCTCTGGAAAGAGCCCTAGTGATCAGAGACAGATGTGTGGGGAAAGGAGAGGTGCTCCTCTCACAGAATGCACACTACTCAGCTAAAGAATGCAAGGCGGAACACAAAGAGAAAGGCAAATACCAATGATTTTTACTTGTGTGGAAAATAAAGCAAATGAACCAACTAAAACTTCTTGGTTTCAAGGAGGACCAAAGAGGTAATACAGTTGACCATATAGTAGATAGTATTGTACTCAGCCTATTAGGTTCAATCCCCAGTACAAGGTAAGTGATCTACTTGCTGTTTCTAGCTATCTTTTAAGTCCTCCCAATACAATTTTTAAATGCATGCTCTTTCATTTATTTTTTTAAGTTTTTCACCCATACCCAGCTATGCCCAATGTTTACTCCTGGCTCTCTGCACTCAGGGATCACTCATCGGTGGCTGGAGGGGGGAACATGTGATACCAAGGATCAAATCAAGGTCAGACATGTGCAAGGCAAGTGCCTTACTTGCTGCACAATCTCTCTAGCTTGTCCAGATGAATTGTAAAGGAAATGAGGGCAATTAAACTTAATAACATGAATAAATCTCTAAGATTTATAAAAGTTATACATCATCAGCACTATCTCTGTATGCTTTTATTTTTGGGCCTTCTGTGCTTGTGGCTGAAGGGCTACTACTGGCTCTCTGCTCAGGATGGTGGTTGGAGGGGAACCTTGAGGCAGTACTCAGGTGACCACAGGGTGCAAAGGATTGAATTTGGGCCTCCTACATGCCAGTGTAGGCTCTAGCCCATTAAGCTCTTTTTCTGGTCCCCAGATTCTTCACCACTGTATAAGAGTATCTGAGAGACTGAGTTATCTCACTCTTTCTCTGTACCTTTTAAGAACTGGACCCATGCAAATGAGGGTGTAGGAGGTGTATGCTAGTCAGTCAGGGATAAGGATGTGGTTACTGGGTAGCACTGAGCAGCAGTAAAGACATGAAGGAACAAGAATCAAGCAGCGGCAGACTTTAGGAAACCCTAATGAGTCAGGGCCAAGAGATAGTACAGTGGTTAGGATGCTTGGCAATTGGCCAACCAGAGTCTTATCTCTGGCACACCACATGGTCTCCAGCACCACCAGGAGTGATGTCTGAGCATACAGTAGGGAAGAAGACCTGAGCATTTCTGGGTATGGCCCAAGCCAAAAACCAAAAGAGAAGACTGAAAATGTTGAGAAACAGGTCTACCCTGTGAAAAATGAATTTATACAGAGTAGCAGACAGAGCCTCTGAGTCTAGAGCCCCCTAGAGTTCTGCAGTTCTGGCTGGGTTCTGAACCTCACAGAAGAGAGAAGAAAGAGCAAATCATATGCTCAAGTGTATGTCTGTTCCTAGAGGATCTGACACAACAGTGGCAGATGGAGTGACTCAGACTTCTTTCTCTCCCTCCTGCAATGGAGGCCAGAATATAGCAGCTCTTAGAGAAGAGTCCCTTCTGAGGGAGCTGGAGTCTGCCTTGCTCCAAGTTCTCTCTCAACCAGGGAATAAGGGGTGATTAAGGGCTCAGGCTCCCCTGCAGACAAGTCTGACCTGAATCCTGACTTTTCAAAACGCCATTTTTTTTTTTTTTTTTTTGGTTTTTGGGCCACACCCAGCAGTGTTCAGGGGTTACTCCTGGCTCTGTGCTCAGAGACCGCTCCTGTCAGGCTTGGGGGACCATATAGAATGATGGGAATTGAACCCAGGTCAATTTCGTGTCAGGCAATCCCATTTCTTCTAAAATTTTATTTATTTTTTGGGTTTTTTGGGTCATACCTGCACACCCAGCAGTGCTCAGGGGTTACTCCTGACTCTATGCTCAGAAATCGCTGAGTGCGGGCCCGGAGAGATAGCACAGCGGTGTTTGCCTTGCAAGCAGCCGATCCAGGACCAAAGGTGGTTGGTTCGAATCCCAGTGTCCCATATGGTCCCCTGTGCCTGCCAGGAGCTATTTCTGAGCAGACAGCCAGGAGGAATCCCTGAGCACTCAGAAAATCGCTGAGTGCTATCTCTCTGGCCCCCATTTTAATTTATTTTTTGTTTTTTTTTTTGGGCAACACCCAGTGACATTCAGGGGTCACTCCTGGCTATGCGCTCAGAAATTGCTCCTGGCTTGGGGGACCACAAGGGGTGCCAGGGGATCGAACCGTGGTCTGTCCTAGGCGAGCATGAGCAAGGAAGATGCCTTATGTCATGTGCCACTGCTCCGGCCCCTTTATTCATTTTTTTTTTTTTTTTGGTTTTTGGGCCACACCCGGCGGTGCTCAGGGGATACTCCTGGCTGTCTGCTCAGAAATAGCTCCTGTCAGGCACGGGGGACCATATGGGACACCGGGATTCGAACCAACCACCTTTGGTCCTGGATCGGCTGCTTGCAAGGCAAACGCCGCTGGGCTATCTCTCCGGGCCCTATTCATTTTTTTTTTTTTTTTTTGCTTGTGGTCACATTTCTTTCTTTTCTTTTTTTTTTTTTTGGGGGTCTCACCCGGCAGTGCTCAGGGGTTACTCCTGGCTCCAGGCTCAGAAATCGCTCCTGGCAGGCACGGGGACCATATGGGACAACGGGATTCGAACCACTGACCTTCTGCATGAAAGGCAAATGCATTACCTCCATGCTATCTCTCCGGCCCCTGTGGCCACATTTCTGGTTCTACATAGACAAAGTAGTGTTTAGGAGACCATATGAGATGACAGGATTGAATCTAGGTCAGTTCTATGCAAGATAAATATCTTCCTTGTTGTACTGTCATTCCAGCCCTTCAACTTTTTTTTTTTTAACGGTCTGTAGGACAAGCCTTAATTTTTGCAGAGATGTTATTTTGTTGACTAAAATGTAGAATGATATTTTAATTTTATTTTTTGGTTTTTGGGTCACACCCCATGGTGCTCTCAGGGCTTACCCCTGGCTCTGTGATCAGGTAACATTTCTGGTGAACTTGAGGAACCACATGGGATACAAGGGATCAAACATGGTTGGCTATGTGTAAGTAAACCAAGTGTCTTATTGCTCTGGTTGAACTTTTACTTATTTTTTTAATAATTAAAAAAAATATCAAATCATTGTGAGATACTCAGAAAGTTATTCATGGGCCAGAGAGATAGCATGGAGGTAAGGCGTTTGCCTTTCTTGCAGGAGGTCATCGGTTCGAATCCCGGCGTCCCATATGGTCCCCCCGTGCCTGCCAGGAGCAATTTCTGAGCCTGGAGCCAAGAATAACCCCTGAGCACTGCCAGGTGTGACCCAAAAACCAAAAACCAAAAAAAAAAAAAAAAAAAAAAAAGTTATTCATGATTTTCAGTCATACAATGTCCAACACCCATCCTTTCACGAAAACATATTTCCTACCACCAATGTCTCCAATGTTCCTTCCTGCTCTCACCATTGCCTTCCTTTATGACAGACATTTTCCCTCTTTCTCTCCTTTTTTCTTTTTCTTTATTTTTGGCCACACCTAGAGGTTATCAGGGAATTCCTGGCTCTGTACTCAGGAATCATATCTGGCAGATTCAGGGGTCTATATGGGATGCCAGGAATGACCCTGGCTGGCTACATATGAGGCAAACGCTCTACCTGCTGTTCTATCACTCTGGTTCACCTTTTTTTCTTTTTAGGCACTGTCATTTTTTTTTTTTGGCCACATACGGTGGCACTCAAAGGTTACTCCTGGCTCTGTGCTCAGAAATTGCTCCTGGCTGGCTCGGGGGATCATATGAGATGCTGGGAATTTAGCCCAGGTCTGTCCTGGGTCAGCTGCATGCAAGGCAAATGCCCTACCACAGTGCTGTCTCTCCTACCCCAATCTCATTTTTTTAAAGTCTAAAAAACAGTGACAATAACAACAATGATAATATCTAGCTTAACAAATATTTCCATGAAATACTTATACAAGATAGATGGCTGCTTGGTACACAATATGCCTTAGAGATATGCAGTTATTATTTCCAAGATCATGACAGACAGCAGTGGCTAGTGAACTCCCACCTCAGAGCAGTTCCAGGCTTCTTGGTGCTGTTGGCAGTTCCCACTCTACCTCTTCCCACTGCCCAACACCCGGCACTCACCTACCTTAAAGAGGTGTGGGTGCTTGATGTAGATTCTCCCTCTGGTGCCCCCCATCCCTAGGGCCCTGAAATGAACAGATAAGTGGTAAGGTAAGTAGCAGCTTTAGTGCCTAGGTGGAGCCCCTTCCTTGGCACCACATCTCAGACACTTACTTATTGGCTCGTGATCCCAGCACAAAGGTTGTCGACTCAGTCAGCCGTGCAGGGTCCCACTACAGGAGAGATGGAGACGTTGGGAAGGTAAGGTTTCTGTTGGCGGACAGGGTAGAAATACCCTATTCTACAGCCTTCTCCTACTACCTAGTCTCGGACTTAACAGATGGTTTTCAAGAAACTAACTCATTATAATATGCCAGGCTAATATAATATGTGTGAGAGCCCAAGGACAGAGATGAGTTAAGACAGTGCCTGATCTCCAGGGCACTATAGCTGGAGGTACAAAGAATAGCTGCATCCTGAGATGGGGTAAAGGTAATTCCCAAATTAATTCTGACAGGGGAGCACAAAGACAAGACAGAGGGGGCAAAAGGAACAAAGGCAGCTGAGAGTTAGTTTGGATTGCTGGAGAGATGGGAGCAAATTCTGTGCTGCTGGACAGGAAAGGAACTTTGGGAGGTACAATGAGGCAGGAGAGAGAAACGGGGAGGGGAAGTAAGTCCTGGGATGCTTAATTTGAGGGCCCCTCATCAGAGAGCCAGATGGGCTTTAAAGATGACTCCATTTTTTTTGTTTTGTTTTTTTTTGGTTTTTGGGTCACACCCAGCGATGATCAGGGGTGCTATTTCTCAAGCCCATAAAAGTGACTCCTTCTTCTACATGTTGGTTGCACATGGATTTGAAGGAAAAAGATTCCCGGTAGGGAGAGCCATTTGAAAGAGACTGGAAAAAAAGCAAGTTTGGAAGAAGATAAGGATCTAAAAGCTAAGAGAGCAGTAATAATGAAATGGAAGGGTAAAAAGTTTGAGGCCAGCTCATCTAGGACATGGAAGAGGGAAGAAGGCAAAGTGCCTAGTAGAGAAGGAAACAAAAAGTCTATGAGGGGGTCCAGAACCATAGCACAGCAGTAGGGCATTTGCCTTGCATGAGGCCAACCCAGAACAGCCCTGGTTCAGTTCCCAGCATCCCATATAGTCCCCCAAACTGGCTAGGAGCGATTTCAGAGCAGGGCCAGGAGTAATCCCTGACCGCTGCTAGGTGTGACCCAAAAAACCAAACAACAACAACAACAACAAAATATCTATGAAGAATCAAAGGTGAGGCTCAACCACAGAGCCACAGCCCAAGCCCCAAGCACAGAGTTCTGCTTCAGGCTTGGGTGTGGTGAGAGAGGGAGGGATAGAGGGAGGGAAAGAAAAAGGGGGAGGGAGGTAGAGAGAGAGTAGAAATATGCTAGGAACATTGACTAGGAAGGTTGTACTGGTAAAGAAGAATTTTTTTTTATGACTAAAACCCAACTACAAACATGTTTATAATCATGGTGCTTAAATAAAATTATTAAAAATATATGCTGGGAACAAAGAGTTAAGAAATCACATGAGGAAGGGGCAGACCAAAAGGATAGTGGTAGAACATTTGCCTTGCATGTGGCCAACCCTGGACAGACTCCGGTATCTGATTCCTGGCATCCCATATGGTTTCTACACCCCCTCCCCCAACAGCCTGCCAGGAGCGACTTTTTTTTTTTAATGTACAGATTTTATACAAAAGGATTATCCTGTTTCCTTCTTAACTTCATTAAGTTTTTTTTTTTTGTTTGTTTGTTTTTTGTGTCACACTTAGCAGTGCTCAGAGGTTACTCCTGGCTCTACACTCAGAAATCACTCCTGGCAGGAATGGCGGACCATATGGGATGCTGGGATTCGAACCACCGTACTTCCGCATGCAAGGCAAACACCTTACCACCATGCTATCTTTCCAGCTCATTAAGGTTTAAAGTGTTATTAAAAAACAATAGTAGGAAGTCCTCTACCATGACAATGATAGATGTAAATGATCATTCTGGATAAGAACTGGGTACTGAAAGAAAATAAAGTGATATGTACTTCAGAAATACTGTAAACTAGAGTCTAAAAGAGGAAACAAAGGTGGGGAAGAGGGTAAGAGGGGGAAGGAGGAGACAGGGAGGGAGAGGGAGGGAAAAAGGAGGAGAGAGAGAGGGAGGAAGGGAAAGAGAGAGAAAAAAAAATGTCTGCCCAGAGGGAGAGAAACTGGAGAAACTGGTGGCAGGAAATGTGCACTGGTGTTGTACATTGTATAATTGAAACTCAATCATAAACAATTTTGTGGGGGGGAAAAAACCCTGTATTATGAACAACCTTGTAACCTTGTGATTTAAAATAATAATAATAATAATATTTTATTACTGCTGGGCCAAAGTTTTTACAAACTTTTGATTGTAATTTATACACAAATCTGTGCAAAGGAGCGACTTCTGAGCGCAGAGCCAGGAGTAACTGCTGAGCACTGCTGGGTGTGGCCCAAGCCACCCCCCAAATAAATAAATCACATGAGGAAAAAGGCAGAATGGGCAAGAAAATGTGGAAAGTAGGGGCTGGGAAGGTGGCGCTAGAGGTAAGGTGTCTGCCTTGCAAGCAGACTCGAGGTTCTATCCCCCGGTGTCCCATATGGTCCCCCCAAGCCAGGGGCGATTTCTGAGCACATAGCCAGGAGTAACCCCTGAGCGTCAAACGGGTGTGGCCCAAAAAAAAAAAAAAAGAAAATGTGGAAAGCCAGTTAGAAAGGGTTAATGACTGCTTATCTGTTTGTCTCCCTCCCCCTCAAATAATCCCTTTAAACAAGCCCAGGCAAACAGGTTCTTCCATATACATTGAGGCTTTCAGATTCTACAAGGTTTAGCCCATTAGATTAAGTTAAGCACATAATCAGAGAATGCTGTCCCCAATCTAAGCAATAAATATCAACTGTAGTCAGGTTCTCAGTTTTATTTATTTATTTTTGTTTTTTGGGCTACACCCGATGCTCAGGTTACTCCTGGCTATGCGCTTAGAAATCACTCCTGGGGGCCAGAGAGATAGCACAGCAGTACAGCGTTTTCCTTGAAAGCAGCCAACCTGGGACCAACGGTGGCTCGAATCCCAGCATCCCTGAGCCTATCAGCAGTGATTCCTGAGCGAAGAGCCAGGAGTAACCCCTGAGTGTTGCCGGTGTGACACCCCCCCCCCCAAAAAAAAAAAAAAAAACCCAACCAAACAAAAAAGAAATTGATCCTGGCTTGGGGGACCATATGGGACGCCGGGGTGGGGGGGATCGAACCTTAGTCAGTCCTAGGCTAGTGCTCGCAAGGCAGACGCCATGGTTCTCAGTTCTTAAGGCTGTTAGCCCACGCCATGCTTTTTTCCTTTTCTTTTCTTTTTTTTGAGCCATACCCAGTAATGCGTTGCTTATGAGACCATTCTGTATGCTGTGTATCAAACTTATTCAGCCACAGGCAAGGCAAGCACCTTACTAGCTGTACTATCACTCTAGCCCCATTTTCTCTTATTTCTATTTCATTTTCTTACTCCTCTGTGTCACCTCTGCTTCTACCTTGCTTACTAGGGTTGATTGCGGTAAAAATACAGTTGGTGGGAACCCAGAGATGTAACACTTTAGCAAAAACAGTCTTTGAAATCATGGGACAAGGATGATTCAGGCTAGGCTTATTTATTTTTTTTTAGCACCAAGGATAAGCAGCATGTGTCCTACATGCCAACCCCCCCCCCAAAAAAAAAAAAACCAAAAGAAAGTTTGAGGACCCCTGAATTCTAGAAAAACATCAGGTGGAGAAGTGGGTCAAGGAAAGAACTGTAGGGACTACCTATTCACACAGGTCAGTAGTGGAGAAGAACCCCTAAAGGAGGAGCTGGAGCAACAGCACAGCAGTAGGGGTTTTGCCTCGCACATGATCGACCCAGGATAGACTCGGTTTGATTCCTGGCATCCCTTATGGTCCCCCAAGTCTGCCAGGAGCTATTTCTTTTTTTTTTTGTTTGTTCGTTTTCTTTTTTTTGTTTTTGCTTTGGCAGCGCTCAGGGGTTACTCTTGGCTCAATGCTCAGAAATCGCTCCTGGCAGGTTCGGGGACCATATGGGATGCCAGGATTCGAACCACCATCCTGCATGCAAGACAAACACCCTACCTCCATGTAATCTCGCCCGCCCAGGAGCAATTTCTTAATGCAGAGCTAGGAGTAACCTTAAGCACCGACAGCGTGGTCCAAGAACTAAAAAACCAACCAACCAAAAAACAACTTTTTTTTTTTTTGGTTTGTGGGTCACACCTGGCATCGCTCAGGGGTTACTCCTGGCTCTATGCTCAGAAATAGCTCCTGGCAGGCTCGGGGGACTATATGGGATGCTAGGATTCGAACCACCATCCTTCTGCAACTCTAAAAGGAGGAGGATGTTTAGAGAGGTCAGCAAGATATAGGAGAATGCGGGCCTGCCTGTCTAAGTAGGCAGAGATTTAGAAGAAAGGCAGTCACCAGAATGAAAGTAAAGTGAGGGGTGAACCATTTTCCTTGGACATAGCCTCAAAACAAGGATAGGGGCTTTCTTCAACATGCCTTACTGGACCTTCTGAATGATTTTGTTAATATCCCAAGTGACATAAAGATTGTGACTGTTTAATGATACTACTGATATTGTTAACCTCTTACTGGGGTTGGAGAGACAGTACAGTGGGCAGAGCACTGCCCCTTGCATATACTTGATCCAGGTTTGATTCCTGGCACCCCTTGTGGCACCTATAGATGCCCACCAAAGAGTATTCATTGAGCAGAGTCAAAAGAAGCCCTGACTACTACTGGATGTGACCCAAATATCCCTTCCCCCCAAAAAGACCCTATTGCTGAAAATGCTTGGCCTGGAAAGATGGTGCACTTGCCTTGCATGTGGCTGATCCTGGTTTGATCCCTAGCATCAACCTCCTGAGTACAGTACTGTCAAGAATGATCCCTGAGCACACAGGCATCGAGAACTGGGTATCGGCCAAGTCCCACTCAAAACTGAACCTGCCCCCTTCCCCCAAAAAAAGGTTTGCAATTGGCTGATGATTAAGAGCAAAGAGTCAAACAACAGAACCTAACTTATGGGCTTTGCTTGACTCTTCAGTAGCTGATTTAGGGCCAGTCTCTAAGCCCCATAATCCCAAAGATTAAGAATGTCAGGCACTAGACAAAAGGATTTCTGTGCCCAAGGGAACTGGCAAAAGATACTCTGATCAACAAAAGAGTAATGGATGGCACTAGGCTGTCCAAAGACTGGGACTGTGCACACAGAATCAGGGATGTGATTCTCAACTAGCAAGCACTGAGGAAGTCTGGATGAACACTAACTTTCACAGAGGACCTCTGCAAAGACAACTCCTGCCTTTGTTCTGCCCCAGTTCCAATCCCTTGAGATCCTTCTGGGGCCTAGTGCTGGGGAAAGTGAGCAGGACTAGATTGCTTTGGAATAACACATGTATCTTCTTTACCCACAGACAGTTCCTTGATCCTTGGGCCCCAGGCCTTGATAGAATCTGTGGGTTAAGGGTCACCACCTCACAATCATACCTTGGGGCCTTCTCGGCGAATTGGTTCACAGGATTTGGGTTTCCATCTGATTGGAAGGAAAGAAGAAAGGTAAAGGTAAAGTGGGCCAGATGTGGCCTGGGAATGGCTGAGAACTTGCTACTGCTGGAGAGGCCCCTGACATCCTGCCTCAGAGTCCTCCTGCCTGGTGCCCATTAAGGGAGTCAAAGGAGAAGCAGGACTGCACTGAGGACCAGCCAGCCCTGAGCCCCAGGCCTGCCTTGCCTTATGGAAAAGTCCAGGAACTTCTCTGAAGTGCATTTTCCCCAGCAGTGCCAATTGTCCTGCTGTTGTGTTCGGGATGAATGAAAACTGCTTCAAGTCTTAGGATGATTGATTCTCTTCCATCCTGATGTTGGTGGTTTCAAATTATTGCCATCCTTTTTAGCCAGACTATGTCTTTTATCTTTATTTTTATATACTGAACTTTACATATTGGGCTTCTACATAGAACTTAGTTTGAAAAAAAAAAATGAGGCTTCATGTCTCTTTGAAAATGACTTCTTTCTTTTTACTTTTTTTTTTTTTTTGGTTTTGGGGCTACACACAGCTATACTCAGGGCTTAGTTCTGGTGAGGTTCAGGGAACCTCATGGGATGCTAGGATTGAACCCGAGTTAACTTTGTGTAAGTGTCCAATCCACTGTATTATATAGCTCAAGCTCTGAAAATAACTAATTTTATGGCCAGAGTGATAATACAGAGGGTAGGGCACTTACCTTCCATGCAGCCAACCTCGTTCAATCCCCAGCATTATGTATGGTTCCATGAGCCCCACCAGGAGAGTCACAGAGTCAAGAGTAAGCCCATGACATATCCAGGTGTGGCTCTAAAACCAAAAAATCCCCAAAACAAAACCCAGTCCATCTCCTTCAAACCAACTTCCTACCCCAAAATGAAAAAGGGAGATGATCTAACAGTTTGCCCACTATTAGTGGTCTGAGGTCTGAGTCTGTTTCCTTCTCTGCAAAGTCAGTGCCAGACTCTCATTAGCTGAACCCCTGGCTTCTCCCTGGGCCTGCCTGTCTGGTCCCTCCCAGCTGCTTGCCCTCCTGGAAGCTCCGCTGGGTCCTACTCACACCATGCCGGCGGCTGCCCGGTCATTTGACAGGATGTGTCCAGGTGGCCGTCCCTTCCTCTGCCAGAGAGAACAGTTGTCAGAAACCTAACTGGGGGAAGTTCACCCACCACGGAAAGCCTAGGGTTCCTGGATGAAGGTTTTCCCCACCACAGGGTAATGGAGAGTGACTGTCTCCAGTGCTTTGGCTGCCAGTTCTAAAAAGCCCAAAGACATCCAGCGATCCTTTTCCATTCTCCCATCACAGAGAGGCCGCTTACCTTTTTGGGAATGGGGCTCCCCCGAAGGGCACATTCCTCTTCTGCCTGACGGCCACGCTGAATGAGAAGGGAAAGGAGTTGGTGGAAGGCCAGTTTCAGGGGTGCTGAAGACAGAGTCCCAGGGTGAGAGCACTCAGCCTTTATGTGAAGGCACGTCTCAAACAGCCTTGAGATCTGGACCTGTAGACATGGGCCCAGAGTTTGCTTGCCTCCCAGCCCCTCCATTATTATTCCAGAACGCAGTGACTCTGACCTTTATCCCAGGAAGCTCATGGGCCAATCTGGGTACCACTTTTTCTCCATCAGAAAACAGGAGTTTAGCCTGAAAGGAAAAGATCAAATGTCAACTACTTTTAGTAGGTAAGCCTCACCTCTAAATTAGGTTAAAACTAGTTTTTAAATTTTATTTGACGTTTATTTAAAATTTTAAGTTTTAAATTGATTAGTTTTATAATAATTATTGTTAGAGACTTTAAATTGTAAATAAGGATCATAAAAATTAGACAGGTATCTCAATCCCAACAAAATACAGTTTTTTTTTTTCTCTCTATATCCATCAATGCTCACTAGTGGTGGTCCATGCAAGGCAAACTCTCCATCCATTGTACTATCGCACAGGCCATTAATATACTTTAATATTTACATATAACTGACTCATTACTTTGACTTACGTAAATATATTATTATTATTGTTATTTTTGTTTGTTTTTTTGGGGCCACACTCAGTGACACTCAGGCACTCATGGGTTACTCCTGGCTCTGAGCTCAGAAATCGCTCCTGGCTTGGGGAAATATATGGGACACAGGGGAATCAAACTGCAGTCCATCCTATGTCAGCCGCATGCAAGGCAAACGCCCTACCACTGAGCTACCGCTTCGGCCCCAAGGTATTTTTTCTAATTCAATCTGCATTCCTCAGTCTGCTGCAAGCTTTCACTGAATAAGTGTTGGGTGTCTAAGCCACAATCCTGGTAACACAGTAATAATTGCACAAGTATGGTTACTGCTCCCATGAAGCATATACCTAGAATGATCTGGATAATAAGCCCCACAAAAACAGAAGGTAAACATCCTGATAGATGGGCTGGACCACTGTGGGGAGGTCAGGGAAGGAACCTCTTAGCTGAGCTGTGAACAGTCCTCAGAGACGCCAGGGAGAGGTACGGTTAACAGCAAGGGAGGGGTTAGACTTGGCCCCTTTGGAGAAAGCTGGCCTGACAGCTGGAGGATGGCAGGGTAGTGGGAATATGAACCTCCCCACCACTCATTAGTAACCTGATCAGTAACCTCCCCACTCCTTATCACAACCCCTGTTCTCCAGAGTCCTGTACCCTGCTCTCCATACTTTCAGGTCCCTCTTTCTTTTTTTTTTTTTTTTTTTTTTTTTTGGTTTTTGGGCCACACCCTGTGACGCTCAGGGGTTACTCCTGGCTATCAGAAGTTGCTCCTGGCTTCTTGGGGGACCATATGGGACGCCGGGGGATCGAACCGCGGTCCGTCCTAGGCTAGCGCAGGCAAGGCAGGCACCTTACCTCCAGCGCCACCGCCCGGCCCCCAGGTCCCTCTTTCTTAGTTCCCTTTGCTCACTAGTCCTCCCTAATTTGTTCTTTTCCTTTCACTCTCTTTCATTCTGTCTGCATCTGTGCTCACAGCTTCCACAGCTTCACATCTATAAACAGATGTCCTCAGCTTTTCATTTTATCACTAGTCTCTCCTTTAAATTTCGAATTTATATAACTGCTGGCTCCCTGTCTATTTGTGGATGTTTTAAAACTGCCAGCTCCAAAATCAAACTCATGATCTATCTATTCCTTCAATTTTATCCCTTTACACTCTGAAGTGTGCTCAAGTTTCAGTGTATAATTATGCATGCCTGTAAAGTAACTTACTTTGCATGTGTTGGCCTAACTAACTAGGCTGAAAGTTCTATGAGGGCAAAAACTTGTTCAATTCCTATTTGTTTGCTCACTTGTTCATATACTCCATTGCTTCTTTGCTAAGTTATAGCAGATACATTCTAAGAATACTCTAGGTTAGGAATATAGTGTGAACAAGATCAGATCTCTCTATTCTTGTAAAGCTCAATACTTTAGTAGAGATGGGGGCTGAGAGATAGCAAAGAGAATTGGGCATCTGACTTGCATGCAGCCGATCTGGGTTCGATCCTCGGCACAAGGTGTCCTGAGCATGGCCTGATTGATTCCTTTGTGTAAAGCTAAGGGTAACCCCTGAGGACTATTGATTTTTGGCCCCCAAACAAAACAAAATAAAACAAAACAAAGATTTTAGCAAAGGTGGGATGAGGCAAAGAAAGCAAAACAAGGGGCCGGAGAGATAGCATGGAGGTAAGGCGTTTGCCTTTCATGCAGGAGGTCATCGGTTCGAATCCCGGCATCCCATATGGTCCCCTGTGCCTGCCAGGGGCAATTTCTGAGCCTGGAGCCAGGAATAACCCCTGAGCACTGCCGGGTGTGACCCAAAAACCAAAAAAAAAAAAAAAAAAAAAAAAAAAGAAAGCAAAACAAAACAAACAAACAAACAAAAAACTCAAAATAAACGGGTGGAGAGATAGCATGGAGCTAAGGTGTTTATCTTGCATGCAGAAGGTAGTGGTTAGAATCCTGGCATTCCATATGGTCCCCGAACCTGTCAGGAGTGATTTCTGAGCATAGAGCCAGGAGTAACCCCGGAGAACTGCCAGGGTGTGACCCAAAAATCAAAAAGGAAAAAAAAACAAACAACCTCAAGAAAACCTACTACCCCCCCCACCAAAAAAAAAAAAACAAAAAAACAACCACGCCAGAACTATGAATAATCTATGAATAGCCTCAGATTGAGATAAATGAAATACGTGAGGTTGGACATTAGTAAGAAGTGGAAGAGGGAGTGAGTTGGGAGACTACGTTAGATGGAGTAACCAGTAAAAGACCCTTCTGATAATGAGATATTGGGGTTTTTGTTTGCTCTGGGGTTACCTGGAAGTGCTTGAAAGACTATGTGGTGCTGGGTATAAAATGTGGGGCTTGTGTATTCAAAGCATGTGTTCTAGCCCTGATCAGGTGACATTTAAACTAAATCTAAACTAAAGCTAAAGCTAAAGAAAAGGAGTAAGTTTTGTACGAGGCAGAGAGAATTCTAAGGCTAAAGGGCTACGTTTCAGGTGCTTTGGAAGCAGAAGACAGTCCAGTAGTTAAATATAGTCAATGAGAGGGAGGCAGGGGAAGGTGAAATCAAATAGGCAGGAGCTGGTTCAATAATAGGGCAATGCTTTGTCACTGAAGGCTTTTCTTTCTTGTTTTAGGGCCACATCTGGCAATGCTCAGGAGTTGATCCTGGCTCTGCACTCTGAAATCACTGTTAGCAATACTCAGGAAACATATAAGATTCTGGAGGTCAAACCTGGTAGACTGCAAACAAAACCAGCACCTTATGCACTATACTATCTCTTTGACCTTGAACCTTGGAAGCAAGAGCTCAGGCTGTTGAGCTATACCTCTGACATAAAGCTTGCATTCTTTTATTTTTGAGCCATACCTGGAGATTCTTTTTTTTTTTTTTTTTTTTTTTTTTTTGGTTTTTGGGCCACACCCTGTGACGCTCAGGGGTTACTCCTGGCTATGCGCTCAGAAGTTGCTCCTGGCTTCTTGGGGGACCATATGGGATGCCGGGGGATCGAACTGCGGTCCGTCCTAGGCTAGCGCAGGCAAGGCAGGCACCTTACCTCCAGCGCCACCGCCCGGCCCCATACCTGGAGATTCTTAAGGGTTACTACTAGCTCTGTGTTCAGAAATTATTCCTTGATGTTTGGGGATTGAAACTGGTTAGGTCTTGTACAAGGCAAATGCCTTCCCTGCTGTGCTATCACTCCAGCTCAAAGTTTTGTTTGTTTTTGGGTTTTTAGGCCATACCCAGTGGCACTCAGGGGTTATTCCTGGCTCTGCATGCAGAAATCTCTTTTGGCAAGCAACCTTGGGTAGGCTGTGTGCAAGGCAAATGCCCTAGCTGCTGTATCACTCTGGCCCCAAAGCTTGCATTCTTAACTACCCACGTTAAACTTTTCTGTTTCTGGGTCACACCCAGTAGTGCCTAGGGCTTACTCCTGGCTCTGTGTTCAAGGATCACTTCTGGCAGTGCTTGGGGGAATCTATGAGGTGCTGGGGATTGAATCTGGATTTGCTCCTATGCAAGGCAAGCATCCTAACTACTACCTCTTTGGCTCCTTGCTGAACTTTTCTTAAGAAATGTATATTATTATTAATATAACATAATTATATAATATTAATGTATATTAAATAAAATGACAAAACAACGGTTTGTAAAATTACATAATATCAAATAATCAAATAAAATTCTGTTAAGAAAAGTGTTGTTAATAAGATTAGTCATTTATTCTAAAGAAATACCCATCCAGGGGCTGGAGCGGTGGTGCAAGCAGTAGGGCATTTGCCTTGCACACGCTAACCTAGGATGGACCATGGTTCGATCCCCCGGCGTTCCATGTGGTACCCTAACCCAGGAGCGATTTATTTTTTGTTTTGTTTTTGTTTTTAGGTTGCACCTGGAGGTGCTCAGGGATTACTCCTGGCTGGCTCTGTGGTCAGAAATCGCTCCTGGCAGGCTCAGAGGACTGTATGGGATGCCAGGATTCGAACCACTGTTGATCTGGGTCGATCGCTGGCAAGGCAAATGCCCTACCACTGCGCTATCTCTCCGACCCCCCCTTTTTATCCCAGGCCTTTCTAAGGCAGATCTTATTAGATAGCTTTGCTTCTAACTCCACATCTATAATTGGCTCTTATTCACTTTATTATTATTATTATTGCTATTATTTTGGTGTTTGGACCACACCCAACAATGCTCACAGGCTACTCTTGGCTTGGTGCTAGGGGACTGCTTCCCAACTGTGCATGGAGTACATGTGGTGCTGGGGATGGATCCTGCACTGAGCATTCTCTTTCTCTTGCTCAAGAGAATTACTCATATGGAACTGAACTCAAATCAGACCTTGTGGCTGTTATAAAGAAATGTCCACCTTTGATAGCTAATGCTTTCACAAGCAAGCACAGTGATGCTGGCAACTTCTATTAATAGTAGCGGCTGACACACATAAACAGGTGTACTGCTGTCTCAATAACACATTTCCAGATCTGATGTTGTAAGAAGCAAGATTCTCACCCCTAAGACCATGATAAGGAATTCTAGACTAAGATGAGCTCAAACTCTAGTAAAATGTACTTTTCCACTCCCAGCTGAAGGCAGAGAAAGAGTTAACAGAAATAAAATCGCAGTTGATGCCCTCCAGGAATGAGGAACTAGTGGTTGAGTGAGCTTGGACTGCTCTATCAGAAAAGGCTCCCCTGACAATCAGGGTTGAATCAGTGTATCCCTCGACAACCAAACCAAAGTTGAGCCAGAAAAATCAATGATTAAGACATCTATACAATGAAATGATTGTACTGTTACTGCTTGTGATTTCTATATAAACTGCTTGAAGATTTGACTTGAGGTCCTTACCAATACTCCTTAGTTGAATGAGGCTTGGGCCTTGGTTAACTGGATAAACTCCCTTTTGCACCTTGCATTATTGGATGTGGTCTTTGACTCTCAGTGCCAACATGGCTGTTAACTCGAACCTTAACAATATGATATCTCCGGACCACACCTTGAGAACTGGAGGCAGAAAGAATGGTGACCCCCAAGATAGTGGTAAAGAAAATGTAGGAAGGCCTGTAGTGACTATGGATGAAATCTCATCCTGTCACTGTAAATGTGTGAGCAAAAAGTCAGAGCACAGACAGTCTATGGACAGGTCACACCTCCCCTACCTCAACCCTTTGCCTTTCAACTCTAGAAAGAACAGGGGGACAGTACTGGACAGTGTTCTTTAACCAACAAGATGTTCAGAGGAGAAATGTGACATACATCCAGCTCCCAAAAAAGTGGGCTAAAGAGGCAGATAATGGAAATGAATGGCCCTGTTCATCTGCCTCTATGGCATCAGGAGTGGGGCTGCTAACTGCTGTTGTGTGGTAGAGCCGTTAAGATAGTAGCTGTGGGCCCAGAGAGATAGCACAGAGGTGTTTGCCTTGCAAGCAGCCGATCCAGGACCAAAGGTGGTTGGTTCGAATCCTGGTGTCCCATATGGTGTTGGTCCCCCCCCCGCCTCATGCCTGCCAGGAGCTATTTCTGAGCAGACAGCCAGGAGTAACCCCTGAGCACCGCCGGGTGTGGCCCAAAAACAAAAAACAAAAAAAACAACAACAAAAAAAAACACGATAGTAGCTGTAATCTCCCTTCACAGAAAAGGTACAAGACTTGCACACTCAGCTTTGGAGTAATTCTCCCAGAGCAATGTGAGGCTGCCCTCAGACTCCAGTCCCTTAGTTTGGTTCCTTACTTTTAAATGTACCCAAAGTCACTAATAAACAATTTGCAGGTTCACGCCATAAACACTTGCAGAGGAGGGGAGAGAACTTGGCTAGTCTAAGTCTTACTTGTTCAATGCCATACATTCTTCATGGGCAAACTAGGGGCTAAAGTGAATCTTCTGTGTGGGTTTTAGAACATTCACCAATGCATGTGAAAGCACATGTCAAAGAATCTAGTATACACAGTATCTGGAATATCAGTTACTTCCCTTCCCTTCTGTCAACAACATGTCCCAGTGCTCAGCAGACTTCCTAGGCATGCCCCAAATTCCAGGGTGTCCCTTTTCTTAACAGAACCCTGTGAGCTAAATGATGCCTCTGCATCAGTCAGCCCCATAAGCCTCACCTGCTCTAAGCAGCTCCGACAG
Organism: Suncus etruscus; assembly: GCF_024139225.1. Taxonomy (NCBI): domain Eukaryota; kingdom Metazoa; phylum Chordata; class Mammalia; order Eulipotyphla; family Soricidae; genus Suncus; species Suncus etruscus. The sequence goes on along the minus strand of NC_064856.1, from coordinate 26,976,286 downwards.
GCCTCCTGGATCAGCTGCTCTGCATCCACTTCCTCTCCGATGTTGTCACGAACATTCAGGGCCGCCTTCTGGAAGAACTAGGAAGAAACACATATACAACTCTTTCCCAACAGCTTTTTTTTTTTTTTTGGGGGGGGGGGGAGGTGGTGGCACCTATTCCTGGTGATGCTCAGGGCTTATTCCTGGCTCAGTCCTTAGAGATCACTCCTGGTATGCTCAAGACCAGATTGGTTATGTTCAAGCAAGCACTTTACCTAGTGTACTATCCATTGCTTTGGCTCTTGTCCCTCAGTTTTTTTTTTTTTTTTTTTGGGGGGGAGGTCACACCCGGCAGCACTCAGAGGTTACTCCTGGCTCTGCGCTCAGAAGTCACTCCTGGCAGGCTTGGGGGACAATATGGGATGACAGGATTTGAACCACCATTCTTCTGCATGCAAGGCATGCTATCTCTCTGGCCTCAAGTTTTTTTTTTTTTTTTTTTTTTTTTTTTTTAAAGGATCATACCTGGCAGTGCTCAGGGCTCACACCTGGCTCTGTAATCAGGGATCACTCCTGGCATGGCTCGAAGAACCATATGGGTGCCAGAGGATAAGTGTAATGCAAGCACCTTACTTGCTAGTATTATCTCTGACCATATTTATATCTAGGTATAAATACAGACTTCTGGGCCAGAGAGATAGCATGGAGGTAAGGCGTTTCATGCAGAAGGATGGTGGTTCGAATTCCGGCATCCCATATGGTCCCCCGAGCCCGCCAGGAGTGATTTCTGAGTGTGGAGCCAAGAGTAACCCCCGAGCACTGCCAGGTGTGATCCAATCCCCCCCAAATACAGACTTCTCTCTTTATCTACACACACATCCAATCCCCCCCAAATACAGACTTCTCTCTTTACACACACACACACACACACACACACACATACACGTTTAGGAGCCATACCAGCAATGCTCAAGAGTTTCCTGGTTTGGTGCTCAAAAATTACTCCTGGCAGGCGTGGGGGACCATGTTGGGATGCCGGAGATTTAACCTGGGAGGGCTGACTGCAAGGCAAACATCCTACCTGCTGTACTACCACTCCAGCCCCTATCTCTCACTATTTTTATTCAAAATAAGTTTAAGCAATAGTAGTGATATTATGGGGCTAGACTAGAGCATGAGTCTTTCTCTCTCTGCCCCTCTCACCTTCATGTACTTGTTGAAGACAGTCTGGATCTCCTCATTGATGCTGGGTTGCAAGACAGCCCGGAGAAGGTCCATGGAGATGGCAGGATCTGTGAAACTGTTCAGGAGGGAAAAGACATGGGCCTGTCCAGTCTCAATGTCATCTTTCCCACTCTGCCTTGTCCGGTCTACTCAGCATCCCTCATGTCAAGAATTGACAATGCTCTTGAAAACTAGATATTTTCTAGTTTCCTAAAAAGTATCCTGGGTTCTGGCCAGAGGTCAGAGATATATGACTTTAGCTTATCATCCTCATAACTTTAGGAAATGGGTATTGTTTTTCTGGTGTCTAGGAGATAATAACTTGCCTCTAAGACATAAAAAGAAAAGAATAAACACTAGGGCTGGGGAGGTAGCTCAAGTGGTAGAGCACATGTCTAGCAAGTCTGAGTCCTTGAATTTGATCCCAAGCACCACATGTTTCTAATCCACCACTGCAAGGTCTGGTCCCTATAAAACAAAAGCAAGAATGGAAGTAAGATTAAACTCAAGGGGCCGGGAAGGTGGCACTAGAGGTAAGGTGTCTGCCTTGCAGAGCCAGCCAGTGTAGGACGGACCGTGGTTCAATCCTCCGGCATCCCATATGGTCCCCCCAAGCCAGGGGCGATTTCTGAGTGCATAGCCAGGAATAACCCCTGAGCGTCAAACGGGTATGGCCCAAAAACCAAAAAAAAAAAAAAAAAAAAAAAAGATTAAACTCAAGATACAAGGTTCACAGAAGTCCATACAATTTAATAGGTGTAAACATTTTTTTTTTGTTTTGTTTTTTGGGCCACACCCGGCGGTGCTCAGGGGTTCCTCCTGGCTGTCTGCTCAGAAATAGCTCCTGGCAGGCACGGGGGACCTTATGGGACACCGGGATTCGAACCAACCACCTTTGGTCCTGGATCGGCTGCTTGCAAGGCAAACACCGCTGTGCTATCTCTCCGGGCCCGTAAACATTTTTTTTAAGATCAGCAAGTTTGGTTTGCTTTTTGTTTTTGTGCCACACCAGTGATGATCAAGGATCATTCCTGACGGTGTTTGGGCAACAATATGGGGTACTGGGGATTAAACTCTGGTTGGCTGAGTGAAAACAAGTGTCATAACTACTGTACTATCACTCCAGCTCAAAGTTTTTTTGGGGGGAGCTTGTTTTGGCTAAGGAATAAGCCAGGGATTCACATATACAAGGCAAGAGCTCTACTGCTAAGCCTGGAGAAGAGTGGCCAGGAGCACCTCCCTTTCCAGAGTGCGGTTATAAGTTCAAATTACTGTGGTCCCACATGAGTGTCATTTCTGCCACTAAAACCTGGCGGCTCTTCAATGTGAATTCCATGGCACAGCGATTTCCAGCTGCTCTGTGGGTAAGTTTGTATGAACACCATTAAAAAAAAAAAAGGCTACAGCACTGTAAGATCATTGCAGCTAAAGAAAATGAGGGCCGGAGCAGTGATGCAAGTGGTAGGGCATTAGCTTTGCATACACTAATCTAGGACAGACCAGGTTCTATCTCTCGGCATCCGATATGGTCCTCCAATCAAGGAGTGATTTCTGAACGCATAGCCAGGAGTGATTTCTGAGCGCATAGCCAGGAGTAACCCATGAGTGTCACTTTGTGGCAAAGGAAGGAAGGAAGGAAGGAAGGAAGGAAGGAAGGAAGGAAGGAAGGAAGGAAGGAAGGAAAGAGAAGGAAGGAAGGAAGAAAGGAAGAGAAAAAAAGGAGCTGGAGAGAAAAGAAAGAAAAAAAAGAAAGAAAGGAAGGAAGGAAGGAAGAAAGAAAGGAAGGAAGGAAGGAAGGAAGGAAGGAAGGAAGAAAGAAAGGAAGGAAGGAAGGAAGGAAGGAAGGAAGGAAGGAAGGAAGGAAGGAGCTGGAGAGACAGTACAGTGGATAGGGCACTTGCCTTGTATGATGAGGCTTACCCAGGTTTGACCCTAGGCACTCCATATGTCCCTTAAGTCCCACCAGAAGTGATCTCTGAGTACTGACCTAGAAGTAACCCCGAGCATAGTGTAGCCCCAAAACAAAGAACTTAATTCAGGCCACCCTGAATTAAGACTTAGCATAAGTTCCTCCATCTTAAGATATCATTTTATACTCATGGTTGACTTTTCAGTTACCCTCCAATCATGTCCTAAAACCTTCCCCTCTGTGACTTTGTGCAAGTAGACAGGGTGAGCAGTTACCTGCCAAGCATGTTCTGAACAAAGTGCCAATCCACCAAAAAAACAGGAGGAAATTGGTCATCTGGCAGTTATCAAAAATAGTGAACAGTATGCATTCCAGGAGGCCCTAAATAATCATTGTAAAGGGCATAAGGACATTGTGGTTTTAGAGTAGAAAAGGAAACCTCTAATGCAAGGTCAGAGTCGCTCTCCTAAAGAGGATGGCACTGACTGGTCAGATTTGGGACTCAACACTTGCTTGACTTGTGATTTGTCCATAATAAAATAAAACTCATTGCATTGTGTGATCTTTCAGATACTGAACCCTCACAGAACAACAATAATGAAAACAATGAAAAAGAAGTGAGAAAGCATGATATCTTTACCACAACTGTGAGCCTCAAGTAAGAGCATGTGTGCATGCACAGTAGCTAAATGAGAGGAAAGCTCAGTGAGCACAAAGCTGAGAGTGAGCTGCCTACTCTGATATTGTGCTACCTCTGGTGAGCACAATTGGGAGCGTGTACACACCAGTCACAGCAACAACAGGAAAAACAACAACGAAAGAAAGGAAGTGGAGCTTTTTTAAAACCTCTTTAAAAAGGGGGATAAAAATAGATCTATTGCCGAGATACATCCCTGACTTTATCTTTAAACATGTGTATTTGGGGCTGGATAGTACAGTGGGTACAATATGCCCGGGCCCCCCAAATGGCACCTGGAGGGGCCGAAGCAAAGGTGCAGCAGTAAGGCATCTGCCTTGCACGTGGGTGACTCAGGATGAACCTGGGTTTGATTCCTGTCATCCCATATGGTCCCCAAGCCAGGAGCAATTTCTGAATGAATAGGCAGGAATAACCCCTGAGTGTCATTGGTTGTGGCCCCAAAACAAACAAAAACATAAACAAAACAAAACAAAACAAAAAACAAATGGTACCCGGAGCACCACCAGAAGTGATCCCTTAGCACACTGTGGTATGGCCCAAAAACAAAACAGAACTGTTTTTTCTGGGGGTGCAATAGGGCGGGAAGAACATACCCACCTATGCTCAGAACTTATTCCTGGCTCTGTGCTCAGGGATTACTCCTGATGGGCTTCAAGGGGACCATTTGGGGTGCCAGGGATCAGACCTTGGCGACTGTGTGCAATACATATACCCTACCATCTGTACTATGTCTCCCACCCCTAAAATGTTTTTATAGGGGCAGCCCCAGTAATACTTAGGGACCGGGAGGGGGGGCACTCTCATGGACAACCAGGTGTAAGGGTTCAGCACTTGGTCAGTGAAGTTGTCTGACTCACTCCAACTGTGTTGAAGCCTCAGGGATATACCTGGTAGTGCCCACAGTGCTGGGTATCCAACTCAGAGCTCTGCCCTGCCTCTCTAGACCATTTCCACAGCCACTTCACAATTAAAAGTTTTAGTTGAATGCCCCTTTAGTCAATTCCAGAGCTGAGGCTACAAGCGGCATCCCAAAGGCCCCTCTCCGACTCTGCTTCCCTGGGAAGGTCATCAATCAGGTTAGTGAAGTGCCCTGTTCCTTATGCTCTAGTCTAGGCTCTTCTGGTGAGTGTCCCTGGTCTCTGCCCAGTCCTCACTGCCAATGAATGGGAGCTGGGAGTGGGCTGAGCCTTGTCAAGGCTCCATTGTTCATCCAGCACTAGGATCTATTCCTAGTCCAGCATTCTATCCGCGGGGTGGGTCGCTTCCTCTCCCCACCCCAACTCCGCTTCAGGAACCCTAAAGCTGCTAGGCAGGCAGGTAGGCAGGCAGGCAGGCGGGGTGCCTTGGAAGCAAGCAACGTCTCCCCTGGCCGCTTAACCTGGCCCTCTGGGCCTTCCTTACCTTGTGGTCATCTGGGAGCGGCGGCCCCTTCGCTGCACCTGCCGATGCTTTATCATTATGTTCCATGGGTTCTGTGGGGAACCAAGGGACGGATGTCACCGCGGCCCCAGGCCTTCCAGGGTGTGCTGGCTGCGACTCCCACACTTCTGGGGGGTTTCGAGAGCAATGCCCAGCATGCAGAGTTGCGGCCTGCGCTTTCGGGCAGGGTCGGAGGAAGGCAGCAGCGACCCTCCAGCCCCCCAAGGCACTCAGACAGCCTCCAGCACAGCTGGCTGGGCGGTGCTAGCTCAGCTCAGTCCCTGGGCACCGAGGGTGGGGGTGTCAGGGCCGCCCCCACGTCACCTGGCTCGGCAGGAGGCAGAAAATGCCACCCCCAGGGGCAGGACCAGCGGCCCGAGGCCTAGCCCGGCCCGAACCCCTCTGTCCCCGGGGGGGGGGGGTAGGAAACCTCACCGTGAGAACCAGCTGCCCCGCTGCGTCTCCGAGTTCGGGGCCGCCCCGTTCGGCCCCACCGGGTCCCCGCGGCTGCTCGGCGTCGCCCGTGGCCCCCATGGCGCGTCCCCGGCTCCCCCACAACGACAACCGGACTCTAGGCACCGGCCGGAAGTGGTCTCGTGACGTCATCGAAACGCGCCGCCAGCCAACCCGGAAGCGCGACGGGCCGCGGCAGCGGCGTTGCCACGGGAACCGAGCCGACGCGTCTCGTTCTGTCCGGGGCCGGGAGGGTTTAGTGGTCGGGCCTGTGGCTGGGGCGGTGGGCGGCGGGCGGCAAGGGGTTTCCATTTGGGAATTGGGAGCTGTAGATTTTTAATAGGCCCGTGATTGGAGTGGATCTAATGCAGGAGACGGGAAATCCAGCAAACTCTGAAACTCCCGTCAAACTCTCCTGGGCTTGAGCGCAAGGGAAGAAATGAAGGTTGGGGTTCGGTTTGTGGTCTCCCTCCAATTTGGCACCAAACTGGTTCTTTTTGTTTGCTTGTTTGTTTTGGGCCACACCTGGCGGCGCTCAGGGGTTACTTCTGGCTCTGCGCTCAGAAATTGCTCCTGGAAGGCTCCTGGGACCCAGGTCCGTCCTGTGTCTGCCGCATGCAAGGCAAACACCCTACTTCTGTGCTGTCACTTCGGCCCCAATGCACTTGCCTTCCATGCAATCAACCTCTGTATGATGCCCTGTACCACATATGGCTTTCCAAGTGTCAGGAGTCATTCCTGAGCAAAGAGCCAGGAGTAACCCTTGAGCACAAATGGGTGTGGCCCTAAAAACAAATGAATAAGTTACAAATTGATGGTTCTTTTTTTGGAGGAGGGGAGGTTGGGCCATACCTAGAAGTGATCAGGGGTTACTCCTGGCTCTGCGCTCAGAAATCACTCCTGGAATGCTCCGGGGACCATATTCCCATATGCTGGAGGTCGAACCCGAGTCCGTTCCGGATCGGCCGCGTGCATCCCAACCTGGGGGTACTGTGTCTTAGTAACAGTGATTACTAACGCTGATTTTGCTAGGGCTTGCGAAAGCAGGAATTGCTTGACTGGGCTGTGCCTGCGGCCTTCAAAGCATTCCTTAGTGTCGCCATAGACGCTGTGTCCCAGGATAGAAAGGGCTGGGTTTGGGGGAGATCTTATGCCGGGTGTTGTTGTTGTTGTTGTTATTGTTTTCTGCAACAGCTGGCAATGATCACGGTTTATTCCTGGCTTTGCACTAGGAATCACTCTAGTGCTCGAGGGACCACACGGGATGCTGAGAATCAAACCTCAGTTGGTTGAGTGCAAGGCAAGCTTGTACTATCTCTCTGACCCCCAAATTGTTTTTTGCCTGGTCACAATAAGGATAGTAGGAGGTGGATGGGTTGTGTCTTGAGAAAGACCCGAGTTCAAACCCAGGATGATACATGTGGTGATGAAAAATCTAGACTATGGAATTGCACTACTCCCATTTACTAGTTGTGTGACTCATGGGGGGTGGAAGGAAAGCTGTACCTGTTTCCTTAGATGTAGAATGGGGATCACTGTCCAAATCATAGGACTGCAAATGAGGATTAAGTGAGCTAATTTATATAAATCACTTAGAATAAGTAAATACTCAATTCATGTCATCTGTCACTTATGTTATTATATTTCAATGGCCACCACTTAGGCATTTCAGCCTTTATGAATAAGTTTTCTTTTCTTTTCTTTTTTTTTCTTTTGGTTTTTGGGCCACATCTGGCGGTGCTCAGGGGTTACTCCTGGCAGTCTGCTCAGAAATAGCTTCTGGCAGGCACGGGGAACCATATGGGACACCGGGATTCGAACCAACCACCTTTGGTCCTGGATCAGCTGCATTGCAAGGCAAACACCGCTGTGCTATCTCTCCGGGCCCATGAATAAGTTTTCTTATGCAAGATTCTTTTGAAGACTAAAATAAATATATAATACAACCTTCTAGGCTATCAATTCTATTATATCTGTGCTCCAATACCAACAGTAGGGAAACTTGGCACCAAACTGGTTCTTTTTTGGGGGGGGAGCACACCCAGTGATGCTCAGGGGTACTCCTGGCTATGTGCTCAGAAATTGCTCCTGGCTTGGAGGACCATATGGGATGCCGGGGATTGAACTTAGGTCCGTCCTGGGTCAGGCACGGGCAAGGAATGCTAGGACTTGAACTCTGGTTGGCTGTTTGCAAGAAATGCACCCTCCAGTACCATTTCTCTAGTCCCTGACCTCGTGTTTTGAACAAATATTTTCTCTTTGATTTAATTCTACCCAATCTTGAATTTTAAACTAAATCCTGGTTGTTAAAGTTGTATATGCTCATTTTTGTCTTATTCCTTTTTTTTTTTTTTTTTTTGTTTTTGGACCACACCCGGCAGTGCTCAGGGGTCACTCCTGGCTGTCTGCTCAGAAATAGCTCCTGGCAGGCACGGGGGACCATATGGGACACCGGGATTCGAACCAACCACCTTTGGTCCTGGATCAGCTGCTTGCAAGGCAAACGCTGCTGTGCTATCTCTCCGGGCTTTTTTTTTTTTTTTTTTTTTTTTACATGAAGGTTTTGAGTGCATCTATATCAGTTATGAACAAATTCAAACATGGCTTTGCTGTAGTTTTTAATTTTTTTCGGGGGGGGGTCACACCTGGTGGCGCTCAGGAGTTACTCCTGGCTCTGCACTCAGAAGTCACTCGTGGCAGGCTTGGGGGACCATATGGAATGCCAGGATTCAAACCTGGGTCCGTTCTTTGTTGTCCACATGCAAGGCAAATGCCTTACCACTGTGCTATCACTCTGGCCCCCATTTTTTTTTGTATAAATACTTTTTTTGTTTGTTTTTGGACCACACCTGGCAATTCTTAGGACTTTCTCCTGGCTTTGAGCTTAGGGATCATTCCTGGCAGGCTCAGGGTTTTACATGGCATGCCAAGGATGAAACCCAGGTTGGCTGCATGCAAGGCAAGCCCCTTCCCTGCTTGTACCATGGCTCCAGCCTATCTCTCTTTTTTTAATGTGTTTTTGGGCCACACCCTGCAGTGCTTGGGTTATTACTCCTGACTCTGCCCTTAGGAATTACTCCTGGTGGTACACTAGAAACCATATGGAATGCTAGGACTTGAACTCTGGTTGGCTGCTTGCAAGGAATGTACCCTCCAGTACCATTTCTCTAGTCCCTGACCTCATGTTTTGAACAAATATTTTCTTTTTTTTTTTTTTTTTTGGTTTTTGGGCCACACCCGGTGACGCTCAGGGGGTTACTCCTGGCTATGTGCTCAGAAGTCGCTCCTGGCTTGGGGGACCATATGGGACGCCGGGGGATCGAACCGCGGTCCGTCTCCTAGGCTAGCGCAGGTAAGGCAGGCACCTTACCTCCAGCGCCACCGCCCGGCCCCTGAACAAATATTTTCTCTTTGATTTAATTCTACCCAATCTTGAATTTTAAACTAAATCCTGGTTGTTGAAGTTGTATATGCTCATTTTTGTCTTATTCCTTTTTTTTTTTTTTTGTTTTTGGACCACACCTGGCAGTGCTCAGGGGTCACTCCTGGCTGTCTGCTCAGAAATAGCTCCTGGCAGGCACGGGGGATCATATGGGACACTGGGATTCGAACCAACCACCTTTGGTCCTGGATCAGCTGCTTGAAAGGCAAACACCGCTGTGCTATCTCTCTGGGCCCGTTTTATTCCCTTTTATTATCCCTTTCCCCTCATGTTTCTTCTTAGCACTTTTTATCCAGTGACTCCTTCCCTTGCTTGTGCATTCCTAACCTCTGCTGCTTGGTTGCTAGGATCATCAGGAGCCACAGTGCATTTTATTAGCATTAGTTATTTTTCTTGCTGTGTTTCCAGTACCTCCCTCTTCTTACGTGGCTGTGTTCCTCCCATATCATTTTCGAGCTCTCTTTGCTCCTTTGTCCAATGATCATTCCTTCTTTCTCATGGCCCACTAGGTTTCTCCCCATTGTTCAGGGTGTTGAGTATATTGCATTGTTTGAACACTTTTAATAGCCTGGGACTTTCCCCAGATAGCAGCAACTAATCCTGTTTCTTCTGGTCAGGAGGGACGTCCTTGGGGAAATATTGCGAAAGGAAAGACTTGCGGGTTGGATTCAGGCCACAGCTTTCTTCAATTGGTTACTCTGGGCAGGTGTTCACGTAAGCCTGAACCATGCTCTCATCAGAACCCTCTGCAGTAAGCAGCAGCAGCAACAACAGCAACAGCATGTTGAGCTTCTCCATGAAGTCACTTCTTGTTCTTGGATTTTTGGTATTCCGGGTGACTACAGGAGCATGTGGTGAGCTATCCATTGGGATCCTTGGCTAAGAGAAAGTACTTAGGGGAATCATCATTCTTGGCTCCCTCCAAAACAAGGGCCCTTACTTGTGGTGGTGTTCTGCTGTGTGAAGGGTCTGCACACACAGTGTTGGGATGGTTGGAGATGTTCACAGGCAGCTTTTGGGTGGGGAATGGGGCTTCCGAGTTTGGATTACTTGAGTCATCAGCTGTTCCATAAATAAAGTCAGGATCACCCCAACCTTTCTCTTTGTTGGCTGTAGAAACCCTGGTGGAAGGATGGGAGTGGCGGTTTGGAAAGAAGGGGAAAGTAATTGCAGATATTTTGGACAGGAATGTTTGCAGAGGCTGAAAGTCCTAGAAGTTCTTGTGAATCCTACTTCCTACTTCCTTTTTTTTTTTTTTTTGTGGCATGGGGCCTGCCCCTTTAAATGCCATGATTTTTGCAGTGAAGGAAGGAGAATGCCTTCCTGCCAAGAGCCTTTGCAGGAAAGAACACACTCCTGTTTATCTTTCTTTTACTTTGATCCCAGGGATACGATGAAATCTGGAAGGTAAATCCTGGAGATTGAGATACCTTTTTGGGGAAGGGGATTTGCTTTGTATTTGGGCCACACCTAGTAATGCTCAGAGGCTATTTATGACTGCTCAGTGATCACTTCTGGTGGGCTCAGGGAACCATATGGGTGCCAAGGATTAAATCTGGGTTGGCCAGATGTGCAAGGCAAGCAGTCTATCCACAGTATTGTTCCAGCCATGGGATACCTGTTTACACTGTTTACATTGGTAATGAAGAGAATAGATTTTCTTTTTTTTTTTTTGGTTTTTGGGCCACACCCGGTAACGCTCAGGGGTTACTCCTGGCTATGCGCTCAGAAGTCGCTCCTGGCTTGGGGGACCATATGGGACGCCGGGGGATCGAACCGCGGTCCGTCTCCTAGGCTAGCGCAGGTAAGGCAGGCACCTTACCTCCAGCGCCACCGCCCGGCCCCGAGAATAGATTTTCTAACCAAGAACACATCATAATGCCTTAAATAGCTTTTTTTTTTGGGGGGGGGTTGTTGTTGGAGGTGCATGGTATTGATTTTTTTTTTTTTTTTGGTCACACTCGGCAGCGCTCAGGGGTTACTCCTGGCTCTATGTTCAGAAATCGCTCCTGGCAGCCTCAGGGGATCATATGGAATGCTGGGATTCGAACCACCGTTCTTCAGCATCTAAGGCAAATGCCCTACCGCTTCACTATCTCTCTGGCCCAGTATTGGTTTTTAAAAACAACTATAAATAACTATTTTTCAGGTGACTTTTGGGACTCACACCAACATTGAACCAGGTGGTGCTTGGATTACTCCTAAGCATCCTTTTTTTTTTGTTTGTTTTTTGAAGCCCTGAGCTTAATTTTTTTAAGCTTTCATTTCCTCATCTGAAAAGTGGGGATAACTGTACTTCATGGACTTTTCATAGGGCAAAGATTAGAGGCTTCTGGCACAGGGTAAATGCCAGTGCAATGAACTCTCATTTCTGACTTTGTCTCAGCTTTAGGAGCAGAAATCCCTATGAAGCTTGGAGCCCCTTCCTGTGTCTGTAGGTGTCTACAGACACTATTTATACTCCCCCCCCCCCCGACTGTGTCCCTTTTTACTCTAGGGAGAAAGGGTGGTCAGAGGAATTCTGTTGGAGAGAATGACATTTAATCTGTGACCCAGACTGAAGTCAGTTACGTGAAGGAGGTAAAGAATAGCCTAGTGGGAGCAGCAGTCAGGGAGGAGGGATGTGGTTTAATGGTAGAGCATTTGCCTTGCATATGTGAGACCCTGCAAACCTGATAAGTCCTAGGGGCTAAGGGAAGGGAGAAGTAAATGTAAAAGTCTAAAAATAAAAGGAGGGGCCGGGAAGGTGGTGCTAGAGGTAAGGTGTCTGCCTTGCAAGCGCTAGCGTAGGACGGACCGTGGTTCGATCCCCCGGTGTCCCATATGGTCCCCCCAAGCCAGGAGCGACTTCTGAGCACATAGCCAGGAGTAGCCCCTGAGCATCAAATGGGTGTGACCCCCCCAAAAAAAATAAAAGGAATTCTTTTATTTTGGAGAAACTGAAGGAAAGCTTGGTGGTAGAATAGAGATGGGAGGGAGAGACTAACTTTGGGGAGGATGGAGTCCAATAAAATGAGGGAGGGATCGGGGCCAGAGAGATGGCATGGAGGTAAGGCATTTGTCTTTCATGCAGAAGGACGGTGGTTTGAATCCCGGCATCCCATATGCTCCCCTGTGCCTGCCAGGGTGATTTCTGAGCATAGTCAGGAGTAACCCCTGAGCGATGCTGGGTGTGACCCAAAAACAAAACAAACAAAAAAAATAATAATAAAAAATGAGGGCGGGATTAGCAGGCAGGAGAGAAGGTAGAGGTGACACAACTTTCTAGTCCTTATGTCCTCCCTATTACCTTGATATGACCCTGCAAAGGTCATGGGACACAGGTTGTGTCTTCTATGGCCAGTCCCTTCTTCTTTTCTTTATGTTTTAGTGTGTTTATATCTCTCTGGCTTGCTTGTGCCTCTAATTTTATGTTTTCGGTTTTTAAGCCACACAGCAGTGTTCAGGGGTTACCCCTAACTCTAGACTCAGGGATCACTCCTGGAGAGAATCAGGGGACCATTTGGGATGTCAGGGATTGAACCTGGGTAGGTTGCAAAAACACCATCCTCTGTACTATCTCTCTGGCCCCAGATGTTCATTTCTCCCCCTTTAAAGTTTTCTCTTTTTGGGCCACGTGATACTCTGGTGTTACTCCTGGATATGTGCTCAGAAATTGCTCCTGGCTTGGGGGACCATATGGGATGCTGTGGGACTGAACTGTCCTAGGTCAGCCATGTGCAAGGCAAAGCCCTACCATTACACCACTACTCCGGCCCTCCCCTTTAAAAATTTTATAAAAACACCATCATTTATAAAGTTATTCATAGTTGAATTTTAGACATACTATATTTTAATACCAATCCTACCACCAGTGACATATTCCCAGGTTCTCTTCCACCACTGTTCTCCAAGCCTGCCACAAAGACAGGTACATTTAAAAATATTTTTTATATAATACAATAATTTACTACGCTGTTTGTAATAATACAGTTGTTTATATACCTGTAAAATACCTGTTTATAATACAGGTATTTAGTTTTCCACCATTTTCAAAAGCAGTGTGACCTCTCCTCTATCACATATCTCTGTTTTTTTTTTTTAACTACTACCCTAGCTTGCTCTCTTAGCAGGCACAAATTTACTTCATATTATACATATGATTTTTGGTATGATACAAAATAGAATCTTTGCATTGTAACATACCATACAAAATCTAATGGAATTATAAAACATAGAACACTAGGGGCCGGAGCGATAGCACAGTGATAGGGCGTTTGCCTTGCACACAGCTTATCTAGGACGGACCTTGGTTTGATCCCCCAGAGTTCCATATGGTCCCCTGAGCCAGGAGCGATATTTGAGCGCATTTTCAGGAATAAACCATGAGCATCACAGGGTGTGGCCCTTCAAAAAAAAGCAAAAACAAAACAAAACAAAACAAACAAAAAAACCCCAATAAATTTGTGGCAAAATTTTTTTTTTGGATCATACCTGGCAGTGCTCAGGAGTTACTCCTGGCTTTCCACTCAGAAATCGCCCCTGGCAGGCTCTAGGGACCATATGGGATGCCAGGATTCGAACCACAGACCTTCTGCATGCAAGGCAAATGCCTTACCTCCGTGCTATCTCTCTGGCCCTGTGGCAATTGTTATATCTAATAATGGTGTTACTAAAGATATCTGAGGAACTACTGGGCTGGTTGGTGCTAGTTAAACATTCTGTGTTAATGTTCTTGCTTACGAGATTGGTTCTCTGTGGGGTCTCAGCTTGCAGTTCTGTACAAGAAATCAGACAGTCACTAGAAAAAGAGCATTTTCAGCTAGGTGCTATCAAGATATATCTTGGATCTTATCGAGTCAGCCAAGTTTTTTCTCTGCTGCTTTGCCCTGTCACTTTTATTAGTCAGAATTTAACATAAATCATCTGGGGAGTCAGAGTTGATGTGATTAAGGGTACTTGTGCTAATTAACTCAGAAAAAGTGAAAAGAAAAAGTAAAGTGATTTTAAAGGTGTATGACAACAGCCCTCTGTGCAATTTTCCCATCAGATTTTCTGTGGTCCTACTTTATTAGTGGTGGTATAAAATTTAGAGGAGTCCATCTGTAATGGCCCCAAATACCATATTTTCATCCAGAAAAAAATGGGTCTAGAGCAAGGGTCACCCTAGGAAATAATCCAAACAAAGCTGAGAGTGATATATGCATGGTCAAGTAGCAATATGTCTCTTCAAAAGAAGAAAAAGAGAGAGAAAGGGAAGAGAGTGAGAGAGAAAGAGAAAGAGAGAGAAAGAGAAAGAGAGAGAAAGAGAGAGAAAGAGAGAGAGGGGCCCGGAGAGATAGCACGGCGGTGTTTGCCTTGCAAGCAGCCGATCCAGGACCAAAGGTGGTTGGTTCGAATCCCGGTGTCCCATATGGTCCCCCGTGCCTGCCAGGAGCTATTTCTGAGCAGACAGCCAGGAGTAACCCCTGAGCAACGCCGGGTGTGGCCCAAAAACAAAAACAAAAACAAAGAAAGAGAGAGAGGATATCTGCTTGCCAGCCTGCAGTTTTTATTGAGTACAGAGACAACCCCTGGGTAGGGGAGTAAGGACAGAAGGTCGATCTTTGCTTTGGGTAGATTTGGTGACTTCTTCCTTCCTTCCTTCCTTCCTTCCTTCCTTCCTTCCTTCCTTCCTTCCTTCCTTCCTTCCTTCCTTCCTTCCTTCCTTCCTTCCTTCCTTCCTTCCTTCCTTCCTTCCTTCCTTCCTTCCTTCCTTCCTTCCTTCCTTCCTTCCTTCCTTCCTCCCTCCCTCCCTTCATTCCTTTCTTTCTTCCTTCCATCTTTTCTTCCCTCCCTCCTTTCTTCCTTTTCCTTCCTTCCTTCCTTCCTTCCTTCCTTCCTTCCTTCCTTCCTTCCTTCCTTCCTTCCTTCCTTCCTTCCTTCCTTCCTTCCTTCCTTCCTTCCTTCCTTCCTACTCCTGGTGGGGCACAGAAGACCCTATGGAGTCCCAGGGATTGAATTCGGGGTGGCTTTGTGCAAGACAAGCACACTACCCATTATACTATCACTCTGTTCCCCCCATGTCTATTTAAGAATTATTATTTATAATTGTTTATTTTGTTTTTGGGCCACACCTGACAATACTCTGGGGTTACTCCTGCTCAGCACTCAGAAATTACTCCTGTTGGGCTTGGGGGACCATATGGGATGCCAGGGATCAAACCCGGGTCAGCCACTTACAAAGCAGATGCCCTACTGCTGTGTTATTGCCTCAGCCCCTTCCCATGTCCATTTTTTTTTTTTTTTTTTGGTTTTGGGCCACACCCGGCATTGCTCAGGGGTTATTCCTGGCTGTCTGCTCAGAAATCGCTCCTGGCAGGCACGGAGGACCATATGGGACACCGGGATTCGAACCAACCACCTTAGGTTCTGGATCGGCTGCTTGCAAGGCAAACACCGCTGTGCTATCTCTCCGGGCCCTCCCATGTCCATTTTAAACTGATGCCTTTGATGGAGAACCAGAGTGGTTTTCTCCTAAAACACCACAGCATGGGGCAAATACTTTCCTTCCAGCCATACTTTCCTAGTGGCAGGCACCTCCCCATACCTGTCATGGTTGTCCATACATGGGCATCCTGCCCAGCAGACAGAATGGAGGTTTGTGCTTCTGCCAAGATTCTTGAGGCCCCATTCAGGAGCCAGAGCTTGGGAATCTGTCTCATCATCAGCTTATGGGGCCTGACACAACTTTTCCGGTTGGAAGCCAGTGACTGACTTGCCAGCAATGAGGTTGAGGATGGTATGTAGGCAGAGCACCTTTGTGAGTTGTTCTGTGTCCTGGCCAGCCCCCATCTCGGGTCTTGGAGTTAGACTGACTCCATAGCCATTTCATTTACTCATTGACTTCCCTGAGGACACCTGCTGAGGAGCCACAGTGAGAGGCAATTTAGCCCTTGGCTTCCAGCTCCAGCATTTAGTTGAGCTGGACCATACGCCCCATAGAACTTGTACTTGTTGCTATGCTGACTCTACGGCAAGAGTACTTTTTCTGGAATAGTTCCTGCTCACCTTAAACCCTGATAATAACAGTGTTACTATTGCCATTGCTGACCTTTTCCATAAGGCTGAGGGACAGGCAGGGGGCTTATGAACACAGACACAGGCAGCCCCTAGGACCTGTTCCCATGAGGTGGTTCTGGTCTGAATTGAGTCTGAACCTTGCCTTCTTAGCTTTCACACTGTGCTGCTTTGGGCATGTCCTTCATACCTTTGAAACTTGCTTGTATCATTTGTAAATTGAAGAGAGGCTATTGGGAAGCCTTTTGAAGCTGCCATAGGGAATGCCAGAAACCAGCTGGCTTAGAGTTCACAATAATTTGTTTCTTCAGATTCTGGAGGCCTAGAAGTCTTAGGATCAAGGAGTTGACCTGCCCCCTGGTTTCTGGGCTGAGACCTTCCCTGGCAAGAAGGGAATCTTGTATTCCTCAGGACTCACCTCTAAGAGCCCCAAAACCTCCCCAAGTTCTCACTTTCAAACACCCTCTCACTGGGGATCACACAGGGTGTGGTTTGCTGAGGGCAGGGGAGTGACAGTACAGGTGGGGACAAGCAGAGGATAGAAACATCTCAGAACTGATGAGGCTGGGGAGAAAAGCAGGAGAGGGGAGGAGAGATATCAGGATGAAGCTTATAGATCCAACTGAAATCTTGGCTGGTGGTGATGTTCTTCAATAAGGAGTGGAAAAGATTTAAGAGTAAATATTTAGATTAAGTCCTAAGTGTTGCCTTCTTTGGCCTCCTTCCCCACTGCAGGACCCCTGACTTCTCTGGACCCCTGGGCCCTATGCAGCCTATGAGTTCTGCTCTTTGTGGGGAGGAGTGGTGGCCCAGGTGCTCTGTGCTCAGTGACCTTTCCACAAGATTTTACTGCCTCTTAAACAGCAGAGTTACCACAGAGAACCTGAGCTGTTTATTCTGGGAAAGGCCTATTGGCAAAAATGGCCTTGTCATGGGGCCAGAGAGATAGTATAGTGGATATGGCGTTTGACTTGCTCACAGCTGACCAGGTTCAATCCATGGGACCCCAGGTGGTCCAAGAGCACATTAGGAGTGATCCCTGAGCTCAGAGCCAGGAGTAAACTCTGAGCATGGGAGGATGTCATCCCACTTCTTCCCCTCAAAACAAGACAAAACAAACATAAAACAAAACGAAGATTGGACTTTATGTTTTCTGGGGATTTTGATTTTGAAAATGTTCCTATCACCCAGCTACTAAGATGAGCATGTGCTTGGCTACATGTATCCATGTAACTAGATCCCAGCAAAACCTACTGTTTCAATGATGACATGCCTTGGCATAGCTCTGTGCTAGAACGTTATGTGCTTCCTATCTGACTCTATTGGGATCCTTGGAAGCTTATGCCAAAGTTTTCTCTGATCCTCACAAGCACCTTTTCCCTTTGGTGATTTTGTTTCCTGTTGCTCCAACGACTTATAGTCATGGAGACAGAATTTACTGAGTTCCTGCATCTCAGTGAGTCATTGAACCTCAGAGTGCACTTGAGGAGTCGAATAATAGTTTGTTGATCCATTTTCCTTATCTCTAAAACTATCTACCATGAAGTCATTTCTGTTGGAACAACTGAACTGATCCTGTCCCAGAACTTGTAAATTTGGGGATGATCCTCACTGGAGTATTGATTATCCTGTGATGATTTAAAGATCTCATGTCACAGCATGGCTGGGTAGTGTTGGGGATCTAGTTGTGCCACAACACTCGCCTCAGGCCAATCCCTTCCCCCTCTAGGTGTATACTTGGAGGATAGGCTGAGAGCACAGTGGGTCCTTCTTGGCTTAAGGAGTGGTGAAATTTCTCTTTTCTGCCAGCAGTTGAGTCCTTCCCTCAGAAATGGTGAAAGGATGGAACTGGAGGGCCTGGAGAGATAGCACAGTGGCGTTTGCCTTGCAAGCAGCCGATCCAGGACCAAAGGTGGTTGGTTCGAATCCCAGTGTCCCATATGGTCCCCTATGCATGCCAGGAGCTATTTCTGAGCAGACAGCCAGGAGTGACCCCTGAGCACTGCCGAGTGTGGCCCAAAAACCAAAAAAAAAAAAAAAAACCAAAAAAAAAAAACAAAAAAACAGGAATAAGACAAAAATGAGCATATACAACTTCAACAACCAGGATTTAGTTTAAAATTCAAGATTGGAGGGCCGGAGAGATAGCATGGAGGTAAGGCGTTTACCTTTCATGCAGAAGGTCATTGGTTCGAATCCTGGCATCCCATATGGTCCCCCGTGCCTGCCAGGAGCTATTTCTGAGCAGACAGCCAGGAGTAACCCCTGAGTAATGCTGGGTGTGGCCCCCCCCCAAAAAAAGGATGGAACTGGGACAATGAGAAAGACTATGGAGTGTTATTTCCTGTGCTTTACATTTATACACTTTTTGGTGATAGTTTAAATTTGGGATGAGACATACCTGGAGAATGGAGATGGTTACTACCCCCCCCTTTTTTTTGACATTCCAGTGGTGTTCAAGGCTAACTCTGAGCTCTGTGCTCAGGAGTCACTCCTGGCAGTGCTCGGGGGACCATCCATATGGGGTACAGGAATCAAACCTCAGGCCAGCTGTATGCAAGGCAAATAGAAGCCCTATATGTCCAGCTGAACATATATGTCCAGCCAGTTCATATTTCAATTATTTTGGCTTTTGGGTCACACCCGGCAGCGCTGAGGGGTTACTCCTGGCTCTATGCTCAGAAATTGCTCCTGGCAGGCTCGGGGAACCATATGGGATGCCAAAATTTGAACCACCATCCTTCTGTATCTAAGGTAAATGCCTTACTGCTGTGCTATCTCTCCGGTTCCCATATTTTCATTTTTTTTGTCTTTTGGGCCATATATTTGGCTCTCAGGGGTTACTCCTGGCTCTGCATTTAGAAATTCCTACTGTCATGCTTAGGGGACCATATGGGATGCTGGGGGGATCAAACCTGGGTTGGCTATGTGCAAAGCAAATGTCTTACCTGCTGTGCTATTGCTCTAGTCTCTTCCTCTCCCCACTGACATTTTTTTTTTTTTTTTGCTTTTGGGTCACACTTGGCAGTGATCAGGGGTTACTCCTGGCTCTATGCTCAGAAATCACTCCTGGAAGGCTCGGGGGACCATATGGGATGCCGGGACTTGAACCATCGTCCTTCTGCATGCAAGGCAAACACTTTACCTCCATGCTATCTCTCCGGCACCCCCTGACATTTCTTAATTTGATTCTGATGAGTCACTGAGAGGTGAGTGGACACAGGGAATATGAGAAACTGTGCTATCTTGCCTGGCAGAGCCCAGATGGTGAAGCATGTCTGAGTCATGTTTTTACAATGGGCAAATTGTAAAATTTTACAATGGGCAAAAGACCAATGGGCAGAACTTCCAGAGAACCAGATTTCAGCTGGGTGTAAAGAAGGACATTCTTTTGAGGCCTCTAACAGTAGTATAATGATGACATTTGGCTGGGAGCTGGTGAGCACCATTTATTAATTAATTCCAGCTATTCCAGTTGAGAGTAGGAATTGCTTCAAGTAGGCACAGCTGTGTATTGGTCAAAGGGATGTGCTCTGGGCTCAAGGGCTTTAGCCTGACTCTCAGGAATGTCAAGGTATTCTTGTGTAGCTCTGAGGGTCTATGACTGTACTTTCTAGTTATTCAGGGACAGTGGTGGAGAGTAAGTCCCTCTTGATGGTGGAAGGGCGATCAATCATAAAACAGTAGTATGGACACTATTGTAAACCGTGGTTCTTCAGTGAAAATGATATAAAATGTTCTTGTTTTAGGCCTACAGTGTTACTGTGCCATACCCACCACCACTGTGCCTACAATCCTCCAGCTCAGTCCCTGGGGCCCTAACTGCCCATCCTAGGAGGCATTTTCCACATTTCGCTGCCTCTTCTCTTTCCTGAGCTGTATTTCTATTACTTAGAGTCTGAAAGGGCTCATTAGGAATGAGTTGTCTGTGTGTGGCCGAGGACCTAATAGGGGTCCATTTCTCTCACATGATAAGTAGTCCTTAGGGAGTGACTGGAGAGATAGCATGGAGGTAGGGTGTTTGCCTTGCATGCAGAAGGACGGTGGTTCGAATCCCGGCCTCTCATATGGTCCCCGGAGCCTGCGAGGAGTAACCCCTGAGAGCTGCCGGATATGACCCAACCCCCCCTCCCAATGAAGTCCTCAGGGAAAACTCAGGGAAGTCCTGGGCAGCATGGTATCAGGTTCCAGGAGGACAAGCCCCTGGGACATGTGCTGGTCACACTGCTTGCATATCATTGGCTGATATCCTGCTCCAAGCAAGGAACATGGTCAAGGAGGGACCCTATGGGGGTGCCTTAGTCCCAAGAGGCCTGGTGCACTGGGGCTGAGGGGGTCACATCTACCACAGGACCAAATGGGGGGAGTAATTGGGGGTTGGATGTTGCTCTGAATATTCTAGTGTTAGAACTCAGAACTCTGTGCTTGCTGATTACCAATGACTTTATTCTAAATTTGTTTTTTTTTTTTTTTTTTTTTGTTTTTGGGCCACACCCGGCCTTGCTCAGAGGTTACTCCTGGCTGTCTGCTCAGAAATAGCTCCTGGCAGGCATGGGGGACCATATGGGACACCGGGATTCGAACCAACCACCTTCGATCCTGGATCGGCTGCTTGCAAGGCAAACACCGCTGTGCTATCTCTCCGGGCTCTGTTTTTTTTTTTTTTTAATAATTTTTATTGTGACCAACGTGAATTAAAAATCTTTCACAGTAATATGTGACATGTATAGTGACATTGAATCAGGGTTATTTCTACCACCAGTGTTGTCCTCTTTCCACCCAAGTTCCCAGAATCCCCTTCCTTTGCCCCCTGGACTGCTAGGATACTTGGTTCTCTCTGTGAATAGGTTGTTGAAGTTTGGCTATTGATTCTGTTGTCGTTGTCTTTGGGTTTGATATTTAAGTTTGTCCTGTTTTATGTCTACTGAATGTTCATACAACTGTTTGGTTCTGGTACTGACTTTATTCTAAATTTGGATTAAAAAAATATAAGTGGTTGAGCATGCATGTATGTGTCTTTGTTATGAAAATAAGAGGGCATTACCTGACTTAGGCTTTGTCCAGGCTATATGTTCTGCCCACACCTCAAGGAATGCCAGTGTTCATGTGGAGAATCCTTCAGCAGGGATGTGGCCTTATGAAGACAGACTTTCATGTCTGGGTCCTGGCTTCCATCCCTGGCACCTAAAAAAGAAAATTCCTTCTAATTAGCCTTCTCCACTCCTACCTTTTCTCCAACCTACCCATATACTTCTTCACCTTCCACCACTTTTTTCCATAATGGCTGATTTCAATAGTTCTGACTGTGACTTCCTTCTCTCCTAACTATTGTCCACTCTCTTTTTAGCTGCAGTGCAGAAGATAGAACCCAGGATACCTCAGAGTCAAGGCAAGTGTTTTCCCACTGAGCCCTACCCTAGATTCCATTCTGTGGTTGTCACTCTCCCACGGAACTATCCTATTTGCTTCCCAATCCATCAGCTCATGTTTTCTACTGAAATTTGGCCTGGTTGTTCATAAATTTACTTAGACTCTCATTGTCACTTGCAGTGACATAGTCCTTTGTCAGAATCCCATTTTCTCTCCCACTAGCAGCCCCATGTCTCTTTGGTCAGATAAATAATTGTGTCTATGTTGTATCAAGTAGTAATAACATCCGAATATTTGGTTTGTGTTCATTTATGTGGAGACAGATGCATAATGAAAACTCCCTCGGGGCCAGAGCAATAGCACAGTGGTAGGGTGTTTGCCTTGCATGCAGCTGACCCAGTATGGACCTTGGTTCGATCCCTGGCATCCAATATGGTACCCCAAGCCAGGAGCGATTTCTGAGCACATAGCCAGGAGTAACCCCTGAGCATCACTGGATATGGCCCCACCCCCCAAAAAAGGGAAAAATAAAAAAACTCCCTCAAAGTCCTGATTCCAAACTCTAAGCAGAGGGATCAAAGTATCTTTGCCCTCCAGTAAAAGTTTGGAGGTTTTGTGGAGTTAGGGATTAAATCCTACCAATAAACTATAGCTATGACTCCTGAGTACTATTTTTTTTTTTTGACTAGGAGTCTTTTTTTTTTTTTTTTTTTTTTTTTTGGTTTTTAGACCACACCTAGTGGTGCTCAGGGGTTACTCCTGGCTGTCTGCTCAGAAATAGCTCCTGGCAGGCACAGGGGACCATATGGGACACCGGGATTCGAACCAACCACGTTTGGTCCTGGATCAGCTGCTTGCAAGGCAAACACCGCTGTGCTATCTCTCCAGGCCCATGACTTAAAGTCAGTTTTGTAGCATATAACCAGAAGCAATAATGAGAAAGAAGGGGGAGAGAGGGGGGGAGAAAGAGAGAGAGAGAGAGAGAGAGAGAGAGAGAGAGAGAGAGAGAGAGAGAGAAGAGAGAGAGAGAGAGAGAGAGAGAAGAGAGAGAGAGAGAGGAGAGAGAAACAGGTTAAGGCCTTTCTTGTAGGTCACCCCTGTTGTATTCCCACTGTGAGGATTATGATTATGATTCTGATTCTCTGGCAGAGTCAGAGGGTGGATGCCCTCCTGACCCCCTACCATGTTTGGAGCTGTGTGACACGGACTCGTCCTGTCCCCAGGACCACAAGTGCTGTAGCACTGGCTGTGGCCACACTTGCCGTGGAGACATTCTAGGAGGTAAGTAGAGTCTTTGGGGAAAAAATTCCTGGGGTTGGTGTAATCCCAGAGGTGGTTTCGGGAGGAATTATCTGTCATCTTCTCCAGCCCTTCTTGGGAGGAACCAGAGAGCTCCTCTATCCTTCTGACCCCCCCCCCCCCCCGCCAATCTTCAAGGTCAAGGAAAGGGTAAAGGGCTGGAGAGATAGCTCAAAGGGCTGAATGCATACAAGACATGTGGGAAGCCCAGGTTCAATCCCTAGGATTGCATAGTCTTCAAGGCACCACTGGGAGTGATCCCACACAAAGCCAGGATATAGTAACATTGGGTACTACATTGGGTGTGGTGCTTTCAAGCCCCAAACTGCCTATTCACCCAAATAATAAAGGAATGGTGGTAAGTTTTAAAAAAGAAAAGAGCTGGAAAAGCAGTGTAAAGTGGGAGGTAAAATCTTTTTTTTTGTGGGGGGTCACACCTATCAGTGCTCAGGGTTACTCCTGGCTCTGCACTCAGAAATCACTCCTGGTAGGCTTGAGGACCGTATGGGATGCCAGGATTCGGATCATCATCCTTCTGCATGTAAGGCAAATGCCTTACCTCCATGCTATCTCTCAAGCCCAGGGGAGGTAAAATCTTTAGACTGGTGGATAAATGTTTCCTAGTCTGGATTCTGTACTGCAGTGGGAAAACCTCTCCTGTGAAGCCTGTTTCTTCATCTGTAAAATGAGGGATTTGCCCCAAATGATGGTTTTCGGACCTAATTCTTTTTTTTTTTTTTTTTGTTTTGGTTTTTGGGCCACACACGGTGTTGCTCAGGGGTTACTCCTGGCTGTCTGCTCAGAAATAGCACCTGGGGGACCATATGGGACACCGGGATTCTAACCAACCACCTTTGGTCCTGGATCGGCTGCTTGCAAGGCAAACGCCACTGTGCTATCTCTCCGGGCCCAAGGACCTGATTCTTAACATAAAGCTTTTTCTTTTTTGGGGTGGTCACACCCGACAGCCTTAGTGGTTACTCCTGGCTTAGTGGTTACTCCTGGCTCAGAAATCGTCCTTGCCAGGCACAGGGGACCATATGGGATGCCGGGATTCGAACCACTGTCCTTCTGCATGCAAGGCAAAATGCCTTACCTCCATGTTATCTCTTCGGCCCCAATATAAAGTTTTGATGCCAAATGAAATCTTGGTTGGAAGCAATATATGCATGATAGATTAAAGCATGCCTGATATGATTCTCTGATTCAGATTCCTTTATTCCCTCAAATTTAAAAACAGATAGGAATATATTGTCTCATATTTGAAAACATCCATAATAGTTCAAGGCTTCAAGTATGATTTGATCCTGTAGGTCATGTCACCAGGATAATGGCTTTTAATATACATTTAACATGTATAATAAAATAAATGTCCTTTTCTACCACACACAAATTTTACAGTACTTCTTTGCACCATTTGCTGTGAAAAATTCCATTTTCCAGGGGTCAGAGACATAGCTCCACAGGCCAAGTATATGCATGCAGAGTCCTGAGTTTAATCCCTGCAGCACATGGTCCTCTAGGCACTGTTGGGATCATCCCTGAGTACAGAGCCAGTAGCAATCCCCAAATACTGAGTGTGATCTTCAAACTCAAATCCCGGGCTCAGAGTTTCTGAATTCCAGACCATCTTCAGTGGTCCTGAGGACAGGCTGCTGTCCTTATGAAACTTATATTCCATTTTTAAAAATTTACTTTATTTAAACATCAAGATTACTTATTAAAATTGCTCATAATACAGTTGGCTTTTTTTTTTGGTTTTTGGGTCACACCCAGCAGCACTCAGGGGCTACTCCTGGCTCTATGCTCAGAAATCGCTCCTGGCATGCTCAGGGGACCAAATGGGATGCCGGGATTCGAACCACTGTCCTTCTGCATGCAAGGCAAAATGCTTTTCCTCCATGCTATCTCTCCGGCCCCAAAACACAGTGGCTGTTTGAAGATGCCGGGGAATGAACCTGGGACCTCACTCAAGCGACTTTTTTTCCTTCACAATTACAAAGTTGCTAATGACTGAGTTTCAGTCATACAACGTACAACATCCTTCACCAGTGCACATTTCCCACAATTTCCCCATTTTTCCTCTCCCTCTCCTTGCCCTCCCCCCTGCCTGCCTCTGTGGAAGATATTTCCCCCCCCCTTTCTCTATCTTTTTTTCTCTCTCCCCCCCTTTTTTTAGAGTCTCTGGTTTGCATTGTTACTAAAGGGGTACCTTCATATCATTTTATCTCCTTTCAGCACCCAGTTCTTGTGATTATTTCCAAATATTGTCATCATAGTTGTCCCTTTTCTGCCCTGACTGAACTCCCTTGTTATTTGTGGCAAGTGAAGCTTATATTCTTATTTGTTTTGGTTTGGTTTTGGGGGCCACAGCTGGAAGTGCTCAAGGTGAGGCCTATTCCCAGTCTGGTGCTTGGGGGATTGCTCCTGACAGTATTTGTAGGCAGGAATTGAATCCAGAGTTGCTGCACATGAAGAAAACTTAACCTTTATTTTTTACTTATTTTCAGAGTGCCACACCTGGTAGTGCTCAAGGGTTACTCCTGGCTCTGCACTTAGGAATTTCTAAGGGGACCATATGGGGTGCCAGGTATCGAACACAGTTCAGTCACATGAAAGGCCAACACCCTACCCACTGCCCTATCCCTCTGATCCCATTGAATTTAGCTTTTTGAACTTGCTCTCTGACCCATGACTTAACCAAGGAAGAGACAACTGAACTAGAAATTCGATGGAAGTTTGAGAAAAGCATGGAGATGGGGCAGCAAGACCTGGGGGAAGGGTAGAAAAAGCCTTCAGGGGAAGGGGGACACTGATGCCCAGGCAGTTGGGAGAGGGTGGGGGTCTGGTGACTTTGCCCCTTTTGCTCTCCTCCCCTTGCTCTGGCTCAACAAGGATTGAGTTAATTGTCCCAAGTCACCCCCAGGGAACCCTCCTTTCAGAACACCTCTGAAAGCTGCTAGCTGGAAAGTCTCTTGGGGTCCTGCTGGCTCTCAGAAGTGTCAGCTTGCAAGAGCCCTACAGAGCTGTTAAGTTAAGATCTCAGAGTCTTGTGGCCAGAGCAGTCCCTGGAGTCCCACATGATGCCCCAAGCCAGGAGCGGTTTCTGAGCGTATAGCCAACCAAGAACAACCCATGAGCATCACCAAGTGTAGATCCAGACCCCCCCCCTAAAGAAAAGAAATGAAAAGATCTCAGTAGTCTTAGAAGGGCAGCATCCCTCTCTTCACATAACTTCTTCTCTTCCAGGGCGCAATGGCCAGTGTCCAAAAATTTTGATTGGACTGTGTATCATGGGCTGTGTGACTGATGATACCTGCCAAGTCGGAGAGAAGTGCTGCAAGTCAGGCTGTGGTCGCTTCTGTGTCCCTTCAGGTCTGCCCCTCAAACAGTCTGAACCCCAGTTGGGCCATCAAGTTCATGAAGCTGAGTCGGGTGAGTGTGACCTATTGCCACCAATGGCAGTGACTTTGCTGTGGTGGACCATGCACCAGATCAGGTGATGGGCAGGGGACTTTGGAAAGTCCAGATGATGTTCTGAGCCTGGAGAGTCCAGTTGGAATAAACTATCATGTCCCAGATTCAGACTGTATGGAGACTGTGTGGGGTTGACAGGTATCATGAACAAGTATAGAGCCCAGGAGATTTGCTTTGGATGCTAAATCTAGAGGGAGAGCAAGTCAGAGCACCTCTGGGTGTGCTGGGGGTCTTTTAGCAAAGACATAGGGCAAGGGTTATGTGATGTGCTGTGGAGTGGGGTGGGAGGGGAGTGGGTGAAGGACCAGACAAGCTAGGCTTAGGGGACCAGAAGCTTCTCACAGCACAGTCAGATGACTAGACCATGCTGTGCAGTGTTTGGCATGGTGAGACCTCACTGCCCAGGCTCAGTGGTGCTCTGGCCCCCCGAGTGCTACATTCAGTGGGGCTGGAGGTTATGTGGGGGCTTGAACTCAAGGCCTTGTGCATGTGAAACATATACCCCAGAATCTCTGAGCTAGCTTTCCAGTGTCCTGGCAGGAAACAGAAGGTTGGCATGGGAATCATCTGCATTATTAATGCCAGTTTGAACCAGGAGTGGGCACTGTTTCAGAACTTTGAGAGTGAGAAATTCTACTTTCAGGGCGGAGGGGAGAGGTGGGTGGCTGTCAGGAGGACACAGACACAGAGGTCTCTGCTATTTCTTTTACAGTGACCCTAGTGCATTCATTACCCTGATTGGACCTGAGCTTCTTGGAAGACTCCAAGGAGCCCATCCTGATAGCCTGATGGATGCTGTCCTTAGACCTGTGATATGCACAGGGCCTCTCACTACCTTCTCTGCTTTTTTCTGCTTGGCTTCCGGACCTGCTGCTGCCCCAGTGCAGGATACATGATCTTGGGGTTGGGTAGTGGTATTATGGGGTATTAGTTTTACCCAATAAAATCTAGTGTGGCTACCACAAATGTGTTATGTGCTATTTGAAGGGAAGGGAAATGAGGAAGATCCCGAGATAATAGCTCGTGATGAGAAGGTTGCATGGGGGAAGGGGGATGTTCTTGTTATGACTGAAACCCAACTACAACTATGTTTGTAATCACGGTGTTTAAATAAAGAATTTATTTAAAAAAAAAGAGTAAAAAAAAAAAAGAATCAGCTACTGGAGTCAGTGGGAGGGAAGCCAAAGATTCTCTCTCAGACCTAGAACTAGGACAGTCTGGGCCTCTCCCTTCTTACCCTTCTCTTAGAGACATTGGTCAGGATGGGACTGGGTGGGCAGCCAGGTCGATTGACTTGAGAGAGGTATGCCTTTAGGTTCTTAGAACAAAAAAATTTAAAAAGAAAAAGGCTTTTAGAGTACATGTTCTGTATCTTGGAGAACCTTGATGTTATCATACACATTCTTTTAATCAACCATAAAAATAGATTGTATTTAATCATCTATGGTTGAACACTCTTGTCTTTGGACATACCGTATTTTCCGGCATATAAGACGACTGGGCGTATAAGACGACCCCCTAATTTTGCAGTTAAAACATAGGTTTAGGCCCATATTTGCTGTATCAGACAGAACATTCCTGTGTTGCAACTGTATGTACCACAGTGAGCCAATCACAACAAGCAAAGTTTCAAAGGTCATACTGTAATAGACTTCCTCTCTGACTCTGACCAATCTGAGCAGGCTTTTGACAGTGTAGATTCGGGTCCAGAACATTGTCTAATTGGCATGCATAAAAAGCCTGCTTGGATTGGCTGAATTAGAGAGGCGGTCTGAGCAGCCTTGCAGTGATTGGTGCAGGATCAAGTTGGAAAATTCGTATTGTGGCAATATTCAGACAATTTTTGTTTAGCAGCATATTGAAACATTTTTCGAGATATACTCGGCGTATAAGAGGACCCCCGATTTTCGGTTGACTTATTTTTGTTTCAAAATTCGTCTTATACGCCAGAAAATACAGTATATATCTTGGCTACTTTTGCAGGCAAATTTGGGTCACTTTTTTTTTTTTATTCTGGGTTTTGATTGAGGTTCTTTGTTTTATCACACTGTTAGTAGTGGTGTTCAGGCATACAGTGCTCCAACAACACCCCCTTCCCACCAGGGTGCAAATTCCCCACCAACATTACCCAGGGTACCCCCAATTTTTCCCACTCCTCACCACCTTGGAAAACTCAGTTCTATAGGCTAACTCTGTAAGGCCATCCTGAATTAAGACAGCATAAGTTCCTCCATCTTAAGATACACACAGATGACCTTTCAGTCATTCATACATACATACATACATACATACATACATATATATATATATATATGAATGGAACTAGAAGATATGTTAAATGAAGTAAGTTAAAAGAAGAAGGATAAATACAGAATCTTATCACTTATATGAGGTATTTAGAATAACTGCATGAAGAAATACAATGATCTAAATGGGAGTTGTATCAAAGACCCTTGGCCCCAGAGTATTGTGAGGAGAAGGAAAGAAACTGAATGGAAGAGGAGAAATACAAATATAAAGGGACAGGAGTAAGGGTCCAAGTGGTCTCAGGTGAATTAGTAGTGTTAAAAAAGGACAGAACTAAATATTCAAGCCAAAGGCACCAGCAATGGAATCAAGAGACCTGAACTTTAGCAATCTAAACTTAAAATGGCCCTGTTATACTGGTAGGCTAGGAAGGAGGGAGATGGTATGGATGCACTTAGGGAACATTGGTGGAGGGAGGTTGACACTGGTGGCGGATTGGCCCTGATTCATTGTGTGGCTGAAATTCAACTATGAAGGACTTTGTAAATCTCAACAGTTTTAATAAAATTAAAAGTTAAAAAAAGTGAAAACAAAAAACGGGGTCAGAGAGATAGCATGGAGACAGGGCATTTGCTTTACATGCAGAAGGATGGTGGTTTGAAACCCTGCATCCCATATGGTTCCCTTAGCCTGCTGGGGCCAATTTCTGAACCCAGAGTCAGGAGGAACCCCTCCTGTGTGCTGCTGGGCGTGACCCAAAATCCTTCCCCCCCAAAAAAAGTAAAAAAACACTTTGATGCAAAGCTCATTTTGTGTGGACCCTAACTACTCTTAGGTTCTGAGACCATTAGCTATTTTTTTCAATGCCTTATTTTCCTTCTTTCCCTCCATCCCTCCCTCCCTCCCTCTCTCCCTCCCTCCCTCCCTCCCTCCCTCCTTCCCTTCCTCCCTTCCTCCCTCCCTCCCTTTCTCCCTTTCTCCCTCCCTCCCTCCCTCCCTCCCTCCCTCCCTCCCTCCCTTCCTTCCTTCCTTCCTTCCTTCCTTCCTTCCTTCCTTCCTTCCTTCCTTCCTTCCTTCCTTCCTTCCTTCCTTCCTTCCTTCCTTCCTTCCTTCCTTCCTTCCTTCCTTCCTTCTCCCATAAAGTAGTGTTTATGTGATGGAAGTATGGGTGGGTCCCCAGGCCTTCTGGCATGGCTGCAGGGACTCAAGCCTGCCCTATCTGAGGAGGATACAGAGAGCTTAGCCAGAAGACCAGGTCTACCTGGGGTGACATAATGGTAGCATCTCCCCTTACTATGTTTCTTACATGTCACATACAAAAGAGATCAATATTACTTTTTGTATTTTGGGTCACACCCAGAGGCGCTCAGGGTTTATTCCTGGCATTGTGCTCAGGAATCACTCATGGAGGGACTCTGGGGACCATATGCAGGGAATCAAACTGGGGTTGACCACGTGCAATGCCAGTGCACAATCCTCTGTACTATAAGCTCCTGTCCAAGATCAATTGTTTCATTTGGTTTTAGGCCACACCCAGCAATAATCAGGGGTTGCTCTAGCTCTGCAGACAAGGATCACTCCTGACAGTGCTTGGGACACCATATGGAATGTCAGGGATCTTACTGTTAGGGTCTGGTATCTGAAAGACACACAAAGCAATGAGCTATGCATTAAAGGATTTTATTATTTACAAATCACAAGTCAAACAAGCATTGAATCCCAAAGCTGATGATTAGGAGAGCAACCCTGACTTTGAGTAAGGGACTTCCTTTTATGCTCTAAAACTGCAATCCTGCAATTTCCTTATGTCCTTTGCAATAATTGGTAAGATCCATCTGGAGGGTGTATTGTTCACATATATTTGGAACTGTCAGACCACCCCTTTCTTTCTGCTTTTTGATGGATTGGCACTTTATTCAGGAGGTAACTGCGAGGTCAGCTCACCTTGTCTACTTGCACAAAGACTCATTCCAGAGAGGGGAGGGTTTCAGGACATGGTTGGGGGGTGATAGAGGTCAGCCATGCCTGACATCTTAAGATGGAGGAACTTATACTATGTCTTAATTCAAGACGATCTTACATGACCAGGGTTAGCCATCTGCAAGGCAGGTACCTTACTTATGTACTGTGTTATCACTCTGGTCCTGGACTTTTTTTTTTTTTTTTGGACATACTCAGTGATGCTCTGGGCTTATTCCTAACTCTGCACTCAGGAATCATTCTAGGCAGTATTCAAAGGAACAACATGGGATGCTGGGGGTCGAACCCAGGTTGCCTGTGTTCAAGACAAATGTCCTACCCTCTGTGCTATCACCTCTTTCCCTCTCCTTCTGACTGACCTCACCCAGTGTCATACTCTCTGGTTTCATCCACAAAGCAGTGAATTACAGTTTTTTTTCTTACAGCAAAATAAAATCTAGATAGATTCTTTTTTGTTGTTGTTATTGTTGTTGTTGTTGTTTTTGGGTCACACCCAATGGCCTCAGAGGTTACTCCTGGCTCTGCACTCACTCAGAAATTGCTTCTGGCAGACTTAGGGAACCATAAGGGATGCTGGAGATCGAATCCAGGTTGGCCACGTGCAAGGCAAATGCCCTCACTGCTGTGCTATGACTCTGGCCCCTCTAAACTATTTCTTTTATATATAGTTATTTGTTATTGGTTTTTGGGTCACATCCAGTGGTGCTCAGGGGTTACTCCTGGATCTGCACTCAGATGTCGATCCTGGCAGGCTGGGAAACTACAGGGGATGGTGGGAATTGAACCACTGTCTGTCCTGGATCGGCTGCATGCAAGACAAAGGCCCTCTTTGGCCCCTGAACTAATTTTGGTAACAAAATTGTTTTGTTTTTTTTTTTAAAATAGAACTTGGCCATAAATAGACTCTCAATAAAAGATCAGTGGAGTGAATAGAAGAAAGGAATTTCAGGGGCCAGAGAGATAGCACAGTGGTAGGGTGTTTGTCTTGCATGCAGTCTATCCAGGGCAGATAGTGGTTCCAATCCTGGCATCCCATATGGTCCCCTGAGCCTGCCAGGAGTGATTTCTGAGTGTAGCACCAGGAATAACCCCTGAGCACTGCTGGGTGTGACCCAACCCTGCCCTCCACCCAAAAAAAAAAAGAAAGAAAGAAAGGAATTCCTAAGTCAATCAGTTAGAAGTTGGATGGGACAAGTCATGGAGAAGGCCCTTCACAGCATCTTTGCCAATCAAGACATGGCGCTACTCTTCAGTGGAACCTGTGGAGGGGCAGTGAGGCTGGTCCAGCAGCTCAGCCATAACACTCGGGGCCCTGTTCCTTCTTGCTCTCACAATCATCCTCAGTGCAGGAACTAGGGTGGCCTCAGTTGCCTCCCACCTCTGGTCACTGTAGGAACATGTGTGAAGTAGTTGGGAGAAGACTTGGACCCCAAACTGCTCCTTCTCAGATGCTTCCCCTTCTCCAGACTTCCTACATCCCCTTTCCCTTTGGTAATACTGAGGTCAAATCCAGGGTCTCATACAAACTCAAGGCAAGTGGTCTGCTGCAGCATTATCTCCTCAACTCGCAGATTTCCCTTTTTACCTCATTGGCTAAAACTGCAGCTGCAGAGAAACATGTTTTCTAATGGGGATGAGAAAACACAAGTTTTTTGTTGTTGTTATTATTGTTGTTTGTTTTTGGGCCACACCCTGGTGGCACTCAGGATTACACTTGGCTCTTGTGTTCAGAAATCCCTTCTGGCAGGATTGGGGGATCATATGGAATGCCTTACTGGTATTTACACTGATTTACACATCTGGTATTTACACATCTGGTATTTACAAATGGGAAGCACCAATGAGAGGAGAGGAGACAGGAGAGATGCAAGAATGAAAGAGAGAAGAGAAGAGAAGAGAGGAAGGGCTGGAGAGGCACAGCCTTATATATTTGCAGATTTGGGTTAGATCCCTTGCATCCCATATGGTACCCTGAGCCTGCCAGGAGTAACCCCTGAGCACCGCCATGTGTGGCCCCTCCAAAAAAAGAGAGAAGAGGATAGAGCAGAAATACTCAAACTTTTAAACCAGGGGGTCAGTTCACTGTTCCTCAGACACATTGGAGAGCCAGTTTAAAAAAACAAAACAAGGGGCCAGCGAGGTGGCACTAGAGGTAAGGTGTCTGCCTTGCAAGTGCTAGCGTAGGACGGACCGCGGTTCGATCCCCTGGCGTCCCATATGGTCCCCCCAAGCCAGGGGCGATTTCTGAGCGCTTAGCCAGGAATAACCCCTGAGCATCAAATGGGTGTGGCCCGAAAAACAAAAACAAAAACAAAACAAAACAAAAAAGCACCCAATGGACCAGAAAAATGTCCTTGGCAGGTGCATGTTCCCGCGGGCTGTAGATTGATGACCCCTGGGGTAGAGATTCCCTATTATCCCAGTGGGAATGGGGGCAGTTTGATGAAAATTGCCTCTGGACCTCTTCGACCCTTCATACACCTTCATGATTCCTCATTCACAGTGTGTCGCTGTGTCATCCTGCTCTTACATCCTGACCATCAGGTTCCTGTTCTTCAATTGTTCACTTCCAGCAATGAGCTTGGGTCCAGGTCCAGTTTGGACCACGATGCCAGTCCCCCAAGACATTGAGTGACAGTTCCAGACAAGTTTGGAGTAGAGGCTCTGGAGAGCCAGAAGAGGGCAGCATAGGTGTAGGTAACAGACCATTTCCAAAAAAAGGTTGGTCTTGATAGTGTTTTCAACCATTTTTTTCTGACTATTCTTTCCCCAGTCACTCTCACTACCCTCTGTGGCTCTGTAGTCTAATTCTGTGCCGCCACATCCCCATTTACGCAATTTCCACCTGTGCCACCTTGGAATATCCTGGTGCATATGATCCCCAGCTGACAAACACTGCTCTAGAAGTCTAATTAAGGGAAAAGTTCATATTGTCTGAGTTTTCAAAACACTTTGAGGAAAAAGTTACGTAGCAGGGTCTGGAGAATAGAATCTAGAGTTTTACTAAATTGCATTCAAGGAGCTGAAGAGATAGTACAGAGGGCTAGTACGAAACCTTGCAGATTCCAGTTTGATCCCTGTCACATCATAGTTCTCTGAGTACAACCAGGAGTGACCCTGAGCACAGAGGCAGGAGTAAGCCCTGAGCACTACTGAGTGTGCCAAAACAAAAGAAAACAAAAAAAGAAAACACAAACCCCAAAACATATCCCCCTGTACTTTCACTTAATACATTAAGACCCCCCCTTTTTATTTTTATTTATTTATTTATTTTATTATTATTATTATCATTTTTTTTTGGGCTACTCAGGGGTTACTCTTGGCTATGCACTCAGAAATCGCCCCTGGCTTGGGGGGACCATATGGGACGCCGGGGAATTGAACCGCGGTCCATTCCTTGGCTAGCGCTTGCAAGGCAGACACCTTACCTCCAGCGCCACCTCACCGGCCCCTCCCCCCCTTTTTTTAAATGTGGACTGCTTCTACATTCCTTGGTTTTTGTTGTTGGTTTTTTTTGTTTGTTTTGGGGCCACACTGGGTGACACTTAGGGGTTACTCCTGACTATGTGCTCAGAAATCGCCCCTGGCTTGGGGGACCATATGAAATGCTGGGGGATTGAATCGTGGTCTGTCCTAGGTCAGCTGTGTGCAAGGTGAACACCCTATCCCTGCGCCACTGCTCTGACCCCATAAAAAAACTATTTTACTGAATCATGTGTTTTATGTTTGTGCTTAATAACTCCTACAGGAATAGTGTCAGGGAAGCTCATTTATGAAGATTGTTTTTTGTACTTGTTCTCTTTGAGAACATGGGGAAAAGACTTATTTCCTTTACATTTATTAGAACAGGTATAGTTATACTTTTCTTGAGAATCTTGGACTAATCTTATGTTTAGTTTAAACTGTGTAAGTGATTGTGTTTCCCTAATTGTGCTCTTATTATAAAGGATAGGGTCAGTTCTACTCTGTCTCCTGGCCAGTGCCTGTGTTCCAGTAGCATGTATTTGCTCTGCTAGTCTTCATGGTTTCATCATACTTTTCATCTTTCTTTATTCTTTTCTCTATCTTCCTTATATAGTCTATATTTTTGTTTTTGTTTTAGATCATTACTGGCAGTGCTTAGGGGTTACTCCTGGCTCTGCACTAAAGTATTACTCCTGTAGGTGCTCAGGGAATTGTATGGAGTGCTGGGAACCAAACCCAGGTCAGCCACATGCAAGGCAAGAACTCTACTTGTACTATTGCTCTGCCCCAATAAAGTCTATTTGTAAATACAAGGTATTGTGAATTTTGGTAAAATGCCTTAAATCATTATAAAACAGAAGAATGAGGGGCCGGAGAGATAGCATGGAGGTAAGGCATTTGACTTGCATGCAGAACAACAGTGGTTCAAATCCCAGCATCCCATATGGTCCTCTGAGCCTGCCAGGAGCGATTTCTGAGTGTAGAGCCAGGAGGAACCCCTGAGCGCTGCTGGGTGTGACCCAAAAAACCCCAACCCCCCAAAAAAACCCCCAAAACCCCAGAAGAATGAGAATCAATCAATAAATGAATAAGGACATAGAATGATTTGACCCAGATATTTTTATTAAACTAATTAAATTAAATGACACATGACATCACATGCTTTTAAAGATGAAAGCATGGGGTGAATCTTTAGGGATACACTGTCCCTCTTGGTTCATTAGCTTCATGTTTAAATACCATTTTCAGTTGAATGACCTGCCCTAAGGTCTGAAGATAAAAGCAATTACAAGACAAGCCACCAAGAATTTACTCCTCATCTTAAAGAAATAGTTGCATCTTCCTCAATTGTACCAAATATAAGGTAATCTAAAGCCTTCTAGGTACTTTTATTATATCACAATGACCAGATCGATTATAAAAGCAGCACTGAGATCTCTATTCTTTTTTTTTTTTTTTTTTTTTTTTGGTTTTTGGGCCACACCCGGTAACGCTCAGGGGTTACTCCTGGCTATGTGCTCAGAAGTTGCTCCTGGCTTGGGGGACCATATGGGACACCGGGGGATCGAACCGCGGTCCGTCCAAGGTTAGCGCAGGCAAGGCAGGCACTTTACCTTTAGCGCCACCGCCCGGCCCCAGATCTCTATTCTTTATATCTATATATACCTATATCTAGTCTATAGTTTATTTACCAATTTATTATTGTTTTATAACTTTGTGAAGTTCCAGGAGATTAGCTCTAGACACAACCTGAACAATTAAAAAATATAGAGACACATCTATCCCAAAACTAGGTAAGAAATACAACATAGTAAGGGAACAACTAATGGTAAAGTCATCAGAACTGAAGATTTTATCTACAGAACTGAGCTTACATGGGGGCTGGGTGATTATGGGACAGACATGGTGGAAGGAAGCAGCCATGCTGCTGATGGGTATGGTGTTGGAATGATGTGTCCATGAAAAGTAGAGTATTGTAAATTCTGGTACCTTAATAAAATGGTTGAAAAATGATAAGATTTTGGGGCCGGGTAGGTGGCGCTGGAGGTAAGGTGTCTGCCTTGCAAGCGCTAGCCAAGGAAGGACCGCGGTTCGATCCCCCGGCGTCCCATATGGTCCCCCCAAGCCAGGGGCGATTTCTGAGCACATAGCCAGGAGTAACCCCTGAGCGTCAAATGGGTGTGGCCCAAAAACCAAAAAAAAAAAAAGAAAAATGATAAGATTTTACAAAAAAAAAGAATACTGTATGGTTCATCTTTTTTACGTATGTGTATTTATCCAAATAAAATGAAGGCATGATTTAAAAGGGATATATGCACCCTTCTATGCATTATTGATGCAATCAAGATACAGAAAAACATAAGTATACAAAGATGGATAAATGAGTAAAGAAGATGTGTTTTAGCAATGTAAGTCACAAAGCAGGATTTTAAATGCTTAGCTAGCTAAGGGTCCAAGACTTCCACCTGGGAACAGGCTTCCAGTCAAAGACTCCAAGACTAGGGCAGAGAGGATATATATATATATATATATATATATATATATATATATATATATATATATATATATATATATATATATATATATATATATATATATATATATATAAGCCATGGCCAAGTGTATCCATGCATTAAAGCTGAATGTACAGCTCCAGGAGGTGCAAGCAGTAGGTCATTTGCCTTGCATGGACTAACCTAGGACGAACCCTGGTTTGATCACCTGGAGTCCCATATAGTCCCCCAAGCCAGAAGCGATTTCTGAGTGCAAAGCTAGGAGTAACCCCTCAGCGTCACCAGGTGTGCCCTCCCAAAAGAAAATAGCCCCAGGAAGCAGATAAAAGGGATACACCATTCAACCGCCACAAGATACATAATTCAGATGTTACAAAGCTGATCTGTTAAGGCCCATCCCAAGTGCAGGGACATGGGTGCTGTGTTCTGGACATGGGTACTTTGTCTCAACTCTTATCTGAAGGCCACATTTCCACAAGCCAACAAGTTAACAATGGGGTTATATATAGAAGCAGTTTAGCAAAAGCAGAAACTTTCATGAGGAAAGAGGGAACCTCAGAATCTTACATTATCTTATTCCCCCCCCCCCAAACACAGTCTGAAGGAGCTCGTGTATCTAGGGGTCCACATCTCTGGGCAAGAAGGTATTTATTCTTGCTGGTCATCCTTTTTTGCATAGTCACAGTCATATATCTGCATTCTTGTTCTGATCTTGTGAGCTGGGGTTGTTGAGTAACTCCACTGCAAAGAGAAAGGAGGTTGTTGCTTTTTCTTTTTCTTTTTTTTTTGGGGTGGGGTTTGGCCACACCCGTTTGACGCTCAAGGGTTACTCCTGGCTATGTGCTCAGAAATCGCCCCTGGCTTGGGGGGACCATATGGGACGCCGGGGGATCGAACCGCGGTCCTTCCTTGGCTAGCGCTTGCAAGGCAGGCACCTTACCTCCAGCGCCACCTACCCGGCCCCTCCCGCCTTTTCTTTTTTCTTTTTTTTTTTTTTTTTTTTTGGTTTTTGGGCCACACCCGGTGACGCTCAGGGGTTACTCCTGGCTATGCGCTCAGAAGTCGCTCCTGGCTTGGGGGACCATATGGGATGCCGGGGGATCGAACCGCGGTCCGTCCTAGGCTAGCGCAGATAAGGCAGGCACCTTACCTCCAGCGCCACCGTCCGGCCCCCGCCTTTTCTTTAATCTCACAACTTAAATAGCTGTTGGGTAGAGAGAACAACACAATCCATACCTGGTACACTTGGTTAGAAAAAGAGATGTGATTTCACTTGTATATGGAGTCTAAAAAGTGAAGCAAAATGAATAGATACAGAGAACTGAAAGAACAACCGTCGAATGGGGTTAGGGAAGGGGAAGAAATTGATGAAGGGAACCGAGAGTACATCCTAAAAGTTCACTTTCTAGGCTATTAGA
This sequence comes from Suncus etruscus, assembly GCF_024139225.1. Lineage (NCBI taxonomy): Eukaryota > Metazoa > Chordata > Mammalia > Eulipotyphla > Soricidae > Suncus > Suncus etruscus. Next base: position 26,938,353 of record NC_064856.1, on the reverse strand, counting down.
CTATATCTGTAATTAAATTTTTTTAAATTAAATCACCATGAGTCAGTGATCATTTTACAATGGATGGTATCAATCTTTATGGTGATCACCTAAAATGGCACATGCCAATTATTATTCACAAAAGGAAAAAAAAGAGAGTCTGGAGAGATAGCACAGCGGTAGGGCATTTGCCTTGTATGCTGCAGACCTAGGACCAACCCAGGTTCAATTTTCGACATCCCAGATTGTCTCCTGAGCCTACCAGGATCAATTTCTGAGTGCAGAGCCAGGAGCAACCCCTGAGCACCATGGGGTGTGGCCCAATAACCAAAAAAAAAAAAAAAAAAAACCAAAAAAGCAAAACAAAAAACCCCCCCACACAAAACAAACAAACAAACAAACAACCCAAAAAGAGAGAATAAGGATTTATAAGGTCCAAGTTGAAAGTAAAGGAAGAACATCAATGGAGAAATTTAGGAAGAGCAACAATGAAGAAATTTAGGTGGATGTAAACCCAATTAAGAGCGATGAACTTAAAAAAAAAAAAGAGTGATGAATTTAGCCCCCAAGATGGTAACCTCTTTGGAAAAATTCACCCCAATTTTGAGATTGCAGCCCAGTTCTAAACAGTGACTGTTTCCAACTAGTGAACTGAGGAATTGGACTCTATTATTTTCAGATGTCTTGTCTATGCAATGAGCATATGTTCCCAGGAACAAATAAATGAGCTAAATTATTAGGTTACATTTAAATAGTTGGAAGTTCTTGCCAACACCCAGTAGAGTTCAAGCTCAGTGGAATACCTTTTACGTGGTCAGGTTGGGCTTTTCTATTGTTCATTTCAAGTGTCCCAAGGTTGTTCAACACTGTCATTTCTAGGAACAAGACTAGAATTTTCATGACCGTTGTCATCTCCTACCTTATCTAAACTTCCCAGGCAACACAAGGCTCTCCAGTATTAGTCATTGTGTGGGGAACATGATATAGAGGATGGGTGGTAGGATTAGGGTGAATTCTAATAGATATTCTGGTGATTATAAGAGATCAAAAGTAGACTCAGCAATCTACCAGAATAAAGCAGGATGGAAGTACTTGTATGCACAGATAATATTTACAGGCTTATGGCAATGGTCAAGATGAAATCTTGCTTCTTTGGGCAAGGCATTGCGATGAGGCTTATAAAGGCCAATCATCATCATCATCATCATCAGTTAATCACAAAACTTCAATTAAAACCCACTACTGTCATCATCTTAGGAAAGCAAAAATCAGAAGGCCTGCTGGACATTCAGCAGATGGCTGAGATCAGACCTCAAAGAGAGTTTGCTTTTCTAAATAGTGAGGATGGTATTTCTCAAGCTTAGTCCAGTAATAGATAGACTTTTTTAGATGGACATTTATTTGACCTTCTGCTGTGCTAAATATGTATATATTTGAGCATTTACCTCCATATAGAAGAATTTGTACAGGTAAATGTGATCTTGATTAAATAACACTTTACCTGGAAAAATCAGCATCAATATAAAAATAACTTTGTAATCCTCAAATTTGGGGGGAGGGTGTCACATCCAGCAGCGTTTAGGGGTTACTCCTGGCCAGAAATCGCTCCTGGCAGGCACTGGGGACCACATGGGATGCTGGGATTTGAACCACAGTCCTTCTGCATGCAAGACAAATGCCCTGCCTCCATGCTATCTCTCCAGCCCCTAAAGTTAGTCTTTTAAAAGATGTTCTGTATTTTTTCACTCAGAGGAAAGGAATCTGTCTCAGGAACACCTGGCAACTTGCTAATCTTTTTTTTTTTTTTTTTTTTTTTTTTTTTTTTTTTTTTTTTGGTTTTTGGGCCACACCCTGTGACGCTCAGGGGTTACTCCTGGCTATGCGCTCAGAAGTTGCTCCTGGCTTCTTGGGGGACCATATGGGACGCTGGGGGATGAACCGCGGTCCGTCCTAGGCTAGCGCAGGCAAGGCAGGCACCTTACCTCCAGCGCCACCTCCCGGCCCCTAATCTTTTAATTTACATTGGAATCGACACCCAGGGTTTGGCCTGGGAGTAAAAACAAAAACAATAACAAAACAACTTTGAGATTTTAAAATTTGCTCTTTTAAATCCTAGAGAAGCCTTGGGCTTAACTCTCTTTTCTCTTTTAATTGGAGCTTAGCATTCTTGAAGGTTTGTAACCTATAATAAAGTCCTGTAAATTGTTTGTTGAGAAGAAACTTATAGATCAAACAGTATGTACTAATAGACATTTTGCTAACAAGAAAGTACAATTTTTTTTAACCTTGCAGGAAAGCAGATGTAGGCGGTCTCTCACATGTAAGAATCATGTTAAATACATCACAACATTCAATAAACAACAATTCAGATTCACTCCCACAACTGAGTGTGGCTCTGTTTTTCCTCTGCTTTCCTGGGGAACCCCAAAAGTTTACTGAAGTGTCCGAACCAAGAGGGCCATGAAAAAACCCCTCTATAGTGACATCAGCATCTTTGTATATATTTTTTCTCCTGGCTCTGCGCTCAGGGTTCATACACTCCTGGTAAACTTGGGGAATCATATATGAGGTGCCGGGGTTTAAACCTGGATTGGCTGTGTGCAAAGCAAGCGCCCTCCTCTGGCCACAAATAACAGATACTTTCTTATGAATTCTATGTCTTCCTACTGCTTGGATCCTTGATTGCATAACAAAGATGAGGCACTGGCTGATGGCTGGAAGGTGGTTTGCATGCTGTTAATTATCTACAAAATGTGGAGGAGGTTAGAATGGAGACTCAGCAGAGCCTGAACTAGGGGAAAAAGGGAGTGCATGCCCTTAGACCCTTATTGACCTCCTCAGTCTGTCCTTTGACAGAACTTCTGAACTGAATATTCTCTTCGGACCATTAGGAATGCCCGAGGCCAGGATTTAAACTCCCACTTTGTTGTTGTTCCTTGAGGCAGAACCTCCCGAACCTCTTCTTCCCCTAGGGAGTATAAAGACAGCCTCAAGGATTGGAATAATGGAGGAGGTTACCACTCAAAAGACCAAAAGTTGTACTACCTGGTAGGGATATTATTGGTCTTGAAAAAGTTCAAGAGGAAAACCAACATTCCTGGGAAAATCCACTCCATGAATGTCAAACACTGATAAAAAGATAATCTAGAAAATGGGGCGCTGACAGCCAACCCTGAGTTGTCCTATGCTTTACTCCATGTTCAAATATTTACACCATGTTCAAATATTATCCAGTGAATTTGTTTGTTTGTTTTTTGGGGGGGGGCCACACTAAGAGGGCACATTCAGGTTATGCCTGGCTCAGCATTCATAAATTACTCCTGGCAGGCTTGCAGTGTCGTAAGAGATGCTAGGGATCAACCTGCATCAGCTGTATGCAAGGCACACTCCCTACTTGTTGTGCTACCTTTCTGGTCCCTATTCAGTAAATTTTTGTTTTTTGTTTTTTGTTTTTGGGCCACACCCGGCGGTGCTCAGGGCTTACTCCTGGCTTATCTGCTCAGAAATAGCTCCTGGCAGGCACAGGGGACCATATGGGAGGCTGGGATTCGAACCAACCACCTTGGGTCCTGGATCTGCTACTTGCAAGGCAAACACCGCTGTGCTATCTCTCTGGCCCCTCAGTGAATTTTTGTTCTTAGAGATTTATTATAAAATTTCCTTTTATTTCTATCATGAAAAACAAACAAACCATGAAGCCAAGTTCTCCTCTCAGAGAAAGTAAAACCTCACAGAACTCAGTGACAACAACAAAAGAAAAAAAAAAACTTATTCTGTATCCTACAGGGAACTTTTTTTTTTTTTTTTTTTTTTTTTGGTTTTTGGGCCACACCTGGTAATGCTCAGAGGTTACTCCTGGCTATGCGTTCAGAAATCGCTCCTGGCTTGAGGGACCATAGAAATACTGGAGACCGAACCCAGGTGCGTTGGCATGCAAGGCAAACACCCTACTGCTGTGCTATTGCTCTGGCCCCATTCTATAGGGAACAATTGAAAGACGTGCCATAGTCTGTCATGGGCAGCCTGGTCTGGACACAAAGGATTCACAGTTTCTACAGGTAAGTGGGTACAGGAGTCAGCAATGGGAACAGAGACCACACACTCAGGAGTGAGTTTGGATCTGAGTCTATTAACTGTGGGTTACATCAGGATATTTATACTAAATTTTTTGGCAAGTCATCATAATTGACCTTTAAAACTATTTGTTCTCATACTGCATCAGACAAAATGTGTAGGTTAAGCTGTATGTTTAGTAAGAAGAAAATTTTGTCTTTACAGACCCAAGGCACAGTTTTTAGCTTATACATTCTTCTGCTATCTATCTGAGGCCATTCTGCACTTTGTGGTTGGCCATCTGGACCTGGTATGGGCTTGCAAGGTCAGGTTCCAGAGAATGGCATTTGTTATTTTAAGCCTTGTTCCAGTTCACACACTGAGCTGAGCTTGTAATATTAGCTCTCAATATGGCGAATATAGCAAGAGATTTTTTTTTTTTTGGTTTTTGGGTCACACCCCGGCAGCCCTCAAGGATTACTCCTGGCTCTATGATCAGAAATTGCCCCTGGCAGGCACAGGGGACTATATGGGATGCCGGGATTCGAACCACCGTCCTGCATGAAAAGGCAAACATCTTACCTCCATGCTATCTCTCACGCCCCAGCACGGGATTTTTAAGAGGGTGGTTAATAATTTTGTAAGACTATAATTAAAGAATTTCTTGACCATACATAGCTGCTCGTGACTGGGTGGGCATGCCACAACCCCAGTCAGAGAAGTGGGTTCTTGGTGAGTCCCCTCATTTGGTGAACCATGCCAGTATCTGACCCTCCTGAAAAGAGGGAGGCTTCCTTGAATCTTCTTTAATTTGGCAGGCATGGCCAAATTGTGCCCTCCTCTTAGATAGGGTTTTGGCAGTAGTCTGATTTTTCCCCCTTTTTACCTTCTCATCCCCATTATTGCTGTTCCTGTGATGACAGAAATCACACACAGTCTGTCTGAGTTGTTCCTGTACGTAGTTGTGGTGCCTGCATATTCGACTGTGGTTTTTTTCCAGGGTTGTATATCTATGGTGGTTCTTACACATTGTGCTCCATAGGGAGTTGTGTACTTGATGTGAGACTCAGGCACTTTCTTGCTGGCGGGCATTAGTGCTTACATACATGCTCACCAGAGTTGCCACATGTCTTTTAGAGGCCAAGAACTGGTTTCTTGAGAGAAAAATGGTTTCCTAAGGGTTAAAAGAAACAATGATTTTATTTTTTTTTTAGGGAGTTTGGAATGGCAAGGTCTCCTTTAATCAGAACATTTATGGATGAGTGTCATGGAAAAAAAGATCTATAGTCATGGATGATAAGAGACATTTTGAACTATCCTTCAACAGTTCAAGGACCAAGTTAGGCCTAAGTAGTTCCTTACCTTTTTTGTTTATGGAACAGACTATTCCACAAAAGGAAGAACAGCACTGCAATCCCTTTTTGCAATCTGCCTGAACTGTGCAGAAGTAATTGCAGTTTTCAGGACTTGACCTGCAAGGTGGAGGTTCAAACAGGTATTCTGGAATATAAAAGAAAAATAAAAATTACTTAACCAACAGTTTGGAGTAACATTTAAAAAGTCAAAAGAACTGTCAAAAAGACAGCATTTCTGCTCCCTCTCAGGTTGCCATAGGTAGACTGGCTAAGATTTTGTCTTTCTTCTGTCTCTTGGTTCTGAGGATGACGCAGACAGGTAGGACTGCATAACTAAGTGCAACTATAAGTAATAACAGAATGCCTAAAAATATGGTTATTAACTGTTTAAAATTAAAAATAAAAAAGAAAAAGATTTTGTTCTTAGTTGTTCTCAGAGCTATAAACAAGAAAAACAGGAGTTTCGATATTTGATTTAAGACAGCTTAACAGAAAGGGCCAGAGTGGTGGCGCTAGAGGTAAGTAAGGCGACCTTGGCTTGATTCCCCGGCCTCCCATATGGTTCCACCAAGCCAGGAGCGATTTCTGAGCTCATAGCCAGGAGTAACCTCTGAGCATCAATGGGTGTGGCCCAAAAACAAAACAAACAAACAAACAAACAGTTCCTAGTCCTTGCTTTTTGGGCCCGAGAGATAGCATAGAGGTAGGGTGTTTGCCTTACATGCAGAAGAATGGTGGTTCGAATCCCGGCATCCCATATGGTCCCCCGAGCCTGCCAAGAGCGGTTTCTGAGCATAGAGCCAGGAGTAACCCCTGAGCACTGCCATGTATGACCCCAAAACAAAAAAACCAAACCAAAACAAACAAACAAACAAAACAAAAGACAGCTTAACAGAATCTGTACTCTTTGGTTATTCCCTAGTCTATGAGGCAAATATCACAGTTCTAGAAGGCCCTATTGATCTACTGTCCTGCCAGTAATTGCAACTAAAAAAGGGGTCTAGAAGGAGTCGAGTCAATGATGAATGAACTGAAGCTGTAGTTGACTAGTAAATGACACTGACAGTGGAATGAAAGAAGCCAATGCTCAAGCTTTGAGTAATTGGACAGAGACAAGTATACAGTATTCAACCTGTCCTGTTCCACTGGCCTCCCATGAATCATCCAACACACATTGGTCAGAGCAAAATATTAGAACTGATGCCCATTGTAGAGAGTTGGGAATCAAGGAGTGGGGCTGTGGGGAAAGAGCCAGAGATCATAGGGATGTTCTATTTGTATTTAAAATATTTAACAAAAATTTATTTTTTAGTTTTAAGAATAATTTTCAATGGAACCCCACAATGGAATACTTCTATAGAAATATAATAGAATTTCTGCTGAGATTTCTATGACACTAATCCAAAGAAATAAAAGAACTAAATAAAGAAGACCTAAATCAAAGAAGATATCAAGATGTCAATTTTTCCAAAATATCTTTAAATTTCAATCAGAAATCTAGGTTTTTAATAAAAATTAGTGAGATCTTCTGGAATGCTTAAAGAGAATATAAACACATGAATAACAAAAATAATTTTGAGAAGAACAATAAAGACAACTCACACTACCTTATTTCAAAATTCCTTGGGGGAGGGACTGGAGAGATAGAATGGAGGTAGGGCATTTGCTTTGCATGCAGAAGGAAGGTGGTTTGAATCCTGGCATCTCATATGGTCCCCTGAGCCTGCCAGGTGTTATTTTTAAGCATAATGCCAGGAGTAATCCCTGAGCACTGCTGGGTGTGACCCAAATAAAAAACCAAATCAAACCAAAATAAAACAAAATTCCTTGGGGGAAAATAAACAATAATCAAACTAGTATGGTGTTAAAGGAAGGACAAATATAAGATCAATGGAATAAGTGAGAAAACATATACATTTACATTTACACTTATTTTAAACAAAAGGTATAAGAGCAATTCAACATAAAAAGATCATCTTCTAGGGCTGGAGTGATAGCACAGCAGTAGGTGTTTGCCTTGCACACTGCTGACCCTGGACAGACCCAGGTTCAATCCCCAGCATCTCATATGGTCCCCCAAGCATGCCAGGAATGATTTCTGAATGCAGAATCAGGAGTAATCCCTGCATGCTACTGGGTGTGGCCCACCCCTCCAAAAAAAGATTGTCTTCCAATAAATGGAAAAATGTTTCTGCCTGTTCTTTTGGGTATTTGAATCCCAATCTCACTTCCAGAACTTACTGGTCTTTCAGGAAGATCTTGTTTTGTGTGGCTTTTCACATTTTTGTTCTTAATTGTCTCTTTCTCTTCATGCCAAGGATAGAACCCATGTTTTGTCTACACAAGGCATATATTCTATTACTAAACTACTTTGTTCTTGATTTTCCGATGGACTCTTTAGTCTCTCAATTTTACACACTTGAACATCCTCTCTGAGGCGCTAAAGCAAGTTCTTATTTCCTAAGACTTATGAGGAATGAATATATTCTTTTTTTTTTTTTTTTTTTTGGGTCACACCTGGCAATGCTCAGGGGCTGCTCCTGGCTCTACGCTCAGAAATCGCTCCTGGCAGGCTCAAGGGACCATATGGGATGTCGAGATTAGAACCACCACCTTCTGCATGCAAGGCAAATGCCCTACCTCCATGCTATCTCTCCGGCCCCATATATTCTTCTTCTAACATTCTGAAGAAGCTCTGCCCACTGAAAAAAGTTGGCATGATGAATAAAATTTAATTTCCCATTTTACTTTTGGTCCATATTTGGTGGTGTTCAGGGCTTTTCACTCAGAGATCATTCCTGGTGGGCTTGGAGGACCATATGTGGTGTCAGGGATTGAATAGGGGTAAATTGCATGTTAGGCAAGTGCCCCATCCACTGTACTATCACTCTGGGCTTCCCATTTGTTTTTTGTTTGTTTATTTTTTAAATATCTTTAATTCGGGGCCGGGGCAGTGGCGCTAGAGGTAAGGTGTCTGTCTGCCTTGCCAGCGCTAGCCTAGGACGGACCGTGGTTCGATCCCCCCGGCATCCCATATGGTCCCCCAAGCCAGGAGTGACTTCTGAGCATATAGCCAGGAGTAACCCTTGAGCGTCACCGGGTGTGGCCCAAAAACCAAATATATATATATATCTTTAATTCATTTATTTTGCTTTTGTTTTTGGGTCACACCCGTGGCGCTCGGGTAATTTCTGACTCTGCGCTCAGAAATCACTCCTGGCAGGCTCGGGGGACCACATGGGATGCTGAGTTTCGAACCATCGTCCTTCCGCTTTCAAGGCAAAAATGCCTTACCTCCATGCTATCTCTCTGCCCCCCCCCCCCGTTTTTTTTTTGTTTTTTTTTTTGTTTGTTTTTGGTTTTTGGGCCACACCCGGTAACGCTCAGGGGTTACTCCTGGCTATGTGCTCAGAAGTTGCTCCTGGCTTGGGGGACCATATGGGACACCGGGGGATCGAACCAGGGTCCGTCCAAGGCTAGCACAGGCAAGGCAGGCACCTTACCTTTAGCGCCACCGCCCGGCCCTGGTTTTTTTTTTTTTTTTTATTAAAGTTAACATAATAGTGATCAGAACTCTTGTTGGGTTGAGTTGGGCAATGGTGCTTGCTCTCGACTTCTTTTTTTCCCCCTCTCCAAACATCCTTTAAAACCAAGATTATGTAGATTACAACTCATGTTTTAGTAACTTAATTTTTAGCTCTGTTTTAATGCCAGAAAAGATGATGTCCAGGGAGAAACCTCTATGGGCTGGAGTACATGCCTAGCAAGCAGGAAGTCCTGGGTTTAAAGTATTTCAATATCTTTATATCTATCAAAAAGATAAAAATCTGAGACCCAGCAATTTTGTTGCTCAGTAAGTAGTGGAGCAGAGATCAAAACCTAGATCATGTTATCAATAATGCTGAGATTTTTTTTTTTTTTTTTTTTTTTTTGGTTTTTGGACCATACCTGATGACGCTCAGGGGTTATTCCTGGCTATGTGCTCAGAAATCACTCTCTTGGGGACCATGTGGGACCCTGGGGGATCCAAGAGCCATAGGTTCAGGTCAGCCATTTGCAAGGCAAATGCCCTACTGCTGTACCACCGCTCCAGCCCCAATGCTGAGATTTTTTAATGTGATAGTGTTATATATATATATAATATATATATATATACATATATATGCATATATATTTCTTTGGGGAGGTATGCGTCTGGGGCCAATCTTCAGGTTCTTTCTTTAAGATACTTTCATTCCCTACCACCCCCAAACCCCAGCCCAGACCCAGCACCTACTCAGGAAGAGTTGCTTGGGACTCCCAGACACTAGCTGTGGTGAGAGGTTAGTCAACAGCAGTGATTGCACAAGGAGTATAAACTTCATGCTGCTCACCGGTGGAACAAATGGATTCCTATACATGGAAACTGCCAGGCTTGACTAGATAAAGTTTTGAGGAATAGAGAGGAAAGGAGGGGAAAGTGAAGGCTTGCTGTGACTGGCCTTTTCTTATGTGTTAAAATTGGGAGGGTTTGGCAGAAATACAAGCACCTCCCAAACATGTCCACTCTCCATGAGCTAAGTGATATTTCCAAATCTATCCCCTTCCCCCCTCATCCTCACCTGTTGTACCTTTTCCATCCAGATCTTATTAATGCCATTTCACTAACATTTTTGCACCCTATCTGTAACTTTCTGGCATTTCTTTGCTATATTTAATCCTAAAAAAACTTTTTTGGTCACCTTTAAAAAAAAAAATCAAAGCAGGGCCAGAGAAATAGCTTGGAGGTAGGGTGTTTGCCTTGCATGCCAAAGGACGATGGTTCAAATCCCGGCATCTCATATCCCCCTAGTCTGCCAGGAGTAATTTCTGAGTAGAGCCAGGAGTAACCCCTGAGTGATGCCAGGTGTGAACCAAAACCAAAAACCAAACAAACAAACAAAAAACCCCACAAAAAACCTCCAAAGCATAGTGACTTACAAAGTTAGTTATTATTGTTTTTCAGTCAAAGAAACCCTTCACGAATGTCCACTTCCCTCCACCAATGTCCCTAATTTCCCTTCCACCTCCAGTTGCATCTATGGAAGGTTTGACGTTTTAAACAAAATTGAAAATAGACTCTTAGTTCTTTTCCTTTGTTGCTAATACAGAGAAATATGCTTTATTGGCTACATATGGCTTTCCTATATTCATCTGTAATATTACCTTATTAACATCTTTTGTTTATCATATATATATGAACCACTGTCCTTCTGCATGCAAGGCAAACACCTTACCTCTGTGCTATCTCTCCGACCCCCTTGTTTATCATATTTTTTGATGTGTACTTTTCAGTGCTCTGTGTGGTAGGTCATCATTTGTAAATAGTGAGAGCTGCATTTTTCTCTCCAAACTACTTAAAGTAGATCTTTTTTCACTCGTCTTTGTTACACCTGACTGTTCTTAGGCCTTACTCTTGACTCTGCATATTCATGGATCACTTCTGGCTTGGGTCTGGAGACCCAAGTGACAGGGATTGAACCTGTGTCATGCAAGGCAAGCACCTTACCTGCTGTACTATCTCTCCAACTCTTTAATGAGCAGGTTTTTATTTTTGCTTGTTTTGTTTTTTGGGTCATACCTGATGGCGCTCAGGGGTTATTCCTGGCTCTGTGCTCAGAAATTGCTCCTGGCTCAGGGGACCATATGTGTGCAAGGCAAATGCCTTAAAGGGTAGTATTAATGCTTCCAATGTTCATCCAGACTTCCATCCATTATAGTAGACTAGTGCTGTTGATGTATGTTCTTACCTGATATCGGACTTAAAATGGAGCTTCCTTAACTTTTTTTTTTTGGGCCACACCCGGTGATGCTCAGGGGTTACTCCTGGCTGTCTGCTCAGAAATAGCTCCTGGCAGGCACGGGGGACCATATGGGACACCGGGATTCGAACCAACCACCTTAGGTCCTGGATCGGCTGCTTGCCAGGCAAACACCGCTGTGCTATCTCTCCGGGCCCTTCCTTAACTTTTTTTAAACATTTTTTTTATGGAGATTATTCTATATCTATTCATTTCCTTCTGACTTACTTCACTCAACATTGCTGAAAAGTGCATGATTTTGTTCTTTCTTAGAGTTGCATAGTATTTCATATGCCACAACTTATTTATTTGTACTTGGGCTTTTAAATTGTTTCCATATGTTGGTAATTGTTCTAAGTGTGGCAATGAACATAGATATGCATAGATCCTTTTGAATTCATGTTTTTGTGTTTGCGAATAAATGGCAAGACATAGTATTTCAGGGCCATATGGAAATTCTATTTCTATTTCATTAAACTTTATTTATTAATTCATTGATTGATTGATTGTTTTCTGGGCTACATCCGGTGGTGATGAGGGGTTACTCTGAGCTCTGCACTCAGAAATTGCCCCTGGCAGGCTGGGGACCATATAGGATGCTGAGAATCAAATCAGGTATCTCCCTGGTTGGCCACATGCAAGGCAAATGCCCTACCACCACGGTATCTCTCTGGCCCCTCTATTCCTATTTTTTGGTGAGATCTGTATATTGCTTTCCATAGAGGTTGAACCAGATGACACTAAAATTTTTCTCAGAGCCAATTTTCATAGTCACTGGGATGACCAAGTAGAGAAGAAGATACAGATGAGAAAGGAGTAGATTGGGAAAGAACTGAGGAGTAGGGGATCCTCAAGCGAGAATATGAAATAATAATGTCTTTGCAGAAAAAAAAACTATTTGTGAAAAGAGAGGATTAATTAGTAGAAATGAATTATCATCCTTGAAGAAGAAAGGCCCCTCAGGTAATGTGTCAGGGTAAAGAATAGGCAAGGGGGAGGACACAGATGTCTCATCCTGCCCTGAGGTAGCCATTAGAAGCAGGGAGGAGTCCAGATAACCTGCTCTTTCTTTTGTTCCCTCTCCAGGCTCAGTTCTTGAGGCTCCGTATCAGGTTCAGAGATCACTGCTTCGGGTAGAGTCATGACAACACAGAGTCTGATACTTTTCTTGTTTCTCTCTGTGCTGCTGCTGCCTGTCCGAGGAGGAGTGCGTAAATTGAAGAAGATTGGAAGTAGGTGATGGACTGGGGAGTGACTATAGGGAGGGAAAAGAGGGCTTTTGTGCAGGTTAAGGAAGACCTGGAAATCATAACCTTTATAGCACATTTATTATCAACACAATCTTATAAGAACTATATTCTTCCAAGTTATGCTCTTTAGCTTGTGAGAAGTCCCAAGGGTACCTGGGGAATTGTAATCTCCTTATACTCTATTTAAAAAAAAAACCACAACATATTCTGTAATGTGCAGTTGACAGGGGAAGATACACCAAGACTGAGAATAAGATCAGAAAATTACACACATTTTTTTGATCTATGCACATGTGCCATGGATATTTGCATGGAGCAGACATGAAAAAGGGAAAGCTTGAGGAAGTAAATCTGGGTGTGTTCATGCCACATGAAAAGTACTGATAGAGAGATCACAGTGATGGTGGTGGGAGGGAAATATTGGGAATGGTATTTTATGGGATGGGGTGAGGATATTTGAGGCAGAGACTGCTGCACTGAGAGGAGAGAGGGGTAAAGAAAGCTAGCTCATCTTATTCCCTGGAACCCAAGACAAAGAGGAAGACTCAGGCTTTGTTGAGATTTCAGGGATGGAGTATACCTTTGATGGGGTGGCTTCACTGAGACTATAACTAATGTGGGAGATTTTTCTGGCTGCAGGAGCAAGGAGAGGGTCCAGGAAACCTAGGCATTGGAGTCCATTGAGAAAAATGAGGAACTAAGATTTTAGACCACCAATTACCAGTATTTGGTGAGGGACAGTTAGTGGATTTTCTGAAAATCTAAGTGGCACTATTAGTACCTGGGTTTAGTTATTGTGGAGAAAGTGTTGAACTTAAACTGGTTGCCCTATGACAATTGATTCTACCCACCCTGATTCTGTATTTTTAGATAAAAATGAATGTAATATGCGACCCAGCATCGATCTCTGTACCAAACATTGTACAATTTTCCTGGAATGTAGTGAAGCGAATGCCACATGCTGTTTGACTTTCTGTGGTAATATCTGCATGTAAACCCTATGAGTTGGAGTATGTTGGGCCTGGATTCTCCCAGCATTCTTCTCAGAGACTAAACCTGCGACAGAAAAATAAAAGATCAAAGCCTCAGGCATTGTGATGTCCATGCCCCCTCCCTACTATCTCAACCACCTATTCCTGTTAAATAAACAAGAGCAAACACTCATGAAACTGTCTGTTTTACTCTTAACATAAGATCCCAGTGTAGATACCAACAAACTCATGCATTTCTTGGACCAAGATTTTGATCTCTGTTTCTAGTCATGCTTCTCTATTCCCTTTGCTTCAACATCCCTGCTAGGCCTCCTGGGGCTTTGTTCACTGAGCCAGGACTCCTGGTGGGGAGAAAGTACTTCTACTTGGTGTCTCCTAATACAAAGTAGACTATCCCTCTCTACTTTGAGCCAGAGGGCCATGTTATGATAAATTTGCATTTGTTCCTTTTTCTGCCTTTATGAGATTCAAGGTCTTTTAGGGATCCTACTCTTCTGGCACACATGTTCCAAAAAACAGAACACAGGTTTTCACTCCTGCAGGGAGTTCATTCTGGATGCAGCCTTTTAGATCCCTGCAGCAGGGATGAATGTCCAGAAATCTCTCCGGAACACAGGTCAGACACTAGTTATTACCAGGAAGAACATTTATGGTTCCTGATGATCCTGCCAGTGGCAAGAAGTATATTCACCTGGCACTCATGTAAACCCATCCAGTAAAGAGCACAGGAACTGGATGTGGGAGGTGATTCCTTATGTTGCCTTTGGCAGGAAAACTTACCACTCAATAGTCTGGATGTGGGAAGTGATTCATTGTGAAATAACTCCAATTCCTTATTGACTCTCAATAGTTTATTCTAGGGCATTTGGTGCATGATCAAGTGTTGGAGATGGTTGGAAAGTGGGGCTATGTGAGAAAGCATCAAATAAAAGTTTCTGGAGAATATAAAAAATGAAGAGAGAGGCTGGAGAGACAGTACAGTGGGCAGGGCATTTGTGGTTCAGAAGCCAAAATGAAAAACAAAATGAGGAGACATGAACAGTGACTTCCTCAGAGAAGACATATGGATGGCCAGTAGATATATGAAAAAGTCTTTCTTGTAAAATAAAACTATAAATAAAATAAATATATAAATATATATAAAATAAATATATAAATATAAATAAAATAAAAATATAAATAACCACCGTGTTTCTAACCCTTAAGCAGACGGGTCTAATGAACAGGGTAGTGGCAGAGAAATAATACACCAAGCAGTTAGAATGAGACTCATTAGAGATAACCTGCTTTTTCCTCATGGCCTCTGCCATGTGCTCCCTCTGCCATACTCTCTCTGCTCAGCTAAAGCCAGACTCCTTTCTTTTACATATCAAAAGAAGAGGTTAGGAAAAAAGGAGGTTGGGGAAACATTTTTGTTTGGGGTTGATAGCTGGATATTATCTTATACTTTCTCATTGCTTATTATTCTGGAAATACAAATTTAAAACAACAATGAGATATCACGTACCCGGAAGAATGGCGTATAGACTGGAAAAAACCAGTTGTAGGCTGTGATGTGATGTGATGAATTTTTGTGTGTGGCAGGAATGTAATATTTTAGTCTCTATGAAAGACAATATTTATTTATCTTGATTTATGGATCACACATGGCAGCACTCAGGGGTTTACTCCTGGCTCTACACTCAGAAATCTCTCCTGGCAGGCTCAGGGGACCATATGGGATGCTGGGATTTGAACCACCATCCTTCTGCATGCAAAGCTTACCTACATGCTAGCTCTCTGACCAGAGAAACAATATTTAATTACCTCAAAAATTAATACTAAAACTTTCAAATGATTTAGTGATTCTACTTCTCTCCAACACAGAAAACATTCAACTCTCAAACACTAAAACATTGATTCAAAAAGATATATACACTTCTGTTTTCACTTTTTTTTTTTTTTTTTTTTGGGTCATACCCGGCAGAGCTCAGGGGTTACTCCTGGCTCTATACTCAGAAATCGCTCCTGGCAGGCTCAGGGGACCATACGGGATGCTGGGATTTGAACCACCGTCCTTCAGCATGAAAGGCAAACGCCTTACCTCCATGCTATCTCTCCAGTCCTGCACTTCTGTTTTCATTGCAGCACTAAGTACAATAGTTAGGATATGGAAACAGCCCTATGTCCAATAACAGATGAATAGATAAACAAGTTATTATATACTTAACAATTGAATACTAAGCATATATAAGACCAGAAGAAATCATGCATTTTACAGCAATATGGGTGAAACTGTAGGGTATTAAATGAAGCAAAATAAGTTGGAGGGAAAATAATACCAGATAATATCACTCATCTATGGTACATAGAATGAAAGAATAAGGGAACAGACAGTAGAAAACAATGGCAAACCCTTGGCCTTATATTACAAAACTGATCACCAAGCAAAAGAGGAAATGGCAGCAGAAGTGAGAGTGGTGAAGGAGGCAAAGAGGAGACACGGAATTTTGGTGGTCTGTCACTCAAATTACCCTGTTAGTGTAATCTGATAAGTTTTATTACTATTGTAACCATTTACCTAACTATAATTAAAAATTTCTGTGGAAAATAAGAGAAAGAATTAGAAAAACAAAACTTCTGGGAGCATGCTTCTCATTGCTTGTAGACCTGCTCTTATTTCTGTGCCAGAGCTTCTCATGACCTGCTTTGTTCAAGGGCGGCTCTAGGTAGACATGGAGATGATCTGTCTGAACAAGGAGTCATGTGATGCTTTTGATGAGGGTCAAAGGTTCTGGCCTGTTGGCTCTTTTGATATCTCCTCATTGACACATACATACAGGAAGTACTACTCTGAACTCTTGCCTTCAACATGGCCTTTAGCATAGCATGGCTGAATTCTTCCCACTAGACTCCATATGCCAACACCCAAATCCTTTGTTTGTTTGTTTTGGGGCCACATCCTGCATCACTCTGGGGTTACTTCTGGCTCTGTGCTCAGAAATCACACCTGGCAGGCTCGGGGGACCATAGGGGAGGCCAGGAATCAAATCCAGATCTGTTCTGGGTTGGCCACATGCAAGGCAAAATTCCTACCACTGTATCTCTCTGGCCTCACACCCAAATGCTTGACTGTCCAAATCTTGAACTGAGTCTCAGGACCACTTCAGTGAGGTTGTGATTACAGAGGGTCAATTTAACAGACTCATAATGAAAACTTGTGTAAGACTGAGAGCCATTCTGTCAATTAATTCTTAGTCATAGCACTGTCAGCTACCTCTTTTCCTATCTGTGTGAAAGTGTGAAATCATAAAGTGAAAGGCAGATTTTTTCTTAATTATTTAATGAAAGCACTAGAGTCTCATCTTACATCTTACAACTAATCTTACATCTAAATCCTTACACTCCATTCCAGATTGCAGTACCGATGAATGCTGGAGTGGGGAGTTAGCATGGGCACTCCCTATCAAATAAGTGATGGAGAAGTGATCGAACAAGGCACCCAGAGGAAAAACCAGTCAGTCACATTATCACCTTCTCTCTACTGTGCCTTGGGTATATCTCTGAATGTTCATCTCTTTGTAAAGACAGTTATCATAACCTCATATGAGAGTGGGGAGTAGGGGAGAGTGTGAACTTAGGCTGAAAACATAGAAGCTGTTTTAGAGGGTTTCCTCTCTGGGTGCCTGGCTCTAACCTCATCTGGATCATGCCTTCTGGCTCAGAATGTGAAGGATGTTCTATTTTTCATTGGGAAACTTCATGCAAGAACACTTTCTTCCCTGGGAGACCTGGTTCAGTGAACAGAGAACCAGGTGGCCTGTCAGGAGTACGTGAGTAATGGGAGAGAGTAGAGAAGCATGACCAGAGATAAAGATCAGAGATTTGGACCCAGAAGTGTGTGGGTCTGTTGGCATTTGCACTGAGTTTTCATACTCACAAAGTGGTAGGAGTAAAACAGGCAGTTTCCTGGGCATTTGCTCTTGTTTATTATTAACAGAAACAGGTTGAGACAGTAGGGAGGTATAGACATCACTGTGACTGGGATTTGCGTCTTTTCTTTGTTGCAGGTTCAGTTTCTGAGTAGATGGTTGAAGAAGGATAGGTTCACTTTAAGTTATGTTCCTGAGTGCTCATGCAAATATTCCCACAGAAAGTGGAACAACACACACTATTGTCTTGGCACTTTTGATAATATTCACATTTGTTCAGACACATTGATATTTTGACATGCTGCTCACAGTTTGTTCTTGACAGAGGAGTTGGAGTTGTTGCTGTAAAAGAAAGTTTCAATAGTTACTGACAGCCAGCCCCTAGATAGCAACCTTCTTAAGTTAATAACTTCCCTCAAGACTCCAATAAGTGCCATTTAAATATTCAGGGAACTCATCATCTGGACCTCATCAAACCCAGTAATTTGTGGTCTGAAAGTCTCATTTCTTCCAGGGGATTTCAATGTCTAAGCTTCCTAGACTCTCTCCTCACTTTTGTAGCCAGGATCCTTTGTCATACCCTAGTTAAGATCTCGGTGAAGTCATCCAATAGAGTTTACATGCTTACCTTGAGAACACAACAAAATCTGAGTCATCATCTTTGTCTGGAGTTCCAGAGAGGAACCCATTTTATCCTTGTTACTGTCTCTAATATCTCTTCTCTATCCCATAAGTATCACTTCCAGTTTTTCCCTTTTATTCCCTGCTGTCTCTGGTGATTATTTTTATAGGGTCATATGCATTCCCAAATTTTCTTTCCCGGTCCCCCTTTCTATATCTTTTCTTATAAATATCTATTATCACATGTGTGCATAGATTAAAGAATAGTTGCTTCATTTTCTCATCTGATTCTTGACCTTGGTCTAACTTTCACCATCGTGCATACATTTGTGAAGTCTGGGTTTATGGAATAAAAAATAAGGAGATTGGGGGGCCGGAGAGATAGCATGGAGGTAAGGCGTTTGCCTTTCATGCAGAAGGTCATCAGTTCGAATCCCGGCGTCCCATATGGTCCCCCGTGCCTGCCAGGAGCAATTTCTGAGCATGAAGCCAGGAGTAACCCCTGAGCACTGCCGGGTGTGACCCAAAAACCACAAAAAAAAAAAAAAAATAAGGAGATTGAGTTTCCCCTGTACTCTCATCATTCCTTACAGGCTAGAGAACACAGTTGGGGAAATGGAGAGTTTTCATAGGACTGTGTTCATAGCATGATGTGCATAGAGCTACAGCTTCTAGATTTCCCTTGGCCCAGAAACAATCCCTCTTGTCCCTCCACATACTTCACAATCTATCACTTACTCCAAATCTTCTTTGATTTGCGAACTCCTCCCTGGTTGGGCAGCACAAGCACCAAGAAGAACAATAAGAGTAGCAGCAACTGTGTTCTCATTTTCTTGCCAGAGCAGAGAGTTCTGGTCTGACAGAGAAGGAAGAAAATAAAGAACAGGTATTTGGACTCTTTGGACTCTTTGGAGTCCGTTGCTTTCCTTGTCTGTTTTTTAATCTGACTTTTTTTTTTTTTTTTTTTGGATTTTGGGCCACACCCGGTGGTGCTCAGGGGTGACTCCTGGCTGTCTGCTCAGAAATAGCTCCTGGCAGGCACGGGGGACCATATGGGACACCGGGATTCGAACCAACCACCTTTGGTCCTGGATCAGCTGTTTGCAAGGCAAACGCCGCTGTGCTATCTCTCCGGGTCCAATCTGACCTTTTTTATATGGAACTTGACTTCTGCAGGGTCATAGACTCATCTAGCGCTCTCTTTTTGCAAACTGACCTTCTCCCTGGAACATATGATCTTACTCCCCCCGCACCAATTTTGAAATCATTACAGAGTAAATATTTTTTTTTTTTGTTTTTAGCCACACCCAGTGGCGCTCAGAGTTACTCCTGGTTCTGTGCTGGAGAGTAATATAATCCAGGCCTGTCCTGAGTTGGTCACAAGCAAGGCATATGTCCTATCGCTGTGTTATCACTTTGGCCCCGGAAATAATTTTTTTATTTTTTTTGGTTTCTGGGTGATGCTTAGGGGTTACTCCTGGCTCTGTACTCAAAAATTGTCCATGGCAGGCTCAGGAGACCATATGGGATGCTGAGAATCAAACTACCACTGTGTGCAAGGCATATGCCCTCCAGCTGTTCTCTCTCTTTGGCCCTCGAAGATAGATTTTTTTAAAAGTCAATATTATTACATCAAGTTAACCCATGTCTCATTGAATTATCTCTTTCGGGGCCGGGCGGTGGCGCTAAAGGTAAGGTGCCTGCCTTGCCTGCGCTAGCCTTGGACGGACCGCAGTTCGATCCCCCGGTGTCCCACATGGTCCCCCAAGCCAGGAGCAACTTCTGAGCACATAGCCAGGAGTAACCCCTGAGCATTACCGGGTGTGGCCCCCCCCAAAAAAAAAGAATTATCTCTTTCATTTCTCTGCATATTTAATATAAATAATGTTTTGTATTCTTTTTTTTTTTTTTTTTTTTTTTGGTTTTTGGGCCACACCCGGCGGTGCTTAGGGGTTACTCCTGGCTGTCTGCTCAGAAATAGCTCCTGGCAGGCACAGGGGACCATATGGGGCACCGGGATTCGAACCAACCACCTTTGGTCCTGGATCAGCTGCTTGCAGGGCAAATGCCGCTGTGCTATCTCTCCGGGCCCAATGTTTTGTATTCTTATGTTTAATCACTCATCTCTTATTACTTATCTCCCAACACCTTTATTTAGCACATAAATATTTCACAAAAGCTTGCTTTCCTAATTCACTGTCATTAAAAATAAATAATGATTGTTTAGCATGTGTGTCTTAGCCATTACTGATTATATAGACATATTATATTGGGCATTTTATTTATTTTGTATTTAAGTAAGTGGTAGGATTTGTGGGGGGAAAATTAGGAGGTATTTTAAATACATATATGCATGTAACATATATGCATAAAATATCTAACATATATTGTGTACATATATATGTGTGTGTATATATATATGAGAGAATTAGAGGTAATTACTCTTTGCAAGTACCATGTTTAACTGAACAGGATGAGGGACCATTTTCTTGAGTCCTCTATGACATTGCAATGTGAATAGGAAGGTACTGGATAGCCATTTGTTAGGAATGGCCACATTGTCCCCTTCTTTGTTGCTGATGAAGCTAGTTTACAACCTGGATAAGCTACTGAGCCTGTTTGTCTTTTTTGCAATTGACCCTGCTGGACAGATGTGCCAATACATTTGGCTTTATTGTGATAAATCATCACATAATGAGATAACATTAATATTTTTTAAAAGAAGAAGATTATTAATAGTGTATAACTTTAAAGTAAAAGGCCAGAGCAGTGGTGCTAGCGATAAGGCATCTATCTACCTTGCAAGCGCTAACTTAGGACAGACTGTGGTTCGATCAACCGGTGTCCCATATGGTCCTCCAAGCCAGGAGCGATTTCTGAGTGCTTAGCCAGGAGTAACCCATGAACATGGGTGTGACACAAAAACAAACAAACAAACAAACAAAAAAGTAGAGGTAAAACAGTGGTAGAGGGAATGTAAGTAGATGTAATAGTTTTGGGTAGTTTTCTTTATTTTCAAAAGGCATGTAAAAGTATTCATTATTAGTGTCTATTTTCCTAAAATACAAATAAAAAGGGTTGAGAATACTTTACATGAAAAAAAAAAAAAACCCAGAACCAACCATTTGTAGCAAAGATGTAGAGGAGAAGGAGCACTTAGTGGCACTATAGTGTAGTTCAGCTTTGACGGAAAACAGTACACAAAGAGTTCCCAATAAATTACAAATAGAACAAACATATTATCCATCAATTTTCCTTTTGACATCTATCCCTAGAATATAAAAACATCAACTTGAAAAGATGTATTTATACATCTATAGTCATTGAAGCACTATTTATAAAATGAATAGAATCCAAATGTCTAACAACAAATGAGTGGACAAAGAAGATGTGGTAGATATACACAATGGAATATTAGTAGGCTGTAAGAAACAAAATGAAATCCTACTACTTGGATGGAAGTAGAGGGAATCAAATTAAATAAGGTAAGTTAAGGGAAAAAGGGCAAGTGCCAGATGATCTTACTCATTTGTGGTATAAAAAAAGACATTTAGCAGCCTTCTCTTTGAATACTCCAAATACCATGCTTTATTGAAGGTTGTGAGCTGCCACAGCCTGCTTGACTTAATAATTAATTACCTCTCTAGCTCATGTCAATCTCGTTCACTTTACATCCTTAGTTTGTGAGGTGATCATCACTTTCTTCCTACGCTCCATCCATTTAGTAATGAAAAAAATGTATACAAAGGTCATGGAACATTTGGTGAGAGATGATAGTCTAAGTTACATAGTAAAGGATATTCAATACAGAATAGGGTGGCACCTTATAGAATATACACAGCTCAGAGGAAGATAAGTATATATAGACCCTATCCTCTACATTTAAAGATAGATAAACTCAGATGCATTAGATATTGATTCTTGATTTGGCTGACTTAGGTATATTAAAGATGTAATCCAAGAAAATAATGTTTCACCAAATTTATTAGGAAAACAACCCAAGATCTTGCTTCTGTCACAGAAAATTCTTTTCTTTTTATCTGGATGGATGAATGTCGAGGGAGAGAGTTTTTGATATAGCCAACGGGTAGTTCTAGGGCAGACTTAAAAATATTGCTGTCCCCAAATTTTCCATTAATTCCTAGGTCTTTGATCTTTACTTTTATATTGTTATGTTTCTGTTCCAGGCCATCAATTTCCCACTTCCTCCTTGGATAAGAGGAGGGTAGGGTCAAGAAGTTTTTGCTCAGTTATGCAGATACTCAACATGGGCATTTCTTGAGGTAAGTAGTGGCAAAGGTCTGGAGGAACTACTTATTTATTATTTTTTTTGGTAGGGTCACACCCTGCAGCGCTCAGGGGTTACTCCTCACTCTGCGCTCAGAAATCGTTCCTGGCAGACTCAGGGGACCGTAGGGGATGCTGAGAATTGAACCGGGGTCCAACCTGTATTGGCCTCGTGCAAACCAAACACCCTATCGATGTGCTATTGCTCTGGCCCCATAACAACAACATTTTATTTGTGGTTTCCTTGGATCAGTTTTATGCCCAGGTAGCATCAACACCATTCCTGTCAAGTGAGATTATATTCTCTATGATTCAACTAAGTGAATTGAGAGGGAATTGATATGATTTACCCGAAGTTATGAAGATAAAAGGGGCAGAGATAAAACAAGAGAATGGTGTTCTTCTCACTGTTCCCTTCTTTAAAAGCTTAGGTACCTAGGTTTTAGGGTTTACAATAGTTCATGTCTTTATGATGCCTTAGGACTTTTTATTTTATATTTTTGGGGCCACACCTATTTGATGCTCAGGGGTTACTCCTGGCTAAGCACTCAGAAATTGCCCCTGGCTTGGGGGGACCATATGGGACGCGGGGGGATTGAACCTTGGTCCTTCCTTGGCTAGTGTGCCTTAGGACGTTTTTGTTGTCTCCATGCCCAAGAATTTCCCAGTGTATCACCATAGTATATGATTATGTGACTACTTACTACATAATCATGATGTTTTTTTTTTTTCCTGGAACTCATCAGTATATCTCAGAATTAAAATCAGGAGGGTCTGGTATCTCTAGAATCTTGTAAATTCTTTAAGGGCAAGGAAGGAAGGAAGGAAGAAAGTCAGAAAGCTGGACTATCAGAGTGGCCTTATGAATGAGAAGATCTCAAAATTCTGGAAAATCTGAGTCAAGAATAATTTTTTAAATTTCAAATAAAAGGCTTTATAAACTCATTAATTTGTACTGATTTGAGTTTATTGTGTTTTTTCATTGTGTCACAGGTTTCTTTCACCTTTGTGTGAAAGGCAGGTGCCAGCACCTCAAGGTCCACCCCCACTCTCACCCAGTTATATTATTTTTGCCCCAGATTTTATATCTCATGTAAGTGTATAACAGAGCATCTGCATTGTACACCTATCTTGTCATATGCTGTTGCCATCAAGGGGATGAGAAGAATTCTCTGAGTTTCCAAGGGGGTTATTCAGATACTGCTAGTTAACTTTCCTGAGCATACATGAGTAATTTATTGACTTTCTGGACAGAAAAGTATACCTATATAATGATAATGGTTGAAATGTGGGATTCCTAAACTTATCCATTCACTCTTTGTTTTTGTTGCTATTTACAAGTTCAATGATCTAAAGATTTATTGCCTTTTGACCAGGAAAAAAAAGCAATATGTTTTTAGAGAAATAACTACAAAGGAAAGAATATGTAGCATGAAATACATCATGAAATCAATGAATAGTGTCAGATGTTAACAGGTGCTGAAAGGCAAAAAGAAAAAGAAGGAGAAGGAATAATATGGTATTGACATAAACATTCTCTTTTCTATCTTAATCTTAACTTGTTTCTACTTCTAACAGTATTGAAAAAAGACTTGTCTTCTTTGAGAACTTAACTCAAACATCAGAAGCTATCATGAAAGTCTGTGTTTTTTTACTCATCATAATCACCAATGGGATTTTGCTGCTTCTTCCTGCTCTGGGAAACTTTGGAAACAGACATTTCAATAAATGGTTTCAAGGTGAGGCATTTGCTCAGGTGACATCTGGCATAACTGATTTAGGTATTGCATTTCATGGTCAGAGCAAAGTTCTTCCTGAAAGTGGAAACATCCAAGAAATATTAGATGTGATATTTCCAATATGACATCTTTTTAATCCCCCTTATCCAGCTTTGATAGCAAATATCATGGAAGGGGAACATAGCTTTTGTCTACATTACATAAGCATACATGAGCATAGAGCCAGGAGTAACCCCTGAGTGCTGCCTAGTATGACTCAATCCCCTCCCCCCCCCCCCAAGATGCTTGATATTGAACCAACAGGCCTTCTGCATGTGTTCTAGCCCTTAGAGCCACCCCTTACCCCCAGTTCAGAGCCCTGGGATTTAAACTTATAGGAGTATAGATTTGATGAAATAGTATGGTACATGGTGAGGGCATGCTAGGTCTTATGTTTATGGAGCTTGGAGAAGACTCAAAGATCTGCTATACTGTGAGAATGCTTTACACAAAGAGTGTCTCCTATAAAAAACAAAGACTATGATTCAAGGAAGATATGTTCTTGAAAGATGGAGAAATCATTTGTGCTTTTCAGTTAAATATTTTTAAGTTTGAGACCTTTCTTCTTTATGTGACGGATGGATAAACTCTGACAATGTCTGACCATCTCAATTTCAGTGGAAATAAGAGATATTGAGCAGTGCTGGGTACAGCCTCCAGCAGTGTATTGTAGAAGGAAGTGCACCAAAACACGGAGTTGTTTATATTTAAACCACACATGCTGCTGGACCTTTTGTGGAGAAATCTGTTTGGACAATAGGTGAGTTGATTAAAGTGGGAAGCTGGGCCTGGACATAATTGTTTATACTCATTCAGGGGCTAGCACCTGAATTAGAGGAGCATAGATACTCATGTTCTGGGCAAAGAAAAAGGCCATATAAAGCAGTGAATGTCTGTTTCTCTCCATATCTTGGCTGTCACTGGATACAAATTAAACCAAAACACCAATATATGGGCCTTTACTTTTATTTTTCATTCTACTTAATTTTCTCCTAAATAAATCAGATGATTCATAGCTCTTTTGCCTTGTTATTGCCTACTTTAGTTTGGTCTCGCCATTGGTTCCTTATCTCAATCAGTTCCAGAAGACCAGTTTTCCTAATTGTCTGTTGAATTAGACAACTTCTTCAGAAACATTGCTTAAAAGTTGATAATTTCTAATTTCAGAGAAAAATCTCTGTTCCCATGAACTCTCATCAAACTTTCATTTAAGTTTGATGGTGGGGATGGGGGGAGAGAACCACTCAACTCCATCAGTGAGTTTGACTTCAAACCAAGTAATTTTTCTCTTTCAGTGAACCCTTTAAGACAATGTTGGATTCTCAGAGATGGCCTTTCTTGGATGATGACTGAAGGATGACATGTGGTCCAGTAAATATACTCTTTGCTTCCTCTTGGGAGATCCTCTTACTTCACTGAGGACTCTGGATCATTACTTTGATTTCTTTTTTTTTTTTTTTTTTTTTTTGGTTTTTGGGCCACACCCAGTAACGCTCAGGGGTTACTCCTGGCTATGTGCTCAGAAGTTGCTCCTGGCTTGGGGGACCATATGGGACACCGGGGGATCGAACCGCGGTCCGTCCAAGGTTAGCGCAGGCAAGGCAGGCACCTTACCTTTAGCGCCACCACCCGGCCCTACTTTGATTTCTTTAGCCTGAATGAGATCATGTATTTTCCAAATAAACTGATCCATCCACTTCAGGATTGATATTTTTTGGGTGGGGTGATTTCATGTCTCCATTGTAATCCCAACAGTTGTTCAAGAGCTGTTTTCATTCCATCATAGCCACAAGCATCCAACTTTGCCTTTCCAGTTAGACTGATGTCTCAGTAGGTCTGTTCTATAATTGTAGCAGAAAGATGAGATGTGTAAAAATCCTATAGGGCTAATACAGAAAAATTTTATTTTTATTGACAATGCATTTCATAGAAGACAATCCATTAATGGCTACTTGTATAACAATTCAGACACCAAACCAGAGGATGAATAAGACACTTGTGGATAAAAGAAGATAAGTATTCAGGGGCTGGAGTGGTGGCGCAAGTAGTAAGGCATCTGCCTTGCCTGTGCTAGCCTAGGACAGACCGTGGTTCAATCCCCCCGGCATCCCATATGGTCCCCCAAGCCAGGAGCAATTTCTGAGTGCATAGCCAGTAATAACTTCTGAGCGTCACTGGGTGTAGCCCAAAAACAAAAACAAAAACAAAATAGAAAAGAAAGATAAATCTCCAGAGAGATTTAATACCAAAATAGAAAGGAGAACTTCAGTTAATGGTGGCTTGAATATGAATTTATTTAAAAAATTGCTGTCATACAAGTAACCACAGATTATAAGATGAGGCAAATGATTATATGTAGGTCAGACATTGCAGATCACTAAAAGTCTGTGCATGATGACCACCAAACATGAATAGAACCCTGGAGGGCTAGTAGCAAAAAAGGTGTATCGTTAGTATATCGTTAGTGACAGAACACTGGTAGTGAAGGGGCAGTTCAGGCATGGACAGATTAAAGACAAGCAGCTGCACTTAACACAGGAGAAAGAATGGGTGAGAAAGATATGACCTGGGGGCATACTAGACTTTCACTCAGTTTTTCCCACATACTTTCCCTCCACTCCCTCTACTTTTTTTTTTTTTTTTTTTTTTTTAGTTTTTGGGTCACACCCGGCAGCACTCAGGGGTCACTCCTGGCTCTATGTTCAGAAATCACTCCTGGCAGGCTCGGGGGACCATATGGGACACCGGGATTCGAACCACTGACCTTCTGCATGCAAGGCAATCGCCTTACCTCCATGCTATCTCTCCGGTCCCTCTCTACTATTTTTATACTCTATACATCATATACTCTTTCAGAAAGTTCTTGGAGTGGGGAGTAATAATATGCATTGCATCCATATCTCATAAATAGAGGAGAGCTTGCAGCAACTATGCAATAGGAGTTCCTGTGACATCACAAAAATCTGAGTATTAGTCTGTGGGAAGGGAGAAGATATGGTGGGAGAAAGGATGAGTTTATTAGTGGGCCCAAGCAGCACATCTTCAGATGTGCTCTTTCAGTCCCAGACTTGCAAGGAACACACTGAGCCTTTGCATTTGGTTGCATTGCTTCAAAGCGGGAGATCATCATCTCTGGAAGCTATAGCAGTGAAAAGTGATTGATATCTCAAGGTGTAGGATGGTAGTTCACCAACACATGTTATAGTGCTATGTGCATGTAGAACAATGTAAGGCCAGTTATATTGTTGTTTTTTTCTTAAAAGTTCTGAAGACTCATATGTTACCTTAGCAAGACTTGTAATCATCTATGATAAAAGGTCAATGTAGGGGGCTGGAGCGATAGCACAGTGGTAAGGCGTTTGCCTTGCACACAGCCAACACAGGATGGACCCCGGTTTAATCTCAGCATCCCATATGGTCCCCTGAGGCTGCCAGGAGTGACTTCTGAGCGCAGAACCAGGAGTAACGCCTGAACTCCACCAGGTGTGACCCCAAAACCAAAACCAGCCAAACAAAAGTCAATGTACTTATGGAGACATGCATTTTCTTGGTTTGTTTTGGGGGTCGTACCTGGTGATGCTTGGGCCTACTTTTAGTTCTTTGCTCTGAGATTATTTCTGCTAGTGTCAGAAAATGAACTCAGGGGCCAGAGAGATATTACAGTGGGTAAGGCACTTGTCTTGCACAAAGTCAATCAGATTTTAATCTCTGGCATCCCAAATATTCCAAGTACTGCCAGGGATGATTCCTGAGTTTAGAACCAGGACTAAACCCCGAGTATCTCTAGGTACCCCTGCCCCCTCCCCAAATTTAGGACAAAATAAAACAAAAACAGAGAATGAACCTAGACCTGCTGCTTGGAAAACAGGCACTCAGCTAATTTTCTTCTTCTTCTTCTTCTTCTTCTTCTTCTTCTTCTTCTTCTTCTTCTTCTTCTTCTTCTTCTTCTTCTTCTTCTTCTTCTTCTTCTTCTTCTTCTTCTTCTTCTTCTTCTTCTTCTTTCTCCTTCTCCTCCTTCTCCTCCTTCTCCTCCTTCTCCTCCTCCTCCTCCTCCTCCTCCTCCTTCTTCCTTTTTTGTTACACCCAGCAGCACTCAGGGACTACTCCTGGCTCTGTGTGCAGAAATCGCTCCTGGTAGGCACGGGGGACCATATGGGATTCCAGGATTTGAACCACCATCCTTCTTCATGCAAGGCAAATACTTTACCTCCATGCTATCTCTCTGGCCCCAGAAAACAAAAAAAAAATTTTTTTTTGCTTTTGGGGTCACACCCGGCGATGCTCTTGGGTTACTCCTGGATGTCTGCTCGGAGATAGCTCCTGGCAGGCACGGGGGACCATATGGGACACCGGGATTCGAACCAACTACCTTTGGTCCTGGATCGGCTGCTTGCAAGGCAAACGCCGCTGTGCTATCTCTCTGGGCCCAGAAAACAAAAATTTTAAAGGATCTCTCTGGATGCTTGTAGAACATGGGTTGCAGAGAGGAAGGGGAAGGGGAGGTATAGAGATTGGAGATAGGGAGGAAGGGAGATTGCAAAGAAGCAGAAACTGGTGGGATTCGAACCACCTTCAGTTCTGGTTCAGCTGCGTGCAAGGCAAGCACCCTACTGCTGTACTATCTCTCTGGCCCCTAGGAGCAATTTCTGAGAGCTGAGCCAGGAGTAACCCCTGAGTGCTGTCTGGTGTGGCTAACTCACACCCCCACAAAAGTGCATTTTTTTCCTTTTTTTTTTTTTTTTTTGCAGTTTTGTTTTTTTATGCCTATGAATCTATGTAGAAAAAGAGATTTAATGATGGCTTACAACAGTGTCAAAATATTGCTCTCATGCTCTCAAGTTCTTTGTTTCAAGCTTTTCTGAAACCTAGAAGAATGGGTGTGTTGGACTGTAGAAGAAACTCATGCAAGTCCAACAAGTTCACTGAGGGGAAAACAGTTGCTGATAAAATTACCAGTCATGTGGTACTGAAGACATATGTTCAATGACCTTGCCCTTTTTTATATTCTAATTTATTTATTTTTTTTAAATTCAAGACTATAATACTAAGCAATTTGGTAGCAGGAACTATAAGAGGAGTCTACCTTATGTAGTATCATCCACCATGTCTTGAGCATTGAGGTTCCTTTCCTGGAAAAAAACTGAAAGCGTAGGCATTATGATGTAATAGTGCCATAGCTTGGGTTGAAAAAGAAGAAAGGAGAGAAGGAAAAGAGAAAAAGAAAGAAAAACAACAACAACAACAATAACAAAAAAAAAGGAAAGGGACAATAGTGATTTTTAAATACATACTCAATAAGTGGGTCCTATAACATACGTCTGTGGTGTGCAGTTGTCCACTTTAGTGGTCTTAACAGCATAAGTCTTAGGTCATAGCAAAAGACTTAATCACACAGAAAAGGGTAAATTGAAGTATACGATCAAGACATTGTCATAATGAGCACTGTATATGGAATCTAATACGATAGAGTACTGAATTGCAAAATTAGGGTATCCACCCTATACCTCCAAGAACCTCTGTGGACAAAGAAGTTGAAGTTATTTTATACATAGTAAAATTAAGGCTTTAAAACATATTGATAGTAAACACTGCAGTGGGAGTCACTGGCTTCCAATCATGTTCTGCTCTTGATTCTGTGGAATATCTTATTCTAATAAAGATATTAGAACATTATTGTAGGCCTTTGTAGTGTGGGGTTGATTGGGTACCTGTTTGATCTAAACTGCTATTCTGTTGTTGCAAGTTTATTTGTGGTCTAAAAGAGAGTAATGGCTTTGTGTTCCTCCTCTTCTGATTGATTTGATCACTTCTCCTCATTATACCCTGGCATCTATAGTGTTTGGAGTACCTACCACTTAGACCATTGTGTTTCTTCATGGGGTTATTCTAGATGCTATATTTTAGTGATATCATTTTGTATTTATCCTTCATCTGGCTTACTTAATTTAACAAATATTTTCTAGTTCCATCCATGTTGCTGCAAATTGCATGATTGTATCATTTCTTACTGCTACGTAGTATTGCATTATGTATATGTACCACTTCTTCATGATCCACTCATCTTGTTGGTTGGTCATCATGTTGTTGGTCATCTACAATTGGTTCCATATCTTGGCTATTGTGCTGAGTGCTGCAATAAACATGTGCATACATATTTTTGGATGAATGTCCTTTGATCTTGGGGATAGATACCAAGGAGCATGATTTCTGGGTCATATAGCAGCTCAATTCTGAATTTACTGAGAACCCTCCATTCTGATTTCCATGGGGGTTGGACCAGGCAGCATTCCAATCAGCAGTGGATGAGAGTTCTTTTCTTTTTTTTCTTATTTTATATTAATATATTTATTTAAATACCTTGATTACAAATATGATCGTAGTTGGGTTTCAGTCATGAAAAGAACATCCCCCTTCACTAGTGCAACATTCCCACCACCAATGTCCCAAATATCCCTCCTCCTCACTCCACTGCCACCTGTACTCTAGACAGGCTTTTCATTTCTCTCATTCATTCACAATATTATGATAGTTCTTAGTGGAGTTATTTCTCTAACTGCACTCATCACTCTTTGTGGCGAGCTTCATATCATGAGCTGCACTTTCTAGCCTCCTCTCTTTGTCTCTGAGAATTATTGCAAAAATGTCTTTTATTTTTCTTAAAACCCATAGATGAGTGAGACTATTCTGCATCTATCTCTCTCCCTCTGACTTATTTTACTCAGCATAATAGATTCCATGTACATCCATATATAGGAAAATTTCATGACTTTATCTCTCCTGACGGCTGCATAATATTCCACTGTGTATATGTACCACAGTTTCTTTAGCCATTCATCTGTTGAAGGGCATCTTGGTTGTTTCCAGAGTCTGGCTATTGTAAATAGCACAGCAATGAGTTATAGGTGTAAGGAAGGGATTCTTATATTGTATTTTTGTGTTCTTAGGGTATATCCCTAGGAGTGGTAGAGCTAGATTGTATGGGAGCTCAATTTCCAGGTTTTGAAGGAATCTCCATATTGCTTTCCAAAAAGTTTGGACTAGACGACATTCCCACCAGCAGTGAATAAGAGTTCTTTTCTCTCCACATCCCCTCCAGCACTGCTTGTTCTCATTCTTTGTGGTGTGCACCAATCTCTGTGGCGTGAGATGGTACCTCATAGTTGTTTTGATTTGCATCTCCCTGATGATTGGTGATGTGGAGCATTTTTTCATGTGTCTTTTGGCCTTTATTTATTCTTTATTTATTCTTGATCAAAGTGTCTGTTCATTTTTTCTCCCCATTTTTTGATGGGATTAGATTTTTTTTTCTTGTAAAGTTCTGTCAGTGCCTTGTATATTTTGGATATTAGCCCCTTATCTGATGGGTATTGAGTGAATAGTCTCTCCCACTCAGTGGGTGGCTCTTGTATTCTGAGCACTATTTTCTTTTGAGGTGCAGAAGTTTCTCAGCTTAATATATTCCCATCTGCTTATCTCTGCTTCCACTTGTTTGGAGAGTTCTGTTTCCTCCTTAAAGATGTCTTTAGTCTCAATGTCATGGAGTGTTTTACCTACATGTTGTTTTTATGGTTTCAGGTCTGATAGCAAGGTCTTTAATCCATTTGGATTTTACCTTCATACACGGTGTTATCTGAGGGTCTGAGTTCGCTTTTTTGCAAGTGGCTAACCAGTTGTGCCAACACCACCTATTGAAGAGGCTTTCCTTGCTCCATTTAGGATTTCTTGCTCCTTTATAAAAAATTAGGTGATTGTATGTCTGGGGAACATTTTTTGAGTACTCATGCCTATTCCACAGATCTGAGAGTCTCCCTTTATTCCAATACCATGCTGTTTTGATAAGTATTGCTTTGTAATAGTTAATAACTATTAGTTATAATAATAGTAATAACTATTGCTTTGTAATACAGTTTAAAATTGGGGAAAGTAATGCCTCCCATATTTCTTTTCCCAAGGAGTGCTTTACCTATTTGAGGATGTTCATTGTTCCAAATGAATTTCAGAAGTGTTGATCCACCTCTTTAAAGAATGTCATGGGTATCTTTAGAGGAATTGCATTAAATCTGTCAATGCTTTGGGGAGTATTGCCATTTTAATAATGTTAATCCTGCCAGTCCATGAGTAGGGTACATGATTCCATTTCCTAGTGTCCTCTCTTATTTCTTGAAGCAGGGTTTTATAGTTTTCTTTTTATAGGTCCTTCATGTTTTTAGTCAAGTTGACTTCAAGATATTTGAGTTTGTGTGGCACTAATGTGAATGGGGTTGTTTTCTTAATGTCCATTTATTCCCTATCATTATTGGTGTATAAAAAGGCCATTAATTTTTGTGTGTTAATTTTGTAGCCTGCCACCTTGCTATATGAATCTATTGTTTCTAAAAGCTTTTTGGTAGAGTCTTTAGGGTTTTGTAAGTAGAGTATCATGTCATCTGCAGACAGCGAGAGCTTTACTTTTCCCTTTTCTATCTGGATACCCTTGATATCTTTTTTTTGCCTAATCGTTACAGCAAGTACTTCCAGTACTATGTTGAATAGGAGTGGTGAGAGAGGACAGCCTTGTCTTGTACCAGAATTTAGAGGAAAAATTTTGTGGTAGATGCTTTAACTATATTGAGAAATGTTTCTTTCATTCCCATCTTGCTGAGAGTTTTGATCAAGAATGGGTGTTGGACTTTATCAAATGCTTTCTCTGTGTCTATTGATATGACCATGTGATTTTTATTTATTTTTGTTGTTGATGTTGTGTATTATGTTGATAGATTTATGGATGTTAAACCATCCTTGCATTCCTGGGATGAAACCTTGATTGTAGTGAATGATCTTCTTGATGAGGCATTGGATCCTATTTGCCAGTATTTTTTTGAGGATCTTTGCATCTGTGTTCATCATGGATATTGGTCTGTAATTTTCTTTTTTGGCAGCATCTTATCTGGTTTTGGTATCAAGGTGATGTTGACTTCATAAAAGCTATTTGGAAGTGTTCCCGTTTTTTCAATTTTATGAAAGAGCCTGGCCAGGATTGGTAGTATTTCCTCTTGAAAGGTTTGAAAGAATTCATTAGTGAATCCATCTGGACTTTTGTTTTTGGGCAGACATTTGATTACCGTTGTAATTTCCTCAATAGTGATGGGGGTGTTTAGATATGCTACATCTTCCTTATTCAACCTTGGAAGGTTATAGGAGTTCAAGAATTTATCCATTTCTTCCAGATTCTCATATTTGGTGGCATAGAGTTTCTCAATGTAGTCTCTGATTACCCTTTGAATCTCTGCAATATCTGTAGTGATCTCCCCCTTTTCATTTCTAATATGGGTTATCAAGTTTCTCTCTCTTTGTGAGTTTTGCCAATGGTCTATCAATCTTGTTTATTTGTTCAAAGAAACAACTTCTGCTTTCATTGATCTTCATTGATTTTCTTTTCTTACTACATTTCTGACAACATATATTGGCTCCATTATTTTTGATGTGTGCCATCCTCACTGGTATGAGGTGGAATTTCATTGTTGTCTTGATTTGGATTTCCCTAATGATGAGTGCTGGTTAACATGTTTTCATTTGTCTATTGGCCATCTGTTGATCTTCCTCAGAGAAATGTCTATTTATTTCTTCTCCCCATTTTTTTATGTTTTTTTTTTATTTTTTTATTTTTTAGGTTTTGTGGAGCTAATCTTAGTGAGTTCTTTATATATCCTATATATCAACCCTTTATCTGATGTGTTGAGTGCAAATTTTCCCCCATTCCATTAGCTGTTTTCTAGATTTAGCCCATGTTTCTTTTGCTATACAGAATTTTTTTAGTTTGATGTAGTCCCATTTATTTATGTTTGATCTTATAGCTCTTATAGTTGGCATTTTATCATCAAAGACAATTTTTTTTGGGCCACACTCATTTGATGCTCAGGGGTTACTCCTGGCTATGCGCTCAGTAATCACCTTTGCTTGGGGGTACCATATGGGATGCTGAGAGATCGAACCGCTGTCTGTCCTAGACTAGTACTTGCAGGGCAGACTCCCTACCTCTAGCGCCACTGCTCTGCCCCCATCAAATACATTTTTGAGTATAAGCCTTAGAGTGTTCTTCCTATGTTTTCCTCAATGAACTTTACAGCTTTTGGGTCTGATTTCAAGGTTTTTAACCCATTTTGAATTGACTTTGTGTAAGGTATGAATTTATACCCTAATTTCTTTTCTTTCTTTTTTTTTGGGGGGGGGGGAGGTCACACCCGGCAGTGCTTACGATCTACTCCTGGCTCTATGCTCAGAAATCACCCCTGGCAGGCTCAGGTGCGATTCGAACCACCGTCCT